>NC_073693.1:102904393-103545752 GCF_029784155.1 Uranotaenia lowii | reverse complement strand
TTTTTTGTACGCTTTATTTAACGAGGGATTAACCTGTCGTTTTCACCCTCAAGAAAAGTGGTAGTTTAAATTACATTAAATAGGTCACACTGTTTTAAAAAACGAATCACTTGTTTTTCCTTTTCTCGGTTGTTCTCCAGTTTATCTGCAAGGCTGCCTTCTGGTAGTAGATCTCGTCTCTGTTTATCGAATTTTCGGCATTCTAATATAATATGTTTTACTGTCAGCTCGGTACCACAGGTTTCACATATTGGTGTTTCAGTTCCCTCTATCAGATGTTTATGCGTTATCCATGTGTGGCCGTTCCTTAATCGGGTAAGGACCTTCTGCTCTCTCTTGTTTTTCACATCATTCCATTTCTCCGTTGTTAGTTTTACCTCTTTAAGTTTAATATTCTGCTGGTTACGCCAGTTCCGTTGGTGTTGCATTTTCAGTTCCATCTTCATCCATTTCAGCGCGTCCGCTTTTGGAATTTTTGTTGTGTGCCTTTCTCCATTTCTACCTAGGTTTGCAAGTCGATCAGCTTCTTCATTACCAGAAATACCCACGTGACTTGGAATCCAGACCAATGTGATGTTCTGAAGATTTTTGCTGTGCAGTATGTTTTGGATGATCGGATGTTTTGTTCCAGATTCCAAGGCAGATAACACACTGGCGGAATCCGTATATATAACCGTGGGTGAATTAGCTCGTTCAATTGCTATATTGATAGCTACAGCTTCCGCCGAAAAGATTGATAATTTTTCCGGTAGGTTTTTGAACATGCTTTCTTCCGTTGGGTTGTAAATACCAAAACCTACTTTTCTTCTTTCTAGTGAACCGTCGGTGTAAACTTCTCTTCTGAATTGGTATTTTGTGGCTTTTAGATTGGCAAACATAGCAACTGCAGATCTTTTATTGCCACCTGTTTTAAAAGACTACAAGTAGGAATAAACCGCATTCTATCGTGGGCTGAGAAAAATGGGTTTGTCATTAACGCCAAAAAGAGCACCTTGTTGCACACTTGCCAAGGCACAAAAGGTCGACATCGTTTTGGAAAATTGAAGAAGTTGTCGGCTGATGGATTGGAGATAGCGCAAACAAAGACAGTAAAAATTTTGGGAGTACATATGAATCAAAAAGGAAACGCTAATCACCATGTTAAAATACTCACGAAAGAATGCAATGCACGAATCCGTTTCTTAAAAATTATTACTGGCCTAGGGAGCAGGGAAACCTTGTTGAAAATTGGGTTTTCAACAGTTATGTCAAAGCTGTTCTACGGGTGGGAAATATTTGATCCTGTCGATATCATGGGCTTGAAAACAACATATAAAATATGCTTAGAATAGTGTCTGGCGCATTCTGCTCAACACCCGTAGAAGCTCTTTATGCAGAGAATGGCGTAGCTCCTTTTGAATATCTGGTAGCTGAAAACTGGGCAAGAAAGGCAATTTGGATTGCAGAAAGACCAATCAATAGTGAAAATTTCTTACTAAACCGAGCTAATCAAGTACTTACAGCAATAATTAACCAACGTATTCCACCGATACATCGCCTCACTTCTGAAATAAACAAATATTGGAACGAAAATCCGCCAAAAATCGATTGGACAATCAAACAACATTTTTAAATTTCGATTGTGATTTTTCAACCTTAATCTCAAATTGACTTTGTATTTCCCAAGCAAAAAACCACATCAAGTGGGTGGTAGGTACTTCAGTAATATTATATCATTCTTAGTTGAACAAACAAACAGTTTCGGTTCTCTTGGGTCTTCTAGAGATAAAAAACGAACCAATAACCCAAAAACATTTATTGCTGACCGCGAGTTGCATCCAGCCGGTTTAACCCATTAACCTAACTAACGTTTCAAAAACCCTTTGAAAAAATTCATTCAAATTTTAGTTAAACCAACAAACAATAAGAAACATTTTTGTAAGTAGGGAATAGGGACCCGAGATTTGAAATAAACAAAGGACACGTGGGCCTTTTCGAAAACGTCCCAAACAGGCTATACGTCTGCCATAAAACGTGGGTGTATTTTTTCAGCCTTCCTGACATAAATATGTCAGAAAGCAAAATATAAAGATATCATGACATTGATTTTTTTTGTTTCCCCAGCGAAAAAGGGCATGTGACTTTTTGAAAAACGTTATGACGTATTTTGGGGAGTGAAATGAATCGCAAATAAATTGCCTAAAGTTTCTTATCCCCTATTGAGAAACAAAACCAGGAGGATGAGATTGCAACACCCAGAAAACTTTTTCTGACCAGACCAGAGATGCTGCTTCGGCTGGCGTAGTACAAATATTCGGAAGCTATAAATTTAGACCATCCTTGCGTTAGTTCCCGTGAGAAATTTTACAGCAGGTGGTTTAAAGATTCGTAATAAATCTTCAAAACTTTCTCTGTTTGTTTATTTGGTAACAAATTAACGGATTCTTTGTAGATCACAATGATTTAATGAATACAAAACTAAACTAATCTATTAAAACTATAGAGAAAAAGACTACTCAAACTACACTCTTTCAAACGCAATTATAACCATTCTTCGAAATAAATCCCTCGATGCATCGGAATCAAAGAACTCAGAATAACTATTGAACGTCCTGATAACGCCGATTAGTGAATTACAAAAACGTGAAAGACATATTCTAAATTCCAATCTACTATGCAACATAATAAAAATCTACCTCAATAAATTTCTATCTTTTTTTAAATTTATTAGTGTGCTGAGTCAGATCGAGATATTTAAAATTCTTCATGTCGATTTGTTGGGTTTAGCCTTCGAGGACATCATTCACTGGTAATAATCTTTGCAAATAGCATTATATATTCAATCTAAATACAATATTTTTTGAAAGTGTTTCGTAAATGGAAAAATTAACTGAAAAAAATGTGGTAAGAAAAATCTAAATTAGATTAAGATTTTTTAGGGGAGCAAAAAGAGTTTCGAAAATTATTATATTCGATAGGCGATTGAGAAATTTTGGAATTGGAATCTCAAATCCAGCAATAAATAGAAAGCTAAAGAATGATAAATAAAACAAAAAAGCTGACCCAGTGTGCTTTGCTACACCTTTCAAAAACTTATGATATATTCAGAAATTATTCAAATTTTTATTATTTTGTTGACATTATTTTAAATGAAATTATAACATAATTCAAAAGCAACCGCTATAAAATAAGAGCTGCTGCTGGAATTTCACATTGCAATACAAAAATGACTTAAACTAATTTTCTGAATCTTGATCTAAGGCTATGATCATTTAGTATCCGGGCAGTTACAAACGTGTGTATTTTAAAATCTATTCATCTGATCGAAAAACTTTCTATGGAGGAAATGAAGGCGTTAATATGACATTTAATTTAAAAATAAAAAAAAAAAAAATTTTTCAATGATTTCAAGAAATACTCTAACTTTTTCATAAAATCTCTTTTTTATCTTTGCACACATTTTTCAGTCATGTATTGATTTATTTTTTTTTTACCACAGAAGCAAAACCTTTGCAAAATCATGTTATTTTACACAAACTCACCTGGAAAAAGCTATTGGAATCTGGTTGGAACTTTTTCATGAGTAGACATCTCGAAGAATTTGATCTCTTAAATCAAAATTTTAACATATTTTTTTTGTCCTTCAGAACACATCTGTCATATTGCGTAAAAACCGGATGCGCAGATTACAATCTTTGTAACTGACCATTATTAGTTATTTACTTGGTGTCTTCTAGTCAGGCATCACTTTTTGCCTGCCGAAAATGGATTTTTTGCATTATTTAAGGAGTCTGCATTCAGTTATCCCCAATAACCATAGACTTTTTACCATATTTAAGATCAAGGGTTGCACTCCGATGGTTGATTTGAACTTCGTGTGGATCCTAGAGTGGCGCCTTATACTTCTTAACCATTTGGTCCGAAAAAAAAAAATCAGAAAAAATCAACAGTTCGTGAGCTTTCAAGTCAACAATGAAGAATTTTCGAGGCGCAAAATGCGTAAAAGGAGCTAATTTGTGCAAAATTATTTTTACCATGTCTTTTTGCGTCGTGAATATCTCAAACACACGTTAACTTAAAAATCTATCAAGATAGTCCTTTTCATAACCAACACAACGCTGCTAAAGTTTTGCATATCCGAGGTCTATAAACGTAGATAACACCAAAATAAAGTGCCCGGATACTAAATGATCATTGCCTTATAAATGTATGTTAAAGATCTGATATCTGATTGATAGATAATGTATGTTAAAGATCTGATATGATCTGATGATAAATAACCTCACATGCCGAATATGGTTCAATTTGCTCGATCAGCTCTTCAGTTATACTGGAAATTTTAAGGGAGACCTTTCTACTGGAAAGAGGGATGGGTCTCAAATTATAATCATTGAAATATTTTTCGTATCCAGATACCTTCCCATGCCAAATTTGGTTGCAATATCTTGATTAGCTCTTGAGTTACATGTAAAATTGTAAGGTAGCCCCCTTCCCCCTTTCTATAACCCCACTGAGAAGAAGGAGGGGTACCTAATATTCATTGAAATATTCCTCGTTCTCAAATACCACCTCATGCCAAATTTAATACCATTTGCTTGATTGGTTCTCGAGTTATGCAAAGAATTGTCTTTTGTTTGGGAGGCCCCTCTCCCCCCTGCACGAGAGAGGGAGGGGTCTCAATCTACAATAGGAACCTTTCCCGGCCTCTAATACCCCCACCTGCCAAGTTTCACACTAATCGGTTCATTAGTTTCCGAGTCTATAGGGAACAGACAGAAATCCATTTTTATATATATAGATCAGAATAACATAATTGATCAAATAAAAGAACCCCCGCTGAATTTCATAATCGTCAAATCAAGAATGTAATGTTTATTGCCGAACCTAATTATAAAATTTTAATTGCTATGAAATTTTTTCATAAGGAAAATTGAAATCATTTAGGAAAATTTTGAACTGAAATAAATAAAAAAAATTTAATGAATTCCTGCATAGAATCACTCATTGACGTAAAACATTATGAAGTTAAGATTTTAACTTTAGAAAGCCTTCACGATGTCATCGTAAACTATTTAGGAATGGTCTTAGCTACTAAAGCAAGGTTGCCAAAATTTTTCTAGGCACGTACCCGAGCTGGACAAATCCGGGAAATTTTGTTTAAAAACCTGGCAAATTCCGGGCATTTAATTCCAAAATTTACGACCAAAGATCTGGGCAAAATCCTAGCAAATTTTGTTAAAATCCAGAAATTACTAAACAAAAATTAAAAAAAAATTGAAAAAAAAATTTTCGTCAATATTTATCGACAGATTTTAAATCGTATTTAAGGCTTCCGAAAAACCTTTAATGATATTACTTTTATAAAACATGCTAGAAAAATTTCGATTCGTTATCATAAATAAACAAATTTTACAACAAAAGTTGTTTTATATGATTTGCCCAATAAAGTGAATAAATCCATGAAAAATCCGGGCATTTTTCGATGAAATTCGGGTAACCGGACCGGATTGTTCCCAAATTTTACATGAAGTGTACTGGCAATCTGGCAACCTTATAATAAAGACTACTTCTCTGAGATACCTAATCATACTTATTTAAAAAAAAAAACATGATACACTAAGGCTTCAAGATTTATTAGTTTTAAAGATTTTAGGTTACATAACAACTATGATATACCTTAAAAAATATCTGATTTCGTAATCTTGGTTTTGAATCATTGTTTTAGTCAAATTTTGTTTCTCGAGAGTCAGGAGGCTCCCTGAGCCACAAATTCTTAATCAAATTTTGATCATTGAGTGAGATTATTCAAGAGTAACAATCTTAACTCAGCGATAACTCCAAAACCTCGAAATGTAATCACAGGTTCAGAATTCTGCTTCAGTTTTTCAAAATTTCCTTGCTTGTTTGAAGGGGTTACTTTTTCGTAAAATTACACAGTAAACGAAAATAACCAAGATCGGTAATTTTTTTACCCAAATCCTAACATGTGTAAATCGTTAAGCTGTTCGGTAATTTTTTCGGTAAAAAATAAACGAACATCGGTAAATCGATTCTTCATTTACCGATGTTCGTTTATTTTTTCCGAAAAAATTACCGAACAGTTTAACGATTTACACATGTTAGGATTTCGGTAAAAAAATTACCGAACTCGGTAATTTTCGTTTACTGTGTAATTTTTTTGTTTAAATACTTACTGAAGTAAGGAGTATTAAGCATGATCATTGATAGCAGAATATTCAAACGACATAAGTGGCTATAAGTAAATGTTTGTTACAAAACCAGATTTCATGTTTCGGTGTAACGTATCTCAACATCTCAAAAATTATCGTTTTGATTCCAATTACCACAGAAGGCTTAAAACATCAATAATAGTAATTTTTTGTTTGGACTCAATTGAATTTTTTAACGTTTTCTTTCAAAAACAAATAAACTCAAAGATGGACAATGTTGCTGCATACATTTAGGGGCAAAAATTATAAACATTTCTCAATATTTTTTGGCCTTAAAAACAAATGAAATTTCACCTTCATGCAATTCCTTTGGTCCTCCTACTGTTCCTATGTTATTTTTTTTTAAACTTAACCATTTGATAGGATTTGTAACCATTTGTTCTATACAGGCTTCCTCATTGAAAATGTCCGTTTTTTTTAATATCCTAAAATGTTAAAATAACACTGAAACTATCCCTATACAAAGGAAAAAAGTTAAACTTTTAAAACTTTAAAACTACATCTTAAGTAATATAAAAAATCTCCGACTACAAACAAAATTTAGCCTATTTAAAACTCAATGTATAGGATTTCAAACGTAGAAAACAGTTTTCCGATATTTTCATTTCAGATTTCGTTAATGATGATTGTCGGCAAAAATTTCATGTTGATCAAAGTTACCCCGATGATCAAAGTTGTCCCAGTTTACGGTACCAAAAACATGCGTTTTTATTTCTCCTAAGAAAAAAAAGTAAATTAAATGAAAAATAAAACTAAAACGTTTGAAAATTTATAGTATTTTTTTCGTATATTTGTGATGTCATAACGCATAAACCATCAATTGCAGTAATTTTTGGTTTTGATCGAATTATTTGTGTTATGCAAAACAATCATACTCCAGCATATGGAAACTAGATATAGCAGGTGAATATTTGATTTGAATTTTGATGCTTTTTAATCCAGGCTGGTACCTAACTGAATTATAAAAATATTTATTTTACAAAAATTTCTTACTGTCCGAACAATATTTTTGTTGGTATAAGTTAAAAAAACTACATCAAGTTTGTAGATGATATCATTTAGCCAATCCATAATACTGGGTAAAGTTTTTACGGCATCGAAAAATGTAAAAATTTGTGCATCTATTGCTCGATTTTTCTAATTTTCTACGAGAATCAAAAACTTTTAAAACTATCGCTCGATGTGAGAAACTACATATGTCATCATAATGTTATTATCAAGCCCCGTTTGACGGTAACTATCCATTCAGACCTTTTTTAAAGATGGTTAGAAAAAGATGCTGAACAGTAAATTTTAATTCATTAATTTCGACAATGATCTCGGATGATTTATGTTCTTGTTTCGTTTGGGTTCCTTTCAATATTTTTAATTTAATCTGCTAATTTTTTAAATGTGTGAAAACTCTAAAATCAAATAGCAGGTGTAATAGTTTTGTGTTCAGCACACCACAATTCGTCTGAATCGGTGATTAAAGCCCAAACATTCAGAATGTATGTCTGTATATCAAGCTTATTGTACAAAGAATGTTGACGATTTTAATTGAAGGTAATTTGGCATAATAATTTAAAATTTATTCTGTTGAATACTAAGTAACAACGCAGTTTTCAGTGGTGGAATAGATATGTATGTCGTTTATTTGCTGTCTCAGGCGTTATCCATAACTTACGTAACGCAAAACAGCACTTTTTTGAACCCCTCTCCCCCGTATGTCACAAATCGTAACGCTTCGACGTAACCCCTATGAAAATTACGTAGCGCTGATAATTACTCCCCCTCATCTTCTCATGTTTTTAAATACTGATTTTTGAAGGTAAAAAAAGATTTTTACATAAATTTTTTGAACGTTCTTCAAAATGGAATTAATATCTATCCAAATCGCTTCTTAATACTCATTGATGATTACTCTCAGATAAAATAAATTTATTGGTTTATTACGAATTGCTCTGCACGCTCTTTTTTTTTAAACTCAAAATTAAGTATGACCGAGGTTCAAAACATTGTTCGATTCTATGAACTTAAAGTTAAGTACCCTTTTTCCTCCTTACGATGGATCCAACCGGAGTTCGAACTGCGAACTCAAAATTGATCCCTTTTTTCCTTCGGCGAGGGATCGAAGCTGAGTTCGACCTTATGAACTAAAAATTGAACTCTCGTTGTTAGACTGAAAACACTAAGCGAGTTCAGTCCGAACCGCAACAGCAACCGACGAACACGTCGCAAAATTTTGTCGCTCCGGAACAATTACCGGAAGACTATGAAGGTACTTTATAATGAAATGCAATGCAGTGTCAGCGTAAAATTCTGTCCGTCATTGTCATCATATGGTGAGCGGCTTGGAATGTCCGGAAACTTCCGGATGTTGTTTACTTCCCGTGGGAAGTAACATCCGGAAGTTTTCTTTGACCGGGAGTGTCAAAACTTTTCATCGCTCTGTACCGGAACAGCAACATCCGGGTACAACAAATTTTAATCATCCTTTAATTCCCTGAAAATAAGCTACCCTCGAAAAAAAAGGATAAATTCGAGTTCGGCTGCCGAACTTAGTATTGAGTATGCCAGAATCACAACTTAGTTTTGCTATTGCCCTGTTAAACTCAAAGTTGAGGGATGCCACCGAAGTGCTGTTTTGAACCAAAACTACTTAATTTTGAGTTAAAAAAAAGAGCGTGTGGGCTTGTTAACTGATGATCTACCTTGTTTACATTATTTTGTTCAAGTTGCATAGCTTGTTATGCCAAATACACTCCACTTAGTAGTACTCGTCGGAATAAAAAAAAATGCACTTTTTAAACAAATTAGTAAAAACACTAAAATTTCCGTCCTTGAATTGAGTTCTTGGGGGTAAACATAGGCCTAATATTCGGCTTTCTAACGGCTATTTCACGGATATTCAATACACATGTTAGGGAGACTATCTCAGAATCTTTATAGCAGACAAGTTACAAACTAGTTTCAATCATGTTAAAGCTTACAAATTTCAAACTGATTTAAGCATGACAAAAAAATAGCTGCGATTAAACTGAAATTTCTAAGTAAAAAATCGTTACATAACGATGAGCATACCTCCCCCTCCCTCCTCAATGTCACAATTCGAAGCGATCAAGCTTACTTCCACCCCCCTCCCCCTTGGAGCGTTACGTAATTTATGGATGCCCCCTTAGGTCTTTATATACATATGTAGCTACATTCTACCCTAACGCTTGCTAATGCCACTTGCAAGCGTCAATTAGCGAATTGCCCAAACAAAAGTTTTAACATATTCATATAAAATTCTTTGAATAATAAGCTTGATATGCATCATTGATATTTTTAGAGGTCAGACTTTCAAAATTTAGACTTTCAAAATGACATGTTTAACTCGATATATTTTCATGTGAGGCTGAGATGGTGCAAGTTAAAATTTGATCAATGTGTTGTGAGTGTTGTGATTATGAATGATTTTTTAAACTTGTATACCAATCTTCGATCATTTGAGATTTCAACAATTTTATCAAGATAATTTTTATTGAATGGAAACTATTGCAAAAAACTTTGAAACGTGTTTTCTCGAAATAAGCTTTTATAGAATTATACCCGTTTGAATTTTAGCACCTCATGAATCATTGACGAGAAATTTCTATTAAATCACGCGAATTCGATGTACAGTACGTGATGGAACAATGTTAAATTTTAAATACGCCGATTTGACATGCTTTTCGTTCTGATTGGTAGGTATTGCAACAGACTTAAAAGAGCACCCACTCGAAAACTGCATCAGGACAACATTGTTCACTTTGAAGTGTAATCCTTTCCTAATGCCGATCAAACGCACCGGTAATCTTCTGGTTTGTTAGAGCTATTTGCTTTTCCTACTCGGTATTTATAATGAAAACACATGGCACGACAATAACGTTGCTCCTTTTTTGCGAGCTCCTGGAACCAAAGCTCTTCTTCTTGCACATGTGGCTGAGCCACAACAATCGAGGACGAGGCAGCTTAAGCGATTAGAGCCAGCCATTTTTTTTGCTCTTTGCTCTTGTTTAATTTGTAACAGAAGGGATAATTCAGAAGCAGCCCATTGCCCCGGCTTTACTATACGGTAGACATGTTTTCCTTTCCAATTTACTAAATGCCATCTTTATTATCTGTCATACTGGTTCTATTTACTTTTAGCCCTGGATGGAAGTTATGCTTCGAAGGGCGGATTCCAATTTGGGCTTCTCAAAGAGATTATTCAAAATTTCATAAACTAGAACAACACAGAAAAGGTCCTAGAATTAGGGACCCATACAACTGATTGGGTCCCGATGGAAATGGACACTCTCTATGGTCAGCTTCGTGTTGATCCAGATCTACGCTTTGTATAGGACCCGGTGTTGGATTTCACGATTAGCATTAGAATTAAAATCGACGATAATCTTGTGTTTCCTTTCTTCGGACGCCTTTTGTCGGCAATTTTCACACAACAGCTCAGCGCCCTCGATCATCTCTATCTAGGGGTTTCAAGAGCTCTTTGAACCCAACCTGAGGACCTGAAAGACCAGTAGTAGTTAGCTAGTGGCGATGACAGATTGAGACAGTTTCGAATTCGCCGGGTTGACCATCATCGATGCGTGACCTTTTGGTTTGGTTTGAAGGACCTTTCTACAGTTCTACGCGGAGCGGCTTTCGTCATCGGGGCTGATCCGGATAATCCGTCCGGGAAAAATAGGATGACAAATTTGCGGTTCGGTAACCGGGGGCATCTTTAAAAAAAATTTCCTTCGAAAATTTTACCCTACAGAAGACACAATACCAGAGCACCAGAACTGTTGCAAAACTATGAGGACGTTTCCTTTCTGTTCACAGACCGCCAAAGAAAAGACCTCAAAGGAAGTCCTAATTGAATTTACTCATTATATCCATCTGTGGTAAGGCTCGGAGCCCTCCGGGAAACTTCCAAAAGATAATATTGAAGACGACATGTCATCCGAGAAATTGCTGTCGTCCTCAAATGATGAATGATTTTCTTCCCTCGTTCAAAGACAGAAGAATAGAGATGCTTCAACTATCTGAAGCATTTGTTCTGGATCTTGACATGCTACTTGAGAGTAATCACAATGAAATTCGTTGCAGATTGAGTGCCTATGCGTTAAAGTAGGTTAAAAATTTTGCACAATATTAGACACATATGGTTCGATGAGCAGACCTCAATCGCTTGTCACTGACTTATCTTCTTTCTTTAATTCAATGTATTTCGCCAAATATTTCTATTCATATGTGAATTAGGAATTAAAGAAAGCAAATAATTTACAACAAATACAAGCTGTGCAGAAAACTCCAAAAACAATTTAACCTACTTCTGTGTCAATTTGAAATTTTTTGAAGGAAATTTTAGTAGGAAATGGAACAGCTTGTCGAAAACAGCTACAGTGAATCTCAAGCAAACCAACTGTATTGTCATTGAAAAAATAAGTGATGAAACTCACAACACTGCTCGTACTTATTTATTTAAACAAAACTAACAAACAAATGTTTTTCTTCAAAGTTATTCGTAGAAGCTTCTTCTACAACTATTCTAAGAGTAACAAAACCACTTTTATAATATAAAAGATTTAAAATGCACATAGAGAATCGGCACTAAAATACGAAAATGGTCGGCTTCTACTTATTGCGACATTTTCTAAGTCTAGTCATGAAGATAAGATACGACTGGTGTCCAGAAAACTGTTTAGATTTGGGAACTAAATTCCGCAATTTTCTCCTTGTTCCATAATTTTCGACCGAATTCGAGCTTTCTGATTTATTCAACGTGTGAGTAGTTATGAATGATCAAATCTCATTTGCCAAATATGGTGATTCCGTTTTTAGTAAATCATTTACTTGAAGACCAATGAGATAAGTAAAAACTTAAGTTTAGCCGCCCACACCGTAGCCTAGAGGATAGGGTTCAAGTCTTCCAAGCCAACGGTCATGAGATCGAATCTCGGTTACGGCATACATAACTACTCTTTCTGTGGGCTGGTGGTTTAGCATTTCATGTTGCTAGCCATCATATCCTTGAAAAATATGCTTCGAATTAAGAAAATTTGATCTCTTAAAAGAAACATGAAATTTCACTGAGATCCTATATGTATGTGTTCGTTTTTAGATTAATTTTTCCATTTTTTCTAACGATTGAATCGAAATGGAAAAAGGTTCTCTATGAAACGAAACTTCAATGTTAAGCAAGTAGATAAATAGCACAAATACTGCCGATTTACCGTCATCCGTTCTCATCGTCTCTATTTGGGTGGCTTAAATCTTAATTGAACGAGAGGTGCTTATCTTAGATTTACAATGGGCTCCCGCCATTCCGCGAATGGAGGTCCGGGGGTCAAAATTGCAATCAAACGCTCCTAATGCCACCATCAACAAGAAGTTAGGTGCTGCATTGGAAGTCGCTAATTGTCGGCATTTAAGTCCTCTGATCTTTTCTTGCACTTTACTTCGAATCCTTTAGACGGCCGGTGGTTGGTGATCCGTATCGCTCTCTGGATTGCCAAGGTCCATACGAGGCCATACACTTTTTGCACATTTGCTCAACCACCTCCTTACACAGTCAGCCAATATATAAATCTAATTAAAACAAGCTCGAAAAACGGATCCGTTCCGAATGAATAATCCGCGGGTCGCTTTAGTTACTTTACTGCGCCACCATGCGCATTGCGCCGAGGGAACGACCGAAACCACTATCGTTCCGAAAAACACTTGTGAATAATTATTAAAATGTGATAAATTTGTTTCCCACATTGGCGGTGGCGGCGGCGTCGAATTCCGCGGGAGTTCGCAAAAAAATGTTCGAATTCGCGCAAGCGCCATGCCTTTTCCCCTGGCTGGCAGGCAAGCACCAAAGACCTAAATGGAATGCAATGCGTTTTCCGGCGCAAAAAAAGCAAAGCTGCAAGAAAACTGACTGTGACTCGAAGACATATAAATAAATATGTTGTGGGGGCATTCTGGAATTGGGCAAATTTTATTGGAAACCAATGAGCTGCAGCTTCCCATACTGCGGATAACTAGCACGAGGGGTCCTTAGATAGGGATTTTCTGTTAATAATTATTTTTTCGTAATTGAGAAAGAAAATTGTTTTAAACCCATTCCAATCACCCCTCAACTAACTGGAGAACCGATTTTCATTGTTCATTTTTCAAAAATAATTTGCCCAGCATTTGAGAGTTCATTTCTTGAGCTTCATTTTCTATCAAAAGAATTTCAGTTACCTTTTTCGGAATTGAGTATGTTGACGTTAAAATTTAAAAATTTTAGTTCGAAAATAAACTGATTTTAACAATTATTCTATATTTGAAACATACCCTTTCCAATAAACTATTTATATATAAAACAAAATTATTGCAAAATGATTGTAAAAAAACACCATCTTTTAAGCATGAAATAAGATTAAAAATAATCACAGAAACTTCACACTTTAGAATCGGTAATAAAGGTATCTATTTTTAAGCGTTGTGACGTCACGAAAATTCTACTATTTTTCAGTTCATAATTCCTTTAAATGTTTGAAGGGATCTCCAATGTCGAGAATTGGAGATCTCTTCAAACTTTTTGAGAGGAATTCAATTCTTTTTTCAGAATGAAAATCGGTTCGTCCATGACTTCTTACTTCAACACTATTATAATATTTTTTCAAAACAAGTTTAACAAAACCATGCGCTTCAATAAATCAATTTAATTATCAAGTTTTTAATGAAATTAAGAATCATATTTTTTTTCGCTTGAACGCGGTTATTTTAAAACGTCTCTAATAAAAAATATAAATTTGCGCTTGTTGAACACTCGATTCGAGAATAAACAATCAATCATAAACATGAAATCCTCATAGATTTTTTAAAAGAATATTTGTGAATTATACAGCAGATAGTGATCTCTGATTTGAATAAAAATCTGGCAGGTAGTTATCTGAGGTTTGAAAAGAAAATTACAATAAGATCAAGTTCTTCTATATAAGAATGAAAAAAAAAACGCGCTAATAGCTCCTATTACTTACTTATATTATGTTCAAACAAAATAACTAAGTAGGTATATATGTAATAAATGCAATGAGATTAAAAAAATCTTTGAACATGGTAAATTTTATAGATAAACATTTTCTTTCATACAAATTCATAAGACTTTAAAGGAAAATAAATTTCTCATAAAATCTCTTAAAAAACATGAAGTTTCACTGAGATCCTATATGTGTGATGTGTGTGTTCGTTTTTCAAAATGTATTTGTGCTTTATTTTTAACGATTGAATCGAAATGAAGAACCATCCTCAATGAAACTTGAATGCTACATAAGTAGATAAATAGCACAAATAATGCCGATATAACGTCAGCCATTCACGTCGTCTCTCTTTGGGTGGCTTAAATCTTAATTGAACGAGAGGTGCTTATCTTAGATTTACAATGGGCTCCCGCCATTCCGCGAATGGAGGTCTCATTATTTTATGAAGGAAATTATTTAAAAAAATTGTCCTTTATTGAAACTTCCACCTCAAATAATATTACTCAAATATTACTTGAAAATCCAAATCGAACCCCGTATTCACATTAAATCACACGAAGAGACTTTTAGCTGAATAACAAACTTAAAATATGAAGGTACTAGCACAGGGTTCCAAGCAAAATTATGACCAGATTATACTACGAAAAGGGGTCGCGCAACAAACCTTAAGTTTGTATAGAATCGAGCGGAATTTGTTCGTGATGAACAGAAAAAACTTTTAAACAGTTTTTCACCAATAATTGTGGTCCTTATTAACCGATTTTTTTTAAATTTCAGTGTTTTAATGCTTAAATTATAACAATTTTTCATCTGAGAAACGCATTTCGATTAGAGTTATCATAAAATAGTTATTAGGCCTCAAAACAGGCGTCGATATACGATCATTCATGTTTTTTTTTTTGTAATTGACCCATGACTTATTTTTGAAACTCAATATGTTTTTTTTTACCATAACCCTTATCGAAATGGAACCTTGGAATAAACTGCTTGTCATAACGAAAGCTTTGTGAATGACTTTAATGAAAACAAATCACTCGATAGGGACTTCAGAAATTGGTGCAAAATGGGTGTTCATGTTTTTTCCAAGAAAAATTTCTCATAATTCCATACAAATTTTAGGCTCATTGCGCTATCTATTCCCGTGGTCCGATCCCCCAAATTTAGCACTAGACTTTGTTCTAGGCCTGGGATCTATTTTAGTTTTTCATAAGTCGGCTGATTTAGGTACTCTAGAGTCCATTAACTTACTTTTAATAGATTGCAGGATTTTGAAATTATCAATTATTTTTCCTATCCTTTGCATTAAATATTGAAAATATTCAGAAACATATTTCAACGCTATTACAAATAAATATTTCCTAGTATAAGTTTTTTTAAATTAATATTCACATCATCGCACAAACAAATTTCGAATAAAATTGATGAGCGCAGTGTTGCAAACCGTATCTGCTTATAATTTAGATTCAATTTCTTTAATTTTTTGGGTATAAATTAAATCACATTATTTTTTGAGTTTTTAAGCATTTTTAGTAAATTAAGTATTAATTTTAAGATGATATTTTGATGTATTTCATGTAGCTGACCATAAAATTTCGTGACGTCACAACGCTTTGCAAAACCCTGCTTTAAAAAAATGGCGCGTTGTGACGACACGAAACTGAATCGCTCTAAAATAAATTTAAATTATATTTCCTCGCACTAAATTTAAACATTTGAGTTCGCAGCATGGGTAAAATTTTGCTCGCGTTTTTATTATTTTTTGTTGCTGCCAGACGTGCTGAGAACAGTAGCGTCCATTATCAGGGGGATCAAATGAGCTTTTTGGTGTGGGGGAGTGTGGTGGGCAGCTACAAAAAATATATTAAAAAAATCAAAATTTGAAAAAACCAAAAACAGTGATTTGTTGGTTGTAATGGAACGATACTTTTCTGAAATTTTCATAAAATTTGATCGAATAGAAGAGCAGAAAAATGCGGTTTTGTAAAAAAAAAACTGAAAAGTGGAAAAAGAGGCGCGTTGTGACGTCACGATTTCTTTTGCTTATATTTTGAAAATAGTTTGTTCAATGAAAATAGTTTTGATTTAAATTTGTAACTAATGAAATTCTGAACTTAGAGGTATATTTTTTTCCAGCGTGCGATATGAACTGTAAAATCTACAAACAATATACAAAAAAATTGTTTTGCAAACGTTGTGACGTCACTCTGGAATGGGTCTTTATTAGTTCATCAGCCTTCTATGCCAAGCCAGCGTTCATTAGATTAAATCCTGATTAAGGCTATCAGAAAATTGCTTCTGTTGTTCGACAGTGTAAGTTTTAGGTAAATGTCAGAGGGAATTTTTTGGAGGTGGTACGCAAAAGTCATAAAAATGCAAAATTCCTCGAAGACTCTAAAAAAAAAGCCATTTGAAACGGGTTTATTAGTGGAATTTCTACATTCATGTCCCCTTTTTTCCGATCATCATACAAACTTTCGCTTAAAACAACCTGTTCAATCCTAAATGTACAATTCAAAATGTACGTTTCGCTTTCAGACCTGCTTTCGAGAAATGTCCTTGGGTTAGTTGCCCTACTTTGAACCCTTTAAGCGGTGGTTTTTAAATAATCATGTTTTTCTCATAAATGGACGGGAGATTCATATTTTTCAAGAAATTTATTTACAGCTCATGACCTTATCAGCAAGTTTCGATGAGAATTTTCAACATAAGTTTCGCCGTTATTGAAAGATTTTCAAAGATATGGATGATCAAGTATTCCATCTTTGAACCTACTGTTCCTATTTTGGTACTGAACTTTTTTTTGGACCTAGAGCTAAAATTCCTGTAAAAGGTATGCTTTTTAGAAAATAAATAAACAAATTCATTAACCTTCCAAAGCTGTTCGTAAAATATCCGTTTCGGAGAAATTTGACTTGTAATTTGTTGTTATTCCCGAGGCCGCAAATGTAGACCGATTTTTGAGATGTTTGATTCATGAATGGAAGAACAAACTTTTGCATATGAATCATCCAGGAAATTTAAATAAGCCTAGAATGAAGTTTTGCCTATCTTTAAAATTCATTTGTTGACAACATGCTGAAGCTTTCATTAATTTGATCAAATGTTTTTGCGAAGGTTATATAAATCAACAAATTTATTAGCTATACAAAGCATTTTATTGCGATTATTTATTTTCATCCTACGAATTTGAAAGCTGGAGAGTCAGAAACAATAAAACGAAAAAAAAATTGAATTGTTTGTATGACATTGAATATCATTTCTGGGGTACAAGTAAGGTTTAGTTTTTGTTCACATGAAATGTATTGCAAGAACCACGAAATGTTTGAAAAATCCAAAGTAATGTTTTTTTAAACTTTCAGTACATCTCCACACAGAAAAATACTATTATACATGCCATAAGATTCTCTTATGAAGTGGCGCCATAAGAAAAATCAATGAAATTCATAAGATTATCTTATGACGCGAATGAACTCTGCAGATGAACACCTGATTCAATGAAAGTTTGTGGCTTTTCATAAGAGGGTCTTATAAAAACAGGAAATGTCACGTTCGATGAGAATAATTCAAAACAATTGATTTTGAAAATTTATTTTATTGTTCGGCTAATTTGTTTGGAACTACATACATTTTGGTCACCACCAGCAGCACATCAATACCCGGTTCCAAAGAATTTGTTCGGCCGCATACGGTATTTTGACCTTGGATTTTTTCCCGGTAAACGTGCTGAAAAGTAAACAAAAAACAAATTAGAGTTTACCTTTACAAATATGTTTAACGATTACAACAATAAACTTCAATTCAAACTTACCATTTAAAAGAATATCACTTATTATTCCACAAATTCGTTTGACGACTGAAAAATTACTGATGGAATGAATGTGTTCATAATTTTTCGACAATGCCGTTTGCTCTATTTTTCATACGAACTTCGTATGAAAATTGAACGAATTTCATAAGACTCTTATGAAAACTTAGTTTGGACGCAAAAAAGGGGTTCATAAGACGTATCTTATGAAAATTATAATAAGATTTTGCCTGAGTGTCTGGTTGAACGAAAATATTGATTTTCCGTACAAACCTTTTTACAAAATAACTACACGTTGCGCTAATTCAGGGCTCAATGAATCGCTTTAAAAAGTTTTATTGCTTTTATTAGCAGTTATAACAACCAATCAAAATTATTGAAGGTATAAACATTTATAAATTTGAAATTTCCTTACAAATCTTGGAGCGGACTTATGTGCAACAATGGGACAGGATATTTTCTATGGTTATTTATGGATCGTAATTTTTTTTTAAATCATGGTGTTAAAATTGTACAACAATGTTTCGCAAAGAAAACCGTTACGAAAAATGTTTTGTTCTGACGTAAAACCTCATTTTCCGTAGAAGGAATTTAAAGATTTTGTTTAACAATTTTGTACTAATTGTTAAACAAAACCTTTAAATTCGCAAAAAACCACGCAAAAAAACAAGAAAAATGAAAACTGTCGTTAGATGCATATTTTACAGCAGAAAATATCGTAAAAAGCATCATTTCATCAGTAGACATTCCAATTAACATGATTCAGGTTTGTATTTGGGAAAAAGTTGAAAAATAGCTGAAATATTGCCAATTTAAATCATCCTGTGCAACGATGGGTTAGGGGACAACGATTGGCAAATCACCCTACCTAAAATTGAAACAGCTGTAATTTGCCAGCCACTAGGGGGCCGTTCAAAAATTACGTACCGTAATATTCGAGCATTTTCACCCCTCCTTCCCCCTAAGTAACACATTCGTCTCAAAATTGTTAAGCAAAATCCACAAAGCGTAACAAACTGCTATACCCCCCACCCTAAAAGCGTTACGTTATATTTGAATGGTCCCTAATCTGAATTTCACAAACTTGGTCTTATTGATTTACTAGAAGTGTCTAGTTTTAGTTTGTAGAACTTAATTTTCCTCCAAATGAAAGAATTTTGTAATTTTTTATCGAAATGTAGTGATAACTGCTTTTTGAAACTTTATTATGTGTTGGGAGCCTACTTGGTTGAACAATTCTACTGGATCAAAGCCATCGAAAGATTCCCTTTCAATTCAACCACGGTATAAAAATGGTTCAGATACCGTTGGTTTTGAAAACTTACCTCTACTTCTCCCATATTTTTCAACGGTTTAAATCATCGATAAAAATTGGTTAAAAATGGTGGTTATGCCTTGAGCTTTCAACTCATTGATTTTGAACTTTCAACAGTACATGAATTTAAAAAAAAACGGAGAAGTTTTGAAGGCAAAATCAATTATCAATTTTTATCGCCACCCGCCTACTGTAGGGGAAAACTGTACAAGACGCACCAGCGGGGTAAAATGGCCCATGCTACCTATGGCTTCGAATGGTGTTTTTATTCATTTTTATTGTGGCAAACGTGCTTTTTCATCATTTTTTTAGGTGAAAAGTTCACATAAACGAATTTAATTCTTAGAAACAGAAGGATTAAGGGATTCTGCTTAAAACTTGTTATTATTTATGGTTAACATATAAGGTTTTATGGTAAACCAGTCTTCGCTATCTGATCAAACTGCAGCTTTTCGTTATAACACTCGTATGCACTTTCAAATGACTATTAATATTTTATAATATTTCACTAACTTCCCACAAATTTCAACAAAAAACAATCATATCAAAATTGGGGCAGAATGGTCGCAAGTCCACGTGTTTTACGCTCAAATTTTGAATGCTGTTAACTTTTGAGAAAATCCGAATTTCAAAACAAAATGTCGTTCTTTTTATATGCTGACTGGTTAGTGTACGAAAATACCATAAACATGTAATAAAAAATTTGATGTTTCAATTATTATATTCCGTATAATCATTGTTCAATTTCTCACCACCCTTTCGGTATGGTGCTTTCTGTCCACTAGTTTTAGCATTCTACCCCGCGACTTGTTTTCTGGCTGCTTTAGATTTTTACATCTAAATAACCTAAATCGTGTTTTATCATATTATTTCTTTTTGATAAGACGGTAGTCTGATCCCTGAATCGTCATGAACTTTCAATTTGATTCTTAGATGATGGGTATCGCTGTAAATAGCGATTATGCTTAACTGGTGCGTCTTGTACAGTTTTACCCTACATCACAATTACCATGCAATATATCCTTTTTTTTATTTATTGAGATTCAAGAATAAAAATTATACTGCTGTATTCTTCAGAAACCTATGAATCTTATCTTTTTTTGTGTTTTCCAGTATTCTGTAATATGTTTTTTTAAAAATAGGGAAAATGATCAAAACGTGCAAGAACGGAACCACCCAACAGGCCGGCTATTGAATAACATCATCATTCCAGAGAGCCGCTTATTGGCCATTCGCCTTTTTTCTCTCAATTATCCGAGTCACCACCCTCCGGCCTTAAGCTGCTTATGGGTTTTTTTTTTATTGTTTGGACATTTAAGAAAGATGCTACTAATTTTCGGAAACTAATATGAATCACATATCATCGTAATCTTTAAAATTTATAGTTTTACGCCAGTATACATTTTGTAGGAATTTTCTGATGATTTGTATGATTTAAGAGGGTTCAATGAAAAATCGCAGTGAGCTGTCAGTTTTTCGAAATAATTGCCAATATTATGCTTCGAAACTTTGATTCAAATAAAATGATAAACTCATCCTGAAAAATATTTGAAGTCTAAATATGAAAACTGAAGATTAAACAATTGTTCACAGCAATTTTGTTTATTGTTTATTGTTTATAAAAAATTAAATCATCTGACATAGTTGTCTTAATGATTATCTTAATACTATGTTTACAGAAATCGTACATTTAGTCACTATTGATTGTTTCTCATTTGATCACGAAGGTTACATTCAATCAGGCGTTTAAATGTGGCAGTTGAGACATTAAAATCAAACAGAGCGTAGTAGCGTAAGAAGCTTATTTTTGCGGAACGTAAGGGGTCGTTGTTGCCATAGTGCGTACTTTTTGTTTCCAGTGAAAGCCAGTCACGATGTCGGAGAGCTCTTTCTGGTGCATATATAGTTACGGTAGAACCCGACAAAGTATAGATCACCTGACGTGGAGACATGCCAGCCATCAGCAGCGCACCTGCGAGACTGCAAGCTCAGCAGTTAATCACCATAAAAGGCCTTGCCGTCCACATGCTCGCTCTCTTGGACCTCGACCTTCATAGTGAAAACATCGTGTAGTGATTATTGTTAAGGTAAAAGTGTGTAATGGACAAATAAAGCTTTTTAAAAAAAGCAAACCAGGACTCCATCCTGTAATTGGCGCAGCCTACGGTAGGTGCGTTAGTAAGTGAAGTGAAAAACAGTGTATAGGTGAAGTGAATTTCCAAGGAAAGGAACAGCCGCAAGAGAGCCTCCGCGACTAAGCATCTGACCAAGGTTGGAGTTGAGGGGCCACCGCACGACACTCCTAACGTACCGCCGGCCAACGATTGCAAGGGTAAGTTTTTTTTTCTTACATTTTTCTAAGTGTTAAGTGAAGAATATTAAAATTTTCCCGCTGTGCGGTGATCATTATTTTGATTGATGTTTAGTTGTTCTAAGAGAGGCTAACATCAAAATAAATTGTGTGACGAACCGCCCGGAGTTAGAATCGTTCCAAGAGAAATTCTACTCCACGCGAGACTGTGGAGTTCTAAGAGAACCACAGTTCAGCAGTTCTACACGAGTTCTGAGAGAACGTGTAGAATAACAAAAAAAAAAAAAAAACGCGCCCCGGGCAAACATTAATGCCGAAAGAGCGAAAAATAAAAAACGCACTAGCGAAAGCCCGCAGTGAGTTACTGAATTCTGCTAACATAACAGAATCAGATTATAGCACCGATTCGGATTCGTCTGGAGATTTTGCACACGTTCCGGTGAAAAATCTACCAAACCTGACGAACCTTTCAATAGACGGATTTCCTTCTCAAGAAAAAACTACCATGGAGGAGATTATAGATCAATTGAACTCCATGCGTCTGATGATGGAGACGTTTAGAAATAAACAACTGGAACAGGACCAAAGGTTCCAAAGTTTAAGTTTTCCCACCATGAATGTGGAAAACTTATTCAAAATTCCGGATCCTATAAAAATGATCCCGAATTTTGACGGTAACCGCAAGCAGTTATCGTCATGGCTCGCTACTGCTGAGCAAATATTAGACAATTTTGAGCCACTAGTGACTCAAAATCAATTTAAACTCTACGTTACAGCAATAGCAAATAAAATTACGGGACGAGCAAAAGACATTTTGTGCCTCGCTGGCAACCCCGAAAGCTTTGCTGAAATAAAAGAAATACTGATAAGTGCACTAGGTGACAGACAAGAACTTTCAACCTATAAAAGCCAACTATGGCAGTGCAAAATGGCAGAGGGAACATCAATCTCCAATTATCACCAAAAAATAAAGGAGATTGTGCAAAATATCAAAACATTAGCCAAACAAAAACCTTTATACAAGGAAAATTGGGCGGCTATAAACGCTTTTATTGAAGAGGACGCGCTTGCGGCGTTTATCGCAGGCCTATGTGAACCCTATTTCGGATATGCTCAGGCAGCCCGACCTGCAGACATAGAAGATGCTTACGCATTCCTATGCAAATTCAAATCAAGGGAGGTTGCAGCCCTTAACATTAGAAGTCAGGACTTCAGAAAAAATCCTAAAAAAGATTTTGAACAAAGAAACCAAGGCACACATTCAAAATCGTTCAACACACAAAAACAAAGCACACCCCCACCCATGACCGACGGATTTAGACAACCACCTCCACAACCGATGGACATAGACCCATCTATCAGAAGTAGATTGACATTGAATAAAAAATTAATAAACAATCAAGAAATCGAAAACGAGGATAGAGACTTAAACGAACAATCCGACGAGGATGATGCAGATTTAAATTTTTGCACAGTCCAACTTCAACCAAAAGTACCCTAAACTATTTACCCTATTTAAAATGCAAATTCAAACATTCAAATTTGAATATCCTATTAGACACTGGAGCAAATAAAAACATAATTCGACCAGGTATTTTCCCAAACACCATAAAAATTACAGACACTAGTATCACGAACATGATGGGAAGAAAAACTATTAACAAAAAAGTGACCGAAAATGTTTTGAGCCCAAAACTTCCAACTCAAACGTTTTACGAATCAGAATTTCATAGTTTTTTTGATGGCATCATTGGTTCGCAATACATGGCCCAATGCAACGTTAAAATCGACTATCCAAAAGGAACCATCACTTTCCTAAATACTACTTTCCCTTTTTCAAAATACTTCCCCAAGCAAAAGGAAACCCACCACACGATCACCATAAGTACAACTAAGAACGGCGATTGGTTAGTTCCCACCTTTCAACAATTAGATGAAAATATTTGCATCCAGCCGGGTTTGTACAGATCTGAAAATTTGAAGTCAACGATTAATGTAACGACAAAATCTAAAAAATTACCTCAATGTTTCCCTAAACTGAATTTAAATGTAAACAATTTTGACACAATTACACCGATACTAACAAATAATCGGAAAGATCTAACCGAACAGGACATAGAAAATCTGATAAGAACATCCCATTTATCAGCATTCGAAAAAAAGAAACTGATTAACATCATTTACAAAAATCAAGCTGTACTTTTAAAACAGGGAGAAAAACTTTCTGCGACTACAGCAATTACTCACAGAATAAATACAATAGACGATCGACCGGTATATACAAAAAGCTATCGTTACCCTTACCATTTCAAAAAGGATGTCGAGGAGCAAATTCAAGAATTGCTCGATAATGGGGTAATAAAACCATCTGCCAGTCCGTATTCATCACCAATTTGGGTAGTTCCCAAAAAAGTAGATGCATCAGGAAAAAGGAAAGTGAGAATAGTTATCGATTATAGGAAACTTAACGAAAAGACCATAGACGATAAATTCCCAATGCCACAGATTGAAGAAATCCTAGACAGTCTTGGTAAATCTGTCTATTTTTCAACAATCGACTTAAAATCTGGATTTCATCAAATTCCGATGGATCCTGCTCATATGGAGAAGACTGCTTTCTCTACTGATAAAGCAGTATATCAATTTACAAGGATGCCTTTTGGTCTCAAAGGAGCACCAGGGACATTCCAAAAATGTATGAATAGCATTTTGGCAGAATACATAGGCTCAATTTGTTTTGTATATCTTGACGATATCATAACAATCGGTTATAACTTAGAAAACCATTTGGGAAATCTTGAAAAAGTTTTGAAACGTTTGACTGACTTCAACCTCAAAATTCAGCTGGACAAATGTGAATTCCTAAAGAAAGAAACGGAATTTTTGGGACATATTATTTCCAGCGACGGAATAAAACCCAATCCTGAGAAAATTAGTAAAATTATCGGCTGGCCTTTGCCAAAAAACGCGAAGGAAATTAAACAATTTTTAGGCCTGGCAGGTTATTATAGAAGATTCATTAAAGATTTCTCTAAAATCACCAGACCAATGACGAAGTACCTAAAACAAGACACAGTCATAGATAAAAATGATAAGGAATTTTCTTCGGCTTTTAATACGCTAAAACAAACTATAGCCACCGATCAAGTTCTTACTTACCCTCAGTTTGAACTACCGTTTATTCTTACAACGGATGCCTCAGGATTCGCATTAGGCGCTGTGCTTTCGCAAACTCAAGACAATATAGAAAGACCTATTGCATTTGCATCAAGAACGCTTAATGACACAGAAACTCGGTATGCCACAATAGAGAAAGAGGCTCTAGCTATAATCTGGGCCATTAATAAATTCAAACCTTACCTATACGGAGCTAAATTTACTCTAGTAACTGACCATAAACCTTTGACATTCATAAAAACATCTGAAAAAAATGCTAAAATTTTGCGCTGGCGCTTAGAACTCGAAAATTATGACTTCACTGTCAAATACAGAGAAGGAAAATCGAATGTGGTTGCTGATGCTTTAAGCAGACTACCAATTGACATTAACCTGAATTCAAATGAAGACGCAACTGAATCAGAAGAGGACGACGATGAAACCGTCCATTCGGCTGACACTTCGGATGATTATTTCATAAATTCAACTGAGCGTCCACTGAACTATTATAGAAATCAAGTAATTTTTAGATATGGTACTCATAACATAGAGTCTATCACATACCCATTCGTAAATTATCGCAGAACGATAATAGCCATGCAAAACTACGATGAAGCATCTATAACAGAGTTTATAAAAAAATACCATAATGGCAAACAGATGGCAATTCTCGCCCCAGAAAACCTTATTAACCTTATCCAAATTTGCTATAAGAATCATTTCAGCCAATCCGGATACTTCGTTTTAGCCCATCATCAAGTAGAAGATGTCACCATAGAAGCAAGGCAATGCACAATCATCTCCCAAGAACACGACCGTGCACACCGAGGAGTAACTGAAGTAGTTAACCAGCTACAGCGAGCATACTTTTTCCCACGTATGCATAGCAAGGTTAAAGCTATCATCAACTCATGTGTCATATGTAATCGACACAAATATGAAAGAAAGCCTTTTAATATCAAAGTCAGCCCTAGACCAATAACAAACAAACCCTTTCAAAGAATCCATATGGATATTTTTATTATCGACAGGTGTAGTTTTCTCTCATTAGTAGATTCTTTTTCAAAACACTTGCAAATGATCTACCTCAAGTCAAAAAACCTAACAGACGTTCAAAAAGCCTTAGGAAAATACATATCTTTGTTTGGCGTTCCAGAAACAATTATCACAGATCATGAAACAACATTTTTGTCAATTCAATTTAAAAACTTTTTAGCCAGCCTCGGCACTAGATTAGAATACGCTTCTTGTTCAGAGACCAACGGTCAAGTAGAAAGAACGCACTCCACAATAATCGAAATTTTCAATACAAATAAACACAAATACTCAGGAATGAATACAAAATCAATAACCAAACTTTCCGTTGCTTTGTATAATGACTCTGTCCACTCAACAACAAAATTCAAACCCAATGAATTAATCTTCAATCAAAATAATATCAGTGAACCCGCACGAATTATAGCAGATGCTCAAAGATTGTTTCTAGAAGCTAGGAAGAACATTCAAAACTCTCAAGAGAAAATCTTAAGGAGAAATTCTAACAAAGAAGAACCCCCTATTTTAACAGAAGGTGATAACGTTTACGTTAACCAAATATTAGAACGAAAACCCAACCTAGAGCAAAAGAAACTAAAGCATTACATATTTCAGAAAAAACGTTTAAAAATCCTAAAGGTATAAAAAGACATAAGAGAAAAATCAAACGCCCAAAAAAGCAGCAATAACAGTAATTCATTCTAAATTTTCTTCTTTTCAATCTTTTCCTCTCTCCCTCAGTGCAAAATGTTAATTCACCTTATATATTGCATTACATTGCTAAAAATTATACACACGCAAGAATTAGAAATTACAAATCTGTATGAAAATCCTATCCTTTTAATAAAAACCGACAAATGTAAAATTCAAACAGGGGTAATAAAAATTGTGCACCCCATTAATCTAACAGATATTGAAATAACAATTCAACTACTATCGAACATTGCATATAAAAAAATACAAGACTCTGATCCATTAACGGTAATAATTAAACAAAAAGTTAAACAACTATACAATAACTTTTATCAAATTAAGCCGTCGAAAAGAGTGAAGCGATGGGACATCATCGGAACAACCTGGAAATGGATTTCGGGCAGCCCGGACGCGGAGGACCTCAGGATCATCAACGGATCGCTGAACCACCTTGTCAGCGAAAACAATCAACAAGTCAAAATCAACAATCAGATCAACGATCGCATTCTCCAATTAACGAACTCGATCAACACAATTGCAGTCAACTCCCAGGTCAACAAAATACTCCTTAATGAAATCGACATCATAACCACCATCGTGAACATAGACACTTTGAACAAACTACTAACTGATATCCAGGATGCAATACTTCTATCGAAAACTCTCACGGCGAATAGCAGAATTCTGTCAATGGCAGAATTACATCTCATCTATACACTACTTGAAGAACAAGGAGTCTACTCTGATCTACCAGAAGAAGCGATGAACTACGTCACTCCAAAGATAGCAACCACTCAAGACACCCTTCTGTACATCCTACAGGTACCACAACTATCACCAAAAGAGTCATCGATTTTTCGGTTGTTCCCGCTAAACAATTTCAATACGGTAATCAAAAATTGTCCCAACTACATCATCAAACACGGGAAAGAGTTATTTCTTACAACAGAACCATTGCAGTACGTACAGCAATCATCATTCATCCAGCCCTTCTCCGATGAATGCATTTTACCTATGATCATGGGCACCAAAACCCATTGCGAAACCATCAGTGATAACAAAACAAAGACAACATTTGTCTCAGAAAACTCCGTTCTCATTACCAACGCCAAAAATGACCTATTGTCAACAAATTGTGGTCCCGACAACAGAACTGTGAGCGGAAATTTATTGGTTTCATTCATCAACTGTACGATCAGCTTCAACCAACAAAACTTTACATCCAAAGAATTGAGGATGAAAGCAGAAATTTTGCAAGGATCTTTTCATAACCTAATCGTGGAGAGAAAACTTGCAAATGTTCCCGATATGAAGATAATCAACAACAACACAATCCAGAATCGACAGAAACTGGATCACATCTACCTCAAACAGTACAAAAATGATGTTTGGAACTGGAGCTTATTCGGAGGCCTTTCGCTATCGACCATTTCAGCTATCATCATTTTCACGTTCATGTTAACTTTCTACAAAGACTTATCCAACAGACTCTCTAAAAGGACACGCCATAGAAGAAGTAAAATTGCAGCAAAGAATTCAAGTGTCGAGGACGCCACTTTTTCACCCCCCGGAGGAGTTACGGTAGAACCCGACAAAGTATAGATCACCTGACGTGGAGACATGCCAGCCATCAGCAGCGCACCTGCGAGACTGCAAGCTCAGCAGTTAATCACCATAAAAGGCCTTGCCGTCCACATGCTCGCTCTCTTGGACCTCGACCTTCATAGTGAAAACATCGTGTAGTGATTATTGTTAAGGTAAAAGTGTGTAATGGACAAATAAAGCTTTTTAAAAAAAGCAAACCAGGACTCCATCCTGTAATTATATATTGCAACGAGATAATATCCAGGAACAGTCGATTTCATTGCGAAGAATCTTTGCCACGAACAGTGATTGACCGATGGTATGACGATTTGACAGCGTCTGAAACCCAAGCAGAGCACAACGTTGTACATACGGCGGCAGGTTTAAAGGGTTCTCCCAAGGCAGCTCACCAAGAGCATAACAGACGAATTTACGTTGAATCACTTCAAAACGCGCTACCCATACAGTTTCATAAAGCCACCACACCAGGTTTGCAGATTCTAAAATTGAACGCACCAGACAGCAATACAGAGCTCGTAAGCAGATAGGATCTGTAAATTCTTTACTCAAACGTATGATAAATACCAGCATTCGGTTGGCCTTTTCAAGTGTGACACAGTAATGAAGTTTAAAAGTCAGGTGACTATCCAAAACAATGCCCAGGTCCTTTATTTGATTTACACGTTCTAAAACTTCGCCTTGTATGTTATAATAGACTGAGTCGATTTGGGGTCACTTTTGAATTTCTCAAACCCTGGGGTCTAAAAAGCTTCGTCTTGGACCAAAACTCATCCATGATTTTTTGTAGAATTTTTAAGTAACGTTTACATGAGTAAATTTGAACTTTTAGGTTTGTATGGGAAAATTGAATATTTTGTACTGAAAAATCAACATTGTTTTTGTTTCTTCTGTGGAACCGAGCCAGCTGACAGTTTGTGTGCCAATTTAGAGCCATGTACGAACGTAGGGTTCCGTTGTCTGTGTCCCACGAATTGGGTCCCAAACGGTGAACGAATCCGGACTAGCAGGAAACAGCCTTGGTCATCAAACGAACAAGCGATGGCGGAGCGAAACAAAGGCCAAACAGTGAAGCTTATTTTCGGTGGTAAAAGCACGTCCGATCACGAGAGTTGAGTTTTAGAATTTTCCGTTGAACAACTTTGTCCTAGACCGTAACTTCGTATCTTATTAGACAAAAAAGTTATTAGCTGTTTAACAGAGGTATGTCTTTTCGCATTGATAAACAATAAATTCCATTGACATCCCTGCAGGGCGCCTACACAGTAAACGAAAATTACCGAGTTCGGTAATTTTTTTTACCGAAATCCTAACATGTGTAAATCGTTAAACTGTTCGGTAATTTTTTCGGTAAAAAATAAACGAACATCGGTAAATGAAGGATCGATTTACCGATGTTCGTTTATTTTTTACCGAAAAAATTACCGAACAGTTTAACGATTAACACATGTTAGGATTTCGGTAAAAAAATTACCGAACTCGGTAATTTTCGTTTACTGTGTAGCGAGGTACTGTATGACTACTTCTCTTGCAATACTTCGCGAGGCTCCAGCAGTGATGTCAATTGAATTTGTTGTTTATCAATGCGAAAAGACATACCTTTGTTAAACAGCTAATAACTTTTTTGTCCAATAAGATACGAAGTTACAGTCTTCGACAAAGTTGTTTAGCGGAAAATTTTCTTTAAGAATTTTATAAATTGGCACAAAAACTGTCAGTTGGCTTGGTTCCACATAAGAAACAAAAACGATGTTGATTTTTCAGTACAAAATATTCAATTTTCCCATACTAACCTAAAAGTTAAAATTTACTCATGTAAACGTTACTAAAAAATTCTACAAAAAATCATGGATGAGTTTTGGACCAATACGAAGCTTTTTAGACCCCAGGGTTTGAGAAATTAAAAAATAACCCCAAATCGTTTCAGTCTAATGTTATAGTCGTACATGAAAGGATTTTTCTTCCGTCCGAATGTTATGATACAGCACTTAGAAATGCTCAAAACTAGTAGGTTTCCAGCGTACCAATTTACTACGGTATCGATAAATTACTGTAATATATGACAATCGGATAAACTGTTTATGACCAGAAAAATTTTCAAATCGTCTGCGTTCAGGAGTACTCTGCATCCAACAAGCCACAAATTTATGTCGTTGCAGAATAGTGTGAACAATAGCGGGCCCAAGTTACTACCTTGTGGTACCCCTGGAGTTGCGATGAAATCTAAAGATTCTGATGATCCAATTTGAACGGCTAGACGACGATTAGTTAGGTAGCTTCTGATCCATGCACATAGTCTTTCGGAGAATCCCAAACGTTGCAACTTTTGAAGCACAATTACGTGATTAACTGAATCGAATGCAGCAGTAATGTCCGTGTAGATAGCGTCAACTTGCTTGCCACCATCCATATTGGATATACAGAATGATGTGAACACTGCCAAGTTTGATGTTACCGAGCGTTTCGGAAAAAATCCGTGCTGATTGTCTGAGATCCAATTACGACAAGTTGAAAACATGACATCATTGACAATTCTCTCTAAGACCTTCGAGCAGGCAGCTAGCGATGTGACACCTCGGTAATTGCGCACCTCTTGCTTGTTACCTTTTTTGAAGATTGGGCTCATAAAAGATTTTTTTCCACATGGCAGGAAATCGCTGCAGTCCAATGGACTGATTGAAAATATAGGTTAGAGGCTTCAACAGTCGAGGGAGGCACTTTTTTAACACGCAAGCAGGTATTCCATCCTGTCCAGCTGAAGTAGAGTACTTAAGATTCCTAATAGACTCTGAAACCATTTCTTCGCTTATAACAAACACGTCAAGGTTTAGCACATCCATGGGCAATCGTCGTTTTAACCGTGTTTTAACCATGAAGGTACGTTGGTAAATCATATTGAGATAAAAAATATCGTTCAACATTAAATGTTGCCGCACCATTTCGATTCGATATCTAGTTCAGAATGCTGAAACCCAACAAAAAAGATTTGTACAACAACCAAAATTTTGAGACTTCAACTTTACTAATGGTTCCAAATTATTGCCAAATTTATGTTTTCGACCGGGAAGATGTTTTGAATAATAATTTTTGGCTTTTTACGGTCTGAGATTTTAATCAAACAACGTTTTATTTGAAATACCCGACGTTTCGACCATTTTTTGTGGTCTTTCTCAAGGGAACTGGAAGTTTATTTTATTATAAATTTTTTTGAGCATTGTTTGTGAAACTATTCTAAAATGTGTAAACTCCCTTTCTGCAGGGGCGGTCCTAGAGCTGGCTCTTGGGGGGGTGATTTTCCAATTTTCAAAAATCAGTCAATATAAAGGAACGTTAATATCTGGTGAAAAAAACGATCATTTGAGTGAACGAAAAGAGGGGGAGAGGTTGCGGAGGGGGGGGGGGGGGGGGGAATGGTCTGTTGCAAATGAGTCTACAATAGGCGATGGAACGCTGCAGAATTTGGGTGATGGTTTTGCATTAGTGCAAAAGGGATGCAGCTACAATTTCACCCAATTTTTGACAGATCTTACGGGTTTTTCTCAAGGAGAAAAAGAATAACTTTTCGATTCCATCGCCCATATAAGATGCACACTGCTCATCCTTCCCCCATGAATTTCACTGAACAACATGTATTTAAAAAAGTATGAAACAAGAGATGAATAATGAAATCTTTATCAAAGTTTCTCTTTATGCTCATTTCAATATCCTTCTACACAACTTACACATCCATGATATTTTTTTTTATTTGTAGGTATATCTGGTATTTTAAAATTGTCACTTTAAGAGCTCTTTATAGATTTTCTCGTTCTTAATGGATTTTTTTCAATGAAAAATAATACACACGTTGTTGAGAGATGAAAATATAGAAAAACAAAATTTCTAGCTGTTTTCTTTTTTTTTCCTACTAAGCTTCTAAATATAAGCGCTCTGATATTTTATAACTTTTCGGAAGTATTTTAATTTTCTGCAATAAGGTTGATAAGCTAATTAACAAACATAACTAACGGGCATTAAATTTTTCATTGGGTTATTTTACTGAATCGTAGTTTGGAAATTCAGTATTATTATTTTCAAATTTGGAAACACAATATATAAAATCATCACTTTAAATATAAATTAGTAGAAAATACGATGATCAAAATTAGTTTCTAAATATGAAGCTTCTGGAACCTAATTTAATTTCATTTGCTCTTGAATTTAAAGTTATCTATTTATTTTTATCACTCAAAATTTTCAATTTCAATTGTACAACAACAAATAAATTATAAATAAGTTAACTTGTTTTTTTTATTGTTCTATGAAATGAAGGGTTTATTCTGAAAGTTGAAACTTTTCTTTAGTGAAAAGTCTCAATCATTTGCAATTGAAATGGCCTTTGAGATTCAGAATATCAAACCTTAAGCTAAATTTTAACTTAAAATTTCAATATTTTTGTGTAGATGAGCTGAACGCAATATCGGTGACATATTTTCTGTAAATCTTAAAATTCAGGAGTGTTGGTTAAAAATCACTATAAGATCTTCTGACTGTTAAGCATGGTACATTGCCTTTTTGCCGAAAAAATAGTGGAATTATAAGGGGATAGTTTTAATACACAAGGGAAAAATTAAAACCGAGACAAACTGATTTTGAAAGATTTTTGCGTCCCAAACTCGATTTTTTTGTCAATTTTTTTCTCTCTCTTCTTATTTTCTGGCATTTAGAAATTTTTAAACTAAGCAGTTTATAGTGAAATCGATCAATGATAATTGATGAAGTAACTAACCTACATGAACAACAAAAAATATGTAACATCTTTTCATTATCCTTTATTCATTCAACGATACAGATTAGAGGGAAGAATGCCAAAAAGTGACAAATTTGCGAAAAAAAAACAATACAGATTTCGTCTAGATAATGTTCGTATTTAACTTAATGGGGAAACATACTTACTCCTATAATTTTATCTCATGGTAAATTTCTCACAATCTTCAAGAAAATTAATCATTAAACAAAGAACTTTTTTTCTAAATCTTTTTGATATTTTACACTTTTGCTTAAAAGTGCACAAATTTTTTCAATCAACCTTGTATTTTCAAAATTGATACCGAAAACAAGAGCTTATGGAAAAATACAAATTTGCATTAAGTGCTCCTAAATAAATCGAAATCAGTTTTCAAATTCTTCGCACCTCGTTAAATGTGAATTTTGTTTCCTTGTGTTATAGTTTTGAATACAGATTTTAGGTTCGGGAGATGAATTTGAATCTCTATCGCCAACACCAATACCTTTATATTGAAACAGCTTTTAAAAATACTTTTTTGTTCTTTTTATGCTCTGAAAATTTAGGGAAGGCGAAAGTCATAACACGTTATCTCTTTTTTCGATTTATTGTTGATGAAATCTCTTGACTCGTGAGAGAGTATCTTTGTTGTGATTCAAACCTGAATTCTTATTTTGCAATAAGTGATAAATTTCTTGTAAACGCAAATGAAAATAGCACTACTTTAGATTTAAAACGAGGTTAGCATTACACTGAACCCAAATTCACTCTTAAAATACACATGATTTTTCACTTAAAAACAAGGATCCAGTGATTTTCTTTCATTCAAGTGCTACATATACATTTCACTTGGCAGTCACTTAAATTTCAAGTAAAATCATCCACATTCACTTCAGTCGTCACTTGAATTTGAAGTGAGAAAAAAATATTCACTTCCTCATCACTTGAATTTCAAGTGAATGTCAGGTTGTAATAGTGTTTTTTTTTCAGAGTTCAAAATGGCAAATTCTAAAGAGCAGCGTTTAAAGGTTATGCTGGATTTGGATTTTCCCAATTCTTTAATAGGCGGTAGTTTGTGTTAAACGTGATGTAAGAAAAAGTTATTTAAAGGTGTTATCATGTTTCAGCTTGTGGGTTGAACGGGACAGATTTTCTGGTTTGCAGCAGAGAAGATTTAGTCGCACTATCCGCAGTAACCGACCTGCCTTGGGATTACGATGGAATTTTCCTTTCGCCATAAATTTATGGCGAAAACGTAATGTAAGGTATTTGAAATCGTAGTGCTGTTGTATAAATGTTTTTTTATTTAAAAACGCGAGAGATAATTAACTAGAAACTTACTTAGAAACTCAGATAAATTTCACTCAATCGTCATAGTGTAATTCACTTGACCGGTCACTTAAGTGAATTCACTTGACCCATCACTTAAAATTCAAATGAAATTACGTATGGCGAGAATTTACTACAGATGTCACTTATTTTTAAAGTGAAAATTATTTTGGGTGTAGACATATGATATGACTTTATAAAGTTTATAAATTCTCAATAAACCATCTGTGAACAAAAAAAAAAACAGAATTTCAAAATCAAATTTATATTTAAATTTCAGATATGTATTAGCTTTTTATTCTTGAAGTAAAGTTTTATTAGAATGATTTTTCCTGATTCTGAATTGATAATTTTCCATCGATTTAAAAAACATGTTGAAATACCAAAATAAGTCTATTGGGAAGTTTGTCGCTGCTTCATCAAAACTGAATTTAATGCGCCATACACACTTGTTGTTTATTATGATTGCATTTGTTTATCAAAATATTGGTGGCAAAAAGACAAAAAGAAGGATTAGAAATTTAGACGGTCAAATTAAATCATACGTTTCTTAAACGCCTGAAAACTGATCACTCCGATGGATAATTTGACTAAAATTTAAATATCTTAAAATAAAGGCAATTTAACACTTGAAGGCCTACCTACCTACCTAAGGGTCCAGCGCCGATTGACCGGCGCATAGGGCTGAGATAAAAGATCTCCACTGCTGGCGATCCGGAGCCAGCGTCTTCACTTGCTGCCAGCCAAGGTTCTCGTCAACTGTGCGGATTTCAGCGGCTAAACTACGCCGCCACGAGCTTTTGGGCCTGCCTCTTCTTCGATGCCCATCTGGATTCCAGTCAAGCGCCTCTCTGCAAATCTCGTTTTCATCTCTTCGCAGCGTGTGCCCAATCCATCTCCACTTACGTTCCCGAATCTCGATTTCTAGCGCCTTTTGATGACACCGGCGATGAAGTTCAACGTTTGAGATCCAGTTGCCAGGCCACCAAGCGCGGATGATGTTCCGCAGGCAGCGATTCACAAAAACTTGCAGTTTTCGCGTCGTCACCGCATATGTGCACCAAGTTTCACACCCGTACAGCAATACGGATTTGACGTTTGAGTTGAAGATTCGGATCTTAGTTCGTAGAGAGATCTGGCGTGACCGCCAGATGTTTCGGAGACTCGCAAACGCAAATCGGGCTTTTCTGATCCGGGTTTCGATGTCCTTCTTGGTACCACCATCAGGCGTAATCTGGCTACCAAGATACTGGAAGCACTCCACTGTCTCAACCTGTTGTCCAGCTACCACGAAATTGGAACGATTTTCTGTATTGATTTCCATCGACTTGGTCTTTCCGACATTGATTTTGAGACCTGCTGCCTTTGAGCTTTCGGTGAGGTCGTCGAGTTTGCTCTGCATGTCTTGTTGTGTTTGGGCGAGCAAAACAATATCGTCTGCCAGGTCAAGGTCGTTTAATTGCTCCATGGTTGAAGGATTCCACGGCAATCCTCGGTTTGGTCTACAGTGAATCGATCCAGTCAAGATCTCATCCATTACGATGAGAAAAAGCAGCGGTGACAAAATACATCCTTGTCTCACTCCAGCAGTTACCGGGATTGGTTCGGACAAGACATCGTCGTGCAAGAACTTGCACGAAAATGCCTCGTACTGTGCTTCGATGAGATGGGCTAGTTTCTCTGGGACCCCTCGTCGTCTAAGAGCAGCCCAGATGTTTTCGTGGTTCAGTCGGTCAAATGCTTTTTCGAAATCAACGAACACCAGCAGAAGAGAGTCCTGGAATTCGTTGATTTGTTCCAGTATTATTCGTAGCGTTGTGATGTGGTCCACACATGATCGTCCGGATCGGAATCCAGCTTGTTGCCGTCGGAGTGTAGCGTCGATTTTCTCCTGGATCCTGTTCAGGATCACTTTGCAGAGTACTTTAAGGGTTGTACAGATCAAAGTTATGCTACGCCAGTTACCGCACTCTGTTAGGTCTCCTTTCTTTGGGACCTTTACGAGGATACCCTGCATCCAGTCGGCCGGGAATGTTGCAGTGTCCCAAATGTCAGCGAAAAGGCTGACAAGGCAGGGTCGGCTTTGAGCATTTCAGCAGGAATGCAATCGTTCCAGGCGCTTTGTTGGATTTCATGTCCTTGATTGCCGCTTCTATTTCAGCCAGCGTGGGCGCTTCCGAGTTGACGCCATTAATGCGACTTACTGTGGGCGCCTCGAGCTGCGGGTTCTGTTGGCCATTGCTATTTGTAACTAGGAAAAGTTGATCAAAATGCTCAGTCCAACGCTTGAGCTGATCTGTTCGATCTGTCAGCAGCTAACCTGCTCGGTTTTTCAGCGGCATTCTTGCATTAGTCCTTGCACCACTAAGGCGGCGAGAAATATCATATAATAATCGGATATCTCCAATGGCGGCGGCTCTTTCTCCCTCTTCGGCTAGGGAGTTTGTCCAGGCTCTCTTGTCTAGTCTACAAGCTCGTTTAACTGCCTTTTCCAGCTCCGCATATCGTAAGCGGGCGGCTGCTTTGGCTGACCCGGTACATGCCTTCTCAATTCCGACTTTCGCCTTTCTCCGATCATCGATCATCCTCCAGGTTTCATCCGACATCCATTCACTTCGTCTTCCACAAACTTTACCGAGAGTACCATGGCTCGTCGTGATAAAGGCATTCTTGATTCCACACCACTGTTCTTCGACTGTTCCGTCTGTCGGCAGCTCCGAGGCTCGGGATTCTAGCTGTTCAACTTATGCCCTTTTCACCTCTGGATTCTCCAACCGGCGGACGTCGTATCGACACCCGACTTTCTCCTCGCGCCGTTGGACACGCGCAACTCTCAGTCGTATCTCGCCAAGGACGAGGTGATGGGCAGATGCAATGTCTGCGCTTCGTTTGTTGCGGACATCAAGAAGGCTCCTTCTCCATTTTCGGCTGATGCAGATGTGGTCAATTTGATTTTCTGTTCGGCCATCTCGGGATACCCAAGTGACCTTATGTGCTGGTCGATGGGGGAAGAGCGATCCACCGATCACCATGTTGTTGTTGCCACAAAATTCTACAAACAGCTCTCCGTTTTCGCTCATCTGTCCTAGATCATGGCGCCCCATGATGCGCTCAAAGTCCTGATTATCGGAGCCAATCTTTGCGTTGAAGTCGCCTAAGTGGATTTGAATGTCACCCTTCGGAATTCTCTCAACCACGCTGTTCAATTGGCTGTAAAACTGCTCTTTCTCCTGCAAATCGGCAACGTCAGTTGGCGCATAACACTGGACCATTGTAAGGTTTCTAACCCGTGTTCTGAATCTGACTACGATTATTCTTTCGTTTATCGGTTCCCATCTTATGAGGGCCGCATGGGCCTGCGGGCTTAACAGGAAACCAACTCCTCGTTCCCGAGTAGCATGTTCTCCTCGTATGCCAGAGTAAAGCAGTACTTGCCCGGACTGTGTCTTGTGTTCTCCAGTGTTAGGCCAACGGACTTCGCTCAGTCCCAATATCTCTAGCTTGAGGCGGCTAGCTTCTCTAGCAAGTTGAGCTAGCTTTCCTGGCTGGGCAAGGGTCAAAACATTCCAAGTTCCAATTCTAGTCCGTGTTTTCATGCTAAAAGTCGTTGCCAAAGTTCCAATTCGGTTATTTCTTCTCTCAGTTTCTGTAACAATATAAGGTATCAGGAGCAGTAGGTTGTTAGCCTAAAGTCCCTATCCTGGGGAACAGACGGGTGCGGCCACCTTCTCAGTCTGCATGCGACCAAAGCATCCACCGGGGTTGGGTACCCGATCTCCGCTTAGGTTACTCGCATCCCAGCCGGTACCACGGGGAGGTAGAGATAGGAGTTGTGAATAAGAGGTGATATGACCACTATGGGGTCTCGTGTTGCACATTATCCACCGTTTACCAGCCAAAGGGTTCACTTGAAGGCCAAAGGGCTTTATTACTTCTTAGAACGACCAAGATCTGTTAATCCATTAAGCATGGTAGAAATTTTTAAAAATAAAGAAAATTGAAAATCACATGATTCCGTACGTTTAAAATTTAATGATTTTTTCATTGTTTATTTCTAAATCTGAGCTAATAAAAATGAAACTGCATATTAAAGGCAATACATGTCTGATGACAGCAGAACAAATATAGCAAGTATTCCATTGTAATAGCAATATTCACCCCCCCTATGTGACTTTTTCCATTTTGTAAATTCATTAAAATTCAAAACAAAATCAAGAATTAAGAAGCTCTGAATGCCTAGACATGAATGCCACCAGGTGGTAAAGTGTCAGAAATAAACCAAAAAAAAGAAGCTCTGAATTTGAAGCAAATACAAAATTTATTACGATTTGCTCGTGTTAATTTAGGCATATGAGGAAAATTAGTGACAATTAAAAAAAAATGTTGTTCTTACATTTCAATTCAAAATCAACACTCAACATCACACTTTTGTTGAGCTATGTATCAACAAAAGTTATTTGGTATACAGCTGCTTGAGTTTGGTGGTCCGATTTTTTCAATATTGAGCCTTTTAAGAGATTAATTAACATTTTTGGCTAATAAACACCCCCACGGAGTGGAAAATTTTGAAATTTTAAAAGCATATCTACTAAGAAAAGTTACAGCTTTTTATAGAAATTCGAGATTTTGCGGGTATTTTATAACGTTTTTATGCCGCTTGGGGGGGGGGGGGGGGGCGGGGGTGATCACCCCGATCACCCCCCCATAGGACCGCGCCTGCTTGTCTGTCTGCTGTTATTGTCAATATCGTTTTTTTTCCAACGGCTAGGTGTCCAGTATTTGCAGCTCTGTGGGGGATATTGTTGTTATTACATTTACAGTTCGAATTTTGAATTTAAAATCTTACAATTTGAACCGGATAGAAAAGAATATCGGATGAAAAATATTCTTTTCTATCCGGTTCAAATTGTAAGATTTTTAATTCAAAATTCGAACTGTTAATGTAATAACAACAATACCCCCCAAAGAGCTGCAAATACTGGACACCTAGCCGTTGGAAAAAAACGATATTGACAATAACAGCAGACAGACAAGTGAGTTTACACATTTTAGAATAGTTTCACAAACAATGCTCAAAAAAATTTATAGTAAAATAAACTTCCAGTTCCCTTGAGAAAGACCACAAAAAATGGTCGAAACGTCGGGTATTTCAAATAAAACGTTGTTTGATTAAAATCTCAGACCGTAAAAAGCCAAAAATTATTATTCAAATTATTGCCAAATTTACATGTAAATACTTAAGTCTAGAAATTTAATCATACTGTCTTTCTTTTATTATAAGTTGAACCTTCACATGCTAAAATTGTATTTAAAATAATTCTCATTCAAAAATCCTCATCGTCCCAAATTTGATGTGTGTCAATAAGTTAAATCAATTCAAAATACCAAACAGTAATGTTTAACCATTTTTTCTCAACTTTTTAAGCTCCACTTTACTACCCCTCGGTCGGTATTAACCGATCGATGAATACAGAAAAAAATGGTCGGCACGCCAAAAAGTGCATATCAGTTACTCAAAGGGCGCCGGATATTGCTTGCATGTGTTCTCAGTACCCTTTTTGCAGGTTGCTGCCTCAGATCTTATGCACCTTGTGTATACAAGGAGGAGAAAAAACGAACCGAAATAATCCCCACTTCCCCTCATCACCCAACAATTCTCCTTCGAGGTTAACGACAATGGCTAAACAGTTCCGTTTCACAAGTTGCTTCACCCTGGTGCATTGAAGGGACTATAGAATGGAAGCAGAAAAAAAAATCCAAGCCAGAGATCATCATGCATACCCTTGTGTATGCAAATTGGTATCAGAGAGATTGGTTCATAAATGCATTAAAGACGTATCCCGATGAGGATTCCATTGCCGAAGAGCCTGGGCCTGGGCCTTGTTTTGGATCGCCGCGTGCGGTTGGTCTCTTCTGATGATGGGCGCGCGGCTTTATCTTAAAAGCGCCAAAAGAGGAAGAAGAACGCGATCGGCATCATCTTGTGTGTGAGCACGCCTGTGCGCGATTCTCGGGTTTCCTCAATTGTGAAGACGGCAGCCTCTTAGCAGAGTAACTAACAAAAAAAAAACTTCGAAGAACTCCCAAAGAGCGGGTGGTAGCAGCAAAAAAAATCAACCCGTGAAAAAAGTATTTCAGCGAAAATGTTCTGCCGTTGTCAGCATAATTCTTTCGGCGGCTTCTTACACCCAAAATATTCCGCACTTAGGGGCTACGTGAAAAACTACATAATTTTTATCCAATTGATTTTCACGTAGATGCTACGAAATCGATATGCGAAAGCGTCCCTATTAGAATTTGTGCTTCATGGGCCGCACCTACATTCTATGTGAATTTTTTGTCAGTTCAACGCGGTTTGTTTATGAAAGCCACGAGGAATGTTTTTAATATCCGAATGAATGTAAGGGTGTTTTTTTCTTCCTGTTTTTGTTATTTACAATAATGATTAAAAAAAACTAAATTTTGTTGTGAATAAACTTTATTTTCACTATCTTTGCACATCTTAACACTACACTTTTTAAGTATAAAAACACTTATCTTTGGACATTCTGCAACGCAGCTTTCTTTTTGAAATCCTGTAAAAATTGTAAAGTATACATTAATAAAAAAAAGTATTATTTGAACGAAAAATATTTTACCTTGTCTGTTGTTCCGTGAATGGTGTTCCGTTGAACATCTTATTCGGACAGTCCCACTAAAGGACGAGAGGTTATCAACAGTTCCAACGGAATAGCACTTGTATTCAGAGCCATTGCTATCAAAAAATGAAAAGAACAAAAATTAGCTGATTACAATTAAGAATTTTTATCACTTACCAAAACGACAAATCCCAAATAGAAATATCCAATCATGATGACAACGGCTGACGGATGACATAACGGCTTCGAAAAATTTCACAACATGGAACAAAGTAAGCTGACGGATCACAATTCCAAATTCTTATTTGAATTTGCCACCACACGCTGGTGAAAAATGCACAAAACAGATTTGAAATCATCCACTTAGACTTTACGTGAAATTCATGGGTCAATTATGTGGAAGTAAAGTAGTTGCTACCGGGTCGTCCTTGCTACACTGGAGTTACTACAAAATTCACGTAGAATCGATACGATGCATCAAAATCTTAGTTTACGTGAAAAATACCGTAGAAATAATTTCTAAATTATTTTGGGTGTACTTTTGGCTGGTTGACTGGATTTATGAATTCGTAATCGAATGCAACCAAAAGAGGGTAGGAAGATGGGGGTGCTCTGCTCATGGGAAGCTGTCGAGCCACGGTTTCGTTGAAGCAGGAAGAAAAGGATATTCATTTCTTTAAAGGGTTAGGTAACCTTGCTTCTGATCCGCGGAGACATATGAGACGCTTGCCAAGACAGTCCGGTTTGTGGAGAGGAAGATATTCGAGTAGGGAAGTATATCATCTTTGGCAAAACATTCTGGGAATGTTAATGATACTTTTTTTGTGTGTTCTCATCGGCATCTCATGGCTGCCGTTTAGTTGGCGTCATGTGCGGTAATCTCGATATGTTTGGTGGGCGCCGACGACGGACAAGCTTTTTCATCATCTTAAATGTGTCACAGAAACTTGCCGTCTTTACTGTTGGAATAGTTCCTCGTTTTTATTGAGAATAAAATACTTGATTGCAGGATTACCTACTAGGTAGGTAGTGTTCATTAGTTAGAATAAAGAATGCAAAACTTCTCTACGGAGTGTAAACGAAGAAGAAGAAGGAGAATTATAGGAGAATATTTACCAAAAATGTAGTTCATGCCACAAACGTAATTATCTTCTTTTCTTATTATTTATTTATTTTATTTTATTTACATAGTATTCCGTCTCACGACATAACTTGACGAACATAATTCCTAAAATTCACTCGGTTCATAGCAACCGTTCTCCAATTTCTCGGGCACCCCACGTTCGCCAGATCACGCTCCACTTGGTCTAACCATCTCGCTCGTTGCGCCCCCGCTCGTCTTGTTCCTATCGGATTCGTAGCGAACACCTGTTTTGCAGGACAGTCGTCCGGCATTCTCGCAACATGTCCCGCCCAGCGTATCCGACCAGCCTTCACCACCTTCTGGATACTGGGTTCGCCGTAGAGTCGCGCGAGCTCGTGGTTCATCCTTCGCCTCCACACTCCGTTCTCCTGTACGCCGCCAAAGATGGTTCTTAACACTCGTCGCTCAAATACTCCGAGTGTACGCAGGTCCTCCTCAAGCAATATCCATGTCTCGTGCCCGTAGAGAACAACCGGTCTAATGAGCGTCGTATACAGGTTACACTTCGTGCGAGGGCTAAGTCTTCTCGACCGCAGTTGCTTGTGGAGTCCATAGTAGGCACGACTTCCACTGATAATTCGCCTCCGGATCTCACGGCTGGTGTCATTGTCTGCGGTCACCAGTGAGCCGAGATAGACAAAGTCTTCGACTATCTCCAGCTCGTCGCCGTCGATCGTGACCTTGTTATTACTGGACAAGCGGGTTCGGTCGGTCTCGGATCCGCAGGCCAGCATGTACTTTGTCTTGGACGTATTAATCATCAACCCAATCCTTCCTGCTTCGCGTTTCAGTTTGCGGTAGATCTCCTCCACCGCCGCAGATGATCTGCCGACTATATCAATGTCATCGGCAAAGCAGATAAGTTGACTGGATCTGTTGAAAATCGTGCCCCGCATTTCGCCCACCGCTCGTCGAATAACACCTTCTAGAGCCACGTTGAACATCATGCAGGATAGACCATCCCCTTGTCGAAGCCCCCTGCGCGATTCGAATGAACTCGACAATTCACCCGAAATCCGCACACAGCACTGCGTTCCATCCATCGTCGCCTTGATCAGTCTAATCAGCTTCCCGGAAAAGCCGTTCTCGTCCATGATTTTCCATAGCTCGTTACGGTCGATCGTGTCGAATGCGGCTTTGAAGTCGATGAATAGATGGTGCGTAGGGACTTGGTGTTCACGGCATTTTTGGAGGATTTGCCGTAATGTGAATATCTGGTCCATCGTAGACCGTTCCTCCATGAAGCCGGCCTGATGACTTCCCACGAATCTGTTTGCTTGTGGCGTTAGGCGGCGGAGTCGGATTCGGGACAACACTTTGTAGGCGGCATTGAGGACAGTGATCGCTCGGTAGTTCTCACAGTCCAATTTGTCGCCCTTCTTGTAGATGGGGCATATTACCCCCTCCTTCCACTCCTCCGGTAGCTGTTCTATGTCCCAGATCCGCACTATCAGCCGGTGTAGACAATCGGCCAACTTGTCCGGGCCCATTTTGATGAGTTCAGCTGCGATGCCATCCTTCCCAGCCGACTTGTTTCTATTCAACTGGCTTCCTTAACTTCACTCATCGTTGGGAGTGGCTCCTCTTCGTCGTTGGCTACGCCGGCGATGTACCTTCCCCCACCGTCTTGATCTCCTGCATGTGCGCCGTTCAGGTGTTCATCGAAGTGCTGCTTCCACCTTTTGATCACCTCACGATTGTCCGTCAGGATACCCCCGTCCTTATCCCGGCACATTTCGGCTTGCGGCACGAAGCCTTTGCGGGATGCGTTGAGTTTCTGATAGAACTTTCGTGTTTCTTGGGAACGATGCAGCTGCTCTAGCTCCTCGAGCTCCTCCTCCTCCAGGCGGCGCTTTTTCTCCTGGAAAAGTTGGACTCGCTGCCTCTTCCGCTGTCGGTGATTTTCCACATTTCGACGGGTGCCTCTTTGCACTACTGCCGCCCGCGCGGCATTCTCTTCGTCCATCACCCTCCTACACTCCTCGTCGAACCAGTCGTTCCGTCGAGTTCGAGATCTTCTTTTCTTAAAATTCTAAATTCTAAAAATCAGAGATTGTTGGCCATTTAAATAAGGATGATAATTCTTTTCTGACAATATAAACACTGTTCGGATTTTGATTGAAACGATGCCAAATTTGTCTTCTTTAAATCAAAACTAAGATACCGACACCCTACCTATACTTTTTTTTCTACCTATACATTTTTTTCCTTAATCTAACTTTTATTTACTTATTTTAAACTTTCGAATTCTAATCTAAAGTTTTTATTTTTCAGAGTTTTTAAAATTGGCTTTTTAAAATTTTTTTTTATTAAAAAAAACAGTTAAAAAGCTATATAAAATACTGATCGGGTGACTCCAATGTTTAAATTTCGCTGGACAAAGGTTCCAAATGGAATTGGTCCCAATTTTTTTGGAATGCGAGCATGCAAATTACAAAAGGATCCTCAAATAGCCTTTTTGTGACATGTCAATTGCATCCATTCAGTATAAAAGTTACAAACTGGGTCTTAAATAGCCTTTTATGGACTTGAAGTTCCAAAATGTTCCTCAAATAGCCTTTTTGAAACATGTCCGCTATTTCATCAGAAAGGCCCGATTTGCGTTTGCGAGTCTCCGAAACATCTGGCGGTCACGCCAGATCTCTCTACGAACGAAAATCCGAATCTTCAACTCAAACGTCAAATCCGTATTGCTGTACGGGTGTGAAACTTGGTGCAAATATGCGGTAACGACGCGAAAACTGCAAGTATTTATAAACCGCTGCCTGCGGAACATCATCCGCGCTTGGTGGCCTGGCAACTGGATCTCAAATGAGGAACTACATCGCCAGTGTCATCAAAGGGCGCTAGAAGTCGAGATTCGGGAACGTAAGTGGAGATGGATTGGGCACACGCTGCGAAAAGATGAAAACGAGATTTGCAGAGAGGCGCTAGATTGGAATCCAGAAGGTCATAGAAGAAGAGGCAGGCCCAGAAACTCTAGGCGGCGAGGCCTAGCCGCTGAAATCCGAACTGTCGACGAGAATCTTGACTGGGACCAGGTGAAGACGCTGGCTCCGGATCGTCAACAGTGGAGGTCTTTTACCACGGCCTTATGCACCGGAGGATCGGCGCGGGATCATTAAGTAAGTAAGTAAGTCCGCTATTTCATTAATATGAAATGTTAACGAACATTGCAAAAGAGCATAATAGTCAATAACTCATTTTTTGTAGCTTGGAAATGGTTGAAAATTGGAATTTATAATATTGACATTTTAATTCAGATCAATTTAAAGCTAACTCGCATAGTGGCATTTTTTCACTCAAGAGTAAATTTGTTCACTTTTAAACATTCTGCTCAACTGTATTTACTTACCACAAATTTATCACACATTGAAAGTCAGTTCATGAATTAAATATCTAGATAAACTCAAGCTTTTGTATAATTTTATGCTTAACAGTTATAAACATGGAATTCAAATTTTTTAGAACCGATATTATTTTAAAGGATGTTTTATTTATATGCCGTTTCGTAATGTTTCTGAGTAATAATTAACATTAACATGCCTTCACTGCTGGCCGCTGGCTGCCCTTGCAGGTATTCAAGGAAATCTTATTACCATTACAGATAACTTACCACTTCGAATTTTAGATGCCGCTAAGGCAACATTTAGGCGTGGCTTCGTGGCAGCGTGTTTGGCAATCGTCTCGTAGGGTCGCGGTTCAAATATGGTTTCAGGACTATTTTTTCATTAGCATGTATGATTGCTTGAGTAAGCAAATCAAACAAATGTGGAGCAAAATTGGCGTGCATGCCGGCAAGTATCGAACAAAGTTAAAAACAAAGCAATTAAGTAAGGTGAATTGAGGTGATGGGAGGAATAAAGATAGATGCCGAGAAACCGGCAGCACCACATGGGCTGGTAGTTACCGATTTAATTGAGGAGAGAAGAGATTTTTTTTGTAATTGCTGATTAAACGATTACTTGTAAGCTGAACAGAGGGTCATTCAAATCTATAATGGAACTTAAAAGTTTTAATAAGAACATAAGTTCTGTTTAACGAAACTTTTGGTTGCTTAGGTGGTTCAATAATAGTTACAAAACCCTCCGACTTGACGGAGGGAGAGCTCTCGTTCAAAATCAAGAAGAAATATGATATCTGCAACTAATTTCATCAGATATGCTATTCATATATACTTTGATATGATACCATAATTTATTAATTTTGTTGGCCCGTTTTTATTTATCTGTTGATTGAGCCTTTTCTCTTTAGAAAAAAGAATTTCATTCAAATTCAATGTAAAATTTCAAAATTTAAATTTAACTAGAAATAATAGCAATGCCAAAACTGTCAAAAAGGAGAATAATTTATTAATCCATTTTCTTACTTTCGACCATCACATGAACTCGAAAAAAACAATAAATGGCATTCCTTAATCTGAATAATCAATTTAATTTACATTTTATTTTTAATTGAAAAGTTGATTGAAAAATTTCGCAGTAATATCTTGAATTTGGAAAAATATTCAATCACGATTTAACGTGTGTATTCTTGATAAGGTCAAAAAAAATTTTTTTAACTGAAGTTGATGATTGAATTCAAAGCGCCGATGTGGTCTAGCGGATAGGCTGGCGCGACTTTGGTATTTATATGCCAGGCGTACTGGGCTCGATTCCCGGTAGCGGCAAGAACAACTTTTGGGTTCGAATCCCATGAGTGGCCGATAAGTTAAATCTGACTAATGACTATATGATAAGAACGTTCAACCAGATGTCAACTGGCCTGGAATATACACGGATGCCGGAATACCTTTAAGTAAACTAGCCCACCTGATTGACTCGTTCTTCCAAAATATACCTTACATCAACACAATACATTCACTCTATAACAGTTCATACGAAGCCATGGGGTCCGGGTATAGTGTAAGCGTTGCATTGGAGATTTGTTCATCTTAATAATCTAAAAAATGCATGTGAGCACAAACTTAGACAGAAACTGCGGTGAATCCGTGCACCCTTGGTGGATTACCAACATAGGACATCTAATATATAAAGATGAGTTGGACTATATATGTTTGTATGCACCTTATACAAATCCATACCGCTTAACCGATCAGCCTGAAATCAGGTACAGTTATGTGTTTGGAATCCAAACACAGTTATCAGGTTGTCAGGCTGAGCCTCGAAAAATCAGGCAATCCCTGAAAAATCAGGCACATTGGCATCTCTGCTAGCATGTGTTCTTTGTCAACTTTTGATCTCTTTGTAGTTTCGCTTTCACCACTAATCAACTCGGGATTTTAGCCGAGCGTGCACATGGTCGATTGCCTGTTGCTACTATCGGTCAAATGAAGAAGCAATCAGACAGAGCTGCTCAAGGTTCCGAGCAGACCAGTTACACAGAGAGATGTTGCTCTGTTGAAATCAAATCGAATGTTCTGATTTAGTCTTGATATATCTTCGTAGGTACCTCAAAATTATCTCATTTTCAAAAGTGATGGAAAGTATTTGAGAAACATGAGGTATCAAAAAGAGAAAGGACATAAAGGGTGGTACGGTCAAAATTTGGTCAATATCAACTTGACGTATTTCTTTCAACCTTGCATTTAAAAAACCTGAACACCCCTCATTTTGAAGGTGTGTGTGTGTGTTGCTCGTATTTTGATTTTGGAATTCACTCTTCAGTTGTCAAAATGCCGTCCAAGAAAGAAGAGCAGCTTATCAAAATTTTGCTCGCGCATCGCGAACTCCGAGCTACTCGCACGCAAAGCTGGCAAAATCGCTAAAAGTTACCAAATCAACCGTTACAAATGTAATTAAAGTGTTTGGGGAACGTTTGTCGACAGCCAAGAAGTCTGGATCGGGGGGAAATCGAAAACCGGAAGCCGCTGAGACAACAAAGAGAGTTGCCGGTAGTTTCAAGCGAAACCCTAACCTCTCTCTCCGAGATGCCGCAAATAAGCTGGGTGTATCGTATACAACCGTGCATCGAGCTAAAAAACGAGCCGGACTATCGACTTACAAGAAGGTAGTGCTCCAAATCGCAATGATAAACAAAATACGACGGCCAAAGTGCGATTCCGGAGGCTGTGAAGGGGAAAAGTAGCGTATTTTTTCAAGCACATGAAACTGTCAAAGTTTGCGAAGAAATATCTGGTTTGGCAAGCCATCTGTACCTGTGGCTTGAAAAGCAGCATTTTCATAGCTTCCGGGACTGTCAACCAAGAAATTCACGTGAAAGAGTGTTTGAATAAACGTCTGCTGCCTTTCCTGAAGAAATACTGTTGTTCCGTACTGTTTTGGCCGGATTTGGCATCTTGCCATTACGGTAAAAGGCCATGGAGTGGTACGCCGCCAACAACGTGCAGGTGGTTCCCAAGGGCAAGAACCCTCCCAAGACGCCAGAGCTCCTCCCAATGAAGAAATACTGGGCTATTGCCAAGCGGAACCTAAAAAAGACCAAAAAAACTGCAAAGGACGAGCAGCAGTTCAAGGCAAACTGGCTTTCTGCGGCGAAAAAGGTGGACAAGGTAGCTGTACAAAATCTGATGGCAGGGGTTAAGCGTAATGCTCGGCAATTCGGATTTGGAAAAGCGGAAGCCTTGCTGAATATTTTTCCTGAATTTTATTAATTTTATATTGAAAAATAAATTTAATTTGATTTTTTTAAATAAACGATTTCCCCGATTTACACGCGTTTTCCCTTGACCAAATTTTGACCGTATCACCTTTTGTATACGACAAGCTGACCCGGTGTGCTTTGCTACACCTTTCAAAATCAAATGATATTTTCAGAAATTATTCAAATTTTTATTGTTTTATTGGCATTATTTTAAATCAAATTATAACATAACTTATGAACAACCGCTATAAAATGAGAGCTACAGCTATAGTTTCGAATTGCAACAAAAAGATAACTTAAACAAATATTCTAAATCTTGTGCTCTATAAATTTGTGTTAAAGATCTGATAATTTGAATCTGTCTGGAGGGTCTCAAATTAATCGTACGCAAACAATCTTACTTATAAAATATGGTTGTTTTTTTTCTTGATATGTTCTGGATTTATGCTGAAAACTGATAAGCGAGCCCCTCCCCTGTCCTTACGTTCAACCCCTGCTGAATGGAGGTCTTGATTTTTTAATAATCATACCTAATTTCGTTCCCAAAAATCCTCTTATATCAAATATAGTTCCATTGATTGGTAAGTTTTTAAGCTTTACAACACAATTTATATGGAGCCTCCTCCTTTCTTCCTCTCTCTACACTGTAAAGCGTAAGCATCTATAACAATCGTAGAAACATATCTCGTAACCAAGTACCTTTCCATGCCATATTTGTTTCCATTTGTTGGCTTCGTTAGCATAAACTGAGAACTTATACTAACACTATTGTATTGGGCTCACCTTCCTCCTCCTATGTACCTACTCACTGAAAAGAGGATGGTGTGTCAGATAATCATAGATTGATTTACCATGTTAAGTTTTGTCCATTTCTCGGATTTTGTAAAAAAAAAAGTTAAATGTAAGCCTCCTCTTCGCTTCCTATATTCCCAATTCTATCATCCTATTTCAAGAAAGGGATTGTTTCACAGAGAAAAAGTATTTTTCGTACTCAAATACTTTTTGATGCCAAATTTGGTTTCATTTGCTCGATAAATTCTCGAGTTATGCAAAAAAAAACATTATATGGAAGCTCCCCTTTCTCTCTTTATATCTTTCCACTGAAAAAAGGTGGGGCTTCAATTAATGATCGAAACATTTCTCGTATCCAAATACCCTCATATGCCAAATATGGTTCAATTTGCTCGATCAACTCCAGTTATACTGAAAATAGTAAGGGAGACCTTTCCTCCCCCTATTTATCCACCTCTTTGAAGGAGTTAGGGATACCATATATTCATAGAAGCATTTCTCGTACCCAAATATCGTTCCGTGCCAAATTTGGTTCCATTTGCTGTTGTAGTTCTTGAGTTATGCAGTAAAAATTGTATGAAACTCCCCTCCCTCTTTCCTTTCACCCCGCTGGAAGAAGGAAGGGGTCTCAAACAATCATTAGAACATGTCACGTTCTCAAATTCCCGCCCATGCCAAATTTAGTTCCATTTGCTTAATTTTTGAGTTATGTAAAAAATTATGAAAGTATATCTCCCTACTGGAAAGAGGGAGGGGTCTCAAATAATTATAGAAATATTTTTCGTATCATAATACCCTCCCATGCCAAATTTGGTTCCACTTGCTTTAGAAAATTTATGTGTTTTGCTTGTTGAAATATAAATGATTGAAAATCACCAAAATTTTCTTCTACAATTTGTTTTGGATTGTTTAACGGATAAATCAAGCAAAAGTTTTCTTTTTTTGGAATTGGCGTTGAGGATCAAAAGTATGAAAAGGGTGCGAAATAAGAATAGTACCACTTGTGTTTTTCGGCAAGAACAAGATTATTTCTGAAAATTTACTGTGTGAAAGTGAATAATAATGCTTCAATGAATAGATAATTGCATTTTAAGGCGTTTTCTAGAAATCCAAAGGTTTTAAAAGGGTATTTGAAGAGATGCTCTTCTAGAACTAACAAATTTGTTATTTGAGCTATAATTCTTTACCAAACTACTTACTTTCTTCATTAGAATGATGTGGAATGATGAAACAAACATTTTGTATTTATTTTGAATCAGAAAAAATCAGGTTGGAATTGAAAAACTTAGATTTTTTCAGCAACCCACACTTTTTCCAGTTTCAAAGTCGTAGATGGCAGCCCTGTCCCGCAGCTAAAACTAAATTAAGTCTCAATATTGATTTTCCAGGTTTATTTAGGCCCATATTCATCATTTCGAGGCAGGTTTCCAACATAGGCATTTCGTTAAACGGCCGTAGGCGCATTTAGGAACACTTTCCCTCATTTGCCAAGGATGCTTTGTTTTAGTTTGAATGAGTTCAACGCGATACGATGATACGTCAAATGTTCTTAGTATGGGAGAGTGGGGTATCATGGGCCACTTTTTTCTTTGCTCCATAACTTCTTTATTATAAATGATAAAATGAAAAAAAAAAAACAAACGGAAAGGTTTTCTACATTTTAAAGGTATCATTAGGCAGTTTTTTTCATATTTTTTAAATAAATTAATTCTTCCAGGTTCTGTCTGTTTTAAAACAAGTTTTTTTTTGTATTCAGAAAAATTGTGAGGAATCATGGACCACCAATTCCAAATTAACTAGATAACGTGTAAAGTTAATGGCTTGACCCAAAACTGAAATTTTATAATTCATTTAGTTATTTTAAAGCAATTTCAGATGAGAAAATTAAAAAGAGAGTTATGTATGATCGAATAACTCATAAAACTCTGGTCGCGAAAGGGATTCTGAGACATTGTGTTCTGAAGAAGCATAAAAAACTGGGTTTTATCAAATATTTTTTCTTCATCCATTGATTGCTTAGTTATGATGATTTTATTAAAATTTTAATTAAGACTTAAAACAAAAAAGTTATGGCGGTTCAATGATTGTATCATGTAGAATCGATGTTATGCATCAAATGCTTCGTTCACGTAAAAAAATTCCTTAAAACTTGCGTTTAACAATCTGGTTTTTTAACCTAAATTGGCTCAATTTTCTTTATTTGGGATTCATAAATTAACATCCAAAGACTATTTTTCATTTCCTATAGTCGGATGCAACAAGTGTGTCATCATTTCATCTAATGTAGGTTCGAAACAGGAGATGAAAAATTGGTCCCCGGCTACCAGACACGAGACCACGGCACGGCTCCGCGATTCCTCCCTAAACAGTTTCCATTTTCAAAACAAAAACTCAAAATCAGAGAAAAAATGGGAAGAAAAAACCTAACCCATACATCATCCGACTCCTACCGTGCCATTCTGTGTTGTTACAAGTTGTCGCGTTTGGCTGCCCAAAATGCAAATGCGTTTCCATTCAGATTTGTTTGGTAGGTTTTTTTTTTGCCTTCGGACTGTTACTGGATTCCATTCCCATGACCTCCGCCTTCAGGATTGAATGAGTCCTCCGAGTAGCGAGGAAAAATGGAAGCCACCCTGCGGTGCGATTGTCTTTCGTTGACGCCGGTTACGGTTTCTTGACGCCAGGGCCCACCATCAGGCGCGTCGCAACCAAGAGACGACGGCGAATTCGGAAGGAATCCCTGGAAGACAAAAGAAAAACTCTCCGAATGATCATTCAACAACTCAACAAGTGTTTGCGCCTTTTCGGATGAACACACGCACTTGCTGTTGTCGTCTTCGTCGTCATCCGGATTTGCTTCATTGACTCCGACGACCACGTGAGGACTCCCTGGATTGGGATGCCCGTTTTACATTTCTCACACATTTGTTTACCCAAATTATGCTAAATCATTCGAAGCAGAATTTCAAACCCCTTCCTAATGTATGCAGAAAGATGGTTATCCCTTTTTTTCTGTTCAGCATATCGGGTCCCGGAACGCCTCTTGCTTGTTTTATGGATTGCCAAAGTGAATAATTGGCCCCGAAGCTTACGACGACGACGACAGGTCCCGGGGACAAGATAGGGATCACTTGAGAGAACTCTTCCTCCTGGCAGGGGATTTCGATAATTACCTAGGATGCGCACTTTCGGGGTGAAAATTCATCATAGAATGATTAATACTGCTGCTTTGTGTTTTCCGCTTGGCGAACGAAAACAGCCAGACAGGAAATGAGATTGGCAAAAATTATCTGTGAATGAATGACAATGTGGCCAAGCTCGGTGGTCCAAAAAGACCAAAGATTGGTTAATATATTTTCTTTGGAAAGCTGGCACTTGTTAACCTATTGAAATGCAGAAAGTCATACAAAATTGAAATTGGGATAAATTTCTTTCACGTTATTAATCGTGTATATCCTCCCTCCATAGAATCGTAAAATTTCTGTTTAAGATATCAGAATGAAGGAATAGTAGGCACATGGCCGTAGTAATTGTTGGGGAGAGGGTTTTAGTTTGGTGAAATTTTTTTGTAAAATACGGGAATATTGACTAATTTTGAGGGAAATTTTAAACCAAATTGAATTTTAAATGATTTCAAAACAAAAGCCAAATTGTTCTGTAGTCTATAAACAATTTTTTAAATAAAATAAAATTTCCTATTTTAATACTCAAAAACTTTCTTAAGTAATGTCAGAATTTCTTGTAATGTTTTGTTTTCAAATTTCTAGCATAGAGTTTAGCTTTTAAGATCGATGAATCTCTGAAATAAGAATATCTAGGCAAAATATGATTCCTTGATTAAATAAGCGCCGATGTGGTCTAGTGGATAGGCTGGCGCGAGTCTGGTTCTGGTATGCCAGGCGTACTGGGTTCGATTCCCGGTAGCGGCAAGGAAAACTTTTGGGTTCGAATCCCATAAGTGGCTGACAGGTAAGATGTGTTTCCCCATATAACTGACTATATAATAAGTATGTTCAATCAGTTGCCAGCTAACCAGGTATATACACGGATGCCGGAATACCTGTAAGTAAACTAGCCCCACCTGATTGACTCATTCTTCCAAAATAAACGTACATCAACACGATACATTCATCCATAACAGTTCATACGAAGCCATGGGGTCCGGGTATGGTGTACGCGTTGCATTGGAGATTTGCCGAACATAATAATCTAAGAAAGCATGTGAGCACATACTTAGGCAGAAACTGCGGTGAATCCGTGCACCCATGGTGGATAACCACAACATACATACAACATACAAAATATGATTCCTTGATTAAATGGAAGATAATATCTATGCAGATTCAGAATCAGATCTTATTTTTTTCTTGTAGGATTGTTGGTTCATCAAATATCAATGATTGATTGTATTCAAATCTAATTCATTTTAAGACTTCTGAACGCCACATCACTAAAACTAGAAGCGATTGACAAAATTTCCAAAATATTTAAGTTTAGAATCATTCAATCGTTTAAACTTAGGCACCAAAAATTCGATTCCTTGGAGCTATCAATTAAGTTTTATTAATATTTGTTCATAATGGTCTGATGTTTTTATAAAAAATATTTTTGCTAAAATGCTCAAAAACTGTTTTTTTTATCTTCATAGTTTGCATTGATTATCAAATAAATTTACCGAATTTCATAGTCCTACTATTTAAATTTTCTGAAATATTTTCTTCTAAGTTTGTCTTTGTATAACATAATCTTCTTGGAAGCCTAGAAATCTAAATCGTAAGGTTAACAGTGCCCACAGTGACACAGTGACATAGATGAGAAAAAAAAAATTTAATTTTCTTTTCCATCCGACGAAAAACACGAACAGCAACCAATAGGCACCTAGCCGTTGGACAAAAACGAAATCGACAAAAAATAAACAGACAGCAAATTGCTTTGAAAAAGACCAAAACTGGTCGAAACGTCGGGTTCGAAATTATAAATATATTCAATAAGAAAAACACTGTTGTACCTTTTGTCGTTTCCACATCCCAATGATTTAATCGAAAGTTTGAAGTTTTATATTTTGAACTATCTAACCTGCTCTGGAAAATATATAAGCGTTCCACTTACTTTTAAAATTTAAACACTTTTTATCGATTGTGGTTTTTAAATAAGTCTATGAACAGTTCGAAAAATGATTCAAAGTTACAACTTAAAAGTTAAATTTTAATGCGCAATGTAAACTATATTAGTATTTGCTTTTTATTTTCAATATTAACAGGAATTAAATTTCCCAACCTAAATTTTGTCAGCATAAGCTTTCAATGGTGAATTTAAATAAATAAATATTTTATCATGAGTTTCAAAAGTTAACTTTTTTAGCCTTTTCTGATAACAGGCAAAATTTCAATATGAACCAAGGATTTTATCTCTGGCTATGATCACTCTTATCTTCTATCTATGTAAATATAGACTCCGTTCGTTTTTGGCAACACGCCCGTAAAATTTATGTTGCCAAAATCAAACGGTTTTTTTGCCACTTTTTTATTTTTAATTTTATTTTCAAATTAGTCAAAATTGATGTTGAACCTTATATTAGCATGATTTTTTTCAATTTGGCTCACTTATATAGTTTTAAGTAGTAAAACATGGAAAAATTCATGTTTTCACTGTTTAAAACTGTTATAATAGGGCCGAAATGAAAAATTTCATTCTAACATTACATTTTACATTAATTTTGTTTAATTTGAAATGAAAATAAAAAATAAAAAAGTGATAAAAAAACGTATTTTTTGGATATTGCCAAAAACGAACGGTTTTCGCTCGGCTGTTGCCAAAATCGAATGTTGCCAAAATCGAACGGGGTCTGTATATTATAAAAATGGATTTCTGTCTGTCTGTCTGTTCCCTACAGACTCGGAAACTACTGAACCGATATGCATGCAACTTTGCAGGTGGGGGTATTGGAGACAAGGGAGGGTTCCTATTGTGGTTTGAGATTCCATCCTCTCTCATGAAGGGGAGGAGGGGCCTCCCGAACAAAAGACAATTGTTTGCATAACTTGAGAACCAATCAATCAAATTGTATCAAGTTTGGCATGGGGTGGTATTTGGATACGAAGAATGTTTCTACGAATATCAGATACCCCTCCCTCCTTTCAGTGGGGAGAAAGGAAGGGTGGAGGGGGCTACCTTACAATTTTTCATATAATTCGAGAACTAATCAAGATATTGGAGCCAAATTTGGCATGGGAGAGTACTGGAACACATGAAATGTTTCCATGGTAATTTTTGACCTTTTTTCAGTGCGGATATATGCATAGAGGGGAGGGGGGCTTCTATACATTTTTTATTGCATAACTCGAGAACTATTCGAGCAAATGGAATCAGATTTGGCTTGGTGGAATTTTTGGGTATAAGAATGGTTTCTGTGAATATTTAACAATCTTCTCTCCTTTTCGTGAAGAGATAGAAAGAGAGGAGGGGTTTTTTTTACAGTTTCCAGCACAATTGGATCTAAATTTGGCATAGGAAGGTATTTGACTGCGAGAAATGTCTCTATGATATTTTGAGAACACTCTGTTCTTCCTAATCAAATTTCGCTTGGTAGAGTATATGAGTAGTTACGAGGAATACTACTATGAATATTTGGTAGGTACTACTGCCTCCTTCCAGTGGGGTAATAAGAAGGAGAAAAGAGGGCTCCGATACAATTCATCGCATAACTCGAGAATTAATCGAAAACATGGAAACAAATTTGACTTGGGGTGCATTTCGATACGATAAATGGTTAAATGCTTATTCGTGACTCCTTTCTACTTCAATTGGGGAAAAAGTTAGGGAACAGGGAAGCACACATGATATTTTTTTTGCATAAACCAAGAGCTAATTAAACAAATGAAACCAAATATGACATGAGAAATCATTTGGGTATGATAAATATTTTATCATTATTTGAAACACCATCTTTATTTGGATTGGGAATTGGAGAGGGGGTCCATGGGTCTATTTAATTTTACAGACCCTTCTGCCTTGCAGTGTGGAGAGAGGAGAAGCGGAGCGGGTTCAATATAAATGTTGATGTTTTGCTTAAAACTTATCAACTAATATTACCAAATTTGATATGAGAGTTTTAGATTACGAAAAGATGGGATCCCTACCTCCTTCCAGCATTTGCGGATGGGAAGAGGAAAGGGGGACTTCCATACAAGTTTTATCGCATCAACTGAGTACATATTTTTGGAAGGTGTTGCAACACACACCGGGTCAGGTAGTATACATATAATAAAACATTTTTTTCAATCATCAACTTTTTCTTTTTAACGAATAGTCACCGTTGATTATTATTTTTATGAAAGTTTAATGGCATTGCGGTGAACTTGATACTATGAAAATTCTTGATAGAAGAATTAAAGATTGAAATTAAATGACAGATAGACAAAGCAGATGCTTAATAGAAGAAAATTGAAAGATGTTGAAAATGAGCCAAGAGCATATTTTATGAAAAGCTTCAAAGGTGCGTTCTAGACCCTTTGTCCCACATCAATTGAATGGCTGAGAGAAGTGCGGTCTAGACTTTTTGTCCGATTGGGAAGCACGTGCTTTACCAATCCATCGGGTTGGATGTATGGGTGAACGTAATTGCGCCTCTCGCTATTACTTCTCTCAGCCATTCAATTGATGTGGGACAAAGGGTCTAGAACGCACCTTTGAAGCTTTTCATAAAATATGCTCTTGGCTCATTTTCAACATCTTTCAATTTTCTTCTATTAAGCATCTGCTTTGTCTATCCGTCATTTAATTTCAATCTTTAATTCTTCTATCAAGAATTTTCATAGTATCAAGTTCACCGCAATGCCATTAAACTTTCATAAAAATAAAATCATCAACTTTATGTATGTACTAGCTGATTTTACCCGGCCGTGCTCGGGTTCACATCAAATATTAATCAAAATAAGTAGTTTGACTTTTCAAAATTTTGGAAGCTTTTAGTCTCTTTAAAGTTTTTATTGAGATTATCCACTGTGTTCATTTCAAATAATTTCAAATAATTTCTCTTGACAGTTTATTCATCGTATCACAAAAAACATGTTTTTCACCTACCATTTTAAGGAAGCTAAAATATATTTCGTTTTATATTTTTTTCATCTTCAAATGATAAAAATGTTTTATTTTTTATTTTTTCCATTATCCATGTAGTGAAAATCTATTCTGGAGATCCCCTTACTTTTCAAGTTGTTTCCCTGTACAATGGTATATTCATGTTTTATTTACTAAAAAATTGCTAAATAGACTTTTGAATCTGGTTGAACCATCTTAAAGACTCACTTTTCATGTTTTAAATTCTATGCTTGCTTTTTAATGCTTTTTAATTTCACACTGTTTTATGAGTACTTGTTCTTAAATGTTGAAAGTTACATTAATAGTTTTTAGAAGTTATTGTAAACAAATCATGTGAACCGAAATTACCATTATAAAGTTATGAAATGGTTTTATTTGAGTTTTATTTCAATGTTCCTTTTGACCAAAAATTATAAATTGGCCAAGAAAACTGAATTGTACAAAACTTAAAATCTCAGATTCAATAATCTAAATAATTTCCTAATCTCCTGTATAAATTCCCCGACGGCTATCAAAGCGTAGAAATCGAAGTCTTCAACTTATTACTCTGAATATAATGAGTTTTTCTTTCTCTGTGAGGGATTCTTAAAATATGGAAATAGTTGGTTTTTAAAAGCTGGAATTTATGAAAATCTGTTCAATAGTTTTTCAGCACTCAGTCCAAATAGTTATTAAGCTGAAAATGTCAATTCACTTTCAGTTCATTGTATACTCTCGAAGCCCCCCAGCACTTAAAAAACCACTATAATTCTAGTCAATAAATACTTAACAGGCTAGTTGTATTTTTCAATCCAAAATGTAAGCTCATTATTGCATCCAAAAATCTCGTAACAGTAGGTACCACGTGCTTTCAGCAGTAGAATGTACAAAAAACACCCGCCAAAATGTCCCCTTTCAAATATTCAATGCTCAGCAAGCTTCGATTTGTTTTCCAATACACATGAACTCTGGACGGGGTTTCTAATAAATTCTAATGCCCAGCCCATGGTGATGGTGAAAACAACCCCGCCAAGGGGAAAAAAGTCGGTCGCCAAAATGGGTGCCATGACTTTTGATTCGTGTGAATAAAACCGAAAGTTGTATGGGAGGGTCCCTTTTCTTAGGTGGGAGGGGCTCAAAACTGTTACTAAAACCTTACCATGGTCCAAACCAGTGCTGATAAATATCGCTCATGGTCGTCCGACCATAACAAAGTAATCTATATGAATATCATCTCTAATGTTTCTGTCATCACGTTGCTGACAGGAATCAATGTTGCATGACCTTTGTATCATGCCATCCCAGTTTGGTCGCGTTTGTTTATTTTCAAAAAAAATCTCGTAATTGCATCGACAACAAGCAATAAAGTTCGAGCTGTTGTCGGGACATTTAAAAAAAATGATGTATGGATACTACTCACCAGTCTTCTTCCTACAGACCGGATCAGGTAAGAAATTTTCGATTTTTTTCAATAAGAGTTTGAAAACAAAATCTGGTTTAACAGGAACGTGGAAGTTGGAATAGTCGTTGGGCAGCTAGCATCGAAAAATTTTCCTCGGAACCACGTCAGATTTTGAGGAAACGTCAGTTTTTATAATTCAAGAAGCTTCCGGTTGATTGGGAAGATAGAAACCCCACTCTAGTCCGGATTCAGGTATTATCCAGCAACTCGGATAATCAAGAGCTCGCTGATCCTGTTCCGATTGTCATTGAGCAGTTCAGAGCTTCAAACACTTCCGTCGATTTACCAGGTCTTCAAAAATGAAAATCTTTTATTCCGGAATAATACCAACATGGATCGGCACTTGGCAAATAGTAATGGGTGTGGTGAAGCATTTCAAATAATTTTGTTAAAAATAAATGTAATTAGTTCAATTTTAGTTCTTTCTTTAGTTGATTGACCAACAAAAGATTCCCCCTCATTTGATTCCGATGAATTCTTTTAAAACTTATTTTGATTCTTATTTTGATTCTAAAATATTAATGTTTTATTTATGGTATGCGCAGTTGATTTAAAAATCATATTAACTTAAACAAAGACTTCAAGTCGAATTGAATGACTAAATTCCTTTAATCCATCATAAAATTGTTATGAAAAGTTTAGTCGACAGACAACGTAAATAAATGACCATCATGCTAGCTTGGATGTCTCTCATTTAAAAATGTCGCGATATCCGAAGATATGTAACAGTGATATGATACATATGTAGCATGACAGAGATATTTACGAGTATATCAATATCATGCGACATTGTATGTTTGATGATTACCGTTTGCCTGCTCTGCTGATAAGCCATTGAATTTCCCTGATTTTTGAAAATATTTCTGATTTTGCCTGATTTTTGAGAATTTGGTGGAAATGGGTAGTAAGGAACTGGATTAGGCACCATTGTTGAAGTTAAAATGTGAAATTGTGGCTGAATCAAAGCAATCGAAAGACTCCCTTTAATTCTTATTTAAAAAAGGGAATCTTTCGATTGCTTTGATTCAGTAGAATTATTCAACCAAGTAGGCTCACAACACCTATTGAAGTTAAAATGTGGAGTGATGACCAAAAACAGGCTCATCAATTTGAGCGGAATTTCCGTTACTTAAGTAGCCTGATTTTGCCTGATTTTTATTTCATCAGTTCGCTGATTTTTGAAAAAAAAAAAAAATGTTGGCAGCCCTGCATGCTAGATATAAATGGAGTGTATCGATAGACGATCCAGCAGTCAACCGATGGAGCTCGACATGTACGCATGCTGGAGCCTATTTCGTCACGTTCACGGCGTGGTGTAATTGGCTAACGCGCCGCTGTACTGAAGTGGAAATTAGGGGTTCAAGTCCCGTCGGTGGCCGTTGTATCTTTTTAGAGAAAATTCACAATATAAACGGCTTATGTTCTTTGTTCTTTGATATCTCATGTTTCTCTAATACTTTCCATCACCTTTGAAAATGTAAAGTTTTATACTGATTCTAGTAATGTCTAGTAAAAAATAAATTTAATATTGGATCGACTTATGCGCCAAGATGTTAAAAAATATGGTGAAAATAATCGTTAAGAAGTTCCACGTCATTTTTTGTTTCAATAGGACCGACGGACGACCCATCGAGAAACAAGTATGGATGCTTCAACATGGAGTGAGTATTGAAGCCGTTACACAGAACCTCGAACCAATAGTACATTGTTCAGTGCGATCCTAGAATATTGGTAGTACATATTCATGTTCCAGGCACAACCTGGACGTTATTCGTGTCATACTTCTCCATTGTCGTTCGTAAAGGATTGCATCAGGAGAAGAATTTCATAACAATAAATAATTGACTATCTATTGCTTCAGTTTAGGCCGTAAATGCTTTTTAAGTCTGAGTAAGTTGTTTGGATGACTTTTAGGTTCAAATCCCTGTCTTTGAGAATTTTTTTTGATAACAACAAGAAAATTTATTTCATACATGGAACGTAGTTAAACTGCACGTCTGCTATCTGTGTGTCAGTCAATCCGTTTACAGTCAGTCTCATATTTGGGTACAATTACTCTTATCTCTTTTCTCCCACGATTATTAACGAACACCAACTCCAGCGCTCGCTCTCTACTCGGAACGGCACCAATCCGAAGCCCCGAGCGGCGAAAGCGACCCAAATTTATTGCATTAATTTGTATATTTATTGATTTTTAATTAAATGATTAATCCACCCCAAACAGGGGTGCTGCGCAGGGTCCTCGATTTTCTCAGCCGATATGACAAGTCGCCAAACCACATGCCCACAGAAAGCCCCACACTTACAGAATGCGCCTCAAAACTGGTTCCGTTCATGACCTGGCGATCGATTCTCATCGATTTCGTACGTGCAAAAAGATGGCGCAAAGCAGTTGTAAAGCGGCACATTTTTCCTACATTTTATCACACAACACACACCGAAATGCAATGAATGAGACTCGACTCGAGTGCGTGTGATCGAAGTGGAAGAAGGCAAAAAAAAAAAATGGAACGCAAATGTCAGTTCGGTCCCCTTTAAGTATGTGTCCATCATTACACGAGGTAACCAATCGATATAATGGTTGACGTGAAAATTACTGTAATATTTTAATACTGTTTACATAAGATCTTTGCACTGTTGCGTGCCATCGTCGGTTGATGCGAGTACGATGAGTGGTAATTAAGCCTATCAATAAAAACGAAGGAAAAAAAAAACTTCCCAACCGCAATAACATAGGTTTGGCCTTAAGGCCAATCTGTTCGATTTTGAAAATTAACCACGAAATCGAATTAAGAAACATGTGCGCGTTTTCCGAAAACCCTTTTAATGTGGAGCACATGCTAAACGTCTTCTTGAAGATGATGGATGAAGATGTTTTGGTTAATGCTCTTCGAAATGCTAACGAAGAAAAGAATTAACGAGCGTTTGTCGAAAACTTTGTAACATTTGGTTATGAGAAAAAAGGTCTTTTGCTACACCTGGTAATCGTTTTAGTCCTTGTCCTTGTCCTAGGCCTTGTCCTTGTCCTAGTCCTTGTCCTAGTCCTTGTCCTAGTCCTTGTCCTAGTTCTTGTCCAAGTCCTTGTCCTAGTACTGGTCCTAGTCCTTGTCCTAGTTCTTGTCCTAGTCCTTCTCCTAGTCCTTGTCCTAGTTCTTGTCCTAGTTCTTGTCCTAGTCCTTGTCCTAGTCCTTGTCCTAGTCCTTGTTCTAGTCCTTGTCCTAGTCCTTGTCCTAGTCCTTGTCCTAGTCCTTGTCCTAGTCCTTGTCCTAGTCCTTGTCCTAGTCCTTGTCCTAGTCCTTGTCCTAGTCCTTGTCCTAGTCCTTGTCCTAGTCCTTATCCTAGTCCTTGTCCTAGTCCTTGTTCTAGTCCTTGTCCTAGTTCTTGTTCTAGTCCTTGTCCTAGTCCTTGTCCTAGTCCTTGTCCTAGTCCTTGTCCTAGTCCTTGTCCTAGTCCTTGTCATAGTCTTTGTCCTAGTCCTTGTCCTAGTCCTTGTCCCAGTCCTGCTGGTCCTTCTAGAACATTTGAAAAGAGCACAAAATTTTCCTTGTTATGGACTTCTTGTTAGAAAACATATTGCAGATAACGCTTAACTCGGGTCAGTTGATTGTTCCAATTGCAGCTGGTATTTCAACCCGCTGTCTATAGTCGTCGTCGTCGTCTTCGTCGTCATCTTCATCGATGGCCTAAGGTTTAACCTTGGCGCCCCTGCTAAAATCTCGGGCAATCTCGTTAGGGCAAACCGCAAACGGTGCAATTCACGATTCACGACGATGTAGCAGTACATCGAGTATATAACCTCAGTAAAAGAAACAAAAAAAAAAAAGAACCTGATAATAACACAGCTTCCATTATTGGGACCTGACGCATCATCTTCGCATTATTATCTTCTCGCTTCAACAGTTGGCGGTTTTAAGTTGCCTGGGTACCTTTATACCTACTTATAATTGTGGGTAAAGCTGGGGATAACGAAACCTCGCCGAGCGGCCGTCCGTCATCGAACAAGAAGAAGGAGGAGATCTACTTGGGCTGTTGGCTTCTGAGGATCGCGCCACCCCGACCCCGAGTCGATTTGCTTCAATTTCCATTTTCCGTCTGCAAGGAAGGTACACTGCCTATAGTATATCTCGTTCATCCGTGTGACCACCCCGGAGTGGAAGTACATTTTCCGAATGAGTTTATTGAGCGCGCTTCGACCGAACCAGGAGAGTAGGAAGGATAAAATTTAATGAATCAGAGTTTATAAATGTATTATAGTTTATTCGTTAGAACTTTTGTTTACTTTTATTAATCTTTTAAAACACTGGATGCACATTCGATTCTTATTCATTAGAATTATTCTTCGCCGTTTCTATGCAGTTAGGTTTCTTAAGCAAAAACATTAATTTAGAATTCGATCGTGCATTTATAGGGTGTCCTTTATGTATAAGCTTGTCTGCTTATTCGCGATTATGTAAAAACAGCTGATTTCTGCTGGGTGTATTTGTTTACAGTTTATCTTGAAACTCTATGTATCTTGGGCTCCACTTTACATCATTTTTGTGAAAATGAGAAACATTTCCCCGCAAAAGCGCAAAAATTGTCTACTATCCCCAATATTCCGCTGAGTCAGTTGGCAAAAATGGAAGTAAGCATTGTAGCGGTCTGAAATTCGATTCGAAAGTATGGAGAGGAAAGTAGCTTCATGCACAAAAAAGTGGACTGAAACCGGGTCCGGTGGACAAAATTTTGGACCGGAAAGCCATGCGTGCTTACGCCAGTAAGAGAACTGCCTCAGATTAGGATGTGTCCAATCCAAGTCCATCGTATTGGGTCTAAAGACATAGAGGAAGTAGAAGAAGCCGGAGCCGAGTCAAAAACAAGAAACTGCTCAGATTTTTTCGAAAAGTAAAAAAATGCCGCAGCGAATGTCTATTTGCCTACCCAGATCCAAAACAGCTGTGAGCATGGTAGCCCCAAGTAGAGATTTATCTAGAGAAGTACAGATTTTTTCATTATTTTTTGGAACAGATTCTGTCCGCACAGAAGACAGATTTAGATGATTCGGTTAAGATTATTACAGATTTTAACTTTTAAAACATTAAACCATAAAAGCGTTTTTAAATAGCCAAACAAAACCTTATCCGTTGAAAATTTCATAAATAATAAGACGGGAATCATTTTCTTGTGAAATTCTTGTCAATTATAAGAAATAATAACACAGTAGAAAGTAGCTTCCGGATTAAAAAACACCTTTTAATGATAAGTTTTAATCGCCAAACTGCAGATATGCAGAAAAGTCAAATATTAAACATAGTTTTTTTTTCAGAAAAATGCTAGGTACAAACTCCTAGATACCCTCCTGAGGCCCGGGCTTCAATTCACGGCGACATCAATTGACCAACGTTGCACACGCCCTCTGCGCCAGTTAGGCTAAGTACCCACCAAGGAGCGGTGAGAGACGGAAGAGGGAAACAAGACCACGACGATCGACTGCGATCGAGGATCGCACAAGAAGCTGACGCCCATAAGCCAATCTGCCGACGACACACGACGGCGGCGGCGCCCAACTTCAACGAGATGCTGTGGCTGAGGTTCGATCTCTGCACGGAAGGTACGAATACCTACAACGAGGAGGGTACTTAAAACCTTCCCAAAGTGTACTTAAACGCGCCTCTATCTCGGTGCCAGCTTTTTAACGATTTCTCTACTCTCGCCCAAGTTGTTGTTGATGATGTTGAGGTTTTTTTTCTCGCTGTCTGTTTCCCTCGATTAGTTCCTTGGGCGGCTGGCCACACACGGAAGACCTCGGACAAACATGATGAGCTTGACCAAAAAAAAAAAAAACCAAACGGAATGGGTGGAGGTCCATTTTAACGAAGTTGCGGAAAGCTGCACCTCAAAAGTTCATCATCGACGCCACGACTGGCTGTGACTCTCTCTCTCTCGGGGAATACGATGTGTTAACAGCTAGTGATTGGTATTTAATGAAGTTTTATTGATGCCTGCTTCTTGGGCGAGATTGGGTCTCTCTCTCCCTCAGTGCATTGTGCTGCGGAGTTCTTATTTTGATTGAAGGAAATAATGACCCCCCATAAGGGCAGAGCACAAGACGAGGACTCATCAGATGGAGTGCAACAAGTGCGGCTTAAACGAGTCCAAAGTTTAGCTGCCTGGATTTCCGGAAGGTTAGTTTTTTTTCAACTTCGGTTTTATTGCAACAGCCGCGAACCGGACATAAAGTCGGAAGATGAGATTGTTTTCGGAAGGTTTTACGATTAAGGCTTCTACGAGATGGGGTGGTCCAACCGGAGGGTAATTAAAATGTACTGGAAGTTGTAAATAACGAATCATAACTTAATTGAGTTTAGAACATATTTTGGAATGGCCAAAAAACTTTTGAACCATTTATGGACATGAGTGGATTCGTTGTGTTTGGAGTTATGGCATAAAATTAAATAATTTTGTAAAAAAATCACAAAATGCATGAATCGTCGAGATCTGGTGTTATCTCAAAAAATTATTTTGGAAAAAATCGACCGGTGCCGGTTCCAAAAATTAAATCAGTTCCAGAGAACTTTAAAATTATCACTATTAATTGGTCCCACGAAAATGCTTCTTATCTTTTTACGGATCTTGTATCGTTCTTATTTTTGTATCTTTTTTGTACCTTTCATGAAATATCTATCTGTCCAATAAAAAATCACTCTTGACTTGATGTTTGGTTGCTAGAATATAGAGGAAAATGAAAATTATTACTTTACTGTAGCCGAAATTCTTTAAACATAGTCTCATCTTGCTTCAGCTTTCTAAAACAAACAGAATTATAATTTGATAACTCGATTGCTGATTTTCCAGCAAACTAAACCAATTGCTGGAAAGGTCAGCAATTTGAATACTGAATGCTGCATTTTCAGCAAAAACGACAAGAGCACTGCCGAATGCAGAATAATCCAGCAATCAGAGAATCGAAAGGAAATCTGAGTGTTTATAAATTGTTTTCTAGGTGAACAAGTAAAGTTAAAATGTAGTAAAATTTTCGTCGAATTTTCCATGTTTTTTACGAATTGGTACCTATATTGTCAGGAAATAGATCACGGTCACAAATTAAAGAACTTAACAACACTTTGGATTTAGTCCATCAAATAAATAAAACGGAGGTTTTTGCTACCTATCAGTAGCTTACCTAACTCGGACAATATAAGGGAGGGAAACGATACACATTCATCAATCGAAAAGGCTCACTGAAGAAGGTAGTAAGTTGCTATCGAAATACCGGTATATCAACTTTTCATTTACCGTGGTTGAATTAAAAGGAATCTTTCGATTGCTTTGATTCAGTTGAAAAACTTTACTAGAATTGTGGATCTGAAATAAGATTTCAAAGTTTTAGTTTTGGGTCGAGATGGTCATTCTTAAATCATTTCAGTCGTTCATCAAAATTTGAAATTTTGAGTTCAGAGAAGAACATTTCGCTTGGTAGTTTGTGGAAAAAAGTACCTTTTATGTATAGTTGTAATTTTCTTTTTAGGTATAGGTACATTCATTATTTCAAATCAATAATATCCCAGGAACGTGAGAGCGGCTTAAAAACGGCAATGGCGCAGTGGGCATTTCCGCAGGACGTTGTATAGCGCTATCATCGATTGAATGTGTGAGGCGGCAACTTCTATCGGCTCATAACTTTCCGCTTCATCGGACCAAACGGAATGGATTTTTCTCCTGTTCCCAGTCGGCAGGCAGCGGCGGATGATGGCGGCAACCTCAATGCATATGCATAAAACGAACCGAATTGTCGCGACGCGTTAAAACATATAAAAAATAATCTCAATGATTTTTCCCCCGGTTGTATACCTTTTTGTGTGTGTCTCTGATGTTGGCTTTTTTTTTCTTTTTTCAACCTTCTTTCCAGCCGGTCTATCTTGCGCGCCGGGACTTCCATTTGCGGAGGCGCAGCCAACAAGGACTGGGGTCTCGGATCGAGAGTCTTATCGCCAACGTTCTTTATTGCTGCCTCCAGAGTGGCCTCCGGGATCTGGCTTTGGCTTTGGCTTTCCACCGACCTTGTCTGCTTCTGCTGACTGGAAGACGAATCCTTCGGGCGGTCTCGGTTGTTTCAGGTCGTGAATTTTGTCTCTTTGGTTAAACGAGGGTCTTGTTTCGGGGTTTTTTCCACCTTTTCAATATTAAGCATCGAATAAAACCTTCTCACCGTATCATCCGAAATCCATTAGAAACGCTCTGCAGCCGGGAGCCGGCGATTCAAGTGGAGGAAAATACGGCCTTTATTTTTCCTTCAATTCGGCAGCTACAAATCTACAAACGCTGCTACCCGACGACAATTGGCTGATACGATTGCTGAAGCGATTGGACCTCAATAAATTTATGATGAGAAGGTGGAGAATTGGATGTATTGTTAATAGTTCAGAATTTTTGGTAGTTGCTACAGAAAAAGGTGAAATCATAATTTTCCCTGTTTAATATGTTCTATCGACTTTGGCACTGTTCAACTTGTAAAAATGTGCCAAAATTGAACGATTTTTTTAAACAAAAATGTCTCATATTTTTTGCGATTATTTTACCTGTACAATATTGATTAATAGCAAAAAAAAATGTATTTGTTTCTTCAATATTGATCGATAGTACCTATACAACGGAAATGTGTTTACGCTATCGACCATTTATGATGTTTAATATTCTATTTTTGGCTATTTTCGATCTTGTATTTCAAGCAAACAGCTTTCTTTTTGAAATGTCCAACGTTTCGACCATTTTTGGTGGTCTTTCTCAAGGGTATTGTTAAAAGATTGTTGTTGTCAGATTCCCTTTTTTTGAACGTCTAGGTGTCCTGTCGAGTGTTCAGAACAGCAAGCGTTGGAAAATACTAAAACTGACAATAACAACCGTTAGACCTTTAGAGAAAACCACCAAAAAATGGTCGAAACCCCGGGCATTAAAAAAACTTGTTTATTTGAAATACAGGACCGAAAATAGCCAAAAATATAATGTTTTAAGAATATAAACTTGAAATTTTTCATACAAAGCTTGAAGTGGTCTAATGAGCATTTTTCTGAGTGATTATGGAAACTCTTCTTACGTTTGCAAAAAAAAAAAAAAAATTAATAAATCCATAAAGACTTTATCTCAAGCTTATTTAAATTTTCTCGAAGAATTAATATGCAAAAAAATCATCTTTAATACAATTTCTATAAAAAATTTATACTCGATACCCTAATTCAGGAATCAACCCCTTCGTCTCATATTTTAAACTGATGTTTGGTGACTAAAAAGCCATCGAAAAAACATATGGGAGCCAAAAGTCGATTTTTTCAGCGTTCTAATTGGCACCCTTATAAATAATGTATGTGAGCTTGTTAAGCGCAAAGAACAACATAAAGTAAATACAATTTTTTACGCATCCATTTTTATGTCAGTTTAATTCAAAAATGTAAATTATACGTACAAAGTTATAATTTGTACTTATCCATAATAGCACAGATTAATACAGACAGCACACTCGTTTTAAGTTTTCTGCAAAAATCATGGGTAATGTCGGCACTACAGTGCGCGTCGATTGCAAAAATAAGCTGACATCATCGAAGCTGACGGTTTTGTTTTTGTCAATTCGACTAAAATTGAAATGCATATTCACCAGGAAATCGTATGTTGTTATTAGAGTTTGTTTATTCTAATTTATCAAATTTTCTACAGGTAAGCTTTACAGTTCAAAAATCCTAGAAAAATTTCAATTAGAACAATAAAACTTTATTACTTTAAACCCTTCTCAATAAAGAGATGACTCATCAGGACGATTTTTTTTTAAATTTTGTACGTGTTTCCAAAATGTTAATTTTTAGTAATACATTCAGATACATTTTGGATTTAATAGTTTATTGTTTATTGTTTATTGTTCGTTTATTGTTTATTGTTTATTGTTTATTGTTTATTGTTTATTGTTTATTGTTTATTGTTTATTGTTTATTGTTTATTGTTTATTGTTTATTGTTTATTGTTTATTGTTTATTGTTTATTGTTTATTGTTTATTGTTTATTGTTTATTGTTTATTGTTTATTGTTTATTGTTTATTGTTTATTGTTTATTGTTTATTGTTTATTGTTTATTGTTTATTGTTTATTGTTTATTGTTTATTGTTTATTGTTTATTGTTTATTGTTTATTGTTTATTGTTTATTGTTTATTGTTTATTGTTTATTGTTTATTGTTTATTGTTTATTGTTTATTGTTTATTGTTTATTGTTTATTGTTTATTGTTTATTGTTTATTGTTTATTGTTTATTGTTTATTGTTTATTGTTTATTGTTTATTGTTTATTGTTTATTGTTTATTGTTTATTGTTTATTGTTTATTGTTTATTGTTTATTGTTTATTGTTTATTGTTTATTGTTTATTGTTTATTGTTTATTGTTTATTGTTTATTGTTTATTGTTTATTGTTTATTGTTTATTGTTTATTGTTTATTGTTTATTGTTTATTGTTTATTGTTTATTGTTTATTGTTTATTGTTTATTGTTTATTGTTTATTGTTTATTGTTTATTGTTTATTGTTTATTGTTTATTGTTTATTGTTTATTGTTTATTGTTTATTGTTTATTGTTTATTGTTTATTGTTTATTGTTTATTGTTTATTGTTTATTGTTTATTGTTTATTGTTTATTGTTTATTGTTTATTGTTTATTGTTTATTGTTTATTGTTTATTGTTTATTGTTTATTGTTTATTGTTTATTGTTTATTGTTTATTGTTTATTGTTTATTGTTTATTGTTTATTGTTTATTGTTTATTGTTTATTGTTTATTGTTTATTGTTTATTGTTTATTGTTTATTGTTTATTGTTTATTGTTTATTGTTTATTGTTTATTGTTTATTGTTTATTGTTTATTGTTTATTGTTTATTGTTTATTGTTTATTGTTTATTGTTTATTGTTTATTGTTTATTGTTTATTGTTTATTGTTTATTGTTTATTGTTTATTGTTTATTGTTTATTGTTTATTGTTTATTGTTTATTGTTTATTGTTTATTGTTTATTGTTTATTGTTTATTGTTTATTGTTTATTGTTTATTGTTTATTGTTTATTGTTTATTGTTTATTGTTTATTGTTTATTGTTTATTGTTTATTGTTTATTGTTTATTGTTTATTGTTTATTGTTTATTGTTTATTGTTTATTGTTTATTGTTTATTGTTTATTGTTTATTGTTTATTGTTTATTGTTTATTGTTTATTGTTTATTGTTTATTGTTTATTGTTTATTGTTTATTGTTTATTGTTTATTGTTTATTGTTTATTGTTTATTGTTTATTGTTTATTGTTTATTGTTTATTGTTTATTGTTTATTGTTTATTGTTTATTGTTTATTGTTTATTGTTTATTGTTTATTGTTTATTGTTTATTGTTTATTGTTTATTGTTTATTGTTTATTGTTTATTGTTTATTGTTTATTGTTTATTGTTTATTGTTTATTGTTTATTGTTTATTGTTTATTGTTTATTGTTTATTGTTTATTGTTTATTGTTTATTGTTTATTGTTTATTGTTTATTGTTTATTGTTTATTGTTTATTGTTTATTGTTTATTGTTTATTGTTTATTGTTTATTGTTTATTGTTTATTGTTTATTGTTTATTGTTTATTGTTTATTGTTTATTGTTTATTGTTTATTGTTTATTGTTTATTGTTTATTGTTTATTGTTTATTGTTTATTGTTTATTGTTTATTGTTTATTGTTTATTGTTTATTGTTTATTGTTTATTGTTTATTGTTTATTGTTTATTGTTTATTGTTTATTGTTTATTGTTTATTGTTTATTGTTTATTGTTTATTGTTTATTGTTTATTGTTTATTGTTTATTGTTTATTGTTTATTGTTTATTGTTTATTGTTTATTGTTTATTGTTTATTGTTTATTGTTTATTGTTTATTGTTTATTGTTTATTGTTTATTGTTTATTGTTTATTGTTTATTGTTTATTGTTTATTGTTTATTGTTTATTGTTTATTGTTTATTGTTTATTGTTTATTGTTTATTGTTTATTGTTTATTGTTTATTGTTTATTGTTTATTGTTTATTGTTTATTGTTTATTGTTTATTGTTTATTGTTTATTGTTTATTGTTTATTGTTTATTGTTTATTGTTTATTGTTTATTGTTTATTGTTTATTGTTTATTGTTTATTGTTTATTGTTTATTGTTTATTGTTTATTGTTTATTGTTTATTGTTTATTGTTTATTGTTTATTGTTTATTGTTTATTGTTTATTGTTTATTGTTTATTGTTTATTGTTTATTGTTTATTGTTTATTGTTTATTGTTTATTGTTTATTGTTTATTGTTTATTGTTTATTGTTTATTGTTTATTGTTTATTGTTTATTGTTTATTGTTTATTGTTTATTGTTTATTGTTTATTGTTTATTGTTTATTGTTTATTGTTTATTGTTTATTGTTTATTGTTTATTGTTTATTGTTTATTGTTTATTGTTTATTGTTTATTGTTTATTGTTTATTGTTTATTGTTTATTGTTTATTGTTTATTGTTTATTGTTTATTGTTTATTGTTTATTGTTTATTGTTTATTGTTTATTGTTTATTGTTTATTGTTTATTGTTTATTGTTTATTGTTTATTGTTTATTGTTTATTGTTTATTGTTTATTGTTTATTGTTTATTGTTTATTGTTTATTGTTTATTGTTTATTGTTTATTGTTTATTGTTTATTGTTTATTGTTTATTGTTTATTGTTTATTGTTTATTGTTTATTGTTTATTGTTTATTGTTTATTGTTTATTGTTTATTGTTTATTGTTTATTGTTTATTGTTTATTGTTTATTGTTTATTGTTTATTGTTTATTGTTTATTGTTTATTGTTTATTGTTTATTGTTTATTGTTTATTGTTTATTGTTTATTGTTTATTGTTTATTGTTTATTGTTTATTGTTTATTGTTTATTGTTTATTGTTTATTGTTTATTGTTTATTGTTTATTGTTTATTGTTTATTGTTTATTGTTTATTGTTTATTGTTTATTGTTTATTGTTTATTGTTTATTGTTTATTGTTTATTGTTTATTGTTTATTGTTTATTGTTTATTGTTTATTGTTTATTGTTTATTGTTTATTGTTTATTGTTTATTGTTTATTGTTTATTGTTTATTGTTTATTGTTTATTGTTTATTGTTTATTGTTTATTGTTTATTGTTTATTGTTTATTGTTTATTGTTTATTGTTTATTGTTTATTGTTTATTGTTTATTGTTTATTGTTTATTGTTTATTGTTTATTGTTTATTGTTTATTGTTTATTGTTTATTGTTTATTGTTTATTGTTTATTGTTTATTGTTTATTGTTTATTGTTTATTGTTTATTGTTTATTGTTTATTGTTTATTGTTTATTGTTTATTGTTTATTGTTTATTGTTTATTGTTTATTGTTTATTGTTTATTGTTTATTGTTTATTGTTTATTGTTTATTGTTTATTGTTTATTGTTTACTTGTTTATTGTTTATTGTTTATTGTTTATTGTTTATTGTTTATTGTTTATTGTTTATTGTTTATTGTTTATTGTTTATTGTTTATTGTTTACTAGCTGACCCGGTGTGCTTTGCTACCCCTTCCAAAAACTATTTCAATATGTGGTACCTAACTATTTAACTTTTCATTGAGTTGCACAAAATTTTCATTTCAATTTCATAATTGTTAAAAGCTTTTTAAAAATGAAATTACAACCTTTATTTATTTTGAAACCTTAAAAAAAATTATCCGTGTTTTAATCTTTTTTATGACTCTGAATTTCTTTGCTTCTTAAGACTATCACTTAATCTTCACTGTACGTTTTTAATGTGAAGAGAGTTCAAACTATCCTAGAAACATTTTTTGTAACAAAATAACATCGCATTATTTTACCTATTCGTTCTCGAATTATTAAACAAATTGTGAGAGTGATCCCATCCCCTAGGCGTCGTACACAAATTACGTAACTCATGTAGGGGGGGAGGGGGATTGAGTCTGCGTTACTTGCTGTTACATAGGGGGAGGGGGGGGTACTTGGTTCAGTTACGTAACAAATGAATGGAAAAAAAACATAAATAAAATAATTGTAATTTTCTTTTTTTTGGCGTGCAAATCTACGCACCCCTTGTTCAAAAGCGTCAATGGTGGTTGTTGTGTTCTGGGCAAGCACGTCTGTTATGGTCGTTGGTTCGTCGAGAAGAGAGAGCTTGTCCCTATATTAGCACTCAGGCTACTATGATGATTCCTATGCTAACCATAGCGGTAGCTATTTGGGGGCTAATGGGGGCTATAGGTTATTCTTCAGCCTACTATGATTGATCAAATTCTAAAAGTGGTTAAGTAGGTGCGTTCAGGGAAACACTGTTCATCAACAGCTTTTTCCCATGGACTGGATTTCAACAGGGTGTGTGAACTACCAGTTCGATGAGATCATGCGTTATCAAGGAAAGATCAAGCCCATTGTTATTATTACCGTTGACGGGGGCCCAGATGCGGACCCCCGTTACTTTGTGTAGTTTTACTTTTAATTTCAAAATTGAATAGGGGGGGGGGGGAGTATTCAGCGTTACGTAACTATAGAAGGGGGGTCCTATCAAACGTTACTTATTGTTACATAGGGGGGAGAGGGGGTCTAAATTCTAGATTTTTTGCGTTACGTAATTTGTGTACGACGCCCTATTCCTACACCTCTAATGGAAGAAAGGAGGGGTCTTCTAACATCTGAAAAACACTTCCAGTATACAAATACGATCACATGTCTCCATTCTTGATAAATATGCGAGTTATTAGATAGAATGAGTGGCCCTCTCCCCACTCTGGCAAGAAGAGGGGGTCTCAAACTACTGAAGAAATATTTCCCGTGCACAAATATGCTCCCATGCAATTTTTTTCCATTTTCTCGTATGTATGAGTGACTCCTCTTCCTCTTTCTTATTTTTCACTAATTGGAGGAAGGGGTGCTAAACCACCGGAAAAAATATTTCCTGTTCTCAAATACCCTCTCATGAAAAATTTGGTTCCATTTGCTTTATTAGTTGTCGAGTTGTACTTTAAAATAAGTATCAAAGCCCCTCTTTCTACCTGGAAGGAGGGGATCAAGATCAAACATTCCGTGTATTCAAATGCCCAATGCCCAATTCTGTTCTATTTGCTCAATTGTATGATTGTTCTTGTGTCGTATTGGTTCCATTTGTTACATAAGTTCTTGGTTTATGCAAAACAATCGTATGTGAGCTTCCGTCTTCTCTAACTGTATTCCCAATTGAAGGAGAAAAGAAGTCTCAAATAAGCAAATAATAATTTTACGTATCCAAATGCTCTCCCATGCCAAAGTTGTTTCCATTTGCTCGATTAGCTCTCGAGTTATGCGATAAATTGTAAAGGAGCCCCCTCTCTCCTTCCCATCACGCAACTGGAAGGAGGCAGTAGTTACATATATGCACAGAAACATTCCTTGTGCTCAAATACCCCTCCAAGCCAAATTCCGTTGCTTTTGCTGAGTAAGTTGCCGAGTTATGTAAAAATTGTATGACTGCACCCTTCTCCCTTAAGATCTCCCGATTTCAACAACGGAGGGTTCTCAAAATATCATAGAAATATTTCTCGTAATCAAATACTTTCCCACGCCAAATTTGGTTCCATTTGCTTGATTATTTTTCCAGTTATGCTGAAAACTGTAAAGGAGCCCCCTCCCCTCTTTCTAACTCCTCACTGGAAGAAGGGAGGGGTACCAAATATTCACAGAACTATTGATCGTACCCAAATACCCTTCCTAGCCAAATTTGAATTCGTTTCCTCGAATAGTTTTCAAGTTATGTAATGAAAAATAAGTTAAAGGCCCCCCTCTCCTTCCTGTACCTCCAACGGAAGGAGGGAGGGGTATAAAATAACCATAAAACCATTTCTCGCATTCCACTACCCTCCCATGCCAAATTTTGTTCCATTAGCTTGATTAGTTCTCCAGTTATGTAAAAAATTGTACGGAGGGCCCCCTCCCCCCTTCCTATCTCCCCACTGGAAGGAGGGAGGGGTACCAAATATTCTTAGAAATATTCCTCGTACCCAAGTACCCACCCATGCCAAGTTTGGTTTGATTTGCTTAATCAGTTCTCGAGATTTGAAAACTTATTACTTTAACATGAGAGACCCCCTCTCACCTTCCAGGGATAGGGAGGGGTCCCAAACCATTATAGGAACCTTCCCCGGCCTCCAATACCCCTATCTACCAAGTTTCACGCAAATCGGTTCAGCAGTTTTCGAGTCTATAGGGAACAGACAGACAGACAGACAGACAGACAGACAGAAAGACAGACAGACAGACAGAAATTCATTTTTATATATATAGATTGTTTATTGTTTATTGTTTATTGTTTATTGTTTATTGTTTATTGTTTATTGTTTATTGTTTATTGTTTATTGTTTATTGTTTATTGTTTATTGTTTATTGTTTATTGTTTATTGTTTATTGTTTATTGTTTATTGTTTATTGTTTATTGTTTATTGTTTATTGTTTATTGTTTATTGTTTATTGTTATAAAATCTGCTATTTTGGCTGGTAATCTATGGAGCTTTGATTTTATTTGTAGAATTTATTAGTGTTAGAATGGTTCCTTTTTAAATATTTTTCCGTACCCTTCTAAACTTTCGAATTTTCTTTTCCCATTTTGATTAACTATTTGAAAATTTAGATATTACATTAACGCCCCCCCTGAGCTCTTCCAATACCCCCAAAAATTTAAGGCTGAGCTCATCGCCCTCTGAAGTATCTAACGCCCTCCCTCAGGAGTTGGTAGGGCCCAATTTAAAAATCACTGCTTTTACCATCTGAATGATTGGTAAAAATACTTAAAATAATGTTTTTTTGAATCATTTGTGAGCAAAAGGTAGTTAAAATTCAAGCAAAAGAATGAATTTGGCCAACGAAGATCATTGGTCCGAAATGCGAACTTATTTGTAATTAAAAATTAATGAACCTCAGCTCGATTATTTCACGAACCAATCGCTTTGACATGAGTACCGCCCAGAAGTAAACGGATCGTGGTTCAAGTCGTGAAATGCAATAAAAAAAAACTCTTTTAAAAGCGAAAAATGACAGCAAAAAGCTGAAGAATTGTTTGATAAAGAGGTAAAGTCTGTTAAATGTGCTACCAAGATAAACCGCGTCCCTTTCCCCCTCTCCCTTGAACTGAGGCCAGCCCTCTTTGGGAATCCGGCGCACATTATGACGGAGAACTGTCGCCAGACTCGGAAGGGGTTCCTTATGTTTCCTTGGCCCTCTTCGCTCGATGGCTGGATTTCGGTGGATTTAGTCGCCACCGATGTTCGGCACGATTCAAGTTCGCGATATGTCCCCCGCATTTTGCCAATGAATGTCCGCGCTGCCGGGAGGATTGCTATTCAAAAATCCGGATCCCAAGTCGAGTGGTCTTCGTCGTCGTCGCCGTCATCATCAATGGACCCGATGTCGGTAAGCGAGAGGACAATAATGGAATCCTTATCTAAAGCCTCTTGGCTACTGTTTAGAGTTTTCTCGGCTTCCACTTTGTGATGAGGTGGGCCGACTCTCTGCCTGAGAAGAGTTCAAGAGACTGAGATAAGGAAACTTAGAGCCGCGACCAGCGTAAGAAAAATGAAGCCAAGGCCCAATGGACGATATGGCGGCATCCTTTTTCCCCCGAAAGGTGACCTTAAAACGTAGAATAAACCAATGAGTGGTCATCTGGCTGCTGCTGCTGCTGGTGGGTTGCCGTTTTTCATTGTCGCTACCTACTCGAGAAAAATCTAAGATCTATGATTCAAGGCGGCTTTTTTGGCTTTGAAATTTTCTTTCAGAGACCAACCGATTATTTCACGAAAGGGGCCAATGAAGTGAATTGGTTGTCTTAATTGAAGGAGACAAGTTTGACCCTTTTGCTATACCTACCAAGCAAAGTACAGATCCCACTCACAGTTGTTGTTGTTTATGTTTTTGAAGTCGGCAAGAAGCGGCAATGAGATGCGGCCTCATGTCGGTGCGGTGCGATGAATGGACTTGTCTTATCTTCGCAGCTTCTCGGTGGCGCAGCTCTTTTCATGAATGAAAGCGGAATCTCGGTCTGTCGGCTCAGCAGAAGGATGAATGAATGTTCGTTCGTGTCATTATTCCTGGAGAAGGGCTTTTAGTAGGGCAATCAGGTCAACACCATTATAGGGTTGTCTAGGGTTGGTGTCAATTGTTTTAGAGATGATCCGGGGGAAGGATTGTCTGCCCTCGGTTTCCCTATCAGGTGATAATGACTAGCGCATCGAGTGAGTTATTACATTCCTTTTGAATGGGCGTATACGTTTCTATTAATACCGCAAACCGGTTTTTATATTTAGGCTTTTTCATGAATTTCAAAACGTTAAGTACCTACCTTAAAACAATTTTTTTCGACCCTTTCTTCAACTATAGTTTTCGATTATTTTTTCTGTCAAGGGGAATGTGGAATGTTTCATATTTTTAAAACCAGTACTGGACTCCTATGAACGTAAAACATGGTTGCAGAAATTTATTAGACTACTTAAAATTTTATTTGAAATTGATTTCGTCTCTGTTTTGAATCTGATGCTTTGCAAGGTAAAATTTATAAACTAACATTTATAAATATTATGAAGGTGTTTTGTATCCTTTATGATCAAGGAAACTCGTAAAAACCGTCCAAAATAGAGACTGACCAATGCAGTCTCTATTTTGGACGGTTTTTGCGAGTTTTCTTGATCATAAAGGATACAAAACACCTTCATAATACTTATAAAGGTTAGTTTATAAATTTTACCTTGCTTTTTAACGTTTTCTTTTAAAAACATTTATAATCGAAAAAAGAATTATTATGGTGTATACATTTAGTGGCAAAAATTAAATTAATTGCTAAACAGTTTGAGCTAGAAAATACAAATGAAATTTTACCTTAACACATTCCTCTAGGCTCTCCCACTATTTCCATTTTCATTTTTTCTTCAAAGTTAACCATTTCATAGGGCTCCTATCCATTTGTCCAATACGGGCTTACTCTTGGAAAATGTCCTTATCTTTTTAAATATAAAAAAATATATCACTAAAAAACTATAGAAATAGCACTATAAATACACTTTTACAAAGAAAAAAAGTTGTTCTTTCTCATTCAACCACCCGTTTGCTTTTAAATTCTATTTGATATCATCAGGAGAGCTGTTTGTCGGTGAGCTTAGGAAAAAAATAGATATTTTAAAAATTTTAAATTGCACTTTTACTAACAGAAAACAATTTCAAATACAAACCAAATGTTGTCAATTTGATACACAATTAATAGGCTTTCAAACGTAGAAAAAAGTTTTCAAAAATTCAAACTTTAGACTATGTTATTGATGATAATGTTGAAAAATTTATTGATGGTCAAAGTTACCCCGTTTTACGGTATTGATGAATGTATTAAAATTTAGAGTAGAAATAAATGTGCTAATTTTGTTATATATAACTAGCTGACCCGGTGTGCTTTGCTAAACCTTCTAAACATTAATGTTGGTGACAGTTAGGGGTCATTCAAAAATAACGAAGTTCTTGGTTAATACAAAACAATTATAATTGAAGGAAAAAGAGTCCCAAATTAGCGTAAAACCATTTCTCGTATCCAAATGCCACGCCATGCCAAATTTGTTTCCATTTGCTCGATTAGTTTTCGAGTTATGCGAAAAATTGTTAAGGAGCCTTCCTCTCTCGTTTCTATCATACCATTGGAAGGAGGCAGTAGTATCAAACATTCATAGACACATACCTCGTACTCAATTACCCTCTCAAGCCAAATTTGGTTCCATTTGCTCGATAAGTTCTGATGTGAAAAATTGTATGGTAGCATCCTCCCAACTTCAAATTTTACCTCTGGAAGAACGGAGGTTTATCAAAATACCATAGACACATTCTGGTATTCAAAAACCTTCTCACGATAATTTGATTCCATTTGATTGAGTAGTTTTACAGTTATGCTTAAAAATTTTAAGGAGCCTCCTCCCGACATTTTTTTTTCTTACTGGAAGGAGGGAGGGGTACCAAATATTCATAGAACCATTTATCGTACCCAAATACTCTTCAAGCAAAATTTGATTCCATTTGCTTAAATAATTATCAAGTTTTGCAATAAAAAAAGTATGGAAGCCCCCTTCCTCTTTCCCTATACCTCCACTGGAAAAAGGGAGGGGTCTGAAATAATCATTGAAAGATTACTCATACATCAATACTAGAATGTCATAAATGACCAGACATTTGAGAAAGTTTTGCGCTGCAGATGAATCTTGATTCTAGGCCTAGTACAAAGTCTCATGCCAATTTGAGCCAGATCGGATCACGAGAAGGGGTCGCTCAACGAGCCTTAATTTTGTATGAGATTTTGAGATTTTTTGTTCGGGAGGAACATGAAAAACCAGTTTTTATCAATAACTCTGGTCCTCTTTAGCCGATTTCTTAAAAAAACAAGTTTTTTCAAAGCCAAAATTATGACAAATATTTCATCCGAAAACTAAATTTCAATTAAAGTTATCATAAAAAAGTTTTTAGGGTTCAAAAATGGGTTGACATTTTTAAGGATGATATTCACCACTGTTAATGAGGCGGCAACACTCAATTTGAAATGCAAGCCATTACGTCAAATCATGACGGATTTAGATTTTTTTGTTGCGTTAGATTGTAAAATCTCAGATTTTTCAAATATTTGGTTGTGGATAATATTCACGTGACAATTCGGGGACTAGTCCAGGCGAAACTTTAAAGGAGAATTAAATTATTTGATCCTCAATTCCTGGTTTTATCATATTTTCAAGTGGAAATTACCCCTCAAAATCCCGTTCTTCGAGCAAGACAGACATGTGTATTTGAAAAGAATAAAATAATCAAAAATATATTAGGCTTTTGTCACTCGGATTAGAAACATCGCGAGGGGGGATGGTAAAAAATCATGCGAAAACAAATAAATTGGAATAAATTGCACGAAAGATTGTATGCAACTAAATTGCATACTATATCATTGCATGGCAATCGCAATCAAGTAATTTTTTATTGAAATACTTCAAACTTTATTTGGAAATTTCGAAGGGGGGGGGGGGGGGGGGTGACAAAAGAAAAAAATTATATTTGTTCCGGCCTTAATTTGCTCTATACAATTTTTTTTAAATGTAGTTAACGATCATTCACTTATATAGTTATCGCTTATCTTGACCGAGTTAGCTTTTTGATTTTCATTTAGCGAAGTTGAATTGTTAGAGTAAAACTTCGTTGATTTGTTCTTGATGTCGCATTCTGAATTCTGCTCCTAGAAATTCGTTTCCAGAATCCAAAACAAATTTTATTATAGCAGATTCTGGTCGTTAAAAATTACATTCCCAACTGGAAAACTAAGCCGGGGGTTTGGTTATTTCGTTTCTGTCTTTTCCGCATTTTGTAAAAACTTATTTGAAATCAATTGAAATTCACCTTAGTCATGAATTGTGTTTTTAGATAACAGGTTAGTTGCTCAAATTTAAACCCCTCTCAGCGATTGTATATACAATCAAAATTCATCTACTCCTACGAATGCTTATTCACTCTTTGGAGAGAAATATTGAAGAAAGATAGTAAAAACAAAAAGAAATATTTCAAACCAATTATAAACAGGCGAATGTGATAACTCATCCTATGATCTGTTTATTTTAAACCAGAATTTACATTTTTTTCATATCCTTGAATAAAGGTTGCTGATAGAAAGTTCTGTGATTAGTTATGAACAAAATTCATTCTGACATTTGTTGTAAAATTCTGTGACGTTTTTCTGTAATTCCATGTTCATTAATAACATACATTCGAAAATTGTGTCAAATATAAACAAATTTGTTCCGTGAATCAAAATCGATCGAAATCACGCAACAGCAGGTTTAGATGCAACATTTGTATACTACAACACTTTTCCATTTTTAATGTTAGTATACCTATGTAATGTAATAAAGTTATCATTTAATGATAAAAAAATGATGAAGACATAATTCTTCACATCGTGAAATAGTTTTTGAAAGTTTTGGATTGTCATAGAAAATTTAAAAAATCGGGCAACAGATGTACAGATTTCATCATTCTTCGATGCGGTTAAAAACTTTACCAAGTATGACGGATTGGCTGAAAGATATCCTACAAACCTACAGATACAAACTTTATATTTATCATATACAAAAAACAGTAAAATTTAATTCAATATTTAAATATTTAAAATTGAAATCATGTATCTTATAAAAGAAACTATTGTAGAAAAAATAAAGTAGGATGAAATTGAAAAAAAATCAAAGTTTTTCTTTTGAATAAAAGCTTTGATCATCAAGTCATGCCAATGTTATTAATTAATGCCTAAACTTTTTGGGAGATTTATAAAAAAAGGGTTCTTATGAATAATGACTAATTAGCAGATAAGAAAAAAATCAGTTCAAAGTTTCGAACTTCGATTTAGTTGGTCGATTTAGTACATTAGCAATTTCAACTGCAGAAACGCCAAGAAAACATTCCGAAATTCGAACGCTCCTGGGTGGGATTCGGCTTGCCAGGAAAAACGTGCCGCGACTAACGAGTTAGATGTGTTGATGGCTTAAATTAGTTTTTAAATCAATCGAATCAAACCATATACCAACCAGCTACTTGGGCAGTCGGGGAAAAACTTCCTCCATTAGCTGAACGATTTTCTGCTTTAAATCATACGTAATCTCCGAACGAGCTGCAGATGGTTGTATTGAAAATTTTTACATAAACTTTACATTTTTTTCCATCAATCCGATTTTTCTCGGTTGTATTGGTAATTTATAATCCGAAAAGTTCAAAAAATTAGAATTGGTTTATCGTATTACGGAAGATTAGTGTGGTTTTTCTTCAAATTAATTTCTACCAACTGCTACCTACATCGAACGAAAAATTTTAGACAAGAAGGGTTAATGGAGGTATGTAATTGATTTGTCGATGGCTGCCGAATAATGGTCGATAGAAATGTGTTTTTGGCGATCGTATCCAACCAAGTTGTCGAAAAAACAAAATAAAAACAACATGAATGAAAAACCACATCGCAAATAAAACGCTTTTAATGGGCAGCTTTTAAAGATCGCATCACTCGGGCATCGCAAACGGTTCGCAGCCCAGATGTTGATGATGGTTGATTGGAAATTAAAAACCCTCTCTCCCTGTGTGTTATTGGCAACAGGTTTTCAATTTGACGCTCCTCTAGGTGAGGTTAGAAGTTCTGCTGGTGTTGAGGTTTTATTTTTGGGGTTTCAGCTCGTGTTATCTTGCTTGGCTGATTACTGTTGATTGATTTTCAATAAAAGTTTGAAACGTTAATTCATGACCGCGATCGTTTCAGTGCTAATGATGATAGCTGAAATGGTTTTGATATGGTATTGGGGATTCTGTTTTACAGGAAATGGTGCAGATACCTTTACTTGATGTTGAATTTTGGCTGATAGGAATATATGCTACTAGTAGTAAAATAGTTTCGGTATCGCACTTTAAAAGAATTGGAACTAAACGGAAAAAAATCAACCAATTTATCATGGTTTATCTTGATAAGTGGTTGTTTACGTTGATAAAATTTTACTTTTTCGAAGTTACAATCTATTGCGTAGGTTTTGTGTAATTTGCGTCAGTGTAGTGTTTAAACCGTCATGGAATTAAAGTTTGCAGAATTTTGAAAAACCGTTTATAAGTTTCGATGTTTAGATTTTTTAAAAGGAAAAGGATTTTGGAAAGGAACAGTCAAAATTTTTATTTTCAAAGTGATCCACTTACTTACTAAATGTTCCCGCGCCGATCCTCCGGTGCATAGGGCCGTGGTAAAAGACCACTACTGTTGACGATCCGGAGCCAGCGTCTTCACTTGTTCCCAGTCCCAGTCAAGACTCTCGTCGACAGTTCGTATTTCAACGGCTAGGCTTCGCCGCCACGCGTTTATGGGTCTGCCTCGTCTTCGACGTCCCTCTGAATTCCATTCAAGCGCTTCTCTGCAAATCTCGTTCTCATCTCTTCGCAGGGTGTGCCCAATCCATCTCAACTTAAGTTCGCGAATCTCGATTTCTAGTTTTCTTTGATGACACCGGCGATGTTGTTCCTCATTTGAGATCCAGTTACCAGTCCACCAAGCGCGGATGATGTTTCACCGGTAGCGGTTTACAAATACTTGCAGTTTTAGCGTTATTACCGCATATGTGCACCAAGTTTTGCACCCGTACAGCAATACGGATTTGCTGTTTGAGTTAAAGATTCGGATTTTCGTGCGAACAGAGATCTGTCGTGAGCGCCAGATGTTCCAGAGACTCGCAAATGCAAATCGGGCCTTTCTGATCCGGGTTTCGTAGTCTTTCTTGGTATTACCTGTAGGGATGAGATGAAGAATATACAGAAAATAAATCAAATTTAATTAAGAATAAAATAAAATAATAGTTGTACTCGGCAACACTGAAGATAAATAAAATAAAATAAATTTCTATGACAACGTTTGCTATTTTGGCAACACTTGACAAACGAACAAAACAAAGTCAGTCATTAATCAATTCTTGTGAGCGGCAGACGTGTTTAAGTGAATCTCTGAATTGAGATTCGTAAAATCACGACACTTGCGTGGTTGGTAGAATAAGCACCAATAGCGCAGATATTAAAGGCTGCTGCTGCTGATTGTTTTGATTTGGCCTTCCGGTGGAATAAGACGGAATTGCCGTTAGAAGCACAGATATTTAAGGCTGCTGCTGCTGATTGTTTTGATTTGGCCTTCCGGTGAAATGAAACGGAATTGACGTTAGAAATGCAGATTTTTAAAGCTGCTGCTTGTTTTTTTTTTAACTGGCTAACCTGAGGAAAAAGACAGAATAGATTTTGAAGCGCAGATTTTCAGGCAGCTTTTGCTGATTGTTTGCTTTGATTTGGTCTTTCGGTGGAAAAAGATGGAATTGGCTTTGGAAGCGCAGATTTTTAAGGCTGCTGTTGTTGATTGTTTGTTTTAATTTGGGCTTCTGGTGGAGAAAGGACAGAATTGTCTTAAAAAGCACAGATTCTGATTTTTTAAAAGCTTTTGCAGAGAATAGAATGTAGAATTGAGATGACGGATATTTGCACTGAAAAAACTATTCACATTATCGCTACGTGAAAATGTACATAGATTTTTGCCACCCCGAAAATCATGTGGAATCTACGTGAATTTCAGGTAGCAAACAGAGCTCGCGCAGCAAACAGAATTCACGTTATTTTCATGTGTGTTGTGGATGAATTCCACTTGAAGCGTACGTGGAAAAGGAATTCGTTCTGCTACATGCAATTCACGAAGATTTCATATAGATTGGCACGTAGCGGGTGTATTATTCATCTTGAATTAAAAACATATTTTAATTTCGCAGAGAAGTTTTATTACGTCGAATGAAATTCAAAACACATTACACATATTTTTGATTCCATGCTAACTGTAATTTACCACCTTAACTGCACATTAACACTTCACTAAATTTATCAAAACACCACCGATGGAATGGCAATTGATGAGCCGCGGTTGCTGGGCGTCCTAGCGGCCCCAATTCCAAATCCTGTAAAAATCGCAAAAAATGTTAACATCAACGAAAAAACCAAATTTTATTACTCACGGAAAATCAGCTTTTCCATCACCGCAGAATGTCTATCTTCCAGCCCGAACTGTTGGATCTACGCCATATTGAATACTGTACTTTCACATAGATGCTACGTGAATGATCCATTCAAAGTTACGTGAATATCACATAGAATTCACCAAACCCGTCTATACTTGGTGGATCACTGGGTTTTCACGTAGTTCGCCTGTGTCTGTGTTTTGACCACATGCAACCAAGTGAATTTCACGTAAAGATCAAGTGATTTTCTAGAAATTTTTAAGTGCTTCACTTAAATCGATCAAAAATTCACGTAATGAGCGTCTACGTGAAAATCCAGGTGAATTTAACGTTTCCTTTTCGGCTGAGTGTGGGATAGAAAACTTTGTATTTAGGAAAAAACAAAAGTCTGTAAATTAAAGATTCTATTGAGAATAGAGTTGAGAAGGAATGTAGAGATGAGATAAAGGATAAGCAGAAATAAAATAAAATTGGTAGGATAGAGAATAAAGATGTGGAAACTTTACCGATAGTACCATGGCTCGTCGTGATAAAGGCATTCTTGATACCACACCACTGTTCTTCGACTGTCGGCAATTCCAATGGTTGGGATTCTAGCTGTTCAACGAACGCTTTTTTCACCTCTGGGTTGTTCAACCGGCGGACGTCGTATCGACACCTGACTTGCTCCTCGTGCCGGTGGACACGCGCAACTCTCAGTCGTATCTCGCCAAGGACGAGGTGGTAGTCAGATGCAATGTCTGCGCTTCGTTTGTTGCGGACATCAAGAAGGCTACTTCTCCATTTTCGGCTGATGCAGATGTGGTTAATTTGATTTTCTGTTCGGCTCTCGGCTCCGATGCTGGTCGATGGAGGAAGAGCGATCCACCGATCACCATGTTGTTGTTGCCACAAAATTCTACAAACAGCTCTCCATTTTCGCTCATCTGTCCTAGACCATGGCGCCCCTTGATGCGCTGAAGGTCCAGATTTTCGGAGCCAATTTTTGCGTTGAAGTCGCTTAAGTGGATTTGAATGTCACCCTTCGGAATTTTCTCAACCACACTGTTCAGTTGACTGTAAAACTGCGCTTTCTCCTGCAAATCGGCAACGTCAGTTGGCGCATAACACTGGACCATTGTAAGGTTTCTAACCAGTGTTCTAAATCTGGATACAATTATTCTTTCGTTTATCGGTTCCATCTAATGAGGGCCGCATGGGCCTGCAGGAAACCAACTCCTCGTTCCCGAGAAGCGTGTTCTCCTCGTATGCCAGAGTATAGCAGAAATTGCCCGGACTGTGTCTTGTGCCAACGGACTTCACACAGTCCCAGAATTTCTAGTTTTAGGCGGCTAGCTTCTCTAGCAAGTTGAGCCAGCATGCCTTGTTGGGCAAGGGTTAAAACGTTCCAGGAATCGAAAGATTCCCTTCGATTCTCATTTTTTAAAAAAGGGAATTAAAGGGAATTTTTCGATTGCTTTGATTCAGTAGAAATATTCAACCAAGTAGGTTAACACATATTAGAGTTAAAATGTGGAACGATGACCAAAAAAAAAAGCGCATCACTTTGAGCGAAATTTCCGTTACTTTAACGTAGCCTGATTTTTATTTCATCAGCACCCTGAGTTTAGGAAATAAATGTTGGCAATCCTGCATGCGGGATATACATGGTGTTTCGATGTCCAGCAGGTAATCGGCAGAGATCGATTGCTCGTGTTGGCCGATTTCATCAAGTTCACCGCAATGGTCCGAAAATCGCTCAAGAAAAGCGATCAGGATTCATTTTAAGCTTGAAAATGTCTTCTTTGATTACTGCTATACCCACGTGGTTGAAGTTAAGATTGTACGTTTTTCAAAAATTAACACTAACTAGATACAAAAAAATCAACCGAGCAGCATCGTGTGCGCCCTTTGCTGTTCGTAACATAGTGATCGACATACTTGTTGATACATTCTGAGCGTCGCCCACTGACTGATTCACAACCATTTAGCCTAGCATCATTGTCGATCATGTTTGTTATTGATAGACAATCATGAATGTTTCAAATGGAAAACTCGAAGAAATGCTAGGACCGCATGTGGACGAAACATATCGCACGGGCTTGGCATTTCATTGCGGTTAGCTACTAGTAATTGGTACTTTCTACGCAAAGCGAAAAGTAGACTATCATCTGATAGCCCTCATACATAGCTCAAAACTGATACATATCAGTTCTGATTCTAGGAGGTTTAAAATCATCAAGGAAGGCAATCACTATCGAGACGCTCAATTGCTGATAGTCTGCGTCCCTACCTGCCATAGCTTGTTTTTTCAGGAATGTTTGAAATATAGGAGCGTTTGTTGTCATGCATAATTGTTTGTATGCTTTGCTTGAAGAAGGAAAAATTGACTGCTACGATTTTTTCCCTTCCGAATGTAGTGAAGCATGGCTCAGTGAAAATGATTGATTTTCAGAACATTGGTTCACCGTGGTTAAATTGGCTAACGCGCCGTTGTACTGAAGCGAAGATTGCAGATTCAAGCCCAAGCCAGTGAGCCGTTGTGACTTTTTCGAAAAATTCATGATATTTACGGCTTATGTTCTTTCGTTCTGGCATCTATGTATCGGCAAGTTTACAAATGATTGATTATTCCGTTATATAAGCATATAATAATATTGAATTTTTATGTACATTTTTACATCTTTTTGTAATATAATTGCAGCCCATTACTTATCTTACCTGCTCTGACAATAATTTTAGTGACTTTATACATATTCATCACTTAGCAACATTTAGTAATGAAATGAGTTATGAAAAATATTCTATAAATTTTATTGGATTCGTTTTTTTGATCGGGAGCCAGATTTTTGAAACTTTTTGATCGTTAACAAGTTTTTTTTAAATATGTGAGAAAATTTAAATAAATAAATTAAAATAAATTAATGAATTAATTATCAAATTCATGTTTTGATAAAACTCCAACCCCCTGGCAACTTGACGTTTCGCATACACATAGCGTGTGCAGGTTTTTTTTCTGGTTCTCTGGTTCTGTCAAATCGAAAATCAAGTGACTTAACATGCCGGAAGGACGCATATTGCAATATGTTTTCTTCGTTTGTTTCAAATTTGAATTGTTTGGCTCAGATATATGTGAAGTTAATTTGTTTTCAAAAGTTCAGTCGAAGCAAACGTTTTAATAGGATGTTAATCTTTGAGTCCTTCATTAAGTCTAAAACTTCCGGACTGATCATAATAATATACGACCATTTTTAAGGACATATACCTACACATAAGTATATCTACACAATAAATGTAAAACAAAACATTACCACAACAATCATCAAGTAACTTCCATAAACTGCGATGCATATGAAAATTTTATTTAGAATGACAAAACCTTCAAATTACAGCAGAACATTCCCCGTTTTATGGAAAAACTGTTCCTATACAATCAATTATCAGGTAGAATATTGAATGAATGCAATAATTTCGGTTAAACCTTTTTTTCATTCCTTCGAAAGTTATGAATTTGACTGATTTGCACCACATTTGATGGTGTGCCGTTTTCATACGCATGACTCGAAAAGTATAGGGGAGAATGAGGATACTTGATCCCTGGGGATACTTGATTCCTTAGCTTTATCTCGAAACTGGAATGTCTTACAAAGATCAAATGTTCTAGAAAAATGTGCCAAAATGAGCAAAATAACTATGCCTGTAGTTTAAATTTTTTTATCAAAATAATTGTTTGAGTAATTGTACTTTGTTGGAAAAATTTAATAAAATGTAACTTGAAGATCTTTTTTCATCACTTTAAAATGTGCCTTACATAGGAAAATTATGAAAAAATTATTTGTTCCAATGTATCAATCGTTCGAGCGTAAAATTAACTTCATAATGCCATATTTTCAAAGCAATGGAAAACTCTCAACTTTTTTCAGAAAAAGTTTTCTAAAATGTTGATTATGGGTACAATTGATCCCCTAGAGTTGGGTACAATTGATCCCCCTTCCAAACAGCATATTCTTCTCCTGAATTGATCGTTATGATTGCTGATTACGAAATTACTAATATTTATCCAAAAACTAATATTTATCAAACAATTGTCTGAAGAAAAGAGCAAAAATTATTAATTTTCTCTTAATTATAAAAAAATAGCGCCTTTAAGTATGCAATGTTATTAGCGTTGAGACAAAGTTATAGAATTTTCTTCTTATGTCTGCTATAAATTGTGAAATGAGAACAAACATGACCAAAATAGTCAATTCACATTGTTTCGTGGAGTTTTGTTTGATTTTCATACAAGGATTAGGGCTTCCTGAATAAAAGATCAAGCCTCCTTCAATAGGGGATCAAGTCTCCCCTTACTACAGAAAAATCGCAATTTTCTTACTCCCACGAAAATGCTTCTAGTTCATCAACGGGTTCAAGTATCGTTCTAATTTTTGGAGCATAGAAACTTGAAGTTACAAGCTGTCAGAAAATGTCAAAGACGACGAGTTGCTAAATTTTTCCAAAAAGATATGGTGAAAATAAGAAAAGGGGATCAAGTATCCCCACTCTCCCCTATAAACATGCGATACAAATGCGACATCTGCGTATTTGAATCAGGCACACGAAACTCGACCGAACTGTCAAGTTGCCAGGGGGTTGGGAAACTTATAAACTTAGCAGGTTATTTTGTCAGTTTTGATTTGGTGGTCCACGATTCCCCTCAATTTTTTTAATCCAATTAATTTTTTTTCAACTGTCAGAATTCGGGGAAATATGTAACGAATATTCTTCGAAAAATAAACCCACACTCCCCTGCTTTAAAATTGCAAAAAAAAAAATCATGAACTACTTTTAAACTGAAGCTTTTAAGACCTCAGGGTTTGATAAATTTGAAATTGACCTTAAAGTGACTCAGCCTAATTAAAACTGAAATAATACTTAGGCTTTAAATCACAGATGTGTTTAAATTGAAAGTAAATACCTTGAGCATTGTCTTAAGTTTGGTGTATAAGAATCCCTTTATTATTATTATTTTGTGTTCCTAGTTGAAGATATCTAACTATCTCTACCTCTGTGTTCCTAAAGGCATGTTTTACTGTAGCCATATTTGTTTATTTACTTTTTCTGTAGAATTTGAGGTTGGCACCATAAATCATTTCTATTTTAAACCTAGCTTTACAAAACCAAAGGGAATAATCTATTTGTAGCTTCCTGCTAACCAACCCAACTTTTCCATACCTTCTCAAATTGGCACCTGCCCTGCCCCTGCTGCGCTTCGAGAGGCTGCAACTTCTTTAAGGGGCCCCGCAAGCACACCGCAACATCAAGGACAAATATCGCAGCAGCGAGAGCGCCCAGAAGCCATTGGATCATAATTCCAAACAAGCCTAAAAAAAAGGACGGGGCGGCTGAACTGGCATGTTTGTTTTCCTAATCTCGATCGTTCGTCGCTGTAAATTGTCCCCGAAGCGCCTCTTTTTTCACGATCTCTAACTATCTCTAAGCTAAAATTGACTGGGTTTTCATTTTGGGACCTGCTTGCTGCTGATTGATTGTAAACTTTGTCCCTCTGCTTGGTGAGGACTGTTTTTAGTTTTAGGAACTCAGGTCGGAATGCTTACGCGTCCATAAAATCAAACTACCAGATAATAGAAATTAGCTAATAAATTTTCGGTTTCAAGAGCGTTGGAGGACCCACACTCGAAGAAAGAAAAAAAATCGAAGGGCTGTCAAGCGCCCAAGAAACGCTCCTCGAAGAAGACATTTTCTGAGGGTTTGCTCCGTTTATGATCGGCGGCGTCTTCGGTCGGGTCGGGAAAGTCGATGTTCACGGTATGAGTGGATCGGAATTAATGAAGCCACCGAAACTCGCCATTAGCGGTCTTAGAGCATCTGCCCCGAATGGGAAAAAGCCATAACCCGTGGTGGACCACCTGCATATTTTTTTTTCGGAATTTCAGAGTTATAGATAACCAGCCACCGCTGTCTGATCATTCATTCTTCTCATTGCCGAAAACGCTAAAGTGGGTTTTCGTGAAGAAAGCTAAGCCGCCTCAAGTGGGTCGATAATCTACAGAACAAATCGCTCATAAGTACCAACCAATTTTTACATGTGTAATGATAGCGGAATTAGGACTTTATGTGCCAAGAGCCGTGCCGCCAAAAAGCGGAGAAATGCACCTTTCACCATGTATGTAGTAACAGTAGCAGCGGCAGTCGAAAGAAAGTTTTTGAGGCAAACTTGAGATCTATAAATTCAAATGAAAGGGGCGGTACTTTTTATCGATTCTTAAGTATGACGGCTGAGCTGTGTTTTCGATTTGGCGTCTACAAGCTATTACTTTCTCTTCATCAGCCGGCTTGATTAAGTGCGCTATGCAAGCCACTTATAGCAATGGTTTAGAAACCTTGTTCTTGAGCAAATTGCTTTGATTGAGTTTGGAAAAACGTGTTTTTCGACTTAAACGCAGTCTCGTCTTCGATTTTGTTGTTGGTTTTTGAATAATTCCTGAATTCCGGTATTACCGGTTTTGACGAAAATGCACTACCGAATAAAGGTTTTGGGGAAAAATGCTAGGTATTACGATTCCTAATTCAAACTAATGTTTATTCTAATCATTTTTGTATCTAAAAACTCACATGACACATTCCACGCACTTGTACTGCTCAAAAGTGATTTTTATACGTTCGCGTATCAAAAAATCTCAAACTTGTCTTTAATTTCGATAATTCAAATCACACAAAACCAACGGAAAAAAGAGAAAAAAAAATTACACATGTTTTAAACGATTTTGAAAATCAATTTTTTTTTGTTGGAAAAAGTGGTTATTTTGACAACTGGTTAATTTATTAATTAATTAAAATATATGGATGAATTTGTTTTGGAACTTTTTAATATACGTTTTGAAGCCAAAAAACACTGCTTCATTTTGTAGTTGTTTTGAAAAGCGAACAAAAACAGTCGAAAATAATTAGATTCACGTCACAAAAAGACAGAACTTTTTAATTTCACGCGAAAACTTTGACATTTTTTGAAAAAATTAGATCTTCTTTGAAAATGATAAGACGATTCTAGAATTTAATTTTATAGCAATCTGTTGGAATCTATCTAAGTTACAACATCGCGAATGAGTGAATTCACGTCTTAAAATTTGATTTTATGTAAAATTTTAAATGGAAAATATGCTCTGAAAGCTTTTTTGATGGTCGGATTTTCACAAATCGAGCATAATTTAGTTGATTTTCAATTAGTTCGTAATTTTCAAATAAAAATACAAAAAGTCTAAAAAAACATTTTTTCTGGTGAATCTTTCAATGAAGACAGTAGTAATTTTAATATATCATCCCTCAATATGTTTAAATTCAAGTGCCAATCAAAATAAGGAAAAAGTTAGGTGCAGATTCTGAAAATTTATTAACAACAAAATATCGTTTTTGAAAGTGCACATAAAATTTTAAGGCTCTAAAGAATGGTTCAGTATAACTTTTTATTTTGTGACGTTTACTCAATCAACTACCCTGTTCTGTAAAAATGAGTGAATTCACGTCACAACTTGAAATAAGCATAACTTCGTTCTTTGTTGTTCAATCGAAAAGCTACGTACATCAAATTGTGGGTAATTATTTTTTCTACAACTCATTCGAAGACACTGATATTCTATTAAGACAGAAAGAGCAGGAAATCAAAGTTGTATGTACTGAAGTAAAAAAAATGCTCACTTCTAGCGTGAATCCACGTCACAAATGTAATCGATCACAACAATAACAACTTAATTTTTTAATGACCAAATTATATTCATTTTAATGGAAATTCAATTTGCGATCGTTTGCTACACGGTTGGTTTTTTTATTCATTTTCAAGTAAATTGGTTTACTTCTAGAATGATAACAGTGCAAAAAAGTTCGGAAAAGCGATTTCACGTCACGGTTGAAATGTGTCACATATCGTTTTATATTTCTGCATGCAGCTTATTTCAATATGTCTGCTGGGCGAACCAAAAAGAAAAATTGACCTTCTTGGTCACTTCCTGAGTCGAAATCCTTAGATTGAGCTCGAGTTTTCTTCTCGCATTTCTTGCCTTCATAATTAGCTTAGCTTGATTGGCTACTCACATCCACCTAAAATCATTGAACTTAAAATGCAACATGAAAAATATTCTAAATCAATAGTTCCTCATAAGCTTCGTCAACCTTTAAATATATATTTTTTACCGATATTAGAACAAACGCATTTCAAATTCCATGATCGTAAGCGTGGCTCAGTAGAAAGAATTCCACATTGCCAATCCCAAGTAACACCGATTGTTTTGTAAGACTCTTAAAGCCTCTCATAAAACCTAAACTTTTTCTAGAAGCTTTCTATAAAACTTTTTATGTTACTTGTCCGTGACTGACCGAGGCCATCAATTTTGTCCAGAGGTCTAATGAATGATACCTGAGATTTACAGCATATTCACAACGAACAAAACTGATGTTCTCTCTTTACACATCAATAACGGCGCTGGCCACGTCCTAGTAGTCACGCTTTAGGACCGAGGTCACCTCTGCATCCTAGCAAAACATTTTTTTTTGTGTGGATTGGTAAAATGATATTTAAATCAAATGATTTTTTAATATTTACATAAATAAAATTGAATTAGATATCATAAGAGTAACCATTACAAATGCAATTAAAGTGTTTGGGGAACGTTTGTTGACAGCCAGGAAGTCTGGATCGGGGAGAAATCGAAAACCGGAAGCCGGTGAGACGACAAAGAGAGTTGTCGGTAGTTTCAAGCGAAACCCTAACCTCTCTCTCCGAGATGCCGCAAATAAGCTGAGTGTATCGTCTACAACCGTGCATCGAGCCAAAAAAACGAGCCGGACTATCGACTTACTAGAAGGTAGTGACTCCAAATCGCGATGATGAACAAAATACGACGGTCAAAGCGCGATCCCGGAGGCTGTACACGACGATGTTGACGAAGTTTGACTGCGTGGTAATGGACGACGAAACCTAAGTCAAAGCCGACTACAAGCAGCTTCCGGGACAGGAGTTTTATACGGCAAAAGGAAGGGGAAAGGTAGCAGATATTTTCAAGCACATGAAACTGTCAAAGTTCGCGAAGAACTATCTGGTTTAGCAAGCCATCTGTACCTGTGGCTTGAAAAGCAGCATTTTCATAGCTTCCGGGCCTGTCAACCAAGAAATTTACGTGAAAGAGTGTTTGAATAAACGTCTGCTGCCTTTCCTGAAGAAACACGGTTGTTCCGTACTGTTTTGGCCGGATTTGGCATCTTGCCATTACGTTAAAAAGGCCATGGAGTGGTACGCCGCCAACAACGTGCAGGTGGTTCCCAAGGACAAGAACCCTACCAACACGCCAGAGCTCCGCCCAATTGAGAAATACTGGGCTATTGTCAAGCGGAACCTAAAGAAGACCAAAAAAACTGCCAAGGACGAGCAGCAGTTCAAGGCAAACTGGCTTTCTGCGGCTGTGGACAAAGTGGCCGTACAAAATCTGATGGCAGGGGTTAAGCGTAAGCCTAATTGAATATTTTTCCTGAAGTTTATACTAATTAAACTTGAAAAAGAAATTTAATTTGATTTTTCAATAAACGATTTCACCGATTTACACGCGTTTTCCCTTGACCAAATTTTGATCGATCACCCTTTAGTAGCAAATATATAATAATCAACATTGGGTACCCTCAGCATGCTTCATATACTTCAGTGACCTTTGTTTCCTATTGAAACTCCTGAAGATTATTTCTACTGAAACTATTATTGATACAGTTTTGAACCAAAAAAAGGTTTTGGAAAACAAAAATTAAAAAGAGAGTTCATGTCAGGAATTGTACACTATTTTTTTTAAATAAAGCTCACATTCGGAATACCTTTTCACTCAATCAAGCTATAAGATAGTTATGAATGTATTTCTGAAAGGCATAATCTAATTTTTTGCCCAGTGTGAAATAAAGCTAAAGTTTTGAAACTTTTATCTGCTCACACGTTTCTTAGTTATTTGATTTTAAGAAAAAAATATTTTGTCTGTATTTCAGCATTTTTATAAAATATCTGAGTTGCAAATTTATTTTTTGCTATTTTTGTTTATTGTGTCATTTTCAACTGTCAGCTACATTGTTAAAAATTTTAATTAAGTAGAATAATAACTAAAGTCTTACTGACTAACTGATTGAAGACTTCCTGATAAACTAAAGCTTTTAAATATATCACAAATTAATCAATCAGCTTTCTTTGATTCCTCTCTTCAATGATCAATTTCTACCTGTTTTCAAATCTCGCGTGAGCTTTTATTACGTCGTATGAAACAACTGAAGAACTCACAGAAAACTGCTGCAAAATTATCAAAAAAACTTTAAAATTTTTATTACACATGTAGAATATGTTGTTCAGGCTACAGATATTCTAAATGAAAAGAAGTTGCGACTGGTTCATGTCAGTTTTAGTATTTTTTTTTTTCATAATAAAACTCTTCTTTTACATTTTGTTCCATACGACGTAATGAAAGCTCACGGAATAGAAATATTTATAAGGAATTTGCGTTTTAAATGATGCCATAGAATTTTTTTTTGAATATTTTTCAAGAGCTGAAACAAATTGTCGTTCAATTCTTTAAAAAAAACTACTGAAATTGAAAATAAAACTTAATTCATAATGAAGATTATTTCTTAATGTTGAATATTTTCCGCATAAACTTTTCTTCAACTAAACAAGCTTAGTTCTTAAATTAAACGGTCCAAATCGTTTCAAATATTTCAACGAACTCTTAAAAAAAAATATTTCAGTAACCGCAATGAAAAGGAGGAAAATTAATAAACTTTTTATATTTTCCACCCACCACCTAGTGAAATAGCTTGTCTATTCTCAAATAACACTCATAACCTCTTTTAACTTACCGTCAGACGTAAAAGTTATAATCTAACATTTTAGAGCAGCATTTTAGAAAGAAAGTCATGCGCCCGAAACGTAACGCAAGAAGAAACATTGAAAAATATTTAGCTTCTGATTAATTTGCCGCAGCTTTTAGCTTTTTAGCTTTTGATAGATTTGCTAAATGCCGGAAGATCTAGCGGTATCCACCGGAAGTACGAAAACATCCACTTCGGCTTCCTCCTAAGATTTTCACATATCTGGATCGTTTTTGAAACTGATGGATGGCAGGTTGCTCCTAATGTGCACTGAACTTTATGATTAATGGTGCAGGTGATGTTGTTAAGTATAAACCAAAATATCAATATTCAAAAATATACTATTTTCACAATGTCTTATGGAAGCGAATTCAATTATGAAGTTCAACCTTTTTGACATTCTGGAAGATAAATTTCAGGAGTAAAGTCGGTATTTTCGTGCTTTGGAAATTATAAACGGAAGATTTCAAATTGTTAGGGCGTAATTGAATTAAGTGAATTTATTTGAATATTGTGAAAGAATACGACACTTAACAGGATCATTGAATTTTTCATAATTTATCACAAATCATTAAAAAAATTTCAGAAATTTTGGCAAGATCAAAAATCGAAAATCTTTCGTTCTTCCAACTGATAGAATATGTATTCGAAAAAATTGTCAAATTTTACAATAAAATACCTTGAATTTATTTGTTTCCCCCTTCTGGATTTTCGGAAAAAGTCAAGGGGAGGGGGAATGGGTTTGGGAGGTTGACAAAAGAAGAATTGAAATTCGTCATGCCTTTATTTGAAATTAGTAAACCACGTTTTGTTTTTTTTTTGGTCCAAGTAACATGAAAGTTACTGAGCTTTTGATCGTAAATCATAAACGAACAATTTCTGTGCAGATTTTCATGTAAAAGTTTTTTAAAATGATTTAACATCCTCGGGCGTTCCGATAGAATGCAATAAATGTGATGACAATGTAATGATAAAAAATGGTACTTAGCTTTGAGCCCCGGTCCAAGAATTGTTTAATCCCTACATCCATACTTCCATCATCTTTAGCGCAGTCTTTAGTCCGAAGGTCCAAGGCGTCTGATTTGAAGCTTGGCAATAGATCAGGGAACCGGGAACCTGAGCAGCACAAATCCATCTGCCAAATCATAGCAAATCCTGCTTCATTTCCCGTTGCACCAAACCAACTTAACCGAAACTTCAAAAAATTTCAATTTGTTTGAAAACTTCAACAGTTCATGGAAGAGCCAAATTTTTCACGTCTTGACAGTCCTATGGGTTGCTTCGATCCGCCCTCGCCTTCCTTACCTTCATAATGTCGATAAACGATGCTTTTATTCCACGTCCAGTTCAACACTGAGTTCTTCTTTGATCTACTTTAATGACATTACCACATATAGATAATGGTTAAAAAAATTGATTGTCAGATCCTTAATACCCTATTCTGGATTTTCCACAACCTTGTGCAAAACTTTTGGTCTATTATCATCTTGTTGGGGAGCTATCTAAAAATCCATTTAACATTTGTCATTAAATTGTGCACACGTAATGATAACGTTACTAACTAATTTTGCTGAAAATTTCAGGACTCCAACCACGCAATCAAAAGTTATTCACAAAAAAGAAGTGAATTTTTTCGAGCACAAAGTCGTCGTGACTTTCTGTGTCATATTATCAAGATAAAATCGCTATTCCGACCTAATCAAAACAAATTTCAGGAATGATTACGAATTCAATACAAATTATTTTAAATGTTATGCGTGTAATCATATCGGATTTCTCACGGCCGAACGACAACCACGTCATGCACGATTATTCATGTCACACCCTTTTCTAACGATAACCGGAGACTCATTTAAAATAAACTGCGCATCCCCATCGGCATTTCAATCGCATTTCAAAGAGCAGTAAGTTGCTTACTGGATGGCTGGCCTATTACACTTTAAACTTTTCACCCATGAGAAGATGGTCTTAATAGTTTACTTAGCTTAGCGCTGAGCTAGCTGGCTGCCAAGGGAAAACGATCAAATGCGCGGTTGCACAAATTTCACTCAGCGCCATTACAAATCAGCCATCATTAGACAAATTGCCTGTTAGTTACGACCATTAGGTGAGGTTACTCAACGCGAACATTGCGAGGGAAAATGTGGGGTGCCATGCATGTGCAGGCCGAGAATCAGCAGATGTGGGGTGCAGGCTGGGAAAACTTACCCACACACTCGAAGAGGACGCACGCGTGCGCCTAGCAATGCGCGTCACGTCATTCGAGATGACGACAACAGCAGCACCCTATCATCGGTGCTGATCCATTTTAATGAGAAACTCGTGCGCGTGAGGACGAATTAAATCTTTCCTACATATCTAATGGATCTAATTTTACACTCGAGAAGAATCAGCCTGGCCCATATGACGATGATGCCGATGGATGTCGCCTGACTAAATAGAACGGGACACAAGGCGGCTAGAGGAATTCCAGAAAGAAGAAGCAGAGCGTGAATTAGGGGAGCATAATCGGGGACGCATGTTTCAACACTTGAGATGGAATCAGGAATGTTAAATGGTTTCATTTGTGTTGAAATTTTAGCACTTATCTAGTGATGAGCGGCATAACAGTAAAGTTTCATATATTTAGTGAATAAATAAAGACAACTTCTACTTGCCGTTTTCCCTCTAATCTTAGGTAACACACAATATAGTAGATCCCTGCTTATGCGAGGTAGTCGGGGGAAATTGTTATGTAATCAGAAAGACACGACCGACCTAGAACTTTGTCGACAACTATTAACATACATATACGAACTAAAATTGGAACTTGGAAAGTTCTAACCCTTGCCTAACAAGGCAAGCTGGCTCAACTTGCAAGGGAAGCTAGCCGCCTCAAACTTGAAATCTTAGGACTGAGCGAAGTCCGTTGGCCTAACACTGTAGAACGCAAGACACAATCCGGGCAAGTTCTTTTTTACTCTGGCATACGAGGAGAACACTAAAGTTGCTGATTTGCAGGAGAAAGAGCAGTTTGCAGTCAACTGAACCTCATGGGGCGCCATGGTTCTGGACAGATGAGCGACAACGAAGAGCTGTTTGTAGAATTTTGTGGCAACAACAACATGGTGATCGATGGATCTCACTTCCCTCATCGACCAGCACATATGGTCACTTCTTGGGTATATCGAGATGGTCGAACAGAAAATCAAATTGACCAAATCTTCATCAGCCCAAAAAAGAGAAGTAGTCTTCTTGATGTCCGCAATAAACGAAGCGCAGATTGACCATCACCTCATCCTTGGTGACATACGACTGAGAGTTGTGGGTGTCCTACGGTGCGAGTAGAAAGTCGGGTGTCGATACGACGTCCGCCGGTTGGTGAATTCAGAGGGTAAAAGAAGAGCATACCTTGAACAGCTAGAATCCCGAAGTTTGGAACTGTCGACGGATGGAACAGTCGAAGAATTCAATCGAGAATGCCTTTATCACGGCGAACTATGGTACTCTCGGTAAAGTTTGTGGAAGAAGAAGTGAATGGATTTGGTTGGAGGTTGGTCGATGATCAGAGAAAGGCGAAAGTTGGGATGCCTGCTCAATGTACCGGGTCAGCCAAAATAGCCGCCCACTTACGATATGCGGAGCTGGAAAAGGCAGTTAAACAAGCATGTAGACGAGACTAGAGAGCCTGGACAAATTTCCTAGCCGAAGAGAGAGAAAGAGCCGCCGCCCATAAAGATATCCGATCACTTAATGGTATTTTTAGTCGCCCTTGTGGTGGAAGGGCTAATGCAAGAATGCCGCTGAAAGACCGAGAAGGCCAACTGTTGATAGATTGAACTGATCAGCTTAAACGTTGAACTGAGCATTTCGAATAACTTTGCGATGGCAAACAGAATCCGCAGCTCGAAAAGTAAGTCGCATTAATGGCGTCAACTCGGAAGCGGCAATCAACGACATGAAGTTCAACAAAGCGCCTGGAATTGATTGCATTTTTCCTGAGATGCTCAAAACCGATCCTGCCTTGTCAGTACAAATGTTGCACCGTCTTTTCGCTGACATTTGGGATACTGCAACATTCCCGGCCGACTGGGTGCGTCGTAAAGGTTCCGAAGAAAGGAGACCTAACCGAGTGCCGTAACTGGCGAGGCATAACGTTGATCTGTACAATCCTCAAAGTACTCTGCAAAGTGATCCTGAACAGGATCCAGGAGAAAATCGACGCTACACTCCGACGGCAACAAGCTAGATTCCGATACGTGTGGACCATATTACAACGCTACGAATAATACTGGAACAAATCGAATTCCAGGGCTCTCTTCTGTTGGTGTTCGTTGATTTCGAAAAAGCATTTGACCGACTGAACCATGAAAACATCTAGGCTGCACTTAGAAGGATTCTCAGTGGAACTAGTCAATCTCATCGAAGCATAGTTCGACGCATTTTTGTGCAAGGTCCTGCACGACGGTGTCTTGTCCGAACCGATCCCGGTAACTGCTTGAGTGAGACAAGGATGTATCCAAGCACCGCTACTCTCTCTCTCTCTCTCTCTCTCTCTCTCTCTCTCTCTCTCTCTCTCTCTCTCTCTCTCTCTCTCTCTCTCTCTCTCTCTCTCATCGTAATGGACGAGACCTTGACTGCATCGGTTGTCTGTAGACCAAACCAAGGATTGTCGTGGAATCCTTCGACAATGGAGCAGGTGATCGAACTTGACCTGGCAGGCGATATCGTTTTGTTCGCCCAAAGACAGCCGGATATGCAGAGCAAACTCGACGATCAAACCGAAAGCTCTTAGGCATCAGGAATCAAAATCATTGTCGGAAAGACCAAGTCGATGGAAATCAACACAGTTAATCATTTCAATTTCATGGTAGCTGGACAACAGGTTGAGTAAGTGGAGTGCTTCGAGTATCTTGGTAGCCAGATGCCTGATGGTGGTACCAAGAAAGACATCGAACCTCGGATCGGAAAAGCCTGATTTGCGTTTGCGAATCTCTGAAACATCTGGTGATCACGCAGATCTCTCTACGAACCAATATCCGAATCCTCAACTCAAACGTCAAATCTGTATTGTTGTACAGGTGCGTTGACGACGCGAAAACTGCAAGTTTTTGTGAATCGCTGCCTGCGGAACTACATAGCCGGTTCCATCAAAAGGCGCTAGAAATCGAGATTCGGAAACGTAGAAGGAGATGGATCGGGTACACGCTGCGAAGAAATAGTAAGTAAGTAATTAAGTAAGTAAGTAAGTAAGTAAGTAAGTAAGTAAGTAAGTAAGTAAGTAAGTAAGTAAGTAAGTAAGTAAGTAAGTAAGTAAGTAAGTAAGTAAGTAAGTAAGTAAGTAAGTAAGTAAGTAAGTAAGTAAGTAAGTAAGTAAGTAAGTAAGTAAGTAAGTAAGTAAGTAAGTAAGTAAGTAAGTAAGTAAGTAAGTAAGTAAGTAAGTAAGTAAGTAAGTAAGTAAGTAAGTAAGTAAGTAAGTAAGTAAGTAAGTAAGTAAGTAAGTAAGTAAGTAAGTAAGTAAGTAAGTAAGTAAGTAAGTAAGTAAGTAAGTAAGTAAGTAAGTAAGTAAGTAAGTAAGTAAGTAAGTAAGTAAGTAAGTAAGTAAGTAAGTAAGTAAGTAAGTAAGTAAGTAAGTAAGTAAGTAAGTAAGTAAGTAAGTAAGTAAGTAAGTAAGTAAGTAAGTAAGTAAGTAAGTAAGTAAGTAAGTAAGTAAGTAAGTAAGTAAGTAAGTAAGTAAGTAAGTAAGTAAGTAAGTAAGTAAGTAAGTAAGTAAGTAAGTAAGTAAGTAAGTAAGTAAGTAAGTAAGTAAGTAAGTAAGTAAGTAAGTAAGTAAGTAAGTAAGTAAGTAAGTAAGTAAGTAAGTAAGTAAGTAAGTAAGTAAGTAAGTAAGTAAGTAAGTAAGTAAGTAAGTAAGTAAGTAAGTAAGTAAGTAAGTAAGTAAGTAAGTAAGTAAGTAAGTAAGTAAGTAAGTAAGTAAGTAAGTAAGTAAGTAAGTAAGTAAGTAAGTAAGTAAGTAAGTAAGTAAGTAAGTAAGTAAGTAAGTAAGTAAGTAAGTAAGTAAGTAAGTAAGTAAGTAAGTAAGTAAGTAAGTAAGTAAGTAAGTAAGTAAGTAAGTAAGTAAGTAAGTAAGTAAGTAAGTAAGTAAGTTAGTAAGTAAGTAAGTAAGTAAGTAAGTAAGTAAGTAAGTAAGTAAGTAAGTAAGTAAGTAAGTAAGTAAGTAAGTAAGTAAGTAAGTAAGTAAGCAAGTAAGTAAGTGATTCTTTGCAAAACTCAATTTCTTCAGCACTCTTCGTTATTATCCAACTCGTTTGATAAATGTTTGACTCGTGCTGCTAAAAATCTACTTTTGGCAACTTGTTGCATTAATAAGTATTTTAGTAAATAGATACATTGTTTGTTTTATTTTAGCATCTATTTCGAGCTACAAATTTGTATTCAAGCTCTCGCCACAATTTGGCGCCAGCTGTCAAAGTGAATAGCATTTCATTTCAGCAGCATGCGCTATTAACCGCGACGCTTCAAACATGTGGAGCAATAAAGTGATTTACGATTTTCTGTTCCTCTTGCAACCGACCAGATGCATTCAGCTATTCTACATAGAGGCCCACCACACCAATCTATCGACAAGTGGCACCGTTTTAATGAGTGTGCGCGCATTTAACCACCATTTATAGATAAGGGGCAAAATGCGCATTCAAGTGCTAGAGCGTCGTCGTCTTAGAAAGCTGCCATTCTGCTGACTTCGAAGCGTTGATGGCAATTTATCGTTGCTGTAGATAGCTACCCTTTTCGAGGTTTGAATTTGTCCTTTTTTTCCCCCGAACTGAATGCGTGACTCGGTTTCGGATTTATGGTTGGATGATTTCGGATGATGCTTTTCGCTGCAGGTGCTACCAGTTTTTTTTCGGTCTGACTTCGGTAGCACCCGTCTTCTGGGTTATTATTTTTTTTTGCTTTGTTTGTTCAGCTCGATAATTGACAACATCTGAGAAGAGAGTTGTAAAAAAACTTATTTCCGCAGAAGGTGGCATGTGGTCTCACATCGACTGTCAGGACCCGGTTTGACATCTAATTGGCGCTAGTTTGTTTTCGTCTCCAAAGGTATAAATTCCGGCAGCTCCACGGGATATCAAAATGTGTTTTGTTTTCTTTGGTTAGAATTATATTATCATCTCAATGGACAGAAATCTACATGGTTTCATATGAGTCCATATCATAAATAGAATTGAGGAACCTAATTTTCCTCATAGAATTTTAGAAGAGCCATGGGTAAGTTTTATGTTCAAAGTTTTATTTTGTGCAAGGTTGGATAAGGCTTAAATTCTTTTACTGATAAACAAAACTTTAAAGAACTAAACTTATGGTAATAATTTTTGTTCTTTAAGAATCTTTTTTATTATTCAATCTATGCAACTTGCAGATTCTTCGACATGAAATAATGCTAAGGTGTTTTCCCATTAAACTATATATCTATAGGTTTTATGTATGAAACAGCATCGCATATTCCAAAGATATAAAAAGACTATTAAAACTTATATACTAATGCTAATATTTAACCGCAATTCGTGAAAATTTCTATACGACATTTGGAAAACTCATACCATTTTGAAAAGAAATTATAATAACACCTACCCACCTGACAAAGATCTTTTTTCTAAAAAATGTGCCCAGCACAGAAAAACAGATTTGCTGTTTGCTCATAACTTTTTAACATTTTTTTTTTGAGTAATTGAACTTTGGGTGAAAATTTTAACAACATGTGACTTGAAGATCTTTTTATTCTATGTTCCAAACATGAAAAATTATGATAAAAATATTTATTCTAATCTCTCAATCGTTAGAGTATAAAATCAATTTCAATGTGCCAGATTTTCAAAGCAACGTACACTGAGGACTTTTGATCAAATACCTATCCCGTTACAAGCACCCTGCGCTTGATAAATTTTCGCAATCGATCATTTTATATGTAAAAATGATAAAAACTACTAAACCTTTTTAAATCAGATTATTCTGAAAGCCTCATCTCACCCGATTTTTCCTAAGTTTTTCATGAACAGCTGAATAAAGGAGAATGGGCAATTTGGTTTTTGGAAGTACCACACGAATGTGCAATATACTAAACATCTTGATGCGACAAGAAAATGTTACTATGGGGTCAATAAAATCTACCGTGAGAGGAAAAGTTATGGATTGAAGAAATTGTATTTTTTCGAAGAAAAGAGTGGCAAAAACGCTAGCTGAACATTTTAGCCACTCTTTTTTATGAAATTTTACAACTTATTCAATCATTAACTTTTTTCTTGGCTTGTGATACAGCTTCATGACAAGTCAATTGCCTCCAGCTGATTTCCGCTGTGTGCTGCTATTTTCAGTTCAACTTAAAACTCTGTACTCTGTACCGTGACTGCGGGTAATTCCGTACAGCACATAATTCCGTGCATTTACCTGAAAAAATGTTTTTTTTTTCAATGTGAAAAATTATTTCAATCCAACATAATTTTATGCTATCGTGTAGACATTGAACTTACGCACAATTCTGTCAACTATCTACAGCATTTTATGCTTTACACAGCCCAAGAAAAAATAAAAACGCCAGCATTCTTCGGTTGAAACGTCACTTTCTGGTGTTGCAAAGCGTTAATGCAAAGTTGAGTCCGAAATACTTTGTTTACTATATTTTTCTTTGGGGTCATTCACTAATTACGGAAGTATTTAATAGGGAGGGGCTGGGGTGTAACCAGATTTATTAGGGGGAAGTGTTCCTAAATGCGCATGTTAGGTAATATGCGCATACAGCCGATAGACGATATGGCTAGAGATTCATCATATCTAATCAGTGCAGTTTGAGGGTAATACGCTTTTAAAACATGGCATGAAAAAATTAAATTGTTATATCAAATCGAAAAAATTTAAAAATTCAAACAAGATTTTTGTCAGTTGTCAGGACAAAAATTTTAATGGTTTTTCTTTCTTTTTCATATGGAAATCGGAAATTCAACAAATTGAAGCTTTTGGCAAAGTTGTAGATGATAAGGTATTGGAATAAGAGAGAGGTTCTGAATGCCCATATCAAGGCAGGTTAAATGCCTATATCAAGAAAAATAGATTAGTCTTCTAAATTTTTTACTTTCTATCATTTAAACATTAAATCTACGCTCAACTCACGATCTTACAGCGAAAAAAGAAGAACTTCATACTGATCCGATGAAAATACAATGTGAACAAAATATTACCATGAAATATGGCCATATGGAATACTTAACTATGTTTCAGGCAAAAGAACTAGTGATGTAAAAAATTTCACCAAAATTTCAGCCTTGGCGTATGCTTCACATCCGTTTCAACCATTTTCAATTAAATAATTTCAAAATATTGCAAGTGTAAATGAAATATAGCTTAAAACATAAATATGCGCATTTAGCCCGTCGGTTTCGGAAATCGGCTTTTTTGACTTCTTTTATTATAAAATTATTTTCACAAATACTGTAAGAGATTTTAACAGAAAAATTGCTCTTACGTATAGAAAACAGATGTCCGCTCATGTGCATATACTTTTCAGACTCCTATCTATTGGAATATGTGAGAAAATGAGTGCATTCCTTAATATGCGCATATAGCCCGCCTCTCCCCTACCAGGTTTATTATAGCTTGAAAGTCATCACATTTTTTTAATCAACACAAACTGTAGATAAATAACAAAGTTAAGAGTGCACAGAATTAGGTGCAAAAGTGCACGAAATTAAAAACATGCAAGAGAGAGTGCACGGAATTATGTGCACGAAACACATTTTTCAGATGCATTTTTACAAACTTTTTTCGTGTATTTTATCAACTATGATATTTTTTCCTTAAAGTACATAAAAAAACCCTAACTAATGGTGAGTTTGGAACCTTTTGAATAATTCATTTGAATTTTCTACACAGCCTTGAAAAACAAAAATTGCTTAGGTGCACGGAAATACTCGCAGTCACGGTATATCGTGAGCGTCAGTTACCTTCCCCGGAAACGCGCAAAAATATCATGCACAAATGGCGTAATTTAACCAACATTTTGCTGAGTCTGTTGGTGAAAATGGAAGATGTAACTATTGGAGTGGGCTTAAATGCGATTCGGAAGTACACGCTCTTTTTTCAAACTCAAAATTAAGTTGTTTTGGTTCAAAACATCACTCAACATCAGCGGCAGCCCTCAACTTTAAGTTCGACTGGGCAATCTCAAAACTAAATTTTGATAGGCATAATGAAAATTAAGTTCAACATCCGAACTAAAATTTATTTTTTTATTCGAGGGCTGTTGATTTTCAGGGAATAAACGAAGGTTACAAGTTTGCGGAACCGGATGTTACTGTTCCGGTACATTGCATTGCAATTTGCATTGCAATTCTAGATCGGTGGAAACTACAAAGGAAACTTCCGGATGCTACTTCCCACGGGAAGTAACATCCGGAAGTTTCCGGACATTTTAAGCTGCTCATCCTATGAAGACAATGACGGACACAACTTTACGTTTTCAGTCCAACAAAGAGAGTTAAATTTTAAGTTCATAAGGTCAGTTTTGTTTCTTCGCCGAAAAGGGGAATAGTTTTGAGTTCGCAGGTTGAACTTCGTTTTGAACCATCGCATGGAGAAAAATGAAACTTTACTTTAAGTTCATAGAATCGAACTATGAGATTGGAAAAAAGGAGCGTGTATGGAGAGGAAATCAGTCTCGTGGACAACGGTGTCCAGTGCAAAGATTGCCTAAATCACAGAAAATTCTATGATTTCACAGAATTTTGAGCAAATTTTTATCACAAAATCTGTGTCACAGAATACAGAAGTTTGGTAAAAATCACAGATTACACAGACTTTTTTTTAATCTTGCGAGAATTTTCAAAGTTATGAAATTTGAAGCAATATAAGTTTTTGATTTCTTGCTATGAAATGGAAAAAAATTAGTTAGATTAGTCATTTTCATTGATTTTTCTCAAGAAAAATATAAAAAAAATTTCATGACTTTTCAATGAAATAAATGAAAAAGAGCATCACAGAAAACCATCACAGATTTTTTGTGTTTAATCACAGAAAATCAAATTTTTTTTTTCATAAAAACACCGTATTACTTTCGGCAACCTTGGTCCTGTGGACAAAACATTGGACCGGAAAGTTTTGCATGACTACACCAGTAAAAAGACTGCCTCAGTTCCGGATGTGGCTTAACAGTGGGATCCCCTCGTTGCACCGCCCACCGAGTAATGTTTTGGCTGGATTTGGCAGTGAACCTCAAAAGACACAATTGGTTTATACAAATCCAACAAAGTCCAGATCGTACCGAAGGAGACAATCTACGAAATGGTCCTAAAGCGAGACCGTTTGCAACTATTTGGGTCCTTACAATATCGTATTTCAGAAAAAAAATATGAAGCCTGCAGATTCTATCGAAAACTACGCAAAAAACTGGAAAAAGTGGCAAAATTCATCGCAAATCAGTCTGTGCTGAAGCTAATGAGCAGTCTTCAATCGAAAATGCTATCAAAGGCCTAAGATAGACTGGAAGCCCGATCAGGAGGGAAAAACTAAATTATATCAAGATGAGATATTTTGATACTAATTTTTTCCTATCTAAATGAGTTATTATTCAGTACTCGTAGGATGTTAAAATATCTCAAATTATATCAAAAAATCTATACGATCATAGCTAAACTATATCAATTTTAGATATGCTCCTTTCAAGATTATGTCTCGTTCAGATAGCATTGTTTGATATTGGGCAGAAAAAATCCTATCAAAATTATAACTTATCAAGATATGAGTGCTTCGAGAAAAATTTCTAGTGGAATGTCAATAAACCATATTATCTATATGCTAAAACCATGCTCCATTTTTGGTTTCCCAAAAATTGAATTCTTTTTTATGAATCTGATGAGCGAAACTCATTAATGCACGGTTTGGGCCGTCGACTTCGATGTCCGTGTTTCAGAAAAAGTTGTACATATATCAAAATAAGATATAATCATTTTATTTTGGGACAACCCGAAAAAAATCTTTATCATTGAAAATTATCTCAACCCCATTCAAGTCTGTCAATCAGAATTAGATAGAATTCAGATTGAAGAAACTTAAAATCTAAATTTTTCAGTACTTAATTATAACTGAATCAGATGTAAATATCTTAGTGAGATACGTTTGAGTCATTATTTTGATATGTTCTCCTGATCGGGAGTACTTTTGTATGAAATTGCTGTAAAAGAAAACTATAGAGGATATAAAAGAAAAAAAAATTTTGCTCCTAAATTGTGTTTAAGTTGTTCATTTTAAATCGTGCTTAGACATAATGGGACACCTTATATAGCAACATTTAACTTCTAACTAAATTATTATTTCAAGAATAAGTGATGTTTGATTTTATTTTCATTTAGCTTTCGTTCTAGTATTATTGAGCTTACGATTTGAACTTCATCTATCTTCATATGTAAAAAAGTGTGATAATTTAGAAAAAATGGGAAAGTTGTATAATTAGGCATATTGCCTCATTTATATTAAATTTTTGAAGGGTGAACAAATAAAAAATTGGTTTGATTACAAAATTTTTTTAGTATTTAGACCTATTAATTTTTCGGGGTCGTACCCCTTGGTGAAAACCTTTTACTTTAAACTTCATTTAATAAAATGCTTTGAAAAGACTTCAATATTTTAAACTGCATATTTTCATACAAAACATGTTAGTTTCAAAATATTAAATGATGATTCGTTCAAATTACTTGTTTAAAAAATAATAATAAATGAAATACAGTAAAATTAAGATCTTTGTTATCTTGAACTTTAACAGTATTTTTTATATCTAAAATATCAAATCAAGAAGAATCCTCAGACCTCGTAATGACAAATTAAATTTAGAGAAAAATAAAATGAGGTTTTTTAATGAATTGATGATTTATTTTAAAGAAATAGAAATTTGAAAATGACAGTTGACATTCCTGAACATAAATTTGTGGTTTGATTTATATTGGCAATTTTGGTGATTTTTACAGTTATGAAAATTTTTACAGTTAAAAATATTGATTAATATACTTTGTTATTTATTAATTTAAGTTACTAGTTTAATTATGTATATTTGTTTCCAAACTTTGGATATATCTATTGACAATTTTGAAAAATTCACCAATGTTAACAAATTGTACATTTTTAATGTTCTAGATAACATATTTTGGATTTGATAAATCAAAATTTACTATCAATAAATACGTATATCTCAAATTCTATTTGGTAGAATTTTTAATTTTAAGATTTTTCTAGACTTTTGCTTTCCGGACTAACGCTTTCAAAACTGGGATATTTACAAAATTTCAAAAAAAATGTGTTGTACACAGATTTATTATGTTAACTGCCTTTATTTTAGTTTTTTTTTCTTGAAACAAAGTTCACACGAAACGAGCAGCCAAAAATAATCTTTACGACAATTAATCGTCGTTCGGCATTAAAAGGGTCTACTTAATAATATTACTTAATTCGTTTCCTATAATTAATTGATCGTTTCGATTTTATAAAAAAAAAACAATCAAATCCTAATATTTTTTTTGGCTAACAACAAGAAAACATAGAGTAGGGATAAGTGGTCCTAAATTCGGGTAATATACGCAAACAGCCGAATGACGAGACGGCTGATTAATCAAAATATCTGTCCAGTCCAGTTTGAGGGAACACGCTTTGATCACAATTTTTAATGAGATACAAAGTCAAAAAAAAAAAATTAAAAAATTATCAAACAAGGTTTTGTAACATTTTGATGTTATATATTGAGTTTTAAAAATCATGTGTTTAGAATCACTAATCAAAATTGTTTGTGGTTTTGCTTTCTAATTCAGTTGAAAGTCAGAAATTCAATAAATTAAAACATTTGCAAAGTTGTAAACTGTATGATACTGAAATAAGAGGCGGGTTTTGAATTCCCATATAAGACAGACCTCTTTTAAGTAAAACAGGTTAACCATAATTTTTTTTCTGCAGTTATTGATCGAAACTTTAAATCTTAGCTATAATCATAATTTTACAGTGAGAAATGAAGAGCATGTCAAATAAAGAAAATTGAAAAAAAATATCAAGAGGAGAAATGATCACTAAAAATTAAATCTATGATTGAACATCCACAGAATAAATCCGATTGATTCGTATGAAAAGCGACCATTTCTTCAGAATTCAAGACCCAACAAGAATTCAAACTTAAAATCAATCTTTAAAATATTGTCCTTTACTTGAAAATACAGAACTAATAGCCAGACAACTTAATGAAAAAGGAATTCAGTATTTATCCTGATATCTCAAGTCATTTTTTGATTTTTTTTTGAATACCAATATTTTTTATTAAATTTAAAACAGACGAAAGAACTTACCTAAGTTTAGGAACTCGAACCGAAAGACAAAAGGCAGTTTAAATAGTTCAGATAGCATTTATGATTTTTATTAAATTTTAACTATGCATATCTTCTTTTGAGCATACATACATATATGTAGGGGAAAGACGGGTAAGACGGACACCCTAAGGTAGAATCGCGATAGAAAACCAGATATTGCTATTTTCATCGCAGTTTTCGTGCAGATGGGCAGTTTAGGTTGTTTGCTATCGCGTTAACCACTGGAATTAGTAAATTTCCTTCATCAAAACTGTTTTTAAAGCCATCTAAAACATGCTTGCAAATTACACTTTTCAAAAATGGTCGGGTAAAACGGACACTGTTCAGAAAAGGTACATTTTGCCGCAAAAATGGCTGTAAATGTAGATATTTTTGTGAGTTAAGTATAAGAAAACGTTTTTAAACCAAAATGGAACCAACTGGTCCGAGTCCAGAAGCGAAACAGTGTTGTTTTGGAATCCCGTATTTTATAGGCGCTTTCTTCACCGGAGATCCTGTTTTTACAGTTCTTATGGCCTGTTTGAGGAGCTTTTCGACCGGCAATTGCATTTGCCAAGGTCTTCTGAAGGCATATGGAGGATCAAACCGATGAAAAATTTAAAATACCTGCACCCATAGAAGAGGTTGCAAAAATCCAATGCCTATTTAGCACATCTCTGTGCCGATAATGCGCTGAAATGTGCACTGTGCCGAAGATGATATGTTTGAAAAACCGTAACTGGCATAAGGACTCGGCTCCCAACTAAAATGATGCATGACCACTACATTCAAGCGAAACAAGAAAAACATTTTATGGGATTTCGTTCCTATTGGATAATTCATCCCAGAAACAAGAAAATGAAAATATAAACCACAGCGCCCGTAGGGAGAATCGAACTCAAATCACCAACCATATGGTCTTGCTAGACCAACATCTTAACCAGTGTACTATTTGAGCTTCATGCAGGAAGAGGGATATTTGTCATAGGCATTCTGCCACCGATCAATCACAAAAGAAACGCACGACAGTGGCTTCCCGGCGTTTGGCCTACTTTCAAGGTATTCATTTGTCTTGCGATGGAAACGGGAAAGGGAACGGGAGTGAAGGAAACGGGAAACCCATTGAATGAGAACTGTGCTTTTCTTACTGCCTGCTATTACATACACACGCTACATATACACAGCTGCTAAAGCCGGGCAGCTTGGCCGGTGCTTGTTTGCCGGTGAATTGAAGGAATATATTCTTGTTGCTTTTGCTACATACACACGCACAGCTTAGCCGTGGTTGTTTGCCGGCGAATTTAATTGAAGGAATGTGTTTTTGTTGCTTTTGCTACATTCACACGCACAGTGCTCGGTTCGCTGGCTGCCTGGTGTTGGCCGGTATTTATTTCCATCCTTCTTCGTCTTGTGATGCGATAGGGAGGGACGTGAAAGCGTTTTTATTTTGTTTCTTTCAGACATACGCAATTCGGTTAACTTGGGAAATTAATGCCGGTGGGAGCAAATCGAATCAGCACCGATCGCGTTATCTTCTTGTACCAATGATGCTATGTAATTGACTACACGCCATTGGCACAGAGGCTGAATTTTGGGTGTGGAGAAACTTATGTGTCCGTTTTACCCGACGTCGAGGTGTCCGTCTTACCCGCCTTAGCAACTTTTTTTTCTAGACGATTGATGTTCAAGCCCTTTGACCGAAACTCGCTGATTTTCCTCCATATGGGTGAAAAGAAGCCTAATAAACACTCTTCCTTTGAAAACGGTTGACATTTTTGAAAATTTTGCGAGTTATGAACTATTTTATGAGGAGAGAAAATTACATCAAATAATGGATTCTCAAAGTTTTTGTTGGTTTTGTTTACTATTATGGGACCTTGGCTATAAATAAACTAAGGGTCTCGAAAGTGTTTGTTAGAAATACCCCTGGGTTCGACGACGTGAGTGGTGTGAGTCCCAGCAGCTCCCACAAGTGACATCCTCTAATATTTATAAACATTCTCTTAACACGGTTTGTTGTTGAATGACTTGCAGTTAGGCAGTAGGCGAATCGAGAAATATTGTAGTTCGAGTACTATAGTCATTCATTTAGTGATTTCACTTTAAAGTTCCCGCTTGAAAGCATTATTAATAAATCCAACTGGGTAAGAATATACATAATCATAAACGAGATAGGTGGTAATTCGAGGAATGTATTAGAATAACATCACCGTTATCTCATCAATGTAGGTTAAGTCACAACGCTAGTACGGTGCTCCGTGATTTTCCTTGGATCTGCAGGACCAGTAGTCCATCAAATATTGACAGTGAGTAGTCACAGATCCTTTAAAGGTATTTACACTAAATCCACATATTTTACATACTATATAGATACAGATAGTCTGTGCTAACGGGCTCAAATAGGATTGATTCGAAGTACTTCAAGAAAGACCAAAATGTAGGTTATATTAAAGTTTAAATCCATTTCCGTAAGTCGCTAATAAATCTTATATTTGTAGCTTTGAAGCGTACAAAACAGTACTGCTATTGAGATTAATTTCTTCAGTTCCGAATCATCCGCAACAATCTTCAAAGATTTTGTCATGGCATCTGCAGATCCAACTAACAACACGGCATCCAATTGTGTAAAATGTGACAAGCCAGACACGGAACGAATGGTTGGATGTGATTTGTGCAACAATTGGGCACATTATGAATGCGCAGGTGTATCGGATTCGATAGAGAACCCCGACCGCACTTGGAAATGTCATGTGTGCAGACCGAAAACGGCTGACGAAAATGTACGCACACGAGACCCTGAAGTTCGATCGAATTGTACACGTCGATCGCGAGTCGACTATGATCTGATGATGTTGAAGGAACAGCATGAACTGCGAATGAGAGCTTTAGCAGAAGAAGAAGAAGCCAGGAAGAAACGATTTGACGCGGAAGAGGATTACATCCGGAAAAAATATGAAATGTTGAAGGAAGCAAATGAAGCAGGTGACGGAAGTGTCAGCAGAAGTAGCAGAGAGAAAGTCTCGGAGTGGTTAGAAAGTGGAACCACTGGGAATAACAGGCAAAATATGCCAGCCGGATGGGAGTTTCCGATGCAGCCTGTTAGCAATGCTCAACCGTCTTGGACCACTACATCCAATGCTCCAAATAACACGTTGGCCGATTGCAATCCGCAAAATATGACGACCCCGTTCTCTTCCTCCACACCTCACGCCAGTATGATAGTTTCATCCACGATTCCAACTTCTACTCATGTTCCACTTGGTACACTGAACCAGAACCAACGTTTCGGAAACAATCCTGTGGTAGTTCCCCATGCGGTGAATCTTCCGCCAACGATTCGTTGGTCCTCGACAGAAATATCACCTACAACAATGCTCCAAATGATCAGGAACGAAAGGCATGAACAATTCAGGGACAAAGTTGTTCCCAAGCCGGTTCTACGCAGTACACCTAGACCGCTTCCCCCGCGTTTAGCAGCGATTAGAGCTGAATCAAATATCCTGACAGCCGTATGCCGAGGATCTATTCCATCTGCAACAACATTCGGCACGAACGTTACTGGAGCCGTGCCTAGGTCTCACGATTATATCGAGAATGCTCCCACAGTTTCGTTGACGAACAGCATTCCGAGTTATGACAAGGCGAACGTCGCAGTATCGTGCCCGAATGTGATCCCATTAAATTCAAACAATGAGTATTTCGCCAAACCGAATCGAGCAGCCCAACCGACGTCGGATATAGTTCAAGACATCTCGTCTATTGTAGTTTCATTGGGTCAACTAGCAACGTGTCAGCAACAACAAGAACCCGTAGTGGTAAATAACTACCCCAGTTTACCTAGTTATGGTTGTAATATGAATCGGGAAGGCAGTTTTCACCCTCCATCGACCCATCTAGACCCATCGCCGCCTACGGAAAAAGACTTGAGAAACACTAACGAATACAAAATGCCATCAGCTGCTCAACTAGCTGCTCGACAAGTAATACCACGTGAGCTGCCATACTTTGAAGGTGATCCACAAGACTGGCCACTTTTCTACGGCACCTTTCAAAACAGTACCAAAAGTTGCGGTTTTTCTGATGAGGAGAACTTATCTAGGCTACAGCGATGCTTGCGAGGACCAGCTCTTGCAGCGGTTAGAAGTCGCCTCATGATTCCAGAGTCCGTACCACTAGTGATGGATATTTTGAAACGCCAATTTGGTAGACCAGACATTCTTATTCACGCACTACTGAACGATCTTCGAAGGATTACACCACCAAAAGAGGATAATCTACAGTCTATCATCAATTTTGGCCTGGCTGTTCGTAATAGTGTGGATCATATGATCACTGCAAACCTGTTGGAGCACCTTAGTAACCCAACTTTACTGCAGGAACTCGTGTCGAAGATGCCAATACAAACGCAAATGGAGTGGTCTCGGTTTAAGCGCCAGTATACTACAGTAAACCTAGAAGTATTTTGCCATTTTACTAACGAGTTGGCAGACACAGCCACCGACGTTATTATGCCACGCTTTGTACCTAAACACGAGGGTATGAAGAAAACCGGTAAGGATAGGCAAACACTTTACGCACATACACTTCTTGAAGATGCAGCTCGTGATACGGCAGAAGAAATGCCAAAGAAGTGTTGTGTTTTCTGTGGCTACCCCAACCACGTAATAGCTACATGCGAATCGTTTCTAAGGTTGGATCATGATGGGCGAAGGAAGGCCGTCGAGGAGAAAAGGCTATGTCGCACTTGTCTAATACCCCATAAAAGATGGCCATGTCGATCGGCGAATGAGTGTGGCATTAACGGTTGTCGAATTCGCCACCACGCCTTACTACACTCGCAGACGGCCTCCAATCCAAGTTCTTCTCCACATGTCACTATTGCGCATCACCATACCAGCCTATCGTTTTCACTTTATCGCTATCTTCCCATTGTATTACAAGCCAACGGTAAGTCAGTCGAGATAATTGCCTTCCTGGATGACGGTTCATCTTCTACATTACTTGAGACGAGTGTGGCGACCAGCCTCGGAGTTGAAGGAGAACGTGGGACATTATGGTTGAGTTGGACGAACAATGTATCGCGAGAGGAAAAAGGTTCACAACGAATTTCAGTGACAGCTTCCGGTCTGGGAAAGAAAAAAATGTTTAAAATGAACAATGTTCGCACAGTAGCAGACCTCCTTCTTCCATCTCAGACCTTCGACTATGAAACTATGCAAAAAGCGTACCCACATTTAAGAGGCTTGCCAGTGACTAGTTACAAAGATGCTAAGCCAAGGATGATAATAGGTATTGAACATGCCGCCCTTTTAACATCGCTTAAAACACGAGAAGGCTGTACTAATGACCCAATCGCAGTAAAGACACGCCTAGGTTGGTGTGTTTTCGGCCGACAAATGAACGGCGTACAAGCGATCGAAACCGTTAATGTACATTGCGCCACAGAAAATTGCGATCACGAACTGCACGAGTTGATAAAACTGCTGCTCAAATTGGAGGATTCTAAAGCAAAAGCTCCGCTGTCAGAATGTGACAAACGGGCTTTGGCCATTTTAGAAGCAACCACACGGCGTGTCGACGGAAGGTTCGAAGCTGGCTTGTTATTTAAACACCCGGAACAGCGGTTTCCCAACAGCTTCCCTATGGCCGAACGTAGATTGCAGGCACTAGAACGTCGTCTGGCTAAAAATTCCTTTCTGGGCCAAAAGGTAAAAGAACAAATAAACCTATACCTAGAGAAAGGTTATGCTCACCTTGCATCAACAGAAGAGTTACATGAAACAGACCCTGAAAAGTCGTGGTACCTTCCACTAGGAGTGGTACAAAATCCCAAGAAACCCCAGAAGGTCCGCTTAATATGGGATGCTGCTGCTCGAGCTCATGGCGTGTCGTTCAATGATGCCTTACTAACAGGACCTGATCTTCTGACTTCTCTACCGGATATCCTCATCAGGTTTCGACAGAGAAACATCGCCTTTACCGGCGACATCAAGGAGATGTTTCATCAAGTCAGGATTCGAGACTCTGATAAGCAATATCAACGTTTCCTGTTCCGCGAAGATCCACAGCAGCCACCGCAAGTCTATGTTATGGATGTAGCTACGTTTGGGGCAACATGCTCTCCATGCATAGCCCAATACGTAAAGAACCTAAATGCCATGGAACACGCAAATGAATTTCCACTTGCTGCCGAAGATATAATTAAAGAACACTATATGGATGATTACTTGAAGAGCGTAGATACACCAGATGAAGCTGTGGAATTGGTAAACCAGGTGAAATTGATTCACTCTAGAGGGGGTTTCGAGATAAGAAACTTTGCCTCTAATTCAAAAGAGGTCCTAGATCGATTGGGTGAGGTCGAAGACTTACAACAAAAGGTGCTAGGTGTTGAACCAGGACTCTGCACCGTTGAAAAGTCTGAACGAGTGTTGGGTATCATCTGGAAACCGCAGACTGATGTTTTCACCTTTGATGCTTCGATGCAAATAGAAGCGATACGACACATGGACGTTAGACGACCTCCCACCAAACGGCAAGTATTGAGCATTATCATGTCGGTATTCGATCCCTTGGGGCTGATAGCCCATTTCGTCGTCCACGGCAGAATCTTGATGCAAGAGATCTGGAAATATGGTTGTGACTGGGATGAATGTATACCTGTAGAACTACAAGAAAGTTGGTTTCAGTGGAGCAATAAGTTGATGCAACTGAATCAAGTAAATATTCCTCGATGTTATTTTAAGAACTCGTCTTCCGCCTCTCTAAATGCAATACAACTTCACGCCTTTGTAGACGCTAGCGAATCGGCATATTCCTGCGTCGTTTATGCTTGTATTATTGACGAAGGTGTTCGAAAATGTGCAATCGTAGCAGCAAGAACGAAGGTGGCTCCTTTGAAGCCACTTTCCATACCACGCTTAGAACTACAAGCGGCCGTGGAAGGAAGTCGTCTCATTCAAAAGGTAACGAACGCACTCACTCTACCAGTTATCCAGAGATTCGTTTGGTCAGATTCGACCACGGTATTGTCGTGGCTACGATCGGATAGTCGGCGATATCACCAGTTTGTGGCGTGTAGAGTTGGCGAGATTCTCCGTACGACTTCAATCAACGAATGGAGATACGTGCCGACGAAACTAAACGTAGCAGATGAAGCCACGAAATGGAAAACGGAGCCTAGTTTTGACCCTCAGAGCCGGTGGTTCACTGGACCCGAATTTTTGAGAAAACCTGAGAGCGAATGGCCATCAAAATTTCTACCAACGAGTAGTCCTGAAGAAGAAATGCGAGCGACATTCGTACATCATGTTCACGTCTTTCAACCACAGATTGACTATTCTCGGTATTCACAGTTTAACCGATTACTGAGAGCTATGGCGTATTTTTTTAGAATAATTTCTTGGTTTAAAGGTGATGCCGAAGCTCTCGAAGCTAGAGTCCTCGAATCTGAAGAACTTGAAAACGCTGAAAACTTCCTATGGCGACAAGTCCAAATGGAAGCTTATCCCGAAGAGTATAATCACTTAGTACAGCAATCTCAAGATCTCCGAACAGAAAAGGTAGGCATAAATAAGAGAAGTTCTTTGTACCAGATGGCACCGTTTATGGACGAAAATAATGTGATGCGCATGAGTAGTCGAATTGGGGCGGCACCGAAAGCAGCATACGAAACTAAATATCCGGTATTTTTACCTAAGGAACATCGTGTAACATACCTTCTTGTACATTTTTACCATCGTCGCTTCCTGCATGGGAATCATGAAACGGTGGTTAACGAGTTGAGGCAGCGGTTCCAAATCCCTCATTTGCGAACGTTAGTGAAACGCGTTGGTAAAGAATGCCAGATGTGTAGAATTAAAAAGGCTGTTCCCAAAACTCCAATTATGGCACCTCTACCGGCAGTTCGCCTAACTCCTTTCATTAAACCCTTTACGCACACTGGTATAGACTATTTTGGCCCACAGATGGTTAAACAAGGCCGCAGTTTGGTCAAGCGTTGGGTGGCACTTTTCACGTGCCTTACAATAAGAGCAGTGCATCTGGAAATTGTGTCCGGCCTTTCCACTCAATCATGTGTAATGGCAATTCGCAGGTTCATCGCACGAAGAGGGTCTCCAGCTACCATCTACACAGATAATGGTACGAACTTCCTAGGAGCGAATAATCTTCTAAAAGACCAAATAAAAAATGCTCACGAAGGTTGTGCCAGCGTATTCACTAATGCCCAAACACGATGGTACTTCAATCCTCCTGCCACTCCTCACATGGGGGGTCCATGGGAACGCATGGTTAGGTCAGTGAAGACAGCGATGGATGCTATAGCGGATCACCCACAACATCCCAGCGACGAAGTGTTAGAAACAGTGGTACTAGAAGCAGAATCAATCGTTAATTCCAGACCTCTCACCTATGTGCCTCTAGATGCCGCTGAATCGGAAGCCCTGACTCCAAACCACTTTTTGCTGTATGGTAGTATCGGCATCAATCAACCTCAAAAGCCGTTAATGGTTACAGATAGGGTTTTACGAGACAGCTGGAACCTAACCCAAACGCTGGTGGACAAATTTTGGGTAAGGTGGGTCAAGGAATACTTGCCAATGCTGACCAGGCGCACAAAGTGGTTTTCACCAACTAAACCTTTGAAAGCGGGTGATTTAGTGATAGTAGTCAATGAACAGAAAAGAAACGGTTGGATTCGAGCACTCGTGGTTAGTGTTATCACCGCTCCAGATGGTCAAGTACGTCGAGCTGTGGTGCGAACAGCTAACGGAGAGAGCATCAAATCAGTAGCTAATTTGGCCCTACTAGACATCGAAACACCACAGACTGGCATGTCAACATGTCCACAGGAGCTTCCGGAACTACACGGGCGGGAGAATGTTAGAAATACCCCTGGGTTCGACGACGTGAGTGGTGTGAGTCCCAGCAGCTCCCACAAGTGACATCCTCTAATATTTATAAACATTCTCTTAACACGGTTTGTTGTTGAATGACTTGCAGTTAGGCAGTAGGCGAATCGAGAAATATTGTAGTTCGAGTACTATAGTCATTCATTTAGTGATTTCACTTTAAAGTTCCCGCTTGAAAGCATTATTAATAAATCCAACTGGGTAAGAATATACATAATCATAAACGAGATAGGTGGTAATTCGAGGAATGTATTAGAATAACATCACCGTTATCTCATCAATGTAGGTTAAGTCACAACGCTAGTACGGTGCTCCGTGATTTTCCTTGGATCTGCAGGACCAGTAGTCCATCAAATATTGACAGTGAGTAGTCACAGATCCTTTAAAGGTATTTACACTAAATCCACATATTTTACATACTATATAGATACAGATAGTCTGTGCTAACGGGCTCAAATAGGATTGATTCGAAGTACTTCAAGAAAGACCAAAATGTAGGTTATATTAAAGTTTAAATCCATTTCCGTAAGTCGCTAATAAATCTTATATTTGTAGCTTTGAAGCGTACAAAACAGTACTGCTATTGAGATTAATTTCTTCAGTTCCGAATCATCCGCAACAGTGTTGATATGTACACTCAGGCGAACATATTCCCATCATTAGATAAGTGACAAACAGTGTAATTCTCGAAATATTGAAAGTGTCCGTTTTACCCGCTGTGTTCGTCTTACCCGACTTTCCCCTACATGATAATTTTATTGAATTGTTAGAAGATCAACAAAAACATCAGAGAATTACCTTCATTGCTTTTTAAAATATTTTTTTAAACAAACACAAACACATACCGGATCTCAATGAAACTTGAGGTTTCATTGAAGAGGTTCCTTTTACTTAACACTTAGCGTACATCTTTCGAGGATATGATGGCTAGCATCTTACTGATGCTAAAACTACCAATTAACTTGAAATGTACTACGTATGCCGTGACCTGAATTCGATCTCATGACCGTTGGCTTGATGACTTGAAGGCTATTCTCTACGCGACGGGCTGCGGCATACATTGGGATTAAGTAACTTTTAACTTAACGAACTTGATTTGTAAATAATTGAATCAAATGAACTAACGATTGAAATAAACTAAATTTTTTTTCAATTGTTTATTGGATATTTTGGGTGTGATATGTATATCTCGACATCAGAGATCGGGGAGACTACTTTCTCCAATTTTATGTTTCCGAACAGAATAATTTTATATAGAATCAGATCGTTTTCGAGTTCGTAAAACTAAATCTAAATTTCTGTCACCATCAATCATTGATTCATGTTTCCACACCTGATCAGAGGAGGACCTGTTCGATCGAAGTGTACATCAATAAATCACAATAAAGCCGCAGATCACGCAGTGGTTGGTGGTTCATAGATTGCCTTGCCCCGAACCGAAATAAAATCAAATCAATCTCCAATAAAATCTCAACTCAACACTCTAGCCAGGACCATATTCATTAAAAAATTTGCTTTAATTTAAACGTTCGGTTCCAGTTAGGTAGATTTTTTTTTTATTATTTATTCAAAACAGCTGGGTGGTGAGCTTAAGGCGCTAATCAAAATCCAATTTATTGTTCCACATTTGGAATCGAGAATAAATAACGCGCTACGAAGAAAACCAATATGAGCCGCCGCCATATTGAATCAATGACCGATCAGCCGAGCTCAACCGAAAGGGAGCCGAACGGGAACCGAATGCATTCCGAACGTCAACATTGGTCGGTCGGTGTCGTCGTCGCCTGCTTTTCGTTTGCATCAAATTTCACGCCATTTCGATCGAATTGTTTGCGTTTGCTGCGGCTGTGATGCATTTTACCACCGCGATTTAAGAATTCGCCGCGATGGTGATTGCGAGTTTGGAGCTTAGCGGAGGCAAATCGAGACACTCGATTCAAGGATTTTTTTCACGCATGCCGTTGCATTGATGTTTCGAAGTCTTGGTGCATGTTTTTTTCTTTTTTTTTTAGAGAAATGGTGTGCGTTTTGAAGTGAAAAGAATGGAAAGCCGAAAGACCGTGATCTTCACTCGTGTGAACGATGTATGGAGTATGTATGAAAGAGGGAAAACAAAAGTAGGCGTTGCTTCGAGCAACCAATCAGGTGCCATAAAAAGCCGAAGGGTAATGTGAGCAAAAGCAAGAACAAGAAGCGGACAACATTGCACAAACCGGTAGGGGAATCGGGTTTTTGTTTACGTTCCACATGCAATTCCAAAGATGAGCGAGTGTTAGTGAGATCTTTTCCTGATTACTTCTTTCTTCCCTTTCTATGCACTTTATTGCAAGGTTCGTTTTGATGAGTTGATTCGTGTGGTGCGGTATTGTCGGGGCATGGTCACTTAAACCTGTACAGCCACGGGATTCCGATATGTTGGCAAACTGACAGAACCAGGTTGGCACCTACTTGATTCCTTCGTATACCTTTTGGTGCCGTTTTTGCTTTGCGTGTTTCTTTGACCTCCTCTTGTTCGGACCACCGCCGCCGCCGTCGTTGTCGATTGCGGCGTCGTCGCTATTCTTGTTGTTTTTGCTGTTATCGTCGTCGTTGCTGCGCCCGCTGCTGTCGTTGTTTCGCGTGCTCATTGTTGATGGTGGTGTGGTCGATTGCCGCGTGGACCCGCCGTGTGTTTTGCGGGAGACTGGCTGGATTTGGATAGAAAGAACCGAGCAAGAGCGGTGCAAGTAGGGTTATTTTATTGGCACAACAGTTGCGAGACGATTTTTTCGCTGGCTGGACGCGTGCGTTTGCAATAACCATTTTCCTGGTTGTTTCGGCGATTTTTTTTGTTTGCTCGAGAACACGTGATTCCTATGCGGCGGCCAGAGTGACGCCAATTTTGATGGCAACGACGACGTGACGCGACGGTATTTTCGCATTGTTGTGTTCCGATTGGGTTGTGTGAGGGGATCAGTGCCGAGGGGGTGAGTGAAACGAAAGGAGGAGAGGGTTAAGCAAAGGGATTACACACCCCCACGACACGAAGCAATAGGCAAAAGGGTGTATGGAACTACGAAGTGCCAATTGTAGCCAATAGGGAAGGTGTAATGGCGTTGGATACGTTGCATGCAAGCTGTCAGCTGTCACTATGATGGACGATTGTTTTCAATTGTTTCGAAACGTGCCCGAGGTGGGATTTGTTGTGATAGAAGGGTGTGAAAATTAACAGTACTTGAGTAGTACTATTTGGTTTGTTCAATAAAAACGGGTCAGTTCTGAAGGGAGTGATAACTAAATAGATTTCTGGATCAACATAACGAAAAAATAAGCATGACTGATATGATAGACTTAAGGATGCACCAGCATATCGCTCATGAAATCTACCGGCAGCAGATGATGCAAAGGATACCGGGTAAGTTGACGTATTAATACCTATGTAAAAAGATTTTACCGTTTTCTTACAGATATTTTTGTACTTTGAAAGAAATTATATAAGATCTGAATACCTTCTCTACAACCACATTTTACAACAGAAATTGTAATTAAATTAACTGCACACGATTTTTAATACCGTAAAACGGGGTAACATTGATCACCGGGGTAAATTTGACCAGCAAGAAACTTTTCCACATTATCATCAATAACTCAGTTTATAGTTTGAATTCTTGAAAACTATTTTCTACGTTTGAAAGCCTATTGATTGAGTATCAAATAGGCAAAATTTGGTTTGTATTTGAATTTTTTTCTTTAAGTGAAAAATCTAATTTCAAAATCTTAAAATATCTATTTTTCAAGGCTCGCAAACAAACAGGTCTCCTGAAGATTCCAAAAAGCTTTTAGAAGCAAACGGGCTGTTTAATGTGAAAGAACAACTATTTTTCTTTGTATATGAACAGTTATGGTGCTATTTTTATAGTCTTTTAATGATAATTTTTTTATATTTAAAAAATAAGGACATTTTCTAAGAGTAAGCCCGTATTGGACAAATGGATAGGAACCCTATCAAATCGTTAACTTCAAAGAAAAAATGAAAATAGAAAAAGTGGAAAGGGGTTAGGGGAATGTGTGAAGGTTAAATTTCATTTGTATTTTGAAGCTCAAACTATTTAGCAATTATAATTATTTTTGCCCCTAAATGTAGGCAGCATAATAGTTCTTTTTTCGATAGTAAATATTTTTAGAATAAAACGTTTAAAATCAAGGTTAAATTGATAAACTAGCATTATAAAATATTATGAAGGTGTTTTGTATCCTTTATGATCAAGAAAACGCGTTAAAACCATCAGAATAATGACTGATCAATGTCACCCCAAAGCATCAAATTCTGAACAAAGATTTTTAAATCAAATTTAAAGAGTTCCAATAAATTTATGCATCCATGTTTTTGGTTCATAGGAGTCCAGTACTGGTTTTAAAAATATAAAAAATGTCACATTTCCCTTAACAGAAAAAATAATCGAAAAATATTGAAAAAAGTGATCAATATTACCCCGGATTACGGTACTTTAGAATTTCAATGCGCATGTTTCCATTTGAATTGAAGGTGATAAATATGAATTTCACTAAACAAGTATGAGTAACATTGTTTTGAATTGCCGCCATACGTTTTTATAAACTATTTTTTTGGAATGATATTGAAAGACATAAGCAATGAAACTGAGAAATTTAATTATATTCCAACATGGGTGCCCGGAATGACAGTAAATTTTAGAGTTGGTCAAATATTGCTGAATATTTTCTTGGCTGAAATAAAAGCATATGCAATTTATTTAAAAAAAAAATTGTGATGAAACCGTGCTCACATAGTTATCTGACATATTTTTTTACAAAGTTGATAATGTGCTTGAATTTTTTAAAAGTTATTCGAATTATTCAATTTATGAAATTTTAAGAAAAAAAAATAAATAAAAATAATAAAATTTATGAAATTTTATGAAAAAAAAAACAGATTTTTTGTGAGTGAGTGAATAAATTCGGGCAAAATTCGAACTTTTTTCAATGAAATCCGGGCAACCAGGCCGGACCAGACATTTCCCTAATTTTTTGTCATATATCTGGGCAAGTGCGGGTAAAACCAGGCAATCTGACAAGCTCAAACTAAAAGATACGATGTTCTCTATTATTTCCTCATCTGAAATTGCTTTGAAATAGCTAAATGAATAATGAAATTTCAGTTTTGGGACAACTCATAAACTTTGCACGTTATGTAGTCAATTTGGATTTGGTGGCCCACGTTTCACCACAGTTTTTCAAAATCCAAAAAAATATACTTTTTTTTAAAACAGTTAGAACTCGGGAAATTAGTGTATTTAAAAAATAATAAAAAAAAAGCCTTATGATATCTCAAAAATGTAGAAAACCTTTCCATTAGTTTTTTTCATTTAATCATTTATAATAAAGAAGTTATAAAACAAAAAAAAAAATCCATAATTTAGTTTTTCTCTCAAAGATTTACCTAGCTAGGTTTTCCAGAATAAAATTTTGGAAAGGAGGACATTTTGCTCAAAATACTATAGACAAGTAAGACGTTTTTCAACCTGAACTAGGACGCATTATTTGGAATTTTTTTAGTAAAAAAAAGTTTTTACACATATTTTAAATAAGGTAAGATGATATCACAACAAATAAAGATCAAAAATCTTTTTTAACAATTTTAGTAATTCTGTTTTTAAAGAAGAAATATTCAGTTATCGTCAGCAGCTCATTAAGACGATTTTCCAAAAGAAGCCAATAAGTATTTCGTGAAAAATGGATCGAAATAATAACAAACGCAATGTAAAAAAATCGATAAACAAGATAATGGCCCTAACCCTAAAAGTAGGACATTTTAGGTCCAAAGAAGGACGGGAGGACACGGGTCGAAAAAGTAGGACATGTCCTACCAAAGTAGGACGTCTGGTAAGCCTATACCCAGCAAACATTTTTTGTAGGTAAATTCCTCAATAAAATTTGTTATACGTTTCATATACATCAGAGAATCATCGCATATAACTCGAAAAAACAGCATTTTCCTACCACAGTGGAGGCGATATACATAGATATTTTTACCTTCTGGCTTAAGCGATAAGAATTATACAAATTGGAATATTCAACACCTTATTCGTAAATCCTGAAAGTATGCGAGAGAGCGCAAGTTTTGCTCTCAAGGCATGCAAACCGTTGCCAGCGACAATATTTGCTGCTTCTCTCATTGGACAAATTTTTCAAATCAACCATCTGATTTTTCGCAATCTGGATGCACTGCTCATCGCAGAGAGCTCAACGAGATTGATTTCTTATTTGAATTCCGCTTGAGAGAACAAATTCGCAAACATGCCGAACTTTTTATCATATCTGATTTATACCAACTTCAAGTAACTATCTGCTATCATTTCTAATGCGATTTTTTGTTTACTGGGTATTCTTCAGGTTTTTATTTCTGGATTTTTAAGTTAATTTGAGTTTTCAAATTCTGGCTTTCCGTTCATTCCGAACTTCCGTTCTATCCGAATTTCCCGGATATTTAAAACAAAATTTTGGAGAAGTTCGACCACCCGCAGAAAAAAACATGCGGACATTTTAAAATTTTTATTTTTTGGAAATTAAAAAAAATGAGTTATGTTTTTGTTGTTTCGTTTGCTTTAGCGTCCGACCGCAAATTTTTGCAAGGCTTTCAATTTCTAAGCGTTGAAAAAGTTATATCTGAATTGTTGATTTTTTTTGTAAACAATAGTCAACACTGCCTGAATTCTATGTTGAAAAACTTTTATTCGAAAATCCGAATTTTGCCAGAATTTTTGAAAAAAAGTAGCTAGTAACGGAATTTGTCTGGATTTTGTTTTTCCTGTATCCATTTTATGGTTTGAAGACACGTAAAATAAGGTTGCCACAACTTTTTCAGGGCTGAAAAAATCCGGACTATTTTACCTAAAGATCTGGCAAAATCCAGTCATTTGTTTTCAAAATCGACAATCATAAACCGGACAATATCCGGGTAAATTTTATCAGCACTCAGGAATCGGATTTTGGGCTTTCGAAAAACCTTTTTGAATGCTTATTTATGCGTCCAAAATGGTTACAACGACACAATTAGTTTGTTTTGTTTGATTTGGGAAATAAAGTGAATAAATTCCATTAAAAAAATGAAAGGTGCCATTATTAAAATTCTAATACCTTTCCTTTAAAAAATGTACGTGTTTAAAAAATGTTAATATGACTCACTGACGACTGACCACAAACATTTTGCTGTGTAAATCTAATATATAAAGATGAGTTGGACTATATATGTTTGTTTGTTTGTATGCACCTTATACAAATCCACACCGCTGAACCGATCAGCCTGAAATTTGGTACAGAGATGTAGTTGAACCAGGGTAAGGTTTTAGTAATAGTTCTGAGCCCCTCCCACCTAAGAAAAGGGACCCTCCCATACAACGTTCTATTTTATTCCCACGAACCAAAAGTCATGGCACCCATTTGGCAGCCGATTTTCGTTTGCTTTGGCGGGTTGTTTTCTCCATCACCATGGGCCGGGCGTAAGAAACGACTATCCAGAGTTCACGTGTACTGGAAAGCAAATCAATGCTTGCTGAGCGTTAAAGATTTGAAAGGGGAAATTTTGGCGGGTGTTTTTTGTACCTTCTACTGCTGAAAGCACATGGTACCGGTAGTTACGAGATTTTTGGATGCAATAATGAGCTAACATTTCGGATTGAAAAATACAACTAACCTGTAAAGTACAGTACCGTTCATAATTGTATAGAAATTTGAAGCAAGCGCACTGTCACTTCGACTTTGAACTTCCATAACTTTTTACTCTGATGATATTCTTTGATCAAATTTTTTGCGTTAGATAGATCAACTATCACACTATTATAACACAAAGTTTGAGCTTTCTGGAGTTTGTGTGGCCTGAGAAACAGTAATTCTACGAAAATCGGACATTTTGGACTTTTCTCATTCAAACTGCAATATCTGTGAAACTACGCTACATTTTTTATTGAAATTTTGCAGAGTAATTGTTGAAAAATAAAGCTAGCACATCTGAAGTTTTCGAAAAGTTCTATCGATGAGATCAAAAGTTACGCGAGGTGCAATATTTCAGGCATGAACCTTGAAATGCGATTTCTATAGAATTTTGGACGAATGTTTCCATAGGAAAATCAAATTCACTGTTTAACAACCGGTAAATCCATTTCAACCGAAAAATCACGACAATATCGCGAGATTCTGATTTCAAAACACAAATGGATCATTTATTCCATTTTTTCTTTTCTTCATTGCTTTTGCCAGACATTTTTTGTCTGATTGGTGGAGAAAACGATATTGTTTTCATGAATCGTCCAAAATTCTATAGAAATCGCATTTCATGGTTCATGCCTGAAATATTGCACCTCGCGTAACTTTTGATTTCATCGATAGAACTTTTTGAAAACTTCAGACATGTTAGTTTTATATTTCAACAATCACTCTGCAAAATTTCAATAAAAAATGTAGCGTAGTTTCAGAGATATTGCAGTTTGAATGAGAAAAGTCCAAAAAGTCCGATTTTCGTAGAATTACTGTTTCTCAGGCCACACAAACTCCAGAAAGCTTAAATTTTGTGATATAATAGCGTGATAGTTGATCTATCTAACGCAAAAAATTTGATCAAAAAATATCATCAGCGTAAAAACTTACGGAAACTCAAAGTCGAAGTGACAGTGCGCTTGCTTCCAATTTCTATACAATTATGAACGGTACTGTATGTATTGACTTGAATTGTAGTGGTTTTCTAAGTACTCCTTACAACTGCTGAAGGGCTTTGGAGTCTATAAGAATATACAGTGTGTGAAGTATGGATGCAATGATTTACCTTCATTATGAATTTGGATTGAGTGCTGAAAACATATAAAGCTATTTTCTTAAATCAAGCTTTATAGAACCAACCATTTTCGTATTTTTAGAATTCCTCATAGAGAAAGATAAAATAATTAAATTCAGAGTTATAAATAAGTTGAGAGCTGTGATTTCAACACTTTGAAAGCCGTCGAGAAATCTAAATGGAGGACTCAAAAATTTAACGTGCATTATCTGGAAAAACCAAATCCAACGCAAGAAACTTTATTTGAAATTATGTATGAGTTTTTAAGTTTTTTACAATTCAATTTTATCGGTCAATCTATGACTTTTGTAAAAATGTTGATCATCAATGTGTTCAATTTTACCATCCAATTATGCGAAAACTTAAATCGTTAAGTACTGCGAATCCAATCAAATTATTTCCAAGAATTTTTTCTTTATCACTCTTCAAAATGAGACACGAAAGCCACAACCGTGGTAAAATGTCTATAATAAATATAAAAAAAAAACTCTTCAAAATAATTAATGAATTTTTATTTCCAAGAACGGAATTTTTTTTTTAAATCTTTTGTTATAACATCATAAAATGGACGATTTGGGTTCCGAGATAATTTCTTTAAGATCATTTCAAAAAACTATTAGTGGAACTTGGAACATTTAAGAAAAACTTATCATAAAACGGTGTGGAAAAAACAGCGAAAAGTATACAAACATTTGAAAACATGAAAAAAGAGTCTTCAACAAGTCTAAAAAACCAAATACAAACACATACAGGATCTCAATGAAACTTAATGTTTCCTCGAATAGATTCCTTTTACTTAATTCTAAGCGTACATCTTTCGAGTATATGATGGCTAGAATCTCACAAATGCTCTAACCACTAAACCACAAAAGATTACTGTGTATGCCATGACTGGAATTCGAACTCATGGTCGTTGGCTTGGAAGACTTGAAGGCCACGAGCTGCGGCAAGTTTCAGAAGCCTTCTTAGAATTTTCTGGGCAAATAAAGATTGAATATAGCATGCGGTGGAGTATTTGGCATATAGCGTCCGAGAAGATCATCTCCAAAAGAGTTTTCATTAGATGGGGGGGTGGGAAAGATAAAAATATAGTTTAATCATTTGAAGATAAAAAAAATAGAAGACCAAAGCTATTCAAGCTTCCTTTAAGAAAGGGTAGGTATAAAATGTTTTTCGTGATAAAATAAAAAAGCATTCATGGGAAATTATTTTGAATTTCAATGAATACGACTCTCATAACTATAAGTGTTTCAAAAATATGAAAAAGAGAAAACAGTAAATATTCTCATTTAAAACTTTAAAAACACTAACAAAACTTTCAAAGCTTACATACATGGCACAACATGGGTAAAAAATTTTCATAATTAATATATAAAGCATATTGAATACAAAGCTACCAAAATTTCGTAAAGTCAATCGACTCATTTTGATTTATATTTTATGCAAACCCGAGCAAGGCCGGGTAAATCAGCTAGTATTTTATAAAACATTTGAGGCCCTCAGAGCCAAAGGGGTATAAGTGACATAATGGTCGATTCTTCAAATTTCAAACTATGTTTGGTGATTTTATCAGATTTTTCAAATTTTATTTACATACTTTTACGTTCGAGAGCAAAATACATTTTTTCGAAAAATATATGGAAAACGGTCAAATACAACAACTTTAAAACGTGTTTTCTCGAAAAAAAACTTTTATGCACTTATACCTCTTTGGATCCAAGGGCCTTATTTGTTTTTTTTTAGATCAACATCGTGATGTTTGCTTGGACGATAAAATAGGGACTCTTAACGAGGTGTTGGAAAGACAAAATATGTATTTATTAGAACAGATTCAAAAACATCATTCCTAATGAACTCTATCTAAAAAATTTCTGTAGGAGGATGAGAGAGCTAAGATTTCCGCAGTCATTTTGATAAGTTTCAAAAGTTGTTTTTTTTTATAAACATCATTATATTTCTTTCAAATAGGTTTTTTTTTAAATTACAGTTGCTTTTCAGATGCCATTTCCTACTTTGCTAAGGAAACTTACATATGTGCTTAAGCTAGCTTGAAAGCAATCATCAATGTACAAATTGAAGTCGATGATAAAAATGTCTCAAGACAGATCTGAATTTTAAAATGAAGTCAAATATGTAATTGCTCACTAGCTAGTCCTGAAATCTAATCTGGTAGATAATTTTTGAAGCTCCTCTACACTCTAATTTAATCTTATTTTAAAATATGCTTCCAAATTTAAACAATTTTTAAAAATTAAATTTCTGTTTATTATTGATGCAAATTACCAATATGTAAGAAGTGTATTCGAAAAACATACAACACTTTATTTTGTAAACAACTTTTAAATGCATGAATGTAAATCGATGAAATTTTCAGCGAAGTTATCTGACAATGTAATGTTTACAAATGCATATTTTTGTGATGTTCAGTCTAGTGGTTTTTTGAGATAGCCTCATAAGAAGAATTTTTTTCACTTTAATTGCTCAGCACATTTATTATGTACACTTTGAACCTATTTTTTTTTTAAATTCAAGGCTATTTTTAATTATATTTGGTTTTTCCTGAAGCTAAACCTCCTAAATAACTCAAAAATTTTGATTTGGTCGAAGTTACAACAAATTTAGCTGATTGTCCTCCTTCGGCACAAAAACAATGCATTTAACTTTATATCTCTGCACCACCGTTTTTGCGTAATGGCACGATTCCAGCTCCAACTTGAACAGAGTATAAACTTTGTAAAAACAATTGAAGTGATTTGCAGCAAAAACGGTTGCATTCTAGTACTAGAAATCAGTTTTTCAATTTTTTTCCTCCCTGTTTATCTTGGAAAATACAGACGAGACTTATCAACGAAAAGTTTCTGTTTGGAAATCTGCTAGGTGACTGCAAAAGAGTTCGTTTTGCTGCCCATTACGAAAATTTTCAAAATATCTCCCCACAAGCAGTCCAAATATTTTGCGTACGATTTGACCACCGTATTTTGTATATTTTAGCGGTAGGCAGCTTTTCTACCTTGCAGAAATGAAGTCAGGCCTATTTATAAACCAGCTAGACGAACCAGCCAGAAAAATTTGCTTACTTTTTTCACTTCCTGTTCGGATTGAGCTTAATAAAACCTTTCACATTCCACTTACTTCATGAAATCACTTATCTTCAATTTTATTCAAATTTTAGCTCAATATTGGGTCCACCTTGGGACTTTTTAAACGATTTACCATGTGAAATTTGGTCGAATAGTTGATTTCCAGCTGTTTTGTGTCTCCCAGTGGAACTTTTCTGGATTTTTCTCGATCCCCTAAAGCCCAAATAATTTTATCAATAAACTTCAGTATTGTACACTATCTCAAAAACCACTTGAAACGTGATGCCAATTAAATGCTTCGAAAATATAGCATTTGTTATTCTGATTTGGAGCTATGTTGCATTTTATAAGCATTGTGCGAAGCTAATAAAATGCTTATTGTATTTTAAAAGAGTGGTGCATTTCTAATTTGATGCAGCATAGCACTTGAAGGGCTGTTATGATTCAAAATTGCACTTGATGTGCTGAAAAAGTGTAATTTAGCACTTGAATGCTAGTATAAAGCTATAAAAATGATTAAGTGCTTATGGTTACTTGGGTAGTGTTATTACATCACTTCAGAGTGTTCGTTAGTGTGAAACCATACAAGAATCGATTCGTTCTATCAATTTCATCTAAAATTTATCCAACCAAAAAAAAGTATTAATCCGGTTTCAAGCTCCGAAAGCAAACAAGTTTATTGTTTAATAAAATTTGTAGAATCATCCCATATTTTTCAGGTTCATTTTCGTCCTGTGTGGCGGCTTAAATCATGACATACAGTATTTTTTCGTTCTCGAGAGACGCCTGCAGCTATCAAATTGAAACGAAAATGAGCGTACCAAAATCACAACATATGATCATCGGTTTTCTGGTAATGAAAGCTCTAGACATAAAACTCTGGAAACCTTTTTTCCACTACGTTTCCTCATTGAGAGGACCCAGAAGATGAGAAAAAAAACCTATTCAAGGTATCGATAGTAAAATTGATAAATTGATTGAAGAGGCTGGCGCTCTGCTTCAGGCCTTCGGGCCCTGTTTGTTTTACGGGAAAATTAGTCCCATCTTAATCTTTCATCTGGTGTTGGTTTTTCGATTAGACGCGGCGATTTAGGACTTTTTGTGCCCTTTCCCTTTCGAAGGGTATGAGAGAGTTTCGTTTTCGGACCCTATTGCGAGTTTACAGAATGCATTACCTTGCGGACCTTTCCGAAATTCCGAAAGAACCGAAAATGATGATGATGATGATCCTCACCGCAGGGAGAGATGATTAATAGTGTTAGTTTTTAGGAGTTTTTTTTTCGTTCACTCTAATCGGGGAATGTTGTTTCCTAATTCCGAATTAAAATGCATTCGGATGCGTATCGCTGGCATATGTCCTGATTGTTTGATGCGTTGAACCTGGCAGCAGACGCCATAAGGGATGATCTATGTAAACAGACATGCGATCGAGTGAAGGTCCTGTTCGAGATGGACAAGGGATCAAACTCAGGGGATCAAACTTGAGAGGAAAAAAAACCAACAAACAGTTGATCTGTATCTGTCGATCGTGTGGTGTGAGAGCTTCGCAACAATTAATTTTCAAAAAACTATCAAGAATGAAAAAACAACGGCTCGAAGCCTCGCCAAGGGGCAAAGGTGACGATCGGTTCGAGAAACGATCAATGTCTGGGAGAGAATTTTAACAGGTTGAAATGTCAATCTTGATCCATTCTGGAATCAAGGAACAAATTTTTTCGCTGCATGGATCTTGATAAGACCAGGTTCTAGACGCCATTCTATTTAGAACCCCTTGTGTGAGGAGAAGCTTGTTTGGAAATTTCCCTTTCTCGCATGATGGATTCTTCTGGATCTATAAAAATGACCGATGCGGGTTTCACGCAGGGAAGCAGTGACCATTTGGTTCTATCATCAATTTTGGTTACATTTTGAAAGCGAGTCAAGAATGTAATTGATGATCTGTTTGTTAAAAATTTGTGACGGATTTGGATGTGTCATTTGGATCATTTAACGGGTAAAACAAAACACTATTTTCACGATTTTTTTCTAGAGCTATCGTTCAAACAAATGTATTCAAATTTTTTGCATTATACAAAGCATTGATAAAAGAATGTATAGTAATTTTTTCGTAGAAAAATATTAAAAAATGAGCCGGTGACGGAGCACTTTCGAGGATGCCTTTTAGAAAACAAGATTTGCGGTGGACACTGTATCTCAACACAGAATCATCTGAAGTCAAAAAATCAGAGCAAAATATTTTTAATGAATGTTTTTCTGGACCCCAACGTTTTTATTTAACTGAAAATTTTTTTATGAAATTTTTGTGGCTGTTTGAAGTAAAAACTACGATTTTTCACGAAAAAATCCGCCATTTTTTATCTGTAAAATCTCCCCAAAGTAAAAAAATAAAAAAAGAAAAACGATGGGGTCTGGTATTTTATATGTAGAAAATATGTTCCAAATTTGAAAAGAATCGGATAAGTAGTTTTCAAATGACGATGTCCACGGACTTTAAAAATGTGCTTTCGAGAAAAACGCGTTTGAAGTTTCTTCTCTTGCTTTCTTGCAGTATTAGATAGGAGGAGATAAAGGCCTATAATTTCTACAGTTTTGCTTCAATTTACTTGAAAATTTGACACAACATTCTTGCCATGTTTTACAATAAGAAAATAAAAAAATAAAAAAATCGATTTTTTGAAAGTGTTAGACCCTACCCCCCCCCCCCCCCCCTTAATAATACAGGAAGTACGATACTAATCCTCATGAAATTTTATTTAAGAAAATATGTACTTTTGTAGAAAAGAGAACCCGAGCAACAAAAAGTCGCGTTTTTACTTAAAGATAGAACTCCGAAGTTCAGGAACTGCCATCGCCCTTTGAAAGGTTAAATTATCTATGACGGAACTTTTTAATGCAACTTTTTTCAAGAAGGTCGCTTAACACTTTCTAACGCACCGTTAAGATACTTCTAGGTGTTTTAAAGAACCTTTATGGGAATTCTAAGCGACATGTCAAAAATGTCTGTCATGGAATTAGTTTTGTTTATATCAGCTTTGATATTTACAAATGGAATTCAAGAACTTTTCTTATCAATGTCAAGATATTCGAATAAATTTTTGATGATGAGAATTTTTGTTTTTATTTATTAAAAGTACTTCAACGAAATAAGGTACAATATATTTACCAACCCATTCAATGATCTCAAATGGCATAAAGTTTAAATACTAATTATTACAGTGGCAATGAACTATTGCCTTATTGGTCGAGAGGCTGTTGAGTTTCATTGCAACCTAGAGAGCAGCTGTTCAATTCTCTAGGCGTAAGTAGCTTTTGTAATCAAAACAAAATAATAAAAATCAATGAGATAGACCTTGATAGACAGGCAACATAGCTATCTGTCATCTGGTTGTCAAAGCAATTCTTTTTCTCTTAGTAGCTGAATAGCATTCTCTACAGCCACCTAAACGAACTTGAAAGTAGCTTTAAGAACGTAAATTTTGGGCTGACTAGCATTCTCTTCAGACAGAAACGAGAACTGATTAAGCTTCTATGAAACCTTTTTAAGGGAATTTCGGTTGCTTGGGAAGTGCTCAGTGCCTTTCTAACACCAAATTTCTCCTACGACTATGCTAATAGGAAATTAAAGTTTCGTTGTACCCACCCAACAGCACTTCGCAGCTATTCATTTTGCTAGGAAAGCTATATGATCTCCTACAGACGGATTTTATCCTTTTGCTTGAATTTTTATCGAATTTTGATGAACTTTTCAAGACGATGCATAACGTCGTACGAACCAACTCGCCAAAATGTTTTTTGTGTCCTTTTGCATCACGGCAAAATATGGCAACGCAAAACGACGCCAAAACCAAATTGCACTCAAAAATGAGAAAGTCAATATACGTCCTAAATTCAAATCAACTTGGTAAAGTTATTCATTGAACAAATGAAACCAAGTTCTTACCTATTACAGACTGAATCTTCATCAATCAATTGCAGTCGATAACTCAGTTTTGTTCATATTGGTTCATACGACTTAATCAAAACAAACTCTAGAAATATTTTTAGCTCTCAAAACTTATTCTATTAAGTTTTTCTCGCTAATTTTCAGTTAACCTTCGATGCAATATATCAACTAACGTTATAATTAAATAGTGTTCTTGGTCAAAACATTTGACCAAAATTAATGTTTTTTTTTTTCAAGGCACCCTCGGTAATCGGACGTTTTCGGTTGTCGGACGCACCCTTCGGTTCCAACAGCGTCCGAGTGTTCGTTTAAGTTGCTCTATATGGGCTGACCAGTATAGGGTATCGTCCAGAAGTAATCCCAAATATTTGAACTGGCACACTCGTTCAATTTTGGTATTGCTTATGCGAATTAATGGCAGTTGTGGTATGGAGCGACGACCGGAGTTGAACAACATATACGAAGTTTTTTATAGGTACGGCGAAAGCAGGTTACAGTCGAAGTATTGCTGAAGGACTTGCAGGTCGTTACCAGTCCATTCTAATATCTGCAAGGGGTTTGAGTACTATATGAGATTATGGTGTTAACGGCAAAGAGCCGAACTTTGCCATGTAGGTTCAGTTGTGGAAGATAGTTGATAAAAACTAGAAACATAAGCGGGCTTAGGTTACTTCCTTGTGGTACTCCCGTTGTTGTTTTTTTTTTTTTTTCTTTTTTTTTTTTTTCATATGTGATGAAAGAAATTAGAGAAACATGAACTATCAAAGAACGAAAGAACATAAGCCGTAAATATCATGAAAATTTCGAAAAAGATACAACGGCTCACCGACAGGACTTGAACCTGCAATCTCCGCTTCGGTACAACGGCGCGTTAGCCAATTCCACCACGGTGATCGTGATGGAACCGGCGAACACGAGCAATCGAGCTCTGCCGATCAACTGCTGGACCTTCTATCGAAACACCATGTATATCCCGCATGTGATCTTTCCCTCTATTGATCTCTCTTGTTTCTCTAACCCCACCCATCGACTCGGGATTTTAGCCGAGCGAGCACATGGTCGATTGCTTCGGGTTTGCCGCAACTTACGGTCAGATGAAGAAGCAATCAGTGCCGCTCAAGGTTCCGAGCAGACCAGTTACACAGGGAGATGTTGCTCTGTTGAAATCAATACTGATGTTATGAAATCGCTTGGTACATCTTTGTACCTGAAAATGATCACATTTTCATATGTGATGAAAGAAATTAGAGAAACATGAACTATCAAAGAACGAAAGAACATAAGCCGTAAATATCATGAAAATTTCGAAAAAGATACAACGGCAACGGACACCTTGAGCGGCACTGATTGCTTCTTCATCTGACCGTAAGTTGCGGCAAACCCGAAGCAATCGACCATGTGCTCGCTCGGCTAAAATCCCGAGTCGATGGGTGGGGTTAGAGAAACAAGAGAGATCAATAGAGGGAAAGATCACATGCGGGATATACATGGTGTTTCGATAGAAGGTCCAGCAGTTGATCGGCAGAGCTCGATTGCTCGTGTTCGCCGGTTCCATCACGTTCACCGTGGTGGAATTGGCTAACGCGCCGTTGTACCGAAGCGGAGATTGCAGGTTCAAGTCCTGTCGGTGAGCCGTTGTATCTTTTTCGAAATTTTCATGATATTTACGGCTTATGTTCTTTCGTTCTTTGATAGTTCATGTTTCTCTAATTTCTTTCATCACATATGAAAATGTGATCATTTTCAGGTACAAAGATGTACCAAGCGATTTCATAACATCAGTATTGACTCCCGTTGTAATAAATCGTTTGCTACTTGAGCATCCTTTCAGAGAGACGAATTACTGCCGATCTGATATGTAGCTTACAATTAACCGATGAGGCTGACCTCGTATACCATACCATGCTAATTTTTGCAACAGCAAGGCGTGGTCTATTGTGTCGAATGGTTTCCTCAGGTCCAAAAACAGGGCACCAGCGTTGTAACGATTGTCCAGGTCGTCATATACATCTTCCAGGAGTTCAGTAGTTGCCGTTAAAGGACAGCATCCCTTTCGGAATCCATATTGGTGTGGACTTATAAGGTCGTTCCACAATAGTTACTCACTTATTCTTGTGACGAGAAGTTTTTCCAGGATTCTATTCAAGGCTGAAAGCGTTGAGATTGGACGGTAGTTTGAAACGTCTGAGTTGTCTCCATGTTTGAAAATAGGAATTACTCGGGCTTGTTTCAATGCATCGGGATAAACTTCTGTTCCGACTATTTCATTGAATATATCTGTCAGGATATTGCCGATTGCTTGCGGTGTTAGCAGCCAGTTGGGGGCCAATATTACATAAGTATTTGTTGATGCTGTTTTATACATACTTGTGCTGGATCCATCTGGATTTCATTTCCAATCTTCAGCGTAATAGTGGTAATATTATCATGCGGTTTGGACTTACAGCCGAGGGTGTCGTTTAAGAAATTCCAAGATTGCTTTGGTGTTGCTGTTTGCAGAAGTCGAAGAAAGTATGATCGTTTACAGTGACTTTTTAGCTTTGCCAGTCTAACTGCCACACACAAAACTTTCGAGGCCGGAATTTAGCAAAATTTTGCTCAAATTTGACCAGCTAGAAATTTAGCAATCAATTTAGCAATTTTTTTCTGCTCAAAATGTAGCAAATTAGAGAAAAATGAGCCGCCGGCCTGTTTTACTAAAATTTTAGCAAAAACCAGTGAAAAAAATCCCGCAGAATCGGACTGAAATTTCTATTTTTTTTCGTTTTTATCTGCAAATTTCGAGGGAATATGTTTGATTTTTAAATAGAATGCACGAATAACATCACTTTGAATTTATTTATCATATTTTTCTGAACACTTTTCATAAAATGTTTCGATTCAGGGAAAGCACCATCCGGCTAAAAGAACCCAAGCGACCGATCGTCATCGATGATTGTGCCGGATGCAGTGCGTTGAAACTCGCCGGAAATTGCAACCTGGTTGAAAAAAAAACAAACAATTTTACAATTCGAATATCGGAAAATCTGTACACTACTTAATCGGCCCTTACCTGTACGCATTCGGTATTGATCTGGCTCTCATTTTGCCACCACAATAACCACCAGCATCGCGTTTTCAGAACCGCACTTAATCGCGTCAGTTTGTTATTTTTCTTCCAACTAGCGGCGGCTGCTGTCTATACACAAAGCGGCTAGAAAACCTTCGTTTTTACTAATATCAAGTAAAATTGCCTTTTTAATTACTAAAAAGAAGCAAAATTTGCCTTTTACTATCACGTTAGTAAAATAACCCTTTTTGCTAATCGAAAGTAACAGCAAAATTTTGCTAAGTGGAGTCTCGAAAATTTTGTGCGCAGTCTTGCCAGTTCTTTTAAAAGTTGCTAGGAGTCTTCATCCGCAGGGTGACGCTTGCAAAACTTCCGAATCTCGTCTTTCGTTGACATTAGTTTCCAGGCGTCAAATGTCATCCACGGGAAATTCCTCTTATTTATTTATTCTTATTTATTTATTACAAATCAACGGAACACATATTGGTCCAAATGATGACTTATAATTGATATAAAAAGAGTACTAAGTCTAATTACAGAGTTCTCAATACACTTAAAACTTTACTACGGAAAACATCTCTCGAAACGTCGAAGTCGAAGTGCTCAGAAAAACGGTTGAATTGTTTCATTACACCGATGATAGCGCTATTAGCTCCATAATTGTTCAAACGAATGGGAATTTACAATCGCAGATGTTGGTTTCTAAGTCCACGGGGTCGCACACTTAGAGGAATGGCTTCTAGGAGCGTGGGGCAGTCAATTCGCGATGCCAAGAGATCGCCGACGAAGAAAGCTCGTGTTGCGTTTCTGCGGGCTTGAAGAGTGTCTATGTCTATGAGACAGCATCGATGTTCATAGCTTGGCAAGTGAAACGGGTCTTGCCAAGGCAGGTGTCTAAGGGCGAATCGCAGGAAGCGCCGCTGTATAGCCTCGATCCGTTCGGCCCTATTCTGGTAGAAGGGACACCAAACAGCTGATGCATATTCAAGGATAGAGCGAACAATACTGCAATACAAACTTTTCAGGCAATATACATCCTTGAAGTCCTTGGACACTCGAAATAGGAATCCAAGACTTCTCGAGTGTCCTGAATTACAGCTTTCGGTCTAGAATTACACCCAGATCATTTATGTGTTCTACGCGTGCGATTGGCTCATCTACGAGGAAGTACTCAGCGGAAAAAGGCTGCCGCTTTCCTGAAAAGCTGATGACTGATGACTGTTTCTGTGGAACTCTTCTTGACTGGTTCCGGAGCTACCTATCAGGACGTAAATTAATAGTTTGCACGGAGGACTCTCTCTCTCTCTTCAGACAATACTCTGCTTCTCTGGTGTGCCTCAGTGAAGTCATTTAGGGCCGATTATCTTCTTAATCTACTTTAACGATGCGCTCTCACTCCTCGACGGCCCAAAGCTATGCTATGCTGCTGACCTAAAACTATTTTACAACATCAACGGCCAGAACGATATTGATTTCCTACAAAATCAATTTAACCTCTTCGCACACTGGTATGTATGTATGTATGTATGTAGATAATCCACCATGGGTGCACGGATTCACCGCAGTTTCGCCAACGTATGCGCTGAATTGCATTCTTTAGATCATGAGTTCGGCAAATCTTCAATGCAAACCACCACATACCCGACACCATGGCTTCGTGTGAACTGTTATGTAAGGAATGTTTTACGTGTAAGTGTTAGGTTTATTTTGTAAAACGAGGCAATCACTTCTCAGCCGTAAAAAAATCATAACGTTTTCAAGGTTATAAATCTATGACAGGTATCCCGCATTCGTGTACATACCTGTCCAGCTGGGAAATCATTGGTCGTTTTTAAATGATTATATATTTTATGAAATAAAAGGAATAGTTATGCAATGAAATAAATCTTACCTTTTCGTCATAAACTTACCTTTAACCAAAGAAAACCTTAAATCTTACCTATAGCTCCATACGACCTTTAAAACGTTTCATGAAAATAATAATAATGAAATTTATGTAGGTACTATTACAAACCAAGACGAAGGGTTTAAATGAAATTTCTAATACTGCGATCCTTGATATTTCGAGCACTATTTCATCCAACTCAAACGATTACGCTTGAAGATTTATAAAATAAACTGAACTCATAAATTCCAAAGAACTACCATCACAGTCTGTGCTATAACCGAGCATGAAAAGACAATTGTACTTTGATGCCATGAATATTGAAATGAATGAGTAACGTTAAAAGGTCAAAACAAATTAAAATCCTTCTTTGCTTCTTACAGAAAACCGTGAAAAGTTCCGTTTTACTGTCGTTGTTTAGAATTTCTGTTTTTTTTAAAATGTTGACATATTTTCTACAGCAATTAATCAATCAGAACTGTGAACCACAAAAAAAAATTCAAGCTCGTTCAATCCTTATTTCCGCCGAACAGAAAAAAAAATAACTAAAATATAAAGAATTAACAGTATGGATACTTCTCACCGGAATTTGGGGTTAGCTTTAACCGCGCTATACTGCCGCTCCCACGCACCGCTTGCTTTGATCGAAAAACGAATGATGCGACGCCTGGGCTGGGAAACATGTTTGAACACGTCATCGCGGTCACCGATTCTAGAACTTCAAACACATTAAAATTATTGCAGACCCCTTTTTGCACTTCTCCCCAATTTGCACTTCTAGGTAACAATTTCGTTAGATTCACAAATATTTCTTTCGCAACAATTTCAATCAATTTATTCATCGTTTCCAATTCACTAATGATTGCAACCTTTTTTTTAATTTCTCCCGTATATGATCGAAGGTACGAACGCACGCTGTGGTCTCCCATCAAATGCAACTAATTAGTTTGGATTTGGATTAATCCATAAGCACAAAAAAATTTTTTTTCAGCCAAAATCGTTGTTTCTAGAGATTTCTAGAAATTCTCAATTAGACGGTATTCACATTACTATGCTTTTTCAGAAATCACAAATCCAAATCTTAAATCCATCGATCCTAACTTGTGAAGCAGAAAAAATTCTCACGGCAAGAAACAAAGCAAAAACACGTCCGCACCCGACGAGTGCCAAACTCGGAATCCATTTAACCTCTTCGCACACTGGTGTGATATAAACTGCCTGAATGGGCTTTGGGCCGTTGAGGAGTGAGAGCGCATCGTTGAAGTAGATTAAGAAGATAATCGGCCCTAAATGGCTTCCCTGAGGCACACCAGAAGAAGCAGAGAATTGTCTGAAGAGAGAGAGTCCTCGGTGCGAACTATTAATTTACGTCCTGATAGGTAGCTCCAGAACGAGTCAAGAAGAGTTCCACAGAAACCCAGGCGTTCGAGCTTTCCAATGGCAATATCGTGGTTGACTTTGTCGAATACCACAGACAAATCGGTGTAAAAAGCGTCGGTTTGAGACTTCGCAGCAAAACTTTCATGCACGTAAGAAGTAAACGTCAGAAGGTTAGTTGTCGTGGAGCGCTTGGGCAAAAATCCGTGTTGATCGTCGGAAAAAATATTCTTACTGGACAAGAAAATCGGATCCAAGACCACCAATTCGAATAGTTTGGCTACTGCGCATAATGCCGAGATTCCCCGGTAGTTGTTGGCATCTCTCCTGTTACCCTTTTTATACACCGGAAACATGTGAGTCTCCTTCCATAGTGAGGGGAAGATGGCTCTGTCAAGCGAAGCTTGGAAAATAAGCCTAACAGGAGTCAGCAATACAGGCATGAAACGTTTAATAAAAGTAGCAGGTATTCCGTCCGGACCCGTAAAGAATGAATTTTTGAGCTTAGCTGCTGCTTTTGAGATAACTGCATCCTCAACCACAATGTTGTTTATAGAGAAGCCCAGTGGCGTAATATTCCTGACTGCACTATCCAGATGTTCAGGGGATGTCGATGCTGTATTATAGATAGACGAGAATTTATCGGCAAAGAGATCACAGATTCCACGATCAGAGTTCGCCGTATTGTCATCCAGAAACATTTGGTTTGGCAGACCAGGTTCGTTCCGCTGACTTTTAACATGTTTCCAGAACGATTTTGGTCTGGACTTGAGATCACACTGAACTCGAGCTCTTATTGTTTTTGTTTTTGTGGCACGATTTTTTTTTGATTTTTATATAATTTTCCGAATGAAAATCCAAGCCCGTAAACAAGTTGATCTACTTGCAGTCAGCAACAAATATTCTAGTCAAACAAAATAGGTGCCTATAAAACTGGGACTGGCAGACTGGCACTGCATTCCAATAACGTTCAACAAATTCTTGCAATCCATATTATAATTATTTTACAGAAAAATTACATAAAGTTGTTTATTTTTTACTATTCAGTGCAAATTCAAACCTAGAGTTGTCAAATTTGCCTATGTGTATCCTGAATCTTTAAATTTTTATTCCGTAAAATGAGATGAAAAGATACAAACTCTTAACTATCTATTAGCACAGAGAACAGACGTACAAGCTCGAACAAAAAATCTTCAAAAAAGTGTGTAAAATTTCAAATGCAGACATCCAAAAAATATGTTGAAAATTGACTTTAAACAGTGGCACCTATTGCGCCGTTCAAAAGTTACAAATCAAATTTTCAAGTGTACAGTTTTCGAAAAGACGTAACCGTATATATGAACTCATAATTAAACTAATGCCGCTGGAAATTTTACACAAGTTTCGTGGGCTAGCTTGTACGTCTGTTCTCTGTGCTATTAGGTACATAATTATACATTTCACAACATTTCATCCTTTCACTTGATGTTTAATTGTTTTAGAAACTCCTGTTGCAATATATGGTTGAGAACAAATATATATTAACTTGGGATGTATTCTTCATCCCATTATCCTATAGGGATCTACTAAACAACATCCGTGAATCAAAAAAAAAAAAATAAATAAAAACTCTGTACAACGGAAAGCTCATAAATTGTCGAATGCTCTAAGCAGGGGCTGAAAATGTTACATAAGGTCTAATTAATCAAACTACCCGACAAGTTGCGTCACAATTATCTTCGTAATAGTTCCTGATCCCTACGCTTCCTCTGCCTTGTACTGCGCCTCCCTTCTCCTGCAATCCGAAATCCGAGAGACAACCATGTGCCAAAATCTAACAACCCGTCCCGAAAACCCATCAGCAAGCAGCCAACCAGAAGCTCTCAACAGTTATTTAGAATGTCATGCGTGGTACTCAATTTCCCGTAGATAATTAAAAGAAACATCTCATTTCCTCTAGTCACTCATTACGCGCGAACAAAACGCAAGTAACCAAATCTCGGGGAAACATGGGACAAAAAAGTATGAGCCATCAACAGAAAAAAAATCAACACACAAAAAAAGAGTTGACGAAATGTGTTGTTACACACTTTATACCAACTAAATTAAACTCATTCACTTTCCTGGGGTTGGGATGGGTAAGAGAAGGTAGACACATAAGCATAAGATGGCAGCAAAGCATCCAACCGGGACCGGGAAAAATTACCACCAACGAGCGAAACATCAGTAGAAAGGTTCAAAAACAGCCATTCGCTCGTTTTTAGTTACTACCTCATTGTGGCTGGTGGATGTTGTTGTTCTTCTTCTGTGGGCAGATATGGGTTGTTCCTACTGGCTGACATAGAGAAAAAATAAACCAAAAACCCGGCGAAAATAACCAAACCAAACGAACAACTACGGTGGGTAATTACAACAGCAACGGGTGGAAAAACGGTTCCAAACTTAAATTATGGCCTCATAAATTAACAACTTTAGCGTACATTCATCATTGTCGTCTTCCCCTCTTGACGTCGTTTTAGTCGTCGTCGTCGTCATGTGGTAGTTTGTCATGTTCGATGTGTGGCGAAGGGAAGTTTGTTTATTTTTTTCTTCTCGTTTTGGCAGGATGTTAGCTGGAGATGACCAGCGCAAAACAAAAAGTAACCGCGCATAAAACGCGACCACACAGCAGCTTGAGTCGTTCAGCCAAACGTTAAGGGTCAACTCGCGACGCGCTGTTATGTAACACTTCCTTCCAGAGATCCAGAGCCACTGATTTGCTCAAGTTTCAAGATTTTGTTGAGCTATATGTAACAACTAGAGTAACAGGATACGGAACTTACTTGAAGTCATTTCAGACTTTTTTCCAGACCTTCAAAAAGTCAGAATAGGGATTCAAAAAATTACACATTTTATTTATTTATGTATTTATTTTCCTTTTTTAATAAGAATTTAACCTATTAAGGTCATTCTTTTCGATTTATGCGATGTTTAACCCATTTGATGACCCATTTTCGAGGAAGCTATCCCATGATGAAAATTATAACTTTTGTGTAGGTTTAGAGAACAACCAAACTACAAAAAGGCTTGAGATTCAACGTATCTAATCAGTGCAGTTTGAAGGTAATACGGTTTTGACGCTTTGAAAAGCTTTGAAAAAATTTAAAAAATCGACCAGGATTTTTGTCAGTTTTGTTAAAATATATTGAACTTTGATTATCGTGCGTACAGAATCTGAGAACAAAAATGTTAAAGATTTTCTTTCTTATTCATCTGAGAACATTGAAACATAAAATTAACGCTCAAATCACAATCTTACAGTGAAAATTGCAGGGCTTAATACTGATCCGATAAAAATACGATATGAACAAAATATTACCATGAAATATGGCCATATGACATACCGAACTATGTTTCATGCAAAAGAACTAATGATAATTAAAATTTCGCCAATATTTCAACCTTGACGTATCCTTAACATCCGTTTCTAACATTTTCAATTAAATAATATCAATATCAATATCAATCTAACGTATATAAAACAGATGTCCGCTCATGAACATAAGTTTTCAGACTCCTATCTATTGGAATGTGAGAGAAAATGAGTAATTTCCTTAATATGCGCATTTAACCCGCTTCTCCCCAACCTTGATTGCCTAAATCCCCTTCTAAATTTTCTTGATTTTTTTCAATGATTTTAATCACCTTTTTGTTATTTTTTTTTTGTTATTTATTATGTTTTTAATTTTATCGATTTCTTTGATTTTCTTTATTTCTTAGAATAAAATTTGGTTTTTTGATTGTTTTTTGTATTTATGTTATTCTTCGTTAAAATAGGTCATCCAATAAAATAAAAACATTTTTCATCATTCCTTGTCCTAATGAAAATCCATGCTCAAATGATATTTTTGGTTTTTTTCTGATTTTCTGGATTTTCGCAAAATGCATTATTTCCATTATTTTCCTGATTTCCTCGATTTTTTTTTATTTTCTATACTTGCTTGATTTTTTCAATTCTTTTTATTGATTTTCTTAATTTTCATGATTTTCTAATTAATTATTCATTGTCTTGATTCATTGGTTTTATTTAATTTTTGCAATTTTCTCGATTTCCTTATTGTCTTAATTTTCTTCTTAATTTTCTTAAATAATTTATTTAAGATCTTTTCGATTTTTTTGATTTTCTTAATTTTTAGAGTTTTCTCAAATTTCTCGATTTTCTTGATTTTCTTGTTATCTTGATCTTCTTGATTTTCTTTATTTTTTTAATTTTCTCGATTTTCTTGATTTTCTTAAATTTTTAATTTTCTTAATTCTCTTGATTTCCTTGATTTTCTTGGTTTTATTGACTTTCTTGATAATCTTGATTTTCTTGATTTTCTTGATTTTCTTGATTTTCTTTTGATTTTCTTGATTTTTTGATTTTCTTGATTTTCTTGATTTTCTTGATTTTCTTGATTTTCTTGATTTTCTTGATTTTCTTGATTTTCTTGATTTTCTTGATTTTCTTGATTTTCTTGATTTTCTTGAGTTTCTTGATTTTCTTAATTTTCTTGATTTTCTTGATTTTCTTGATTTTTTTTCTTGATTTTCTTGATTTTTTTTTATTTTCTTGATTTTGTTGAGTATATTAATTTTTTTTATTTTCTTGATTTGGTTGATTATATTGAATTTGCAAGTTTTCTTAATTATTTGATTTTCATAATTTTTATGATCCTCTTGATTTTCTTGATTTAAATTGTGTTCATTATTTTCTTGATTTTCTGGAATTCATTTTTATTTTTTTTAATTTTCTTGAGTATTTTCATTTTGTTAATTTTTTTGTTTTTTCAAATTTTTATAGATTCTGGTGATTTTTTAAATTTTCTTGATTTTCTTAATTTTTTTTTGATTATCTTGATTTTTTTAATTATCTTGATTTTCTTGATTATCTCGATTTTCTTGATTTTCTTGATGTTATTGATTGTCTTCATTTTCTTGATTTTCTTGATTTTCTTGATTTTCTTGATTTTCTTGATTTTCTTGATTATCTTGATTTTCTGGATTTTTTGGATTTTCTTGATTTTCTTTATTTTCTTGATTTTCTTGATTTTCTTGATTTTCTTGATTTTCTTGATTTTCTTGATTTTCTTGATTTTCTTGATTTTCTTGATTTTCTTGATTTTCTTGATTATCTTGATTTTCTTGATTTTCTTGATTTGCTTGATTTTCTTGATTTTCTTGATTTTCTTGATTTTCTTGATTTTCTTGATTTTCTTGATTTTCTTGATTTTCTTGATTTTCTTGATTTTCTTGATTTTCTTGATTTTCTTGATTTTCTTGATTTTCTTGATTTTCTTGATTTTCTTGATTTTCTTGATTTTCTTGATTTTCTTGATTTTCTTGATTTTCTTGATTTTCTTGATTTTCTTGATTTTCTTGATTTTCTTGATTTTCTTGATTTTCTTGATTTTCTTGATTTTCTTGATTTTCTTGATTTTCTTGATTTTCTTGATATTCTTGATTTTCTGGATTTTCTGAATTTTTTTGATTTTCTTGATTTTCTTGATTTTCTTGATTTTCTTGATTTTCTTGATTTTCTTGATTTTCTTGATTTTCTTGATTTTCTTGATTTTCTTGATTTTCTTGATTTTCTTGATCTTCTTGATTTTCTTGATTTTCTTGATTTTCTTGATTTTCTTGATTTTCTTGATTTTCTTGATTTTCTTGATTTTCTTGATTTTCTTGATTTTCTTGATTTTCTTGATTTTCTTGATTTTCTTGATTTTCTTGATTTTCTTGATTTTCTTGATTTTCTTGAATTTCTTGATTTTCTCGTTTTTTTCTGAATTTCTTGATTTTTTTGATTTTCTTGATTTTCTTGATTTTCTTGATTTTTTTTATTTTCTTGATTTTCTTGATTTTCTTGATCTTCTTGATTTTCTCGATTTTCTTGATTTTCTGGATTGTCTTGATTTTCTTGATTTTTTTTTATTTTCTTGATTTTCTTGAGTTTCTTGATATTCGTGATTTTTTTTTTAATTTCTTGACTTTCTAGATTTTCTTGAACTTTTTGAATTTCTTGAATTTCTTGATTTTTTTTTATCTTCTTGATATTCTTGATTTTCTTGATTTGCTTGATTTGCTTGATTTTTTGTATTTTCTTGGTTGTGTTAATTTTGCTTGATTTTTTAAATTTTGTCAAAATTGATCTTGTTTTTGCTGTCGACTGTGAAATTTTGATAGTAGGTAAATTTTATCGGCTTTTTCAGTCTAATAGGCAGTGAAAACGAATATTGTTTTTACTTCCGACGTTTCGGTGATTTATTTCACCTTTATCAAGGATTCTATAAAGGTTTTTAAGTTGTTTAGTGTGTGATACAATTGTTGGATTAGATATTATAATTTAGTGTACTTACAAAAACGGTGTTTTCTTGTCTGGATTGGGTTTTTCAAAATGGTGAAACTGTCATTTTGGGTGAAGAACATCGGCTTTGTGTTGTCGGAACTGAATATAATATGTGAAGTGGGATTATTTGTACTCAGATAGGTTGAAAAAATAACTTACAATTTGGTAATTGCACGACAAACAAAACGAACTATAACTAAACTATTTTTTCCTATTATTTTTGGTTGGATATTCTAACGGGTACTTTAAACTGAACTGTACTGGTCGTTTCGAAAAACGGTAGTGGCTGTTATTTTCTTGATTTTCTTGATTTCCTGAATGTTCTTGATTTTTAATTAGTTTTTTTCCTAATTTTCTTGATACTTTTTATTGTTTAATTTATGTGAATTTTCTTGATTTTCTTGATTTCAAAATGATTAGTGCTCTGTCAAAATATTATGATTCAGAGTTATTCGAATTAAGATGATGTTTAGAAGAAATACCTGGATGAAAATTTGGAAAAAAGAATAAGAGAGTTAAACTCATTCTCAACCTCCACAAACGATAAATTGGAATGTTTTAAAATCCCAAGATAACTTTCCTTTTCGAGCGCAAATCCATAGCTACTCATGCCTCATCTTTTCCTGGGAACAGTTTTGCTATGACCTGTCAGATTTTGCACTATCTTTATGCTTTAGTACTGAATTATCTGCGATTTAATTTACCCCAATTCTATTTCCGAATCAACCATTTAAAATCTCAATAGAATAGTTTTTTAAAGGGTTAAACAGTCTTTTGATAGCTGTATAAGCCATAAAACAACTATCCCCGGGAACCTGAGATTTTATGTTCAGTAAAAAATCAAAACCATATTGCATCGATTTGGAAATAAGGTCGAAAGGATTTAATGTATTTGAGTTTTCGAGTATACACAAGACAACAATATAAATGGTTGAATTGACGCGCATTGCGCATCGAGCATTGTCTACTGTATGATAAGCAAAGTTAACAGATTTACTACTGTCTTGTGTTGTTACTTAAAAGACAGCGTGAAAGCTCTGTATTGTAATGAAAGTGCTAAACTTTCAAACGATCTAGAAATGATCAGGCAAGTAATCAAAACTATTATCTTTGAAGGAGGTTAGTGAGACGACATTGAGATTTCCGATAAAAATAATCATTCGTATCATCGAATGAGCTGGACTGTCACCTGCTAGCAGACGCAAATAACACATTCCAAGCCACTGCAAACAATTTCTTCCAACACCACCATTATTGTTCGCTAAATTCCCCCAACAGCACAGCTTATTACCACTCTCCTCGCTGGAAACCCGAGAAGCATAATTTGTTTTAATTTTAAAAGTAAACATAATTGAAAACACTCACACGCACGGGCTCAGAGCAAGAACAACATAAGAAAGTATCACTTTTCTCGCACTACCGCACAAGTTGATGGCTGGCTGGCTGACTGGGCTGGCTAGTCTGTCGTCAGATTGCTCGCAGCATTAAACAACATAAACATGATGGATAGTGTTGCTCGGTTTAGCGGCTGAGCAACCTTGCATGGTTTGAATGATGAACCATCGCCATGAGTCTGGTCTTGGAGGCGAAAAATGGCAGCTGCCACACCGTGCAAATTGTAAAAAAGACCGGCGCTGAGGTAATCACGCAAAACCGAAAGTAAATAGTTCCAAAGAAAAATATGGGTTACCTTTCACAAAAAATGAATATTGAAACAAAAATAATATACCTACCGATTCATTTTGAAGGTTCCTCACACATTTCGAAATAGGTTTTGACAAACGAAGTTTTCCGGCAATTGAAGATGGTCCCGCTGATTGTGATCTCAAGTCGAAGTGGAACGAACATCGACATAAATGTATCTGACTTTTGGATCTACGATCTCTGAAAATCAACACAGCGACAGTCAATTGTCTGTCTGACAACAGCAAAAAGGGTAAATTTTCACTCCAACCGAGTTGTCAGTTTCAGTTCGAAAATGGCACAATCTACATTACACCGTCATCAACAAGCGGTGCGGTGGCCCATAACGAGTTCTTCTGCTGCTCCGGTGGTCCAATTTGAAACATTGTCATGGCGCCGCCGTTACCCTTGGAGGCATGGAATTGACCGTAATCAGCCATTGATTCTGTGGTGAAAGTTTGAAAAAACAAATACATAGATGAATTAGAAATCTGAATGACAGGCAACAAAATTAAAAAAAAAGTTATTCAATAAATTTTTTACTGTTTCATTTAGTTTTTAACGTCTTACGTCTTACCCTTCATTTCATGATTTTTTAAATTTTTTCTTCAAAATCATTTTAAACAGTCGGAAATGAAAAAAAAAATTAAAATAAAATACGATTTTTCACTTTTTCCATACATTAAATGTTTCAAATTTGTTACTTTATAAAACGAAGAGTTAAAGCTGGCATACAAACCAAGTATTTATTGACTTCAAACTTCTTTTCTATTAAATTTCATTAAGATTCACGGATAGCACGCCTTAAAATAAATTATCGAGCCGATTCCCTAATACTGTATATAACAGCGTTTTTCCCCTGTACATGTTGCAAGTAAATATCTTTACATTTCCATATCTTGAAAGTAAAACTTATTGTACTTATCCTTTATTATAAGTCCCAAATTTTCCAATAGAGTTTACAAAATCACAAAAATAGTGTTTTCTACTGGTTTCCTCTGTAATTTATGCTACAATGTATTAATTTTTTTCTTTATTCAAAAATATGCTAAGAACTTAATAATATGTCCTTACTCAAAATAACATTCTTGAATTGTTCAGGTATGTACCAAAAATTCTGAAGACATGTTCACTTGAGATCAAAAGTTTAAATAAATTCGAATTTTGATTAACATACGTGTTCAGTGGTATAATTTTAGAATATGGAAGGATTAAACTACAAAAATTTCAAAAGCTGATTTTAGGTTTCCAGAAAACCAGGACAATTTTATCCAAAAACTTGGCAAAATCCGGGCATTTGATTTCAAAATTTTCAACTCAAATCCACCTCCCGTCGAGGAGTGAGAGCGCATCGTTGAAGTAGATTAAGAAGATGATTGGCCCTAAAAGGCTTCCCTGAGGCACACCAGACGAAGCAGAGAATTGTCTTGAGAAAGAGTCCCCCGTGCAAACTGTCAATTTACGTCCATATAGGTAGCTCCGGAACCACTCAAGAAGAGTTTCACAGAAACCCAGGCGTTCGAGCTTTCCAATGTCAGTATCGTGGTTGACTTTATCGAATGCCACAGACGAATCGGTGTAAATAGCGTCTGTTTGAGACTTCGCAGCAAAACGTTCATGCACGTAAGAAATAAACGTTCGAAGGTTAGTTGTCGTGGAGCGCTTGGGCATGAATCCGTGTTGATCGTCGGATAAAATATTCTTACAGGACAGGAAAATCGGATCCAAGACCATCAATTCGAATAGTTTGACTACTGCGCGTAATACCGAGATTCCCCGGTAGTTGTTGACATCTCTCTTGTTACCTTTTTTATACACCGGATACATGTAAGCCTCCTTCCACAGTCAGGGGAAGGAAGCTCTGTCAAGTGAAGCTTGTAAAAATAAGCCTTTTTAACAGGAGTCAGCAAAATAAAAGTAGCAGGTATTCCGTCCGGACATGTAGAGAAAGAATTATTGAGCTTAGCTGCTGCTTTAGAGATGACTACATCCTCAACTACAGTGTTGTTTATAGAGAAGCCCAGTTGCGCAATATTCCTGACAGCGCTATCCAAATGTTCAGGGGATTTTGGAGTTGTATTATTGAGTGACGAGAATTTTTGGGCAAAAAGATCACATAATCCACGATCAGAGTTCGCCGTATTGTCATCCAGAAACATTTGCGTTGGCAGACCAGGTTCATTCCGCTGACTTAAACATGTTTTAAAAACCATTTTGAACTGGACTCGAGATCACGTTGAACTCGAACTAGATAATTCTGATGAAACCGTTTGCTGACTTTTTTGCAAACAGAATTTAGTCTACGATAAAAGTACTTAGTGTAGGAGGGTCTTAACATGTTATAATTTCTTAGGGAACATCTCTTCAGTTGTGTCTTTAGTCGTCGTAGTTAAGTCGTGAGAAGTCCGTATATTCTTTTCAGTAGTTATCGATCGTCACGTACCAAAACACGTACGTGACGATCGATAACGTAATTCAAGATGTGCACGAAGGTTTCAGCTGCAGCGTTGGGATCAGATAAGTCGAGCTCAGATTCCCAGTCGATGGAAACCAGGGTACGAGAAATCTCGTCAAAGTCGGCGTTTTTGAAGTCAAGATAGAAAGGTGCTAAATAATTTTGCGATAGGAGCAAGTTTAGTGACATCGAGCGAGACCGAAAAAGCAGGATGATGGTGTTTCGCTTCAACGTACGGAGCAGGGACCAAAACAACGGACGGTACACGAGTCCGAGTGACAAAGCATACGACCGTTTTCGTTTGTCAAGCTGTTAATCTGCCGCAAAGTCGCTGTACTCAGGGAGTCTAGTATGACGTTGGATAGGGTCGACAAAGTTGAGCGTACTGGATCCGGGGAGAAAAGTTACCATGGTTGGAGCACCACTTCAAACCGGGCAAATTGAAGTTACAGAGGAAACATCTCTCGTGCGATCAGAAGGCAGATACAGTGTCCAGACATAAAGTTTACGATTACCAAGATCAATGCGGATCAACACAAGTTTCAGATCACTCCAGGAACTGTCCTCGATGAGCAACGCTAGGAGATCCGACTTAACGGCAATCAACACTCCGCCACCGGTGGAGTTTTTGCTATTACGTGAACTGCGATAGCAACGAAACAATAAATAGTCAAGGCCAAATATCTGAATCGAAAGAGTACGGTCGTTCAGACATGTTTCCGTGAAGGCGACGACGTCGTAACAGCAACGTGAGGTTGCGTGCAGATAATCTGCTAGACACGAGTTCATACCTCCGAAGTTCTGATAAATAGTACGGGGTTTTTGAGTCAAAAGTTTCTGAAGCAGAACTAGAACCCCGAAGTGCCGAAGAACTAAAGAAACACGTTGATAGGTCGCAGTGCACTGGAAAAGGAGAGTCAATCACGAGGAGGAAGGCCAACATAAAATGAATACTTGCCTGTAGTTGCAGGCTGCAGAATTCCCTTGCCAAAATTGAACTCAGGAGCGGGACGAGTGATGACGCGGGCGGGATTCAGCGCGACAAAGTCGATGGGCTCAGGGTTCTCCGAAGTGCCTTGGTCATTGCGTCCCGGTGAAGAACCCCTGAAAAACGTGTAGTACGATCGTGCTCCTAGGTGTTACCGTATATAAAATAACCGATTCAACCATTTTGGCAATTTAGGCTATGCAACTGCGGAACTCACAGAGTTTTCTTACCAACAAACCACAGAAAAGCTGAGCAAATAATGTTATGTTTGTAAACAAACTCTTTGAGAGCCCCGCTCACTCCACGCCTACTTATTGTCAAAGTCGGAGAACCTCGTGTTTCAAAAAACCTTGCTCCTAGGCACGCAGCAGGTGATTCAGGTCAGAGCATGCCATGTCTAAGTAGTTGGAAACTTAAATTTCGTCACGCAATGGGATAATTCTAAAACAACGTTTATACTTGCCTGAGAATTCAGGCTGGAGAACCTCATCATAACAATTCGAACTGAGGGCCGAACCGGAATCAGCGCGACTGAGTCGAAGTGCTTAAAAGTCTACAAAATGCCCAATTCGTTGCGTGCTAGTGAAGAACCATTGTCAGTGCGAGGAAGAGCAGTTGTAGGGTCGTCGTCGTGTCGAAGCGGTGTTGATTGAACTTGGTATCCATCGCTAACAGAAGATGGGATAGTAACCCCGGAGGTGCCCACAGAAGGAGTAAATACTCTAATGCCGCGGGCTTAAGGCTTAAATCAACGCCGACTTTTAAAGAGACCGACTTGAGTAGGGATAAGTCGAAGTCTTTTTTTTACCAGAAGGTGGCATTTCTTGACAAGGTCCTCGATATCAGCTACCATCACGGTATTTTGGAGTCTAGCTACAGTTGCGTTCAAAAAAGAATGAAATCGCGTGAAGCTGCGCACTCACTTCCAACTTTGACAAGCTGCCATTTCTCTCTCGTTTTATATTTTTTCATGAAAATTTCACACAATCTAGTTCAACTATCCAACTAACACTCCACAAATTTTGAAGTCTTTACAATGGCGGGAATCAAAGATACAGCCTTTGCCGTAAAAAAGAGAAATTTGGAATTGCTTCACTAAATTTACTGTATCTTTGGCAATTTTCTATGAAAAATCTTGAAATTTGGTTCAAAGATGTAAAAATGTTTTATCTAATACCAGTCCAAGTTTCGTCAAAATCTATGAACGTGAACGAAAATGGTGCCGAGTTTAAGATGAGGTTCATTATTGCCCATCAGACGATTTCATTCTTTTTTGGACGGATGTTTATATGGAAAACATCGTAATCTATGTATTCTTGGTTTTTTCTTTCACAAAACCAACATTTATTACAAAGAATGTTGTACATTGATAGGAACTTCATTCTTGCTTTGTTTTGAAATAGAAATTGTTCCAACAGAGCTGGTATTGGAACACAAGAGCGAATAGAATATTCGCGTTAATTGTGGATCAAATTTGTTTTTCGGTATTATTAGCAGGTCATTGCTGAGACTCTGTTCTTCTTATTTTGAACCCTGTTGAAACATTTTCTCTTTCGAAACAAAGTAAAAATGAAGTTTTAAGCAATTCACAACATTCTTTGTGATAAATTTTGGTTTTCTGAAAGAAAAAACCAAGAATACATGGATTACGATGTTTCCATACAAACATTCGTCCAAAAAAGAATGAAATCGTCTGATGGGCGATAATGAACCACATTTTCAATCCGGCACCATTTTTGAACACGTTCATCGATTTTGACGAAACTTGGCCTGATATTAGATAAAACATTTTTACATCTTCGGACCGAATTTCAAGATTTTTCATAGAAAATTGCCAAAGATACAGTAAATTTAGTGAAGCAATTCCAAATTTCTCTTTTTTACGGGAAAAGCTGTATCTTTGATTCCCGCCATTGTAAATTCTTCAAATTTTGTGGAGTGTTAGTTGGATAGATGAACTAGATTGTCTGAAATTTTCATGAAAAAATATAAAACGAGAGAGAAATGGCAGCTTTTCAAAGTTGGAACTGGGTGCGCAGCTTCACGCGATTTCATTCTTTTTTGAACGCAACTGTAAGTAGATCTAACTGCGGGAGTCGTGATTGGCTCGTGAGGGGTTCTTAGAGGTTAATCCATGCAACGTCGTTAAATCGATTGGCTATCAAGCTTCAGCCATGGGCTAACTTTGGTCGGAGAATTATTCGGACAAGTTCCAATAATTTTTTCCAGGCTGGCGTTGAACTTCGCGAATACAGTTTGGACGTCGGTAAGCACAGCGGAATGTTTTTCACGCAAATCGTGGTACTAGGATTCATAGCACACCATAAGGCGTTTAAGGGAGGCGTTCTTTAAGAACTAGGCACATTGCTCAAATAACCAATGAAAATCTTCACTTCAGCTTTGACCATGAGGTGCAAAAAGCTGAGGCCAGCAAACTTGAAGTGAACGACGATATCTCAAAAGCCTTGATACTTGATGCAATCATTATCTGCTGCCGGCACTCATAGTTGGAAAAAGTTAAGAGCGATGAATCACGATAATTCCAATCGATGATTTGGATCAGTGCTCAAAAGGTCAATCTGTTTGCGGGAACGAAACCGATTGGAATTTCACCAGCAGAAAACGGATCACGAGCACTTTAGAGGAACGCAAAATCACTAGGAACTTTTTCGGACACACTTAGCGAAGGTAAGAAACACAAAACTAGTTACTAAGGCCCTTTTTAACACATCAAAATCAATAAGTGAGAATGACAAAATTAAAAGCACGACTTGTATAAAACAATCATTACTATAAAAAAAAGAAAAAAAATAGATAGATATCTGAAAATCTACGACATTTGATAAAAAACCTGAGATAATTGCTGATTGAATTTTTAAGGCAATGATAAAAATTGAAATGTTTTTCAATACAACTTCATAAACATTTGAAAATACCATAGGTTTCCTATGCAATAGAGTGTTAAAATCACCTTTTTCAAATTTTCTCGGAGTCCAATAAATCATCATCACTTTTACATCCTCTAATTGAAAAGAAATCATGACAATGTAAAATTAGAAGTTTTTGGGATCAACATAAACTTTTCAATTAAACAAACACAACTTACTTTTTTCGAGGTGCCTATAATTTAAAACCTTATTTTGCAATAAGTTTTTGTCAGTTCCAGTTTCAAGATTCGATTGTTCACTTTTGGTAAAGAGGTTAAATTCATTGAAAAATTTCAAAGTTTCAAACCAATGATCATATTTCCCTTGAATTTAGAGTAATTTAAACTTCACAAAAAAGCATCAGAAGTTTTTTTAGTATCTTTATTATAGAGATTTACAGTTTGCACTAGTTCATCTCTAAGCTACAGAAGTTTTATTTTGTTTATTTTTCCGCGTTTTGTAAAGTTAAGGCATTTTAACCTTCCTAAGCTGTTCGCTAAATATCCGTTTCGGGGAAATTTGAGTTGTGGTTTGATTTCGTTCTCCTGGCTGTAAATGTTAACCGATTTTAATGATATTATATTCATTGTGTAGGTAATTTATTCGAATTACTCAACATTTAAATATAAAGTCGATATGTATTACCAGCTTATCAGAAACTGATTCAGAAAGTAAAAAGTCCGAAAAATCAATTTTATTTTTAAAATCCTTATAACTTCTGACAGCTTTTCTGTATTCAAGTGTTTCGTTGATGTTTGAAGTTGTCTAGAATCCATCTATCCGAAAATGTATAGATATGTTGAGGTCCAATGAAAGTTTTGACCGCTATCTCGGATATTCCGGTAGAAAAAAATATTACTTTAAAAAAACGACATCCATTTTTTTGGCTTTCCTTAGCTGTATTTCATTTCCCAATGATCCGATTTTCAAAACTCAAATTGTAAATTTTTGTCGTTAATTTGATCATTATTTTCATAGAACAAACTTGGTCTATCAAAATTCCCAATTCTGCAGTATATTGGAATGATGATAAAGATGTTTGAAATGTACGCTTCGGGTCATATTGGCCCGAACAGCTTTGGAGAGTAAGGGAAATTCTAGAAAAATTGATTATGATTCTAGAAAATTGAAAATAACCAATATTAATTTTAAAAGCATAACTCAAAACGTTCTACTATAATATTTGATTTAAAAATTTCATATAACTCAAATTTAGAGCCTCGAAAACCCATGCGTTTCCAACACAAAAAAACTCAACCTGATGAAACAAAACCAAACAGAAGACTTCTATCAAATATTATCAGCACTGATGTTGCTTAATTTTTTCTTCCCTGGCGCCATGTTGCTCCCTGAACATTCGATTCGATGAACTTGGAATTTGGCTGCAGGCAACGTTTTTTTCCTGCATGAATGTCTTTGCCTTGTTAGAGACTTTAACTTCCCCGTATCATTCATAATTCCAAACTAATCGGAGAAATCCGTTCCTGAGTAAATCTCCTAAAAGTGTGAAAGAAGGTTTCCTCAATTTTTTCTTAAAAAAACAACACTGTTTTGATTCTCTTCAAAAATTGTGTCCAAGAACTTTGTTCAAACAAAAATAAGACAAACAAAGCGAAATATTTTTGATTGAGGATTCTGATGTTTTTTCAAAATAGATCACAAAAACGTAGAAACAGTTGATAAAAACTCCAAGATATCTATCGTCTACGCCCCTCGTGCTCATTAATCATTTGGTTGAGTAGTTTTTCAACCTCTTTATGACGATGATGATAGCTGCAAAAGATAAACCCAAGGAGACCAGTTCCGAACTATTTTTATACGAATGGGTAGATGAACGATTTGCAAAATTGCTCTTTGCGGGTCCATTTCGGTCCCGAAAGGCTATCATTTGGCAGGTGATCAAACTAAAATAGAAGAAACAAAAATCAAGATCCCGAATCCATTTTCAGTCGCTGATTAATTTCAAAGTCGATGAGCTTAGAGAGAGGATGCTGGCGACTGGCTGGTGATGATGGAGAAATTTGATCACCAGCAGATTAGCTAGTAGCTCACTAGTTAGTAGCTGCGTGGAACACTGTCATTCTGTGTGTGGTGAACGTGAAATTATGGTAGCGCTGAATGAGTTGCTAAACGATGTTAGGTTTCATTCATTCATCGTTTCAATTACAACAACTTTTCACGTTTTGTTGGTTGATTTCGATGACTGTACTGCGGTTGTTTGTTGGTGAAATAAATCATCGCGAAGTGACTTCCAGGAAGACTGGGTTAGAAATATGAGAATGGATCAACTCAAACATTGGTGGAGATGAAACAGATTTTTTGTTGAATAGTTTTGTTTCGATTTTACCTTTTTTTCTACCTTCATTGTTTGCAAAAATATTAGCTTAGCATTTCCTGTTAAAAGTTATGGTCATTCTAAAATAAAAAAAAATCTGAATCCAATGAAAATAGGGGAGATGAGGGCATAACGAGCACCCAGGGCATTATGAGCACTCCTTTTTTCTACATAAGTACGTATTTTCTTAAACAAATTTTCATAAGGACTTGTTTCGTACTACCCATAGTATTAATTTTTCACCAAAAAAGATATATCCTTTTCATATTTACAGAAATATAAAAAAATAACCAGCTAGGTTCTCAAGTGACGAAAATATTATAATTTTTGAGCACCACCAAAAAAGCTTTTATGACCTTTAAATCATCTTGATATGAAATGTACGCACTGCAACATGATCTACACAGAGCACTATCAATGAAGGCATAATGATCATTTTCTGCCGGGGAATCCAGAAGCGAATTCAACTCGATGAAGTCAACTGAATAATAGAGCTACAGCTTGGCTTGTTTTGTCTGTCGATTTGGCCTATTGGTAAGGTGTCGGAGAGGTAATCAGTAGACTCGAGTTCGATTCCTGTTCGAGGGGATTTTGTTTTGCACATACCATTCATGATTGATTTTTTTTATTGTTACATTATACGGCTAATAGCATCAAAGCATCATCCGTCAAACAAAACACCAGAAACATAATGTATGAGCATGTGTTTATTCTTTGAATTCTACAAACAGATCTAGATTATTTTGTTATTGCTTCGTTTGATGAATCTACGCCTCACCGTTTAGTGCATGATCATGAATGATAAATGAAAAAAAAAATCACCTTGACCAGGAATCGAACTCGAGCCTACTGATTACCTCTCCGACATCTAACCAATAGGCCAAATCGTCAGACGATACAAGTCAAGCTGCAGCTCTATTAATCAGTTGACTTCATCGAGTCGAATTTGCTGCTAGAATCCCCGGCAGAAAATGCTCATTATGCCTTCATTAATGCCTCTACAGTGACTGGTTTTCAGCTTTCGGCAAAAATTTTTAAAATGCATTTTTAAACGTTTTTAGGGGAGATGAGGGCATAATGGGCACCTTAAGGAAAATGCTTATTTAACCATAGAGAACAGCTGTAATATGTGAATTACATCATTGTTTCGTGTTCCGACACTCAAATAGTCTATTGTCTAATTGGATGAAACTTGAAAAAGTAGATAAAAACGTTTAAAGATGCATTTTAAAAAATTTTGCCGAAAGCTGAAAACCAGTCACTGTAGAGGCATAATGAGAATCCCCCCGAGGCAGTATGAGCACCATTAATGAAGGCATAATGAGCATTTTCTGCCGGGAAATCTAGCAGCGAATTCGACTCGATGAAGTCAATTGAGTAATAGAGCTACAGCTCAACTTGTATCGTCTGACGATTTGGCCTATAGGTTAGATGTCGGAGTGATAATCAGTAGGCTCGAGTTCGATTCCTGGTGGAGGTGATTTTTGTTTCTACATTTATCATTTATGATCATGATTGCACTAAATGGTGAGGCGTAGATTCATCAAACAAAGCAAAAACAAAATAATCTAGGTCTGTTTGTAGAATTCAAAGAATTAACACATGCTCATACATTATGTTTCTGGTGTTTTGTTTGACGGATGATGCTTTGATGCTATTAGCCGTATTATGTAACAATGAAAAAAATCAATCATGAATGGTATGTGCAAAAAAAATCCCCTCGAACAGGAATCGAACTCGAGTCTACTGATAACCTCTCCGACATCTAACCAATAGGCCAAATCGTCAGACGATACAAGTTAAGCTGTAGCTCTATTATTCAGTTGACTTCATCGATTTGAATTCGCTTCTAGATTCTCCGGCAGAAAATGCTCAATATGCCTTCATTGAAAGTGCTCTGTTCGCCTCTAGTGAACAAATTAAAGTAAAAACGCGTTATACAATTGATTAAAGTGAAAAATCAAAAATTTTATGATGCTGAAAATTTAGAAACAATGTGTAGATCATGTTGCAGTGCGTACATTTCAGATCAAGATGATTTAAAGGTCATAAAAGCTTATTTGGTGGTGCTCAAAAATTATAATATTTTCGTCACTTGAGAACCTAGCTGGTTATTATTTAATATTTCTGTAAATATGAAAAGGAAATTTCTTTTTTGGTGAAAAATTAATACTATGGGTAGTACGAAACAAGTCCTCATGAAAATTTGTTTAAGAAAATACGTACTTATGTAGAAAAATGGACTTCTCATTATGCCTCGGGTGCTCGTTATGCCCTCATCTCCCCTACATTATTTTTAGTCTTTTTTCACAGATAACTACTTGATAAACACTAGTTGATGGGCCAATATTAGTAATTTCATGATAACCAATGGCCACGATTGAACTAACGATTGGAGTATTGGAATAAATAATTTTATTGTAATTTTTTCATGTGAGAAACATTATTAAGTGATAAAAAAAGATCTTCAAATCACATTTTGTTGAATTTTTTCAAACAATGTTTAGTAACTCAAAATATAAAACTTTTAAAATATTTATCTCAACAAATTTTAAAAATTTGATCATTGTTGTTGTTATTTGTCACATTTTTTTAGAACATTTGATACTCTTCCTGTTTCGAGATATAGCGAAGGAATCAAGTATCCCTATCTTTTGTCTGAAAATTTTCAACCATTTCCATTCAATTGAAGAATATAAGTTTTTTCTCTCTCCGTGTTTTCAAAGCAATAAGGTATATTCTCTCAATTCTTTCAATAAATAATGCCTTTAAATATTTCATTTGGGCGAGATTTTCAGATATATAATAGAAGTTAAATTTTGTTTGAATACAGATTTTTTTTCGAAAATAACTTATTATAGTTATTCATCATGATCATAAGAAATTAACAGTGCATATTGCTCAGTTTACGAAGTCTGAAAGATGGTTAAACCTGATTTTTTAAACGATTGTCTTTAGGCTTAGATGGGTAAAGATAGAAAATAAGCCTTGGGAACGCCCCTTTTTCGCCCGTGTCCCTCGCTTAGACTTATGATCGTATTTGAAATTAAAGTTTTAAGTCACATTCCAATTTGAAATTTAAATAAGTGAAAGTACAACATCATGAATTAAATCTGGCATTGTTTTAAAAAAAGCTGCAATTTTTCATGACGCTTTCCAATTATGCTTTTAATTTTTAGATTTGAATCTCCCACTTTTTCCCTTTTTATATTTCCAATCAGCATACACAATTATGCTAATGTTTGTTAATCGGAATTCTAATCCTATTCCAAAATTTCCGATTTTTATTCCCAGTTGGGATAACTTCCAGTAAATTTCGGTATAGTTTGATTGATTCGGAATTCTGAAATTTTCGGGAATAAAACCAAATCCCCCGACGAACGTTAATTAACTCTATACGAAGGTGTACATATCTATAAAAGCATATAAATAAGCATAAGCATATAATCATATAAAAAGCAATTTCTGTGGGTTTGTTTGTTTGTTTGTTTGTTTGTTTGTTTGTTTGTTTGTTTGTTTGTTTGTTTGTTTGTTTGTTTGTTTGTTTGTTTGTTTGTTTGTTTGTTTGTTTGTTTGTTTGTTTGTTTGTTTGTTTGTTTGTCCTCTATAGGCTCAGCCATCTTAAGAGCTAGAGAGCTGAAATTTGACATGGATACTCATTAGGACCAGGAATGATGAAAAATGTTGTCAGATTTTTGAATGACCCCTTCTAAAGGGGGTCGTCCATACAAGACAAATATTGTTTTCGCGATATTGACGTTATTTTTCGTTGGATTGTGGCAAAAATTAGGGGTTTTGAGAGATGGTGAATTGATTCCAGGTATTGAAGTTTGTGTCAGGGGTCGGCAAAAGGGATCGTCCATATGAACTGTTCAGTGTTTTTAATATATTGACGTTATTATGCATTGGATTGATATGAAAATTTGCACATGAGTATTTTGAGGGACGAGCAATTGATTCCAGGTATTAAATTTAGGGTCAGGGGTCGGCCAAAGGGGTCGTCCAAATCAACTTTTTAATGTTTTTACTATATTGGCGTTATTATGCATTGGATTGAGATGACACTTTGCAAACGGGGATTTTAAGGAACGGACAATCGATTCCAGTTATCAAATTTTGTAGAAGGGGTCGACAAAAGCAGTCGTCCATATCAACTGTTCAATGATTTTGGGATATTGGCGTTATTATAAATTTGTTTTTGATGAAAATTTGCATAAGAGTATTTTGAGGAACCATCAATCGATTCCAGGTTTCAAATTCAGGGTGAAAGGTTGGCCAAAGGGGTCGTCCATATTAACACTGTTTTTGCGACATTAATGCTTACATACATTGGATTAAGATGAAAACGTACCACGTACCAAGGGAGTTTCAAGGAACGAGTAATTGACTTCATGAGTCAAATTTTAATTCAGAGGTCTACGAAAGGGGTCGTCCATATTAACTGTTCAATATTTTTGCGGTATTGACGTTATTATGCATTGAATAGAGATGAAAATTTCCACATAAAAGTTTTGAGGGACGCTCAATTGTTTCAGATTTCAAATCTCGAGTCAGGGGTCGGCAAAAATGGTCGTCCATATTATCTGTTCACTGTTTTTGCTATATTGGGGGTTATTCTGCGAGTCAAGTGACTTGACTCACAAAATTTCACTTCTTTATCCTGACTTTAGGAAATATTTCAGAGAAGAAACGTTAGTATGAATCAGCTCTTAAAATCGATCACAGGACATTTGAGCTGTAAAAGGTTTATCTTAATATTTTAGATTTTTTTTGAAATTATGGGTGTTTTTCAAAACGGACAATTGATTTATGAATAAAATTTTATAAACAGACGACAGAAAAGGGGTCGTTAATATTTTAGACATAATTTCGTTGTTATACATCCGAAAACCACAAAAATTCGTACACGGGTGTACTTTTCGACGGTCAATCAATTTCTTATTTTAAATTTCCGTTTGATAGACAAGCAAATAGGTCGCTAGCATATTCTGTTAAGCATTTTAAGCATTTTTTTGGTGAAAATTTGTCCCAATTACCAACCAAATACAAAATCATCAGCTTTAAAGTTAAATACGAAACGAAGTTCGTACGGGATTAGCTAGTTTTATATAAAATTTGAGAACAGCCTTGCTCGAGCCGGTTGCCCAGATATCATTGAAAAAATGCCCGGATTTTGCCTGGATTTATTCACTTTATTTTACAAATCAAAATACAAAAACGAAAAACAAATTGTGTTGTGAAGTTTTTAATTATGCCAAAACGAAATTTTTTAAGCAAGTTTTATACAAATAATCGTGAAAGGTTTTTTGGAAGCCTTAAATACAATTTCTAATCTTTCAATCAGTTTTGATAAAAAAAAATTTCTAGACTTTTGTTGAGTAGTTTCTGGGTTTTGATAAAATTTGCCCAGATATTGTCCTGATTTTGGTCGTCAATTATTTTATATAGAGTTGTCCGGATTTATCCGGCCTGGATACGTGCTGAAAAAACTCTGGCAACCGAACTCTATAAGATATGTAATAAACTATAGGCAATACATCACGTGTAGTGTTCATGAACCTTCATTGGGAAGAAGAATGTGTTTAATTCTAAAATTCAATATTTTACACAATATTGGCCAACCGATTGTTTTCAAACATACAGTTTGGGAAAAAACACAATCAGCTATTCGAAACGCTGAGGATAAGATTCATTATCAATTAAATCAAGATTGATTTCAAAGAAATAGCCCAAAAAATTAGTCCATCAAAGACGGGCACAATGAGCAAGTTTTCTGACTATCAATAAAGAAAAATAAAGAAGGCATCTTTTTGTTTCTTCCTTGAACAAAGTTAACTTATTCTGTATGTCTGTCAAAAAATTATTCGTACAGCACTTATATCGGCACCGAAATATTCATTAAAGGTCCTTTTTCTATCAATAGTTGATCTAAAATATATACATTTAGTGTGGGAAAAAGTTCTCATTTAAGATCTAGCAAGCATTTTACCCATAATTATACTGGATCTTAAGATATGGTGAATACACTACATCAAGGCCAATAATGATGCCATAAAAAAATTTCCGTACACTGAAGTTTATAGTGTCTTAATCTTTCAATTTACCTCAGATCACAGCCAAAATTTTTGGGATGGTTACTCACGCAGAACTTCTAATAAGCTTATTTTCTTTAGTCTTCTTATTAGATCGAATGATATCATAAACTGATGGATGTCATAATAATGTACTATTATTTACCATATATTCTTTCAGATCCTTTCCCATCGATGCTGCCGGTGCCGATCCCGCCGATGCACGCCATGGCTCTTCCCCCGCGCTATAACACCCTGCCGGGGGTGGAGATGAAGCTGCAGAACAAGGAACTGTGGCGGGATTTCCACAAGATTGGCACCGAGATGATCATCACCAAGACGGGCAGGTAAGCGATTTGACTTGTTTATTTTTTTTTTAAAGAAGTTTAAGAGTGCGACATTGTCATTTGGGAAAACCACTTGACTTTCCAAGTCATTTGCCACCCCCTGAAAATGACGATTAGATCAACGCTGAGTCATTGGTTTCAGGATGACTTTTGCAAAAGTCAAAGTCTTGATTTTCGCTCAGGAAAGTTGACTTTTGTTTCAAATGCAATACCCTACCCTCAATCTACATTAAGTTGAGCTCAGTTTGGGAAAACAAAAACAAGGAAATACGACCTCAGTTAGCAAACCTAGCCATCAAAAGGTAGAAATCTCAAACAAACATCCTCCTCCTCTGTTGAATTAAGGAAAACAACCTGTCCGTCTATCCATTAACCATCGGAATGAACCTAGGATGGTGAAGCAAGGAATTTCCACTTGGAAATGTTCTAGGATCCTAGGATTTTGAAGATCCACCCTAGGGCCCATAAACGTTTGACTCCGGGAACCAGCATGCGGTCCCTCTATACGGTGTCCGGATTTGGTGGCGCCTATCCACTTTCGCCTTTCTTTGCCTGCATGGGAAAAAGGTGAGTTTTCTCAGCCAGATTCTCGGCTGAAGATGATGTTTTTATTTGTGTCTCAAAGAACATTTGTGGATGCTGTTGCTGTTTTTTTCTGCTCTCTCTTGGTGTTATTTGTGTCCTTTGGGACCGAACCGATCCGGCTTGTTGGCGGCATCGTCGGCGGCGGCGTGGACACTTTTGACATTGTCCCTGGTAGCTTTGCGTTGTGGTCAGGTTTTGAGCCGATGCGACGACGTTGACTAACCGAGAGACGGCTTCGGCGGCCGGACATGACTTTTGGTACCTTCTTATCAGCAAGCGACAAAGTAGGTAATCGTCATCATGTTGCGCCGTTTATGGCTTCAGCAATGGGTCGGCTTCGATTGAGGTCGTGGCTTCAGCTGGCTTGTGGCGAAGATTTTTGGCGCTCAACGGGATATTCGAAATTGTTAGGACGGACTCTCTAGATAGCAATTCAAAGACTTTTAAAATAAATAATTTCGCCGAAAATTGGGTGCAAAAAAATGTTTAAATGTTTTTATGATTCAAAATTTATGCATCAGAAATTTTACAATGACTCAATTAGCAGGTATGTTTTGTTTCTCAAACTCTTGATCATTTTGTTAGAAAACAAATTTGATCGCAGTTTACTTTTACCAAATCTGTTAATTTCTGCCATAAATAAAACGTATTGTTTAATAGATCTTGATTTTTCCTAAAACCTTTTTTCCATCGTTTCAATTGTGTCCTAGAGATTCTGAGAAATAAAAAAGCTTAGATCATCTTATCATAGAAAAGTCAATTTAAAAAAGTTGAGCTTTGTGCACTATTCTACTTAGTTTTCAGTAATCCGAGAATTATTTTTATGAATATTATGAATTAAATTATAAATGAAATACCTACAATTTTTTTCAAATTTGTAGCTCCTTCCGGTTTTCGATTTCCCCCCGACTTCCTGGCTGTCGACAAACGTTCCCCAGACACTTTAATTACATTTGTAAGGGTTGATTTGTCAACTTTTAGCGATTTTGCCAGCTTTGCGTGCGAGTAGCTCGAATTTTTACGATGCGCGAGCAAAATTTTGATAGGCTGTTCTTCTCCCTTGGACGGCATTTTGACAACTGAAGAGTGAATTCCAAAATCAAAATAGCAAAATTCAGGTTAAGGTTCATTGTTTGTTTTGGTTGCCACTATTTCCATGCAATTCGCAATTGCGAACAATGGAACCGATGATTAATGATGACAGCTGATGATGGTAAACACGGTACAAATGTTTACATCATCACACTGTGAAGCCAAACAACTCAATTTAGGTTCGTGTTAACACAACTGTGTTGCCAGATATTCTGGGTAAGAAAATCAAAGTACTTATTGAGAAATGAGTACTTTCCCGGTTAGCGAATATAAGAAGTGGAAAGTGACAATTAGCTATCGCTAATTAATATAGTTGTATTCTACTGACCTCACAGAAACTGCGGCCGGGAGGAATCTCATTATCCGCAACCGGGCTGCGCAGAAGTGGACAGGTTCAGCTAGAGCATCACCCTGGATCAATTGTGGTGCTGATAGCCAAGAGGGTTACTCTCGTGCTTTGTTTATGCGCTGTGGTCAGCATGTATGACCTAATCAAAACACAGCGCAGATGCCACGAAACGCACCAGGTCAGCCAGGAGGTACCGCCGGAGTTCGGGGAGGCTTGCGGATCGAGAGAGTTACTTTCGGTGCCGTCACTAGCCACTTCTCGGTTAGCAAGTGTCAGCTCAAGTCCGACGGCAGGGAGGAGTTCCAAGATCTGCTATCGGAATGGTTTAGCGCGAAGGTCGCGACGTCCACAACGGAATAATCGGTTGAAGCTTATAGCCGAGAGGGTTTCTCTATTGCTTTGGTTGTACGCTTCAGTCAGCATACAGGAGCTGATCCAGGCACAGACGACCACCAGCACAGAGGATCAGCAGCGCAGAGGCCACGAGCTAGTCAGCTAGAAAGGTGCTCCTGGAGTTCGAGGCTGGGAGGTCGGGTTTCGAAAGGGTTAGTCTCGATGCCATCATGAGCCACGATGCGGTTAGCAGCGTCTGTTCATTTCCGACGGTCGGGAGGAGAACTCTCGAGATCAGCAACCAGCATTGGTTAGGTCCGAATGCTCCAAATGGTGTTTAGCCCTGATCGGAGACCGGAAGAAGCTGTTCGAGAGCGTTACTCTCGTGATGTGGAGCTTAGCTGCACGCGTGAGCTTATCCAATCTTACGGTTTGATTTTTCTGTGGCTTAGGAGGAAGTATTTTGGACAACGGTTAATTGTCAGCAAATTTAGCAACACAGAGTCAGATTGAACATTTGTTGCTGAACTTTGGCTTCGGCTTTTTGTAGCAACTTAAAAGTTTGAGTCGAGAAGATCATTCTTATGATTTGTAGCCGTGTTACAGTTAATTTGCGCGAGCTAATCATTGACAGATGGAAGCTGCTCCGGGTGCTTTGGAGGAGGTGGTTAGTCACTAGCATATTCATCCACTCTTGATTTCTGAGGCATTTTGGATAAGTGCTGTCGATCGAAGGCTGGCTAATTCTACAACAAGAGGATGCTTTTCTGGGGTCACCAGAAAGCAACATGCAAGATATGCTGTACGTTGGCATGCTGAGGTTGTGAGCCAAAAAATCAACGAATGATTCGATTCGCCATCGGTTCTGGTGCCAGTCAGCATATAGTGCGAGACGAGAGCGACTACGAGAGTAGCGATGAGGAAGATGACAATGATGATCAAGATTCCGTCAATCCCGAACCGGCCCTGAGACGCCGTCAACGAATCCGGAGACCAGTTTTGAGCTACGTGGCTAAAGTAGTCGCTGTTATTCATGAGGCGCTACCTCAGAATATCAGCGGGTTGCAGCGGCGGTACGACTGGATTTTATGGGTAGCGATCAGCTTACCCCAGGCCATTCAGTTCTAGACACGAACGTTCCCTGGACGCAATCGGTCAAACATTTGATCTTCGGATATCTGTGTAGCGGTTAGCGCACTGAGCAAGTACCATGCCAGCACGACGGATAGGCATCGGTAAGGCCTAAAGCGTATTCTGTGATACCTTTGGAGCACGAGCGATACAGATGCAGATTTTACCAAAGACTCCGATGTTCGAAGATCTGTATCCGTATACGCTTACGTGATCTACGGAAATCTTATTTCGTGATCAACGAAACGTCAACAGACGGTCAGTCTATCGTCGGCCGAAGCTGAGAGAGGAGCCCTTTGCCATGGAGTCAAGGAAAGTTTGTGGTTAACAAACTTCCTTGGTGAATTGATGTGGTTAGCACCGGGGAACTAAAAAGAAGGGAGAAAATTCGTCAATGATCACACAAATTGTGCAGTCAATGATTGAATTTTTGGTAATTTGTGGCAATTCGTTAGAGAAAATTAGAAGGTTTGAGTTCAAATGAGAGAAACCGGTGCTCAGAGAGAGTTATTGTTGCAAATTGTTGCAATTTGTGAAGCAGTTGTGGAATTTTCATCATACCACTCCAAATGCAAAGAATTCTCTTTTTCAATCTCTTGGTTAGCACTCCTTTCACGTTAATGGATGACAACATCCCTTGTATCCAGTACATGGAGGAGGCGCGGATGAAGCATATGGACGTGAAGTATGCATTCATCAGGGAGATTGTTAAAAGCGATCAGCTTTCTTTGTGACACATCTCTAATGAGGATCAGTGAGTTGAAGCGTTCACGAAGGCGTTACTATAGGCGAGGCATACGACGCTATTGAACATTCTCAATTTGCGAATTGCGGGGAGATGTTGAAAGTTACTTTTTCGGATACGTTTCGAAAGACTGGAAAACCTCAGCCGAGGAGATCTGCTGCAGATTGTTTTGGCTCTTTACATTGTTGTTCAATTCGCAATTGCGAACAATAGAATCGATGATTGCTGATGAACGCGGATGATGGTAAACACGGTACAAATCCTCACACTGTGAAGCCAAACAACTCAAACTAGGTTCGTGGAAATTCAGCAGTGTTGCTAGAAATTTTGAATAGAAGAACCAAATTACTCATTGAGAAATGAGTACTTTCCCGGTTAGAAAATATGAGAAGTGGAAATTGACAATTAGCTAATTATATAATAGATGTATTGTAATGACCTCACAGACGAAACTGAATAAAGATTACTCTATTCCACCACTGAAACCTGCTTTTTCAACAATTCTCATACCTGCTGAGTACTTTGGCATATTAAAATTATTTTATAAGTTTTAAAATTGTGAAAAAAAATTCTCAATCATCTATAAAAATTTGAGGGTCACATGAGAGTTTAGGCCGCTATCCTGGAATTATAGGAAATAAAATTCTCACTTTTCAAAAGAGGTAACATTTTTTCTTAGTATCGCTTTATCTCATTGAACTGATTTTCAAAATTCAAATTTTAGTTTTATTTTGATAACATGGTTATCATTTTCACTCGATACACATAATATCTCAAATATTTATGTTATTCGTAATATGAGAATGAAAATAAAAAAAACTCGTTATTTTAGTACTCGGCTGTTATGATGCGCGTATTTCTCATTTTGTTATCGCAATTTCTTAAAAAAAATCTTTAAAACTGACCACTTTTTATACACTCAGTGATAGATTAAAATCTCTACAATCACTTGATACGCTTGTTATGATGTTTTTCAAAAATTTGTATCAATGTTTTCCGAATTTACTCAAAAATGTTCGACATATTATAGTTTTCTTCAGTGTGAATGCCATTATGCCAATGACGTTGAAATATTGAGAACTCTTGATTGGACTAAAGGCTGAATTTTGGGTGTAGAAAAAATTGCAAAGGAATGTAGAACAGGCAGATAAAAGCATGTATTGTGTAGTGTATTGTAATTCACATTTACCGGATTACTTAGATTACTTTTTTATGTCAGAAAAAGATTAAATTTTGCTGAATACTTCTCTTATAAAATGTTTTTAAAATACTCATCGTAGAAGTTGAAATGTGCTTATTTACTTTTAATTAAGGTTGCCAGAATTTTTTTCACTCCCATCCGTGCCTAGCCATTCCGGGCATTTTTTCAAAAAAAATCTGGCAAAATCCGGGCATGGATTTTAATTTTCAAATCCAAAAACCGGGCAAATTTCAGGTGTTATTATACATAAAAGCAAAGAATATATGCAAAAAAATATGAAATTAATATTTTATCAATGTAATTGCAGACTTCCAAAAACTTTTTGGAACACTTGAATATTTAAAGGTTTATAAAAGTAAATCAGCAAAATTATTTGAAACAACCGTTGAAAATTTCCATATCGTTAATCGATTTTGCTGAAACTTACTCAAAAACTTTGATTTTTTTTTTTGGGTTTCTTTGTGAAAATTGTAAAAAAATCCGGGCAATATCCGGACTTTTTTCACGATATCCGGGCAACCGGGCCGGACCGGACTTTCTCGAAATTTTGCATAAAATATCCGGGCAATCTGGCAAGCTTACTTATAATGTTTAAAGTTAATATAAAATTAAAAAAACACTTTTCAAAGATTATATTATTGTGTTTTCAATTGGATCTCCAACTGCTTTCATCTGATAGGTTCAGATATGTTCCTAATCTTATGCTAAACGAGTAGTCTAAAGCCTAGCCAGGTTTTGAAATCTCGTTTACCGCCCGATTGATTGGTTCCACGCACTACTGATGCTGCCTGACTAGTTTAATTGATACGCGCGTCGAAACTTTCGGTTTCAAATAACTCCGTTAACGTAAACGGAGCAGAACGAGACACTGCCTGGCTGCAACCTGAAGAAGCTACTTGTTCGACAACAAACCGTGTCACATTACAAGCAACTTGTCACATTGCCATGCCAAGTGCCATTCTAGGGACATTTCTGGGACGGGGGAATTGTTGTAGTTAAACAAAAAGCTGCTGCCTGATACCCATCGGAACCTGTCCGTTACAAAACCGAACCCATCCATCTTTCAGGAAAATTTGGAATCCATGCATAGAGAAAAAAAAGCGAAAAAGACAACCCCTGTCACCTATATGTATGTTACGAGGTTTGTTCGTGTCCCATCTCCGAGTAAGCAAGCTCGAAGCTCGATCATGGCTTGGCACGTCTGAGCAAGTCTGGGTGTGATTCTGGCCCACTTGAGGACCCTCCGAACCAAAACATATGTCCGGTGGCGCCAGTTGTCAATTTCACTGAACCTCACCAATCACCCAAAATATTGAATAGTGAAGGAATCTGTAACGGCAGCGATTTCGGTTTGAAGAAGAAGAAAAACAATCCAACAACCAACATTTCATGTGGTGGCTCAAAAAAAAAAGACGATCAAACGTGATTGAGATCTTCACGTTGTTGTTGTCGTTTGGCATTTCTGTGTGTTTTTTTTCGTTGGAGTAAATCGAAACCACCACCGAATCGTTTCACTGTCACAGTCGCTGTCAAATGGTTGAATTTTTCGTGTTGTTGAAATTGATCCATCCCAAAACTGGGCTCAAATGCTGCTACCTAGAGAGGATCGTCGTGACTGACAGATTGTGGAACCTGCAATTAGATGTCTTGACTAGTAAGTATGGGATCGGTAGAATGTCGTGGGATAATTGGATATTGGTTAGATCAAATTGGAGGAATGTCTTGCTCGATTTGGGTCTAATAGATCCATGTTTGAAGAACCCATTGATGGAATTGGTTGTTTGATAGCTGGTACCCAGCATTGTTTCAATTATAAAGGGTAGCATGATTTGTTTCATTTCTAAACTGATTGAATTGTAGATCAAATTATATACCATTTTTTGAAATTTCTTTATATGAAACAGGTTGTTCCGAAATTCAATTTCAACTAGAGATAATAGCAATACCCAAAACGCACAAGAAAAATGAACATTCATTTTGCTAACAATTTTCACACAGACTCGAAATAAAAATTACTGTTTAGATTCAAAATTGATCAGAGACAAAATTTCAAATCAATGGTTTTTCTAGCAAGTCAATCACAAATTATTTAAAATGATTTTCCATACTGTGAACTAGACGTTTAATTGAAAATTTATTTTAAGCAATTTCGTATCCAGAGTACAAGTGTTGAGAATTAGAGATAAAATCGTATGTCAATTCTTCCAGTTATCAAAATAAAAGGCTGAAGAAGTTCACTACAAAAACTTCATATATTTATAACACAAATCATTATGATTGAAAGATTATTCTGACAAAGTGAAGGTTGGGAAATTTAGTCTCTTGAATAATCAATAAGAAACTAGTTTAAATAAAAATAAGGAATTCCAAACGCAGGTTAGTTTTTAATTTTAGGCTCTAAATATTTCGTCTCCGTCAATTGAAAAACAGACCCGGTTCGATTTTGGCAACACACCCGAACATTTTGAGTTGCCAAAATCTAACGGTTTTTTTTTTCTTAATTTTTTTCACTTATGTCTACAATAAAAACTAGTATTTTTAGCATTTATATAATTTTTTATCAATTTTTGAGCATTTTAAGCCATTTTTTGTTTTATCTTATCATTATTTTAATGCATTTAGCACTTTTCTTGTTTTATTTAGAACGTTTGTTTTTTTTTGTCATATTTGTTATTATTGTCCTTCTTCATCGTTTTTTAGTTATTTTTTGTGTCATTTTAGTTTGTGTTTGTTTTTTAATATGTATCATGAAATTTTCACAATTTTTATAATTTTTAAAAAAAAATTAGTTTTTGTGGTTGTATTCTATCAAAATTTAAGAACGTAAAACGTATGTATTGTGTAACCATGACGTAACGTATTTCTGGAGATCTACCTATAAGGTAATGTCGCTTAAAAAACATGTGCCAAAATCGGAAGTTGCCAGAATCGAATGATGCTAAAGACGAACGGGGTTTGTTTTGGATCCTGTAAAGTAAGCTTTCCAGATTGCGGGGTTTTATCCGAGCTTGGTCGGATTTTCATAGAAAAAATTAGAAATTACCTGGTCTGGTTCGGTTGCCTATTTATCGAGGAAAAACTCGGATTTTTTTTTACAATTTTAGCTGAAGTCATACCTCAAACTCAAATTTTGTTCACGAAATTTATGATTCTTGCATCAATTATTTCTCTTAACTTGTTTTAACGAAATAAATTGCATACATTTGGAATTGTAACATAAGATTTGAATGCTGCTGATGTGCTTTGGAAAAAAAAATCATTTATCTATTGTTTATTTTCCACTTAATCTTTCGCTTTTTATTGACAATACCGTAAACTGGGGGATCTTTGATCACTTTTTTCATTCATTTTTCAATATTTTGGAAGGGGTTGCTTTTTCGTAATACCTAAAAGCTTTAAAACCCTTACTGAGGTGAGGAGTATAAAACATGATCATTGATTGCAGTAAATTCAAACAACATTGTGTTTATAATTAATTGTTTATTACAAAACCAGATTTCGAGTTTCGGGGAAACTTTGATCACTATGGTTTTTACGTATCTCAACATATTAAAATTTATTATTTTGATGGCATTAAGCACAGAAGGCTCAAAACATCGAAAACAGTAGTTTTTTGTTTGGACTTTATTGAATTTTTCAACGTTTTCTTTCAAAACCAAATATACTCAATAGATAGAAAATGTTGCTGCATACATTTAGGGGCAAAAATTATAACCATTTTTCAATATTTTTTGGCCTCAAAAACAAATGAAATTTTACCTTCGTGCAATTCCCTAAGTCCTCGTACTGTTCCAATGTTCTTTTTTTCTTCAAACTTAACCATATGATAGGGTTTTTAGCCATTTTTTCTATAGGGGCTTTTTCATGGAAAATGACCGTTTTTTTTATCAATATCCAAAAATTATCATGAAATGACCATAAAACAAACACTTAAACCAAAACTAAACCAAGAAAGAATTGGAACTTTCACATTAAACAACTCATTTGCTCCTAAATGCTTACATTTGATCAGGAGAGATGTTAGTTTGTGAGCCTTCAAAAAACCAGATATTTTAAGATTTTAAAATTATATTTTAAGTAATATAAGAAATCTCCTAAAACAAACCAAATTTAGCCAATTTGTAACTCAATTCACAGGCTTTCAAACGTAGTAAACAGTTTTCAGATATTTTAACTTTATACTTAGTTAATGATGATTATCTGCAAAAATTTCATGTTGATCAAAGTTACCCCGCTGATCAAAGTTCCCCCAGTTTACGGTACCTGGAATTTGGCCGGACTTGCGTGGTCATTGCCTGATTTTCGTTTTGTTTTAAAATAATACTAAATATTGCAGGAAGCCGATCAATTAAAATACTTGTCCTTAATTTCATGACTTTATTCTTGGACGTCTGGGATGAATCTGACATTATCGTGTTAGCTTCCTGATCTAAGCTAACTTGATCCCTACAATATGAAGATGAAAAAGATAAGATTTTGAACATAAAAAAAATATTTAAAAGTTTTTACAATTTTTATAATTTATTTATAATAATGAAAAGATAACTCAAGGGAACACCATTTTTCATGCTTTTGTTTTAATGATTGATTTGGGAATTTTGGCGTCCCGAACTCGCTTATTCTGTTGAGTATCGTGAATAGTAAACACCTGTCACATGGCTACCAGCTTGTTGATGTTTTAAATTAGTATTTGATGATTGAATTTTGAAATTAAAATGGTTGATTTCAAATTCAGAACAGGATTAGATACACTTCTAAAAAAACATTCTAAAGACGGGTAAAGGTAATTGAGCGTTAAGATTTGAGTTTCTATACAAAAAGTTGGTAAAATTGCGATAAGGTTCAATTTGTTCCTATGTTGGTTTGAAGAGGAGAAGAAATATAAACCCCTTAGTAATGCAGTTTTAGGGGGGAATATGCTTCGTTTACGATTCAGTTATTCGTAGAAATCAAGTGGTGTAATCTTAAAATTAACTTCTATGAATTTTTCAGGGGAAACAGTTTTATAAGATGGTTTAACATTGAGTAAGGGTGCGTACGTTAGCATGTTGAAAGGTTTTTTTTTATCAGAAAACTTATATAAATTTTAAAATTTCGACCACTGTTAAAATTTTTTTCTCCTAATTAAAATCTCGAATTAATCGATTACAGGGGACATCATTCTTAGTGCCTGTGCTTCTATAACTGATTTCTTAAGATTTTGGCGTCAAAAACATTAGTAAGATTTTGTCTATTACCTCTATTTTTCGTGATATGGCGTGTGGAAATTTTAAAATTGGTCATTTTGGGTAAAATTGATCTTTGATAACTGATATGCCGTAAACTGGGGAAACTTTGATCAGCGGGGTAACTTTGACCAACATGAAATTTTTGCAGATAATCATCATTAACTAAGTATAAAGTTAAAATATCTGGAAACTGTTTACTACGTTTGAAAGCCTATAAATTGATTTAGAAGTATAAAAACCAAAACTAGCTAGTTTTGGTTTTTATTAGGAGATTTTTAATGTTACTTTAAATGTAATTTTAAAATCTTTAAATATCTGGTTTTTTGAAGGCTCACAAACAAACATCTCTCCTGATCAAACTTAAGTTTTTAGGAGCAAATGGGTTGGTTGATGTGAAATTAGGACTTTTTTCTTGGTTTAGGTTTGGTTTAAGTGTTATTTTTATGGTCATTTGATGATAATTTTTGGATGTTGAAAAACAAAAACGGTAATTTTTTAAACCCTATCAAATTAATGATTAAGATTGAAGAAAATAATAACATGGGAATAGTGCGAGAACTTAAGGAATTGCATGAAGGAAAGATTTCATTTGTTTTTGAGGCCAAAAAATATTGAAAAATGTTTATAAGTTTTGCCCCTGAATGTATGCAGCAACATTTTCCATTTTTTTAATATATTTTTTTTTGAAAAAAAAAACGTAAAAAATTCAATTGAGTTCAAACAAAAATTACTGTCATCGATGTTTTGAGTCTTCTTTGCGAAATGGCATTAAAACAATAAATTTGAAGATGTTGAGATACGTAAAAACCATAGTTATCAAAGTTACCCGAAACTCGAATTCTGGTTTTGTATCAATCATTTAATTATTACCACCAATGTCGCTTGAACTAACTGTAATCAATGATCATGTTAAATACTCCTCACCTCAGTAAGTGTTTTAAAGCTGTTAGGTGTTACGAAAAAGCAATCCCTTCCAAAATATTCAAAAATGAATGAAAATAGTGATCAAAGTTCCCCCAGTTTACGGTACGTAATCGTACATGAAAACTTAAAGGTGGTTTTGAATCAATTTTTCAACTTTCAATCAATCAAGAACTAAGTTCTTGCCTAGATATTCTTGTTTCAGAGATACTACTAAACTCAACAATTCTTAGATATTACAAAAAATAAGATTACAACGATTCGTGACACAATTCTAAAAAGTCATCCTACTTAAAAAATTTAAATTTTGATTAGTTTAACAACTTCATTGAAGAAGATTGCGAAATTATCTGACTCACGGATATCAAAAGATTCAATTATGGTTAAAAAAATTTTACAATTCGTTTATTTAAAACAGCTTAGACCGTTGGTTTTAAGGAGCCAATCACTTGTTTATTTGAAATTTTTTTACAATTCACTATTTAAATCTATAACAGTTGAAAAAAGGCACTAAAAAAAGGAAAAGAAATTTAGAAATTTATACACGGAAGTCGATAGATTTGAGGTAAATACTGTACTGGGAATTAAAAAAATAAACAGAAGTGTTCAGCGCAATAACTGAAACTTGCAAACAGTTTTAGCCAATATTGGTATTGTTTTCATACGGATTTATATAATTAGACTAAAAATCGTAAGATTGGGTTGATTTTGAAAATAATATCCTTATTCGTTCCAGTTCAATCTATGTTTGTTTTAATTGTCTGCAATTTAGCTTGGGAACTAAAAAAGTAAATCGTTTAGACCATCTAAAATTTTGCTTTCACTAACTTTCTCAATCCATCATTGTTAAAGTTGAACCCTCTTTTTGGTCATGATAATTAACTGATAGTTCATGTGGCTCCGGATGTCCTTTGAAGAATAGGGTGACCGGATACTCCTCAAACAGTAAAATATCCCTTTTTTATTCGTAAACTCAGTTTCGTCCACCTTGATGTCCAAAATTGATCACAAATTGTCAGAAAAATAAAGACGAGGCTTTGGGATGTTTCTATTATTGGTCTGGACCGTACCAATCGAAAAATACTGATATTTTCCTTATTTCAAGCAAGCAGGTTTTTTTTTGCCTTTTAAGTAGTACCCATTTTAGAATAGAAATACTATTTATTTGAATCAATATTCCTACCCCTGCCCCCAAATTCATGATCTCTCTCCTTACTGCATACGTCGTAACGCCTAATATACAGAAAATAATATCCCGTTCTGAAGTTCTGGAGGGGCCCATCCCGTCACACAAAAAGTCACTTTCAAAAATCAAACTAGAAGCATGAGCGCAGAATCGAGCTTACCAGAGAAAATTACTTTTAGTGTGGCAAAGGGCCCCTCCAATCATCCAAAATACCCCGTTCTATCTATTTCATTATCATGGCCAAAAAGAAGGTTAAACTATAAAAATAATCGGTTAGAAGCGTTTTTCAAAGCAAAATTGTTGTTGGTCTAAATTGTTTACTTTTTCATTTTCCAAGCTAAATGGCAAGTCATTGAAATAAACAAATAAACGAACAAAAGGAAATTATTTCCAAAGTCAATCTAAATTCACGATTTTTGGTCTAATTTTACAAATGCGTATGAAAACAATACCAATATTAGCTGAATTTGTTTGAAAGTTTGAATTACTGCGCTGTTCACTTCTATTTACTTTTTTTATTTTCTCTACCTACTGTAAAGGTATAAAAATCGAATATATAGTCTAAGTCAAGGTTGCCAGATTTCCCAGATTAATCCGTGTTTGCCAGGATATTTAATAGAAATATTGGGAACAGTCCAGCCCGGTCCGGTTGCCTCGAGTTTTGCCCGCATTTATTCACTTTATTCAGCAAACCAAACGAAAATAAAACAAATTGTGTTGTAAATTTTTTTTATTAATGCCTCAAAAACAAATATTTGATAGCAAGTTTTTTTTAAAATTTATCATGAAAAGTTTTTTGGAAGCCTTAAACACGATTTAAAACCTGTCGATAAGTTAAGATGAACAAAAGGTTTTTTAAATTTTTTTTCTTGATTTTCGTTGATTAAGTTCTAGGTTTTGATAAAATTTGTCCAGATATTTTCCGGATTTTTGGTCGTCAATTTTGAAATCAAATGCCCGGATTTTGCCAGGTTTTTATATAAAAGTGTCCGAAATTGTCCAACCCATAGCCGCAGGAACGGGAAGGGGGGGGGGGGGGGGGGGTTTGTGTGTTAAACCTCCCCCATAAGCGTCCAAAAAATATCAAGCAAAATCTTTTTCTCTTAGCTTAAAATTTCAAATTCTTAATTAAAGTTTAATGAACTACTAAAGTTAACCAAGAGTAACAATCTCTCTCGACTCAGAACTAAGATCAAAACTTCGAAATCTTATACAAGGTCCACAACTGTTTTTCAAAAAATTTCTCACTTGTTGATAGACATTTAAAGACTGTGTGCATAAAACGCTATAAGAAGTTATTCACAAAAGAAATTGGTGCATTAATTTTGGGTACAGTCCTTAGTCTTTATTATTGAATTTTTTATGAGATAGACTCACTAAGGTTAGCTGATCGCCAGGGCCGGATTAAGCCATCGGGGGGCCCGGGGCAATTTTTCTCGGGGGGCCCCTATGATTCGATTTTTTTTTCAAATGCTATCCCAGAGAATGAACACATTTTTAAAGGTGTGACTGAACTGGATATGAGCTCAGTTTACTGTCTTCAAATAGCCATGTTGTCTGCGTAGAAGATAGTTTCTGGTACCTTCGAATAAAAAATTATTAATTAATCAGGTGCAAACATTGCGGAAGAGTTGAGACATTTTTAAATAATGAAAACTCTTATTTGAGCTGCAAAATCCTAAATTCATTTTTCAATTTTTTAATACCCTTATGACCAACTAAAATTATCTGATTTAGAAAAATATCCGGATAGATATTTAAATGATTTTCATTTCAATCTTTGATCGTCTGGTTTGTGATTTATCGAGAGATATTAACCTCATGACAATTGGGAAGTATCATGAAGATTTAGAACAGTGAATACAAAAAAAAAAATAAACAAAATAATTAAATTCAAATTCCATAGACACGTTCCACCGTGACGTGAAATCACTTTTCAGGACTTTTCTGCACTGTTATCATTCTAGAAGTCAACCAATTTACTTGAAAATGAAAAAAATTGTAGCAAACGGTCGCAAATTGAATTTCCTTCAAAATGTAGATAATTTGGTCATTTTAAAATTTAAGTTGTTTTTCTTTTGATTAATTACTTTTGTGACGTGAATTCACACTAGAATTAACCATTTCGGGCTTTAGTACATACATCTTTGATTTCCTGTTCTTTCTGTGGAAATAGAATAACGACGTATTTGAATGAATTGTAAAGAAAACAATTACCCACAATTTGTACTGAGCTTCTCAATTGAACAACAACGAACGAAGTTATGCTTATTTGAAGTTGTGACGTGAATTCACTCAGTTCAAACAGAACAGGGTAGTTGACTAAATTCACGTCACGAAATATAAAGTTATACTGTGGTTATACTGAACCATTCTTTGGAGTCTTCAAATTTTATGTACATTTTCAAAAACGATATTTTGTTGTTCCGACTTTAATAATCATAAATTTTCAGTATCTGCACCTAACTTTTTCCTTATTTTGATCGGCACTTGAATAGCAACATGTTGAGGGATCATATGTTAAAATTACTACTGTCTTCATTTAAAGATTCACCAAAAAAAAAATTATTTTTTTTTCAATCTTTTTATATTTTTATTTAAAAATAATGAACTTATTAAAAACATCAACTAAATTATGGACGATTTGTAAAATTCCGACCATCTGGAGGGTCAAAACAGCTTTCAGAGCACATTTTTCATATAAAATATAACAAAAAATCTAATTTTGTGACGTGAATTCACTCATTCGCGCTGTTGTAACTCAGCTAGATTACAACCAATTTCTATCAATTTTAGAGTTTTAGTATCTTCTCATCATTTTCAAAGAAAATCTCATTTTTTTATTTCAAACAAATTCGTAAAATTAAAAACTTAAGCCCTTTTTTGTGACGTGAATTCACTCATTTGCGACTGTTTTTGTTCGCTTTTAAAATCAACTACACTAATCACTAATCACTAATCATACATCCACAGCCAGAACTTATGTCTGATCCCGGAGAATAATTAAAGCTTGTTATTATTCTTCTTGTCTTTGCTCATGTTTTCCATTATGTTAACATAAAAATATTAAAACAATAGAAACCATAAACCGGCCGGGCCCACTGTGGAGCAGAGAACGCAGAGACGTCAGGAACAAAGAGAGAGAAGAAGCGTGGACCACCAGTACCATACGCTCCCAAGGGAATTTTCGTTGGAAGCATGAGCTAAGATATTTTGCTTCTTGATGATACACCTATCGCCATCCTCGAACGGTAGAAAATGACATATTTTGTATACAAAGATCTCAAAATTAAAACAGTTAGTAACATTTGAAAAATTAATAAGAACTTTCAACTTAACCGATTCCATTGAATGGTTTAATGGTTGAATATTTATTCTGAGATTCTTGTATACTGCCATTTCAGGTCAACGACCAAGGTTATAGCGCCTTTACTCGCTTTTGAAAAGAAATACAGAAAAAGAAAACAACATTAATAGCTCACAACCTTTTGAATCCTTAATAGGATTCAAAAGGATTGAAAAAAAAAAATGGATATACGGTATAAATCTCAATATCATACTTTTCAATGTTAAATTTAATAAATGAAATATCTATGATGAAAGCTTGGTGTATACTTAGCTTGCCATTATTTGTTGTTCGGATACTCTTGATGGATTTGTCAATTGAAATTTGAACGTAGCGATATTTCTCCATTAACATGTTTTGGAACATAATAACCTTCCCATATGAGTAGGTTTTTTCTGATGATCGCAGTAGACCACGCATCATCACACTTTTCGTCGAAACAACCCGTAAGTCACAATCGGAAAAAATATGCTCTGGAGGAGGGATCTTGACGAACATCTTACTATCCACTTTTGACGAACCTTTCATTAACTATCAGTTCTCATGTTTTCACTAAACAATTAACACTAATTTAATTTTTTTCTTCGTTCACGTGATATGAACCAATTAATATCACATTTGTTCCTGCATTAGTAGCAATTCAGAAACAAAAATTCGTTGTTGGGATAAACACAACCGAACTCTTGAAAGACACCTTCGAAAAAGAATGAATGACGAACGGAAACTATGACTTATGGAATCTATTTATCATCGTTTTGGATTGCACATTTCGAGAAAGTAGGATATTCCTAAATCATTATAATGGAGTTAAAAATATTCTGAACTTCCTTTCATCAGCATTAGGAACCAAACTTAAGCACTCGCAGTCGCCCCTGATTGGCAACTTTTTTTTCCCTTAAAGCACAGAATGGTCCCGATTGTCCCCGGTCCTACGGTGGTCACTACATCTATATAGTTTGTCATCCCAATCCGGTGGTTAGACTTTTTAATTATTTCATTCTAACTTAAAATGAAAACTCATTGATTATCGAAAATTTTCGCGGACGAAGAAAAAAACGCGTGCGGTACGTAGAAGGCATCGCCTACTTCCTTCTTCTGTTCGCTTTTAAAACCAACTACATTGGATATAAACAAACAAATTCATTTTTCTTCAAAATGAAGCCTTGTTTTGGCTTCTGAACATACTAAAAATATTTCCAAAAAAAAATCATCCATATATTAAAATTAATGATTTTGTTAAAGTTCTCAAAAACACCACTTTTTTCAATATAAACACTGATTTTCAAAATCATCTAAAACATGTGTAAAAAAACTTTTTTCTCTTTTTTCCGATGATTTTGTGTGATTTAAATTATCAAAATTATAGACAATTTTGAGATTTTTTGATACGCGAACGGTTAGTTCAATAATTCAGGTTAATTCAAAACCACAATTCAGTGTCTCAAATCTTTAATCATAATTTCAAATAAAGTTTTGAGAAACAAAATATGAATTAAATTAAAAAAAGAGATTCAAAGTCACAATCAGAGCCAAAGCAGAAATTGCACCAAATGTGAATTTCAGTTTTATATCTTTGAAACACAAAAAAAAGTTTTCATGAAATGTTTATGAATATGATTCTCATCAGATAAAAAAAAATTGTTATCAAATTGTTATTCAATGAATTGTATCTGGAAAAAGATAAGATTAAAAACATAGAAAAATTCATGTTAAGAGAATCACTCAATGATATTTGCAACTTAACTATGAGATCATTTTTATAATAATTTGAGATTGATCATATGGAAAATGATATGCTGATTTCAGGATCCGTAGATGATAAAATTTTGGTTAAATCAGTTGAAAATATCTCACTACGATTTTCAAGTCTGAGACAGAAATTGGGATGGAAATTCAATAAAGAAACTCTGCACTGTTGATTGGTCCAATTTAGGCAACAACAAATTTTTTTAAAAGATTTTATTTTTGAAAAATTTGGAGGGTTAAGAGTTGAGAATTTTTAAACCATCGGAAATTTCAATAATAATGATCGAAAAGTGGAAAGTAAAAACAATAACCGGTATTAACCCAGATACTGCCCGGGTAAGATTCTGAAATGCTGATCATAATGTTTCCCTGTCCCCTCTTTGCATTGTGAGCAAGTTTTGACGAAATTAGCTGCTATTTAAGTGCAGTAAGCACTACTTGGAAGTTTTACATAATATTTAACAATTTTATTGTGCAAGACTTTTGTATGCAATGAAAATAAGAAAAAAAAAATCATAATTTTCCCTGTTCTGTACAGAATATTGACATGTTTCGATTAAAATAAATATTATTCGTCATTTTTGTTTCGAGTTCGGTTCACATTAATTTTGCCCACTTTATGGGTTGAAGTTTTGAATTTCAATACCCAGAATTTGATATTCTCAGCTCGCAAAATGCAGGAGAACTTCTTCACTGCTAACTCTAGGGGGGCCCCTTAAATTATGCAAGAGAAAAACTATTCTAGATATCATTTCCCGAGGGCCCTTTTGGTTGTTATATTTCAAGTTTTCATTCCGATTTTCTAGTTTTTATTTCTTCTCATAGATTTGTAGAAATTAAAGTAGTATGATTAAAGGAATGTTAAAACTTTTTTCCCTCGGGGGCCCCCCCTGAGCCGGGGGGCCCGGGGCAATTGCCCCTTTTGCCCCCCCCCCCCTTAATCCGGCCTTGCTGATCGCCCTAATGTTTTTTTTGCAAAATCAAAGAAAATTTTAAATTGCTTGATAACAATTATGTATTTTGCGTCCAAAACAAATTTTTGAGTACAGTGTTCATATAAACTGTCGATGAAAAAGCAACTTTCCGAGTTTTTTTCTTCTTGATTTTAATTGATGAATTCCCAAATTTTCCTGGGTATTGCCCAGATTTTGGGTTGTAAACTTTGAAATCGAATGCCCGGATGTTGCAAGGTTTTTAGATAAAATAGCTCGGATTTGTTCTGCCCGGAGAAGTGCGGAAATTTTCTGGTGAGCTTAGGTTTGAATCGTTTCCGATGTTCCAATTTTTTTAATCAAAATTTGTTGCCTGTAAACTGATAGTGGAATCTGGTTCGGTTCATCATAGGGATGAAATCCTGATTCGAATCCTGATTTTCCCTTTAAAACTAAAATTAAATTAATGTTCAAGATTTTTGTGAATTTTTGTTTGGAATTAGGATTCAAAAATCGATATCAAAACAGGAATTCTCATTCTGGTTCAAAATGCAGAATTGAAATTCAGAATTAAAATTCAAAATGGTCCAAAACAAAACACAAAACAGATGAAAACCACTAGTTTATAATAAGATCTGAAATCATTTTCAAGATTGCGTACTTTAAAATCTTGATTTTTTTTCCACAGGATTTACGATAATAAATATATTGTCGATAAAATAACTCAAGTTTCAAATTCAGAAAAATTCAGCTGGAAATGTTTTTTTATTGGTTTGTTGTTTTACATCATTTATATTAAAGATGCTTCAAAAATAAAGATTTAAACTATAATCTAAATTTTAACCCTAAATAAGTTTTTTTTTTTTCAAATGAAGCCCTCAAGATCCCTCATATATTTTTACACCTTAAAAAAAACATAACACTTTTAGGGCTTGTTTTCGAAAGTATCGATTTTAAATGAATAAATATTAATATAAGAGAACTTAAACCCGATAATGAGATACTTTGAGCTTCACTTTGTTTTAAACTATTCTTTATATAAGTGTTTCGCAAGCAAAAATGTTATAGGAAAAAAATTGTCACCAAACCCTCCCCCAATTTGTCAAAAATTGTCACCAAACCTGAGGCACTTCTTGCTACGGCCCTGTTAGTACTATAGGTCTACTGCAGCCAAAACATCCCTTTACTGGAACGTTAGGTGGTCTACTTCGGGCCCCGAGGGAGTCTATTCGTCCAGACGATAAGATGGTCCTCACAAGACCAAACAAAATGCTCGATGTCACGGCAACCAAAAATATTTTTTTACATTTCTTCTGGTTTTTGCAGATTTGTAAAATCTAATGATAAGAAAACTTCTATAGCTTTTTTCTATATGAATTCAAAATTACTTTTGATCTCCAGGAAAATCGATCATTGAGTTTAAACCTTTACCTATTTTTTTAAGTTATCTTTCAAACTAGAGCTATCATAAAAAAGCTTATTGCATATTTGGATTTTGCGCCATGAAATTAGTCAAAATTAGATCTGAGATTCCTTGCACCGCTAAAAAGTATGATTTTTTTGTCCTGTGTTATTGATCTTGTGAGTGCATCATTTCCACATGATGCATGCGTTTAATTGATGCGACGGATGCGACAGTGGATAAATTTCCCTCAAAAGGGCTTATAGAAAAAGGACGTTTTTGTCGCGTCGCGTAATCGTGTGTACTGTGTATCTTTTTAAGCGAGTTGTTTTTAACGGACATCGAATCAATGCGTAGCTTATCTCGTCAGATATTAATTGTTGAACTCCCAATTCTACAACTCGAAAATTTGCACCTTAATTCCGCTCCCTTCGCAGATTATTGACCTTGTGGGTGGTTAACTGGTCTACCTCGTACGCCAGCGATTCACACACAATTATCGAAATTGCACGCTGTGAAAATTAGATCCGTAGACAAACTATCCCAATAATAGTAGCAACAGCCAACAAGCTCAAGAAAATAGCAGCCTGCAGCAGAGGAAGCATCAAAACAACAAGTATTTTCCACTTCGTACTGTTTTAACTCTCGAAACGTCTCGAATAGCTCGGTAATTGGTCATTAAAAAGTGTCGAAAATTACACACAATCAACACATCGGAATCACAATTACCGGCGATGATTTGATTAGGAGTGGGTACCCAAATCAAATCCCCAATCATTTTCCTCTTGCGTTGCTCTGCGTAAAGGCACAAGAAACGCGCTGCTGCTGGCTCCGATTATTGGCTGATTATCGGTGGTGGCGCTAAGGCGCTGAGATTTTGGTCCAAGGTTGATTACCGATCGTTTGTTGGAATCGAAAGTGAGGGCAAATTTGGACGGTTGAATGGGTGGGTGGCTTAGCTAGTTAGTCTCAGGGGAGATTGGTTGTCTGCGATTCTTGGCGTTTGACGAGGGTGTTGTGAGGGAAGGTCCCGATCCAAACGAGCCAACCAAAACAAACACACAACCAGCTAATGCCCGGTAAAACAATCAACTCAATCAGAGATCTGGTATTAACTTAACTGATTTGTGGAATGTCTATTACGTGTCCGAGCCCGAGAGTCATTCTGCCTTGGAGCAAGGCTTACAAATCAGACGAAATTATTGGATATTTTGTTTTATTCTCACTTTTTTATGGTCCAAGCCCGGGCGCGAAGATTGGCTTTTCTTATTACGCATATTCAACAACTTAAATCTACCTCGATTCGGTTCCAGTCGTCCAGCAGAGGAAGAGGCGTGAAGCCAGACATGGACAGTGGTTCACATGGCGTGGAATCTCCCGGCAGTGCTAACAAGCGCCATCAGAGCGAACGATTTCGGGCGACTACGGATAGTTTTCTGGGTATCTTCCACCTTCCACATTAACGAGAAGATTTTCGAGCTTTTGACAATCATCTATTATTTTACACGGGATAATTATCCAGTGCCCATCTGCGAGTTTTTTTTTTTTTTGGAGTCGAGCAGTTATCATCAGACGACTAACCGGAGACCGGGGAAGCTCGTAGTTACGGATGAGCTTGATGCTCTGAGCCGGATCAGCAAGAGCAAGAGAGACAAAGAGGACAGGAGGTAGTAATTTTGGAAATTGAAAAATTAAAAACAAATTCCACACTTTTCTTAAACAATGTGCTGCCAAAGGGATTATCAGGTGTGTACTGAGTGAATCAAATTCATTTTTTTTGTTAAAATACACAACTGTTTTAAGATAGGAAAAAGCCCGCGGGTGTAGAATTTATTTAGATTCGAATCTTTACTCCCGTAGGCATAAAACCTCCTCATCATTTTTTTCGTGATTTTTTGTTTTCTTATATTTTTCTACAATTCAAATGGTTTACAATTTATATTTGGATTTTGTATAAATAACAGGTGGTGGGCCGTGGAGTCGGCTTGACGGAAAATAGGGCCGATTGCAGAGTTTGACGCATGATGAGAATTTTCAGAGGGGTTGCGCATTCTCATTGAGATTGAATTCTCTATTGAGAAGGTTCGGTGGACATCTAGTTTCTTCTAGATAGGCGGCATCGGGTATTTACAGATACAGATTCAGACTATTTCTCAGATGAAATTTGAGTTTCAACTTGAATTTAGTACAGTTGTTTTCCGTTCGTAAAAATGTTGGCAGAGTGTCATCTGCAAAAAGTCGTGGTTTCCTTTTAGACCAAGCTTCGGTAAGTCGTGCATGTATAAAGAAATAGCAGCGGTCTTAGGTTGCTTCCTTGTGGTACGCCGACAGTCAGAGGCAAGAGGGGTACTGTTACTTCGGTTGACCACGTACTGTACTCTTGTACTCAAATAATCTTCAAATAATTTGGTGGCTGCTCCTCGGTGACCATAAATATGCAGTTTTTCCAGTAGCACAGAGTGATCTATGGTATCGAGGGTTATTTTAGGTCCAAATAGAGAATGACCACGAACTTTTTCGCAGCCAGACCAGAAAGAATTTCGTCCACTAGTTCACATGCTACCGTCATCAAGGTATTCAATCTGCTTCCAAACCCGTATTTATGAGTATAAAGAATTTTTTGGGTTTTAAGAAAATCTGTCAGCCTAGATTTTCCAACATTTTCTCTAAAATTGTTATTAGATTCGATTAAACCGATGTCGGCCGGTAGATTTTTTACATCCGATTCACTCCCACCTGTAGTTATTCGAATAGCTTTTGCCATTTCAGGTTATCGGGAAAGCAGCCAGTTGTGACCATTTCATTAAAAACGTCATTAAATATGTTTGCGAAAAGCTGATGATGCATTTTAACAAAATATGCTAGAATTTCATCCGATCGAGTTCTATAATTTGTAAAACAATTTCATTAATATTAGACTGTTTCAGGAATATTGAGGAATTATTGTGCATGAGAGTACTAAATTTACCAATGTCTTCCTGATTTCTAATACTTGAGGCTGGCCAGGGTTTAATGCTGCTGAAGTGTCTGTTGAAAACGTTTGCGATTTAAAAGTTTTCTATAGTAGTCTACAGTCCTCACTGTTATGAACCATTTTTACTAAATAAATAAAATAACTGTCTGAACTAAATTATCACAGATTTGTTATCACAAAACTGTATATTACAATCTACCAAACTCAGTTCAGTGATAGCGTTCAATCAAACACTCCAGTTTGTTGTTTGTTTTTTTCATTCGCAAAGCTAGCAATTGTTTTGCTGAATTTTACTTAGCTCGATTAACTTCGGTTAACGTTTCCTTTTATGTTTAAAAAAAGGACAATTAGCAGGTTATCATATCGAAAAAATTTATAATAGTTCGGCCTTTTCTTTCAGTATGTTTATCGGAAAATTTTCCTACAATTGATATTGTGTCCCTGAATAATTTCGTCGTACAAGTATGTGCACTTGTTCACAGCTTCTGGTCAACATAATACAAGAAGCTTCCGGACATTCGATTCGGCTCATTCGAATTCTTCCACATTTGGACATTCGATGGAACTTTTTGTTTCAAGCAGAAGCACTGCCCCAGAATATTCAATGCAAAGTGGATTGGTCCCGAAGAAATTTGTTGCAAAAAGGGTTTTTTAAACATGTTGAAACATTTCAATAAACAAACCCTCTTTTCGAACATTTTGAAAGTTTTCATCTTTTTGTACATTCCCGGTGAGATTTCCGTCAACAAGCCAAAAAATGCGCTAAATTTAGTTCACAAAATGGGACTTGGATTTTTGCTATCCTTTAACTGAGTTTTAAGTTAACCCTCCAAAGCCGTTCGGGTCAATATGACCCGAAGCGCACATTTCAAACATCTTTATCATCATTCCAATATACTGATTAACTGATAGTTTTGACAGACCAAGTATGTTCTATGAAAATAATGATCAAATTAACGCCAAAAAACTAAAATTTGAGTTTTTAAAATCGGTTCATTGAGAAATGAAATACAGCTAAGCAAAGCCAAAACTGGATGTCATTTTTTTAAAGTAAGACTTTTTTACATTGTCGTATAGATGGATTCTTGACAATTTCAAACATCAATGAAAAAATTGAATACAGAAAAGCTGTCAGAAGTTATGAGTATTTTAAAAATAAAATTGATTTTTCGGACTTTTAACTTTCTGAACCAGTTTCTGAAAACCTGGTAATACATATCGACTTTATTTTGAAATGTTGTGTAATTAGAATAAATTACCTGCACAATGAATATAATATCATCAAAATCGGTTAACATTTACAGCCAGGAGAACGAAATCAAATTACAACTCATATTTCCCCGAAACGTAAATTTAGCGAACGGCTTTGGAAGGTTAAGTTTCCTAACCGTGCAGAGCATAAAAAAAACCGTCACCAGTTAAAATATTGTGACTATGAAAAAGTTAAAACAGTCGCATCCATAACAGATGCTTTCCAATGAGTAACCAAGGAATATCCTTCACTATGCCTTCAGTCAAATGAAGCGTCGGAATAATCATATAGTGGTATGAATAAGGTTCAGCAATTGCTTCGGTAGCTTTTGCTTTGCTCGAAATCAAGCAAAGCAAAAGCCCAAAGCATTTGCTTAGTTTGGTATGAATAAACATTTGCTTAGCAGATGTGTACTAAAGTCTTAGAACAAAGCTTTTGCTTCGAAAAAAAGAGCTATCCAACCAGCAGAATCTGAAATTTTCTTAAGTAAAATGAAAGAACGACGAAATGACGATCAAAACATTGAAAAGTACGGCTAAAATAGCCATGAAATCGACTGTGCGGGTGTTGGGTGTAAGAACGATCGGAAAAATTTAAGTCAATACATGTTTAAAGAAAATTGAATATTGTTAAACAAAAAATGGCTTAGCTTTTTAACATTTATCATAAGCTCTCCCACACGTTTTCGGATCGGGATAGTCCGATATATAAAAAAAAAAAAAAATAGGCAATAGGCGCGCGTCTTAACTTAGATGTTTTTATTTTAATCTTTGAATTATAAAAAAAATCAAATAAATTTGGGAGATCTGAATTATGTTTTAAATTATTACAACTTTCTTCCAACTTCAAGCCGATTGGGACTTCTTCCACTGTAGCCGGATTTTTTTTAATTTGAAATATTTACTAATTGATTTGTTTTGTTTCATCTTAGACGAATCATTTCATACAACGACAGGAATATGAAAAAAGTTGGGTTATCACTTCGACTGTTCTTTATCTATGTTGAAAATGCCTTTTGAAATTGTATTGAAGTGTAATATTGCTAATTTTATAAATTCATGACGTTGTTGAAGAATTTGTTTATTGGAAAAGTCTGCTACCAAGCATGCTTAGAAAATAAAGTAATTGCTAGGAGATTTCTCGAGCGATTGCTTCAGATTTGGGCTTTATTCATACCAAACTAGCTTGTTCTAAAAGTAAAAGCTCCTGACTGAGAAAACAGCTGTCAGAAAAAACTTTATTCATATCAACCGAAGCAATTGCTTTCTGCGACTGCTCGAGTGCTCGATTTAGTTTAGCAAAAGTAATTGCTAGGGTTTTTTCATACCACCTATAGTCTCTTCAAATACGTCGTCTTTGTGACTTAGATTGATTTGAGTTTTGATTTTCTTTGGAATACAAAAAAGTTTAAAGAAACATTTTAATGGAAATTTCAAGCGGAAGCCAATGAGGATTATCTACTGGCTTGGATACTACTGCTAATGAATCCAGCAAAGGTTTTCCAGGAGGCCCGTCCAGAATTGATCCGGTTACCTTTTAAACAGTAACATTTGATGCAGACGCCGAAAAGCAAATCACATACGATGCCAGCAGAACAATCCCAAAACGACGCATTTCGACTCATACAATAACCAGGCAACTAGTTTTAAGCTTTGAAAAAAATAACATTCGTCATGCCGACGTGAAACTTTTTCAGCCCATTGAAGCTTGACTAGCAGCCGAATAAGTTCTGAAACGTGTTGGTGAAGAATAATCAGCAACCATGTCAAATGTGATGTTTGAAAAATGTATGCTCTGAGACCTTGCAGGATCTGCGAACTGTCATCGTAAATCGTGACGTGAATGATGATATAAAGGTACAAATGTCATCATCTCACAAACGCGCGTTGTCAAGCCGAATCAAACTCGAGTTCGGAGCGACACACAGTGCTGCCAGATATTCTGAGTGAATAACTGGCAGCACTGTGCACTGCTTAAACCTATTCTTAAGGAAATGCACATGTATCAAACTAGTCTACGTTACGGTTGACGAATAAATAAATAAATTGAATAAACTCAGAATATTCACACAGAAATGAGTACTTTCCCGATTTGGGAATGGAAGTGTGAATAGTGACAAATTAGTAATTGCTAAAGTATTATGTAACTCAATTCCACCACTGAAACCTGCGTTTTCAACAGAAATTATGATGTTGACAAAAGAAACTGAAAGGTGATACTGAATAAAATTTAAGTGTAAATTTTAAATTTTATTCTTGAACACTTTGTCGTTACGGTACTCGATGCTCAAAATCAGAGCAAAGTTAAACGCGTGCGTCTTAGTGAAGATTCCCATATAAACTGAGTTCTATCGTTCCAAGCAGTGATGCAACATCAAAATCGGTATTTTTAAACCCAAACAATTCTTTTGGGTTCAAATCCCTTCAGTGGCCGACAGGTAAGATTTGTTTTCTCTTATAACTGACTGTATAATAAGAATGTTCAATCAGTTGCCAGCTGGCCAGGTATATACACGAGTGCGGGATACCTGTCCTAGATTCATAACACTGAAAATGTGATGAATCTTATACGGTTGCGAAACTGATTGTCTCGTTCTCCAAATAAAACTCACAATTACACAAAACGCATTCATTACATGACAGTTCACACGAAGCCATGGTGTCTGGTATGTGGTGGTATGCATTGAAGATTAGCCGAGCTCATGATCTTAAGAATGCAATTCTGCGCATACGTTGGCGAAACTGCGGTGAATCCGTGCACCCACGGTGGATCTATATACATACATACAAACATACATGGGAATCCGAATAATCGATATGAAAATCGGTGTTTTGGAATGGTTGAAAATGGTTTTTTAGTAGTGATTCTGAAATCATAAAATATCTCGCAATCCCTACCGAAATCCAATTTTCAATTCAGATTTTAATAAATGCTTTCGTATATGTATGATGTGGGGATTTTAACAGTTGATTTTTTTTTCTATTTTTTTTTATAAATTTTTGATTAACTTTGAAAACTTCTAAGATTTGTTTCTTCAACATTTCTACTCTATTTTTTTCTAAGTTGGTTTTTCTTATTAAATTTTGGCACAAATTGCAATGATCTTTATAGTAGAAAAATTAAGATATTTTTGGTTGAAAACTATTTGTTCTGGTATTTTGAATACTCCTGAAGTTTCCTGGCAATATTCTCAATCAATTGATTTCTTCAAGTTATCTATTTTCACATGAATCCTTATAGGTGTGACCAAAATAGAAAGTGTTTACTTCTAGCATACCACACGAAACATGTTTTCAAAATTCTGAAAACTAATAAATATTAACACTTATTAGATTAATTTTTCCTGGCTACCTAGGTGCAATTATGAATATGATTGAATATTATAAAGAAAACGACAGTTTTTTATTCGCTTCAAGAATAATTATTCCTCACTAGAACTTTATTCAAAGATTTCTCTTTAAATGTACGACTATCAAATAGAAAAATCTTATTTCTTTTAAAATTTAATAGTTATTCCGTTAAACGTTAAACATCCTAACCTAGAGCTAATTTTTTGTTTTGTGATGGCTACACCGTCTCAAAAAAAACTTTATTACTTTATCGAAAACGCTCACTAAAGAAAACTTTATTATAATTGTGCTTAGCAAACTTCGAGTTTATTTACTTTGCTTACACCAAATATCATTTAGTTTAACAGAACACTCAATATTTTCGAAAGTCTTCCTCAGACTAAAAATTATCTTATATTTCGTTCGTAGTTTGTGCAACCTTGAAAATCGGTATGACATCGGTATATTTTGCCAAAAAAATCGGTATTCGGTATAGAGTGTCCATTTCCCGGCAATTTTCCCGTTCCCGGGAATCGGGAAATCTGATGGCCTGTTTCCCGGGAAATGTAAAATATATGCACTTCGATTCAAGTATAGCATACAAACCTATAATTTGTTCAAAATTTACATTGTATAATGTTTTTTTTTACTTATTTTTAATAAAATAAATCTAACTGTTTTCAACAATGATAAACTAAAAACAGTCAAATTAACTACCACATAACCTGAATAAGTCAAATGAAGAATTCATTCATGCATAATTTTAATTAATAATTATTTCCCGTTTTTCCGTTTTTTTAACACTTAACATATTTGCTCATCATATGAAAAAAAAAAACGATGTCCTTTTTATTTTGAGGTTTAAAAATTCATGCGGCTTTCAAAGCCAAAGGGAAACAAGTGCAAAAATGTTACTTTACAGAAAACACAAACTGCCTACCTGCTGCGCGATTTCCTATATATTTTTCGAAGTGTGATGGGTTTTTGTTCAATGAAAAGGTGTGGAGATACATATAATCTTTTTAAACTTATGTTTTTGAATGAAAAAAAAAATGCACGAAATAACTGCAAAATGTCAACTGCCACAGGTATCGGCATATTTTAATGAGTTTTGTATGACTACAATTTCTAAAAGAACAATAAAAATGGTTCCGGAGGCTATCAAGCTTTTCCAGAGAAATAATTTCATACTTGTCGAGAATTCCCGGGAATAAAACTATGATTCCCGGGAATCGGGAATTCCCGAATTTTTCAAATTCCCGGGAATTCCCGACCGGGAAATCCCGGGACAAACACTCTAATTCGGTATCGTTATATACAGATTCTTGGTCAAAAATTTGCGCAAAAATCGGTATAAATGCCGATGAATCGGTACATGTGGCATTGCTGGTTCCAAGCGTTTCCCGATTAACACGTTCGTCGCCACGTCACCCATATTCGGCAGACGGGTGTATTTCCTGGGGGGCCCCGTCACATCAAAAAGCAGGTGACGCTCTCTTACTTGGGTTTACCGCTCAGCTTCGCCACACGTTTCAAATATGGGAGTTCTCCCTCTTTGCTTTCTCTCTCTGAAAATTTCTTTGGGCCCGGCTAGTAAAACTACCAAAATGAGCGTGGCAACGAACGTGTTAAGTTGCGTGTACTCCATCGCTCTCTTTTGTTTAATTTCTCTCACTTTTGTGAATTACTCTTTTATCATGTCTATATGCTTAGCAAAGAAACGTTTATTTTAGAAAGTTTTTGACCTGAAGAAGGAATTCTAATTATTATACATGATTAGGTTGGAACAAATATCAATTTCTTCTTTTGTCACCCCCCCATCAATATTTCCCAAAAACGCGAAGGGGGAAATAAATAAAATTTGAAGTAATTTATGTAAGTTTCGATAAAAAATGTCAATATCTGAAAGATTACAGGACCAAAAACCAAATTTAAGAAGATGGGAGTTATTTCACCTTTTGTTTTCTTGATTTGATTGAATTATTCGATAAAAAATAACTTGATTTATAGGTTTTGTGCAACCACATAGTATGCAATTTTGTTGCATACAAGCATCCGCGCAATTTATTCCAATTTATTTGTTTTTTGCATTATTTTTATTGCCCCCCCCCCCCCTCCCCCCCTCGCGATGTTCCAACTCCAAAGTGACAAAAGAAGGATTTAAAATTTATTCCGGCCTTATTTTCAATACATTAAATATACTAGAGGTACTATACACTACACTCTTATATCTGCATCTCCGTGGAATTTGAATTCAACTTTTTTTCTTTAAATCTATTAATTTTAAATTCGAAATCAGAGACCTAAATGTTACCACCCAATTGTTAAAGGAGAAAAATATATTCTGTTTTCGATAAAACACTCATGAAGCGCTGTGAAGACTTTGACTCTGTTTATTTTTTTGGTTTATGGATAAAATTGGTAGTTATGAGCAGTAAAATTTACCGTTAGAGTTACACAGATATGCAAGAATGGGTTGTACTCCATTTTCCCGAAAACCATTGTTCAGAATAAAAAAAACACCAGAATTTAAATCACCAGAAATCCACTTCCTCAGAATACACCATTTACCAGAATTTTTTTACCATAGTACATAGTATTCCGTCTCACAACATAACTTGACGAACATAATTCTTAAAATTCACTCGGTCCATGGCAACCGTTCTAAAATTTCTCGGACACCCTACGTTCGCCAGATCTCGCTCCACTTGGTCTAACCACCTCGCTCGTTGCGCCCCCGCTCGTCTTGTTCCTACCGGATTCGTAGCAAACACCTGTTTTGCAGGACAGTCGTCCGGCATTCTCGCAACATGTCCCGCCCAGCGTATCCGGTCAGCCTTAATCACCTTCTGGATACTGGGTTCACCGTAGAGTCGCGCGAGCTCGTGTTTCATCCTTCGCCTCCACACTCCATTCTCCTGTATGCCGCCAAAGATGGTTCTTAACACTCGTCGCTCGAATACTCCGAGTGTACACAGGTCCTCCTCGAGCAATACTCATGTCTCGTGCCCGTAGAGAACAACCGGTCTAATAAGCGTCGTATACAGGTTACACTTTGTGCGAGGGCTAAGTCTTCTCGACCGCAGTTGCTTGTGAAGTCCATAGTAGGCACGACTTCCGCTGATAATTACCCTCCGGATCTCAGGGCTGGTGTCATTGTCTGCCGTCATCAGTGAGCCGAGATACACAAAGTCTTCGACTATCTCCAGCTCGTCCCCGTCGACTGTGACCTTGGCATTGCGAATTTTTTTGCCAGAATTAACCATTTCTCAGATTTTTTTTTACCAGAATGAATAATTTCCCAGAAAATGTAATATATTAATCCAACCTGAAAGTCAAAAAAAATTAAAATAGCTTTTTCCACAAAAATTGGGTTTCATAATACTATTCTAACCTACCAACCAACCTACCAACCAACCTACCAACCTAACCAACCAAAATGTCTTTCAAGTTCGAATGCGCAGCGTGAGGAGTCAGATACCAAACCGGTTTTTAAAGGACCATGGTTAGCATTAAGCCAATTAAAGTACCCAAACCATAACGAAGCACAATATTGGTTCTAAAATAAATTTAGTTGGAAAATTTCAAACCTGTAATTTCATTTAAAAAATAATTTTGAAAAAATAAATTTCGAATCATATGAAATTTACAAGAATTCATTGCAAAAAACAAATAAAAATACTAGAGGAAAAAATCTGGGATTTGTGCCATTCTAGGAAATGTTCCATTCTGGGGAAATAAATCTGGGAAATGGTTCATTCTGGGAAACAAATTTCTGGTAAATGGTGCATTCTGGGGATTTTTTTTCTGGGAAATGGTTCTTTCTGGGGCTTGATTTCGAGTATTTGTCATTCTGGGAAAAACTCATTCAGGGCAAAAGTTTTTCGGTAAATGGGATACAATCCAACAATGGGCAACAAAAATACGGAACTCCAGTTAACGAATATTCGAACAATATGCCGCATATGAAGCTTACAAAGAAAAAATATATAGATAACCATCTTTTGGTCAATATCGTTTCGACAAAAAAAAATCTTGACCCTGTTTTCAATAAGTTTTTTTTAACTTGATTTAGTATATTATTACGACTGTTGTCAAACTCTCACATACGCCCCTGTACCAATGCCGAAAAACAGTGAAACAAAAAAACGAACCACATAATCAGATTCCCATCGCAGACCTTGACTCTCGTGGAGGTCCACCCGTACTACGTGTTCGTTGGTTGGGTCCATGGAACAGCTCTCCTGAACAGCTCCTGGGGGCAGCTTCTCGTTCGTTCGTCCACCGGTTAGGCGCCAGCTCGATAATAACATTTTATACGCGCGCCCATCATCGAGCCCATTCCGGGCTTTTTCCTCGGCTCGGATATTCATTCTTGGGACCCGCAAGTGCAGGAAAAACGAACTTTTTTTCTTCAGGTGGTGGCTCCATGAGTCACTCGACGGGTGGGAACCCAAAGGGGTTTAAGAGGAAATGTTGGTGTCTGTTTGTATGTTGTTTTTTTTACCTTTTCTCTCGAGCCCAACTTCATTGATATTTATTGTTTCACAGTTTGGGCTTTGTTTTAGTTCGATTCCCGTGGATTCCCTGCGGTGATTTGGGTGCCACAATCTCGACTTACAGTATTTCCGAACTTGCTGGATGCAGACATACAAATTAATGAAACAGATCATATTCGTTTCTGGGATTTGTAGGTAGACGCGTATTTCGATCATAACTAACTCGGGTGCATCATTCAATCGAAAAATCGAAGAAAATAACCAGATCGTCATACATTTTTAAGGCTTGGGTGGCGCCGATTTTCGAGGGTTTTTTTTCTTCAATATTGCTTATTACTTCAGAGAGGGTACTCACAGACCCAGTTCGTTATTCCCCGCATGGAAATCAATGTTAGAGAATCAAACCCATTCTAGCTCGATAAATGTGTAACAAGCATCAATCCAATGTCGAATCCTGAGAAAAAAAACACGGTTTGGTTTACCAGTCACAAGGATTCAAACCTCGAAGTCTCTTGGGAAACCAAAACTCTTTCGCAAATAAACACGCATCCTTAAGCCATGTTTTGAAGACCTCAAGCTTGATTGGAAAACAAAAGCCAATGAAAATAGGCACATCAACCAGGTCCTGGAGATGACACAGAGAAGCTGTCAACGACGAAATGGGCACAGTTTTTGCTGTCCCGTTCCGGAGGGAAAATCCAGACCGGATTGCAAACAAAAACAAACTAACAAACATCACTCCTCAGCTCGAGGGAATGCAAACAAAAATATTGCTCAAATGTGCTGGAATGCACATTTTTACAATTCCGGAATTGGGTAGTGTGGTTGATTTTTTGAGAAGGAAAAATAAATACAGTTGGCGCCTTATGGCGCATGTCTCAGAAGGATGTGTTGTGCTTCGAACTCTTGCTTGATTTGGACTGAATGTTCTATTTCATGAATGTACAGTAGGGTGGATGAACGGAAAACTTATCATGACCGAATTTTAAAAACCGACCATATATGTTTTACAGATTGATCCAAAAAACTGACCTGTGCAAAATTTCAGCTAAATCGGACTTGATTGAGGGGTGCCTTAAAGCGCTCAAAACATCGGTGTTTTTGTCAACATCAAAGGGAAGCCCAAAGGAAATGATGAAATTCGAAATTTTAAATATGATCGGAAATGCACTTGGAAATGCATGAAATGTGGATATCTGGTGTTAACTCCTAAGTCCTAGAAAGTCAATTTTTATTCAAGAAAACATCAGATCTCGTCGTTTCATGTATTTCTAAGTCAATTGTCATCAAAACTAAAATTTCGGTTTACCGGAATTCCTTCGGCTGTGATTTTTGAAAGTCTAAATCAATTTTGGATAACAATTTTTTTCGAGGTAACACCAGATTTCAATGTTTTATGCATAATAGTCATTTGGTATCAACATTAAAATTTCGATTTTCGTAATTTCATTTGGTCCTCCATTTGATGAATTTTGATGGTCAAATCACCGAAACTTTGAGCGCTTTGGCGCACCTCTTAATCAAGTCTTATTGAGCGCATATTTTTTACAGGTCAGTTTTTTGGGCCAATCTAAAAAATGTATTTGGTCGGTTTGCGAAATTGTAATTGTGATTGTTCTTTATTGATTTAACGTCAGCCTATCGATATAAAATCATAGTTAGGGTCAAGGAAATAATTCGAAATTTGTAATGGCCCATTTGGCAGCCAACCTACTTAAAGTAAATTAAAATTTGAAAAAATAGCAGCGCCTACCAAAGAACATTAACAAAAAAACTCATTATCTTCACATGAATATAAAACTGGTATTAAGTTGATCATTACGACATTAATCTGTATCATACAATTCTATTCCAAAAAACAACAATTTACAGGTTGGTATCACCGCAAATTATTAAGAAATATTTCATTTAAAATACAGGCACTGAGATGTCTAGACTATTTAAATAGTTAAAAAACGGTATTCTATCAAGGAAAAAATATATAAGAAGCCGTGATGCATGGTGATTAAAAGGATTTTAAACTTAAGGGGAAGTTTAATGCCATCTTGGATTTCAATATTGCATAACATAGCGAAATTCGGCTTCTTCTAGTTAAGCGATTTCAAGCAATACCCATAATTAACAACTGATAACAACTTTTTACTTTACTTTAAGAAAATATCGAAATCCGGTATCTGAATTGGTTGAATTAACCTCGTTTGATTCGATTCAGTAGAATCAACCAAGATGGCTCAAAACATTGTATATAAAAAGAAAATATAATCTTGTTCGAGGCTGATTTCATTCATTAACTTTGACCTGTGGAAAAAATTATCAGTTTCTATATGCCATATAGGCTAGTTTGATATGTCAGATATAAATAGGAATCATTTTCGCAGTCAAAACAAAATTGATTTTTTATTTTTTGATTGCAGGAGGTTTGATCATTTATCAAAAGAGACTTATTGTTCCTTTGTTTAGGGGACCTTAAACTTTGTCTAAAATCTAATACAATCGATAGTAAACCGTACGCCTTTTGAATTTTTCTACCATAATACTTGTAATGAACCAGTTTATTATACTCAGAAACTGATGCCAAAAACTCGAAAACTAATCCCAGGTTCATAATTCTACTTCAGTTTTTCAAAATGTTCTCACTTGTTAATTGAAATATTTTCTGAATATTTAATTTAAAATGAGATAGAACCTCATTTTAAAGGTTTTCGTTCCATATTATCAAAATAAAAATTGTATTTTTGATTACACATTTTGGATTCTGTATCCAGTTAGCATTCTTGATTTTGTGGTTCGAGATAACATTAAACAAAAGATATAAAAAGCTGTTTTGAATCATCTTTGAACATTTTCAAAGGTGATGGGAAGTATAAGAGAAACATGAGATATCAAAGAAAGAAAAAGAACATAAGCCGTAAATATCATAAATTTCTCGTAAAAGATAGAAAGGCTCACCGGCAGAACTTGAACCCGCAATTTTCGCTTCAGTACAACGGCGCGTTAGCCAATTACACCACGGCGAACGTGGCGAAATAGGCTCTAGTGCGCGTACATGCCAAGTTCCATCGGTCGACTGCTGGATCTTTTTATCGATACACCCAGGGCCGTAGGAAGAGCTGACTCGTGGGAAATTTGGGATTGTGATATATTTAGCTCAGTTGGCAGTTGCTCCCTGAGCCGATGTTCGGGAGTTTTTTTGATTCCTAAGATATTGTTTATGTTATTTTGATAAACTGCTTGAAAAATTTCATTTTTGGGCCTAAACATTTAAAACTAAAATGATGCAATTTGAATTTTTAATTCGATTTTTCAAAAAAAAAAAAAAATGTGAATGAATTCGGACAAAATCAGAGTTTTATCACCGACGAAAATGTGATTATTTTCATTTACAAAGATGTACCAAACGATTTCATAACATCAGTATTGATTTCAACAGAGCAACACTTCCCTGTGTAACTGGTCTGCTCGGAACCTTGGGCAGCATTGAATGCTTCTTCATCTGACCGTAAGTTACGGCAAACCCGACCATGTGTTCGCTCGGCTAAAATCCCGATCTTCCAAACTTTTTGGACTTCTGCCAGACATTTTTTTTTTTCAGGTTTCCAGACTTCCAGACTTTTGTCATTTCTTCCTTTTGTGTGAGGACATAAATTGTTCTAAGACACTATAAATTTAAAAATGTTCATGGTAGAATATGGCAGGAATTGATTAGAATAAATGAATTATGAATTCAGAAGTGGTTGAAAAAGCTATTAATTATGGCCAATGCTTGAAGATGTAGGTAGCCAAACAGAACATGTAACTGATAGTTTCACAAACAAACGATTAGTGGCTATCTGCAACATTGAGATTATTTATTTTTATTTACATAGTATACCGTCTCACGACATAACGTGACGACCATAATTTCTAAAATTCACTCGGTCCATGGCAACCGTTCTACAATTTCTCGGGCACCCCACGTTCGCCAGATCACGCTCCACTTGGTCTAACCACCTCGCTCGTTGCTCCCCCGCTCGTCTCGTTCCTACCGGATTCGTAGCGAACACCTGATTTGCAGGACAGTCGTCCGGCATTCTCGCAACATGTCCCGCCCAGCGTATCCGGCCAGCTTTCACCACCTTCTGGATACTGGGTTCGCCGTAGAGTCACGCGAGCTCGTGGTTCATCCTTCGTCTCCACACTCCGTTCTCCTGTACGCCGCCAAAGATGGTTCTTAATACTCGTCGCTCGAATACCCCGAGTGTACGCAGGTCCTCCTTGAGCAATATCCATGTCTCGTGCCCGTAGAGAACAACCGGTCTAATGAGCGTCATATATAGGTTACATTTCGTGCGAGGGCTAAGTCTTCTCGATCGCAGTTGCTTGTGGAGTCCATAGTAGGCACGACTTCCGCTGATAATTCGCCTCCGGATCTCACGGCTGGTGTCATTGTCTGCGGTCACCAATGAGCCGAGATAGACAAAGTCTTCGACTATCTCCAGCTCGTCGCCGTCGATCGTGACCTTGTTTTTACTGGACAAGCGGGTTCGGTCGGTCTCGGATCCGCAGGCCAGCATGTACTTCGTCTTGGACGTATTAATCATCAACCCAATCCTTCCTGCTTCGCGTTTCAGTTTGCGGTAGATCTCCTCCACCGTCGCAGATGATCTGCCGACTATATCAATGTCATCGGCAAAGCAGATAAGTTGACTGGATCTGTTGAAAATCGTGCCCCGCATTTCGCCCACCGCTCGTCGAATAACACCTTCTAGCGCCACGTTAAACATCATGCAGGATAAACCATCACCTTGTCGAAGCCCCCTGCGCGATTCGAATGAACTCGACAATTCACCAGAAATCCGCACACAGCACTGCGTTCCATCCATCGTCGCCTTGATCAGTCTGATCTTGAGATCTGACCACCAAAAAAAAAAGTCACCACTTTCAAGAGTAAGCTATCCAGTTTTTCCAGAAATTTCCAGGCATTTTTTCAAAATCTTCCTGACTTTTTCTAAAAACAGTTGGTATCCCTGGTAGAGATAGAGAAACAAGAGAGATCAAAAGTAGGGGAAAGATCACATGCGGGCAGTATTGGCACATCAAAATCTGTACCGCTCATCGAGAAAATATTTTTCATCTGTACCGAAAACTCAAACATCTGTACCGAAGAAAACAAAGTTCTGCATTTAATGTGTTGATATGTGAAGATTTTGTTTCCTTATTTTTAATCTTTAATAAGATAGATACTTTATTGCACATAGTACAGTTTTTTAGTAAAACACTTTGTGAAACTCAGTTATTAATTTTATTTTCTCTCTATACAAAATGACATTAAAAATATTTTTCATAACAAACACTTCCTAATGTTCATGATGTTTATGCATAGTTTAATTAAAACGATTTATGATCGTCATATTTAATACGACATTTTTCGAAACGCCTTTTAATCTTAAACAACTTTTCGTTTTAAGGATAGCGTCCAACGTGTCAACACTCAGACGGTTATGAACTTTACTTGCAAGAATTGCATTTACTTGCGAGAAAATGCGCTCAACGAGTGGGGATTATATTCAGATATTTAATTATTTGAAGCAAATTTGGGAATCAAATTGTTCCATCACTTCCCAGTAAGGAACTCCTATCGTCAGAATGATTAAGGCTAAATTTTGACTTATTTTCTATAAAGTTTTCAATAATCTGGATAAAAGGAAAATGTAGAAACTTTTTTCAGTTATTGTAAGTCAAAAATCTCTAAAAATTTGCACCATATTTTGAAAATCTGTCATTTGTACGTACAGATTCTGTACCAAAAATGAGCTCAAAAATCTGTACCTTTCTAGATAAATCTGTACATGTGGCAACCATACATACGGGATGTACATGAATACATGATATGTCGATAGAAGGTCGAGCAGTTGATCGGCGGAGCTCGATTGCCTATTTTATCGCCGTTGTACTGAAGCGGAGATTGCAGGTTCAAGTCCTGCCGGTGAGCCGTTGTATCTTTTTCGAAAAATTCATGATATTTACGACTCATGTTTTTTTCATTCTTTGATACCTCATGTTTCTCTAATTCTTTCCATCATTTTTGGTAAAAATCTTTGAATTGGCGAAAAAGTTGATAGATTAAGCTTATCTTATTTGAACAAAAAAAAATTTTTTTTCTTCCAGAAATAGAAGGCTTTCTTAAAACAACTTATTCTATGTCCAAATCAAGTAAGCTGAATTCCGTCGATGAAAGTAAGTTGAATATTTTGTTACCAAAGGATTCCTTATACAAATCTAGCTTACCATTTAAAAAGATTTTGGGATGTGTTTTCAAAAGTTGTTTAGATTTGTTGACTTGTTTTGAAACTTGAAAGTTTCAAGAAGAACTTAAATTTTGAGCTGCTTAGAACGTACTCCATTGCAATAATGGGGCTGGATAAGCTTTTTTGTACTTGTTTTCATGGATTTTTGGTTGCTTGGGATACTTTCATTTGGGGTAGCAATATTTTTAGAGGGAATGCATCTGGGGAAAGCCTGAAGAAACTATTGCAAACGGAGCCACACATTGTGTGTGTTTTGAGGGTTTGATGCCTTCCCTTGATGAACCATCGATCGTGGAAGCCTTCGGGCCAACCTCACAGACACAGACAGGGCATTGCTATCGATGAGAGTTTCTTACATGCATACATAATGATATCACTTTTAGGGATAACTCACAGCCAAAATTTTGCATTATTGTGCCTTCAAATCCCTTTTACAAAAAGCTGGCAAAACGAGGCATGATTGAACTTTCAATAAAACCGTGGTATTTGTCTGATTCATTAAAATTAATGATATCTTAGTGAAACATTGTTTTGATATCAATTAATATCAATGTGGTCTCAATGTACTATCATAAAACGAATTTTTGGCACACAAATGATGCCTAGTTTTGCTTATGGAAAATGGTATCATTTTGCCATTGATACCTTGATTTGGTCGCACTTTGCTATTGACTTAGGAATCAAAGTCTGCTCGGGATCGATTGAATCCCTAGAATAAAAATTAGCCATTAATTTCTACAGTGTCAGACAATAGAATAGGACCACAGCTCAATCCAAAACAGAGAGTGACAAAACTTTGAAAAAAAAATTCCATTTAAGTGCATCAAACCATTTACAAACTGTAAATTCCATTCTTCGACGAAATTAAAATCATCCGTAGTTAAAAAGATTGTCCTTTATTTAAAAATGCGTTTTAAGCATATTTACTGACTAAAATAACGCGACATAAAATAGGACCGCTTTAGAATTCATGGTTAAAAAAAATTACAAAAAAGGAAATTCATACCGTGATCGATTTGCAGGGTTAGTACTTGGTAGTATAACCCTTATTACGCATCACTTCTCGCACCCGATTCGGCATCGACTCCACCAGCTTTTGGCACGTTCTTACCGGGATAGCGTACCACACCGCCTGGATTCTCTCCCACAGCTGCTGCTTGTTTTTTCGGTGTACACTTTACGTTTAACTATTTCCCATAGGTTCTCTATAAGATTGAGATCAGGGGACTGTGCTGGCCACTCCATAACGTCTACCTTATTATTGGTCTCATCCGACCACAGCACATTTCTCCATAGTTTCTCCTTTTCCGGACCCAATCGAAGTGGTCCTTCGCATACTTCAGCAGCGCCTTCATGTGCTTCGGCGTCAGCATCGGCACCTTCCGGGGACTTTTTCTCCTAGTCCCTTCTCCGCCAACCGTCGCTGAACCGTCCGGGAACTCACAGATAAGTTCAGCTCGTCTCTGATCTGCTTGGACGCTTTGAAAGGGTCCTTTTGCGAGGCCCGCTTGGTTGCCGAATCGTCCTTCGGCGTCATTTTGCGGGGGCGGCCGGTCAGTTCCCGTTTGCCGGTGCTGTGAAGCGCGTTGAAAACGAAAGTTTTCGACCTTCCTAAGTAGTCAGCAATCTCGCGTTGGCTTTTGCCAGCCTTGTACAGATTCCGGATGATCGCTCGCTGGACCTCCGTGCAGTGCTGTGCCAGACCCATCGCTTTTTCGCTGAAAACAGAGTAGGAGGAAGGAAATCTTTATTTTTTGTTTGTTTTCATGATTTACATGATTAATTTTATGGGAAATACTTACCAGGACACGAAAATGGACAAACAACACCGAAAACAACAACTAGAGCGCTGAAAATGCCGGAACAGCCAAATCGATGAGCTGGTCTTATTTTATGACGCGACTTTTTTCACCTTCTGACAGCTTTCTGGTCGAGTAGAACAAACGGGTTGCTTTGATTGCAACAAAAGTGCAGTATACAAAGTTGGTATACTACAATAAGTGCTTGCCGCTAGGTGTCGCATATTATTATATTTGAATTGGCAGTTCAAAGGTAATTTGAATATTTAGCATTAGAGTGGTCCTATTCTATTGTCCGACACTGTATGTAGATTAATAGAGAGGAATAACGGTTTAAGAAGGAGTTTATAGAAAACCACACAGAGTAAATAACAATCTAGATTAAAAAGATAATAAATAAAAATTAATTAAGGCAAAACGAGGTATCATTCGACTTTCAATAAAACCAAAAGTTTGCATTGCTATGGTACTTGTGTAATTCAATAAAATTTATGATATATTAGTGGAGCTTTGTTTTGCTATCATTTAAAATTATGATTTAAAAATATGGTATCAGTTTGCTGTAAGTTCATCGTTTTGGTCTCAATTTACTACCATTTAGCAAATTTTTTGCACCAAAATTATTCCTAGTTTTTCCATTATGCAAAAATCAAAACCGAATTATGGCATCATTTTCCCTTTAGTACCTTATTGCGGTCGCAATCGACTTAGGTAATAAAGTCTGCTCGGAATGTATTGAATCCCTTGACCAAAAAAATAGTAAAAAATTACTATAAAACTGAATTGAGAGTAAACCATTGCTTTAAAAATTTTGCATTATGAAGTTCAAATTATTATCAAACTATTACAACCTTGATTTTTTATGAAAATATTCAAAAATGACGATAGAACGACGACGATCTTTAAATCACTTTTCGGCAAATTTTCCAATCAAATTTTAGTAATTTAAAAATATTTTTCCTAAAGCTCTTAACAAATTTGGTTTGACACATTTTTTCTAGAATAATTGATCATTGTAAGGATTTCCAGCTTCAAGATACATAAAGCTGAATATTGCTCTCTCCTACTTGTTCGAGCAACGATTAAAGCTGTAGGTTAATGATCCTAACAAAGAATAAATCAATCAATCAATCCAGAACTCTAGTGGTGTGAAGCGGAAAGTATCTTGCCACTGACGACGAAGACGACCGACGACTTGCAACGTCCAAGCAAAAGCACAAAAAGTAACGACTCCCCAACAACACCTGTGCTATCTTTTCTGAATCTGCTAGTTTGTCGGGGCACCTGTCAAGCAGTATTTACCACAACAGCGAACAAATAGAAGGGAGATTGTGAAAAACTACAAGAGTAAAAAACAACACCCCGATGGACTGAACGAAAAGTCACTGCTCGCTTGACAGCACAATTGCTGCGGAGGGAAATGAAAACTGTGATCCTCAATAAACTACGTTCACAGTTAATATGTCAGAGATTTTCCACCTGACCGGGTCTCTCGAGAGATTCTGTTTGACTACCTTCATCTCAACCGTTGCGTTCGTTGTTGGTTGGATCAGTTCCCAAGTGACTTAAAGCACTATTGTGAGCCGTTTGAGAGTAGATTGTAGAGTGATACCTACTTGATAAGTCATGAATTATTAATGCAGGATGTTGTGCAGGTGCAAAAAACTACGTGATAGCAATGACAGGTTTCTACCAGGAGTTGCAAGTGTGACTTAAATTAGCGTCACTGTGTCGTGAGAGGAGGTTGTGCGAAGCAACGGCTGTGATTTTTTGCTGGCACCTATTTTTCTAGACTTTAGAAGCTCTCTGATGTTCAATCATGAAATATGAAAAAATTTAAAAGTATTTTTAATTTTTTTACGTTATTTAAAAAAAAACCTTTCCCGTGTTTGCTCGATCACTGAGATTTAAGCTCATTACCAAGTTCCCAACTCAAATAAGTCAAAGTGTGAATTCCACACACCTGCAATGCCCAGACTTCAACGACTGTTTGCAGAAGCTGCGTCATTAAAGGAACAATATACGAGGTGCTAATGAGCAATTTCGCAACTCAATTGAAGCGTCAGCCGGTAGCATTTTTCTTTTCCTCACACGAAAATTTTCAACATCCAGCTCAAATTTCTCAATCCAACAGTCACGTCTCAGCTTTGCCCAAAGGAATGACTTGGGAATTGCAAATGAATCAATCGGCCAAATCGGATGCCGAATCCCGATTGATAGTGGGCGAGAACCAAGTTTTTCGAGATCCGAACATGTCTCCCCTTTCAGTTCTCGCCTTCCGAGGGGTTTCTTTATTAAGTTTTTTTTTCAACACTTTCCTGTTCAAATAATGGGGATCTGTTCCGTGAGTCTCTCGCTTGATTGAGCCAAAATAAAATCACACAAAGCGCCAAATCACCGTAATCATCATCAACCGATGGAAAAGAATGGTGTTGGTTTTTTTTGTTGCCATTCAGTTCTCAACTGGTGAGTTATAAAAACTGAACCAGTGCCAGGGGTAGGCAGCCAGAGCGAGGGAAAATGTGATTTTAACACCTCGTGGGTAATTAAATTTTTTGATATATGCTGGCTCGCCGGGTCGCGAGGAGGTTCCTTTTTATGACGGTTTTTGTGCGCATGATTTACGCCGGTTGATATTTGGCGAGCCGGTTACGAGGCGAGAAAAAATAAAGCGGATTTTATATTACGATGGTAAATTGGATGGAAACGGGCCTCTTAATCTTGAATACGATTTTTCGTGACCATCTATTATAATTATTATTGTTGGGCGACGACGATGGCTCGTGGTTGTCACGGCCACGGAATTTGAATGGATCTGTCTATCAATGGCCAAATCAATTTCTACCGTTGAATAGATGTTTTTGTCGATTGCGCAGTGAAATATACAATCAAAGTCAAGAAAAATTTTAAAATTCAAACTAAGTTTTGCAACATTTTGTGTTTTTTATTCTTAAAAAATTCAAAAAAAAAAACAGACTGAAGTTTTTAGCAATGGTATGAATAATATTATACTGGAATTACACAAATCTAATATTATGCTTTTCATCATTGAAAATTTTTATTCGAGCTGAAATCATAATTGTACAGTAAAAATGAAAGGGGTAGTACTGAATGAACGGATGAAATTTTATTAAAAAATAGCATCACTACACCCACAGAAGAGGTTACAAAAATTTAAAGCTATTCGGCGCTAACTATATGACAAAAATACGTTGAAACATTCATTGTACCAAAGATGATATGACTCCGGCTCCCGTGCAAAATGGTGTATGACCTCTACATTCAAACGAAACATGAAAAGAAATTGTATGGGATTTTCATCCGTTTGGATAATTTATCCCAGATAATGAAAATAAGAGAAAATAAGAGCCATCGGAAAGTAAAAATCAAACACACAACTCCAATTTAATATCGTTTTTCCAATCTTACATTTTAACCAGTATGACACTTAACCGAATGGAGGACGAAGGATAATTGCTAAGTCGATTTGGGGTCATTTTCGAAAAGCTTCGTTTTAATCGTAAAACTCAAAATGCATGGTTATGGAAAATGTATACATTACTTAGTCCAAAATCAAATTGTGATAACAATCACTTCGAGTTCCACGCTCGCTTGCGCGGCTCAGTAGAAAAAGTTCCAGGTTATTACTTCGTGATTGACCGAGGCCACCAATTTTGTACAAAGGCTAAAAGAACGGTTCTTGGGACAAGAAGCTCATTCTCAACGTACAAAACTGCGTTTAACATCAATAACGGCGCCGGCCACGTCCTAGTAGTCAATATATAGGAGGAAGTGGGGGTTAAAAAGATTCATTGGGAGACACTCTTGACTCGTGTTACGGTGAATTATGAAGATTATTTTTCTAACTCTAATGAGTTACTATTGAGAGCTCACCAATGGTTGCTACTCCGTGATTGACCGAGGCCATCAATTTTTCCCAGAGGTCAAAAGAATGGTGTCTGGGATTGACAGCACATTCACAATGAACAAAACTGATGCTCTCTCTTTATACGTCAATAACGGCGCCGGCCACGTCTAGTAGTCAATGGATAGAGAGGAAAATAAGAGAAAGGGATGATAGACTGTAAATTCATGCTTTAGGACCGAGGTCACCTCTGCATCCTAGCAAAACAATTTTTGTGGGGATGGGGGAAAAGGGATATGATCAGGAGACACTTTTGACAAGTGTTTAGATCTTACTAAACCAATTCTCCGGTGCTTTCATTGTTCCTAACAAAATGTTTTTTAACTCTACAAAACAAAACGAAAAATCAAGAGTATACGTGTACATCAGTTGAAACAAAAATCATTACACTTATTGTGAATAACATATATTGGCCCACTAGCGTAACAATCTCTCTATAAGAACAGTGTAAAAAATAAAAATAAAAATTATTTAACAAGTTTTTCATTGACTGATATTTGTAAGCTATAATAAACCCAACCTTTTTCTAAGAGACCATCTATTGATATCAACAAATTCAACAAGGTAATTTCAGAAAGTTGCAAATGATGTATAGTCAACTAAAATGTAAATTCTTTAACTCCTGTTTCTTAAAAAAATAGAATCTTTGTTATATGTAGAATGTAAAACAAAAAATACAATTAATCATTGATCAATTTCAAAATATTATTGTAAATTATTATTATTATATATTGTGTTATGCTTTTCAAAATATTCAAAAATGTTCTTTAAATGTTAACTGAAAGCAGTGTTTAGCAGCCTACCAAATCCAAGTTCGTAGCTGAAAAGTTCGAATACCTCGGCAATTTCAGAGACAATAAAAAAAATAATAAAAAACTGCTCCCTCCTCGACCTACTAGCTACAGTCTTTAGTCCATATGCCGCCCTCATAAATGTTTTCATGAAGTTCCTGCTCTTTTGTCTTTGGGTTGCTAGATTCAATACGACAAAGGAGTTTAAAATTTAAAAATAAAAGTAGTTTTACATTCTTTTAAGAGCTTCAGGCACATACTTATTTACTGCCGAAAAACTGATTCCATCAATTAAATATAATCACTTTTCAGTTTCTATTATATTTTGTACTAGCTGATCCCATACGAACTCCGTTTCGTTTTGAACTTGGAATATGTCATGAACAGTTTTTATGAAAGTCAATTGCCGAACATTTTTCAGATGCACTTCCGAATTCATTGTTAAGTAATAATTGCAAAAATATGAAACGATTACTTTTTTTGTCGTCTGCTACTAAATTTAAAATCAGGAATCAGTGAACCGTGCCAAAAAAACTCCCGTTTATAAATTTTGACTCAATCGTTGCATAACAACGCAATTATTGCCAAAAAGTTAAACCCCTTTCGATGGCCTCCCATACAATCTTTGAAATCTGAAATTGATTGCCCTTCCCTCAAACTCCCGTGTGCAAATTTTCAATGGAATCCATTGCATAATAACGTCAATATGGCTAAAACAGTGAAAAATTGATTAACATGGACGACCCCTTTCGTCAACCCCTGGAAAAACATTTGACATCTGAAATCGATTGCCCATCCCCGAAAACTACCGTGTGCAAATTTTCATTCCAATCCGATGTCAAATAATGACGATATTGCAAAAATATTGAAAAGTTTATATGGACGACCCCCTTTGCCGGCCCCTTGTACTGAATTTAATACCTCAAATCCATTGCTCGTCCCTCAAAACCATCGTGTATAAATTTTCATTTCAATCCGATGTATAATAACGACAATATCGCATTAACAGTGAATGTTTAATATGGACGACCCCTTTGGGAGACCCCTTTTTTTAATTTGGATAAGTGAAATCAATTGTTTGTCCCTAATAACTCCTATGTGCAAATTTTCATCCCAATCCGATGTATAAAAACGTCAATATCACTAAGATATTGAAATCTAATATGGACGACCCCTTTTTCCGGCCCCTTACACTCAATTTGATACTTTAAATCGATTGCACGTCACTCCAAACTATCGCGTACCAATTTTCATCTGAAAACGATGTATAACAACGTCAATATCGCAAAAACAGCGAACATTCAATATGGACGACCCCTTTGGATGACCCCTTACACAAAATTGGACACCTGAAATCGATTGATTGGCTTTCAAAACACTCATGTACAAATTTTCAACACAATCCGACAAAAAGTAACGTCAATATCGCAAAAACAATATTTGTCTTGTATGGACGACCCCCTTCAGAAGGGGTCATCCGAAATTCTGAAAACATTTTTCATCCTTCCTGGTCCTAATGAACATCCATGCCAAATTTCAGACCTCTAGCTCTTAAGACGGCTGAGTCTATAGAGGACAAACAAACAAACAAACAAACAAACAAACAAACAAACAAACATACAGAAATTGCTTTTTATATATATATAGATGTACCAACACAAAATCACGACAAAAACCATCGAAAAGACAACCAGTTTTCCTGATAAATGTGATTCAAACCGAAAAATATGCTATCATTATCGTTAACTTTATGAAACAAAATTAATTTTGATACCGAATCTTCGAATAAACGGATGAAATAACAAGTTTCAGTTTGACTCACAACCTCCTTACTCTTTAAAACCTGTACATTGAATCGCCAATTGCTTTCATAAACTATTCGAAAATTCAAACTAATCTTTACAAACGCCTTCATGCGTTTCAATAGCTAGGTAAAAATTGGTTGAAGTTGCACAAAAGGCGTTCCTTAAAGGACACTTACGTTCAAGCTTTAAAGACAATTCATTTACCATGCCCCCTTCCCTTACCCAGGAAATTTCTGTTCTCAATGTTTTTCTAACTCCCATTTGAATCTATAATTTGTACAAAATGAGAATAGGAATCAAACTACTTATCTTGAAGTTAAATCTGCATCAGTTTTCCTTATTCTGTACAGCTCACCTGGGTCGGCCCGGAAGGCGTAGCACTAGCACCAGCGTCTGGATTGTTCGACAAAAAAAAAGTCCAAACTCACAAATTGTCAACTATCGCGACGTCATTTCACTTTTGCTTGGTTGAGAATTCAAAGGCACTGAACTCAAGTTGAAAATTATCAATTCTTTCACAGACCACAAATATCGAAATAATTTTCCGGGAGCTAAAATTTGCAACGAAAAAAAAAAACAACACACACGTCAACGGTCCACATTTTGTTGGTGAGATTGAATTTCCAAAAAACTTAGAAACTCTAATAAAAATGCTTAGATATCTTTAGGTTTGATTCATCCTTTACAGAGGCGAACCAGCCTGCGGCTGAAAACCACTCATATAAAGACAAAAAAAAGGAATTCAACCACAAAAAGGCCGAATTTTGAAATAGAACTGATTGAATTTATAATTTGAATTGGCGAAACAACAATAGGGTTAAAAATATTCAAATTCATTTTACCAAAATTAAGGAATGTTTTTGCGACATTATTAACACTAAATATTCCAACACTTTGTATATACTTACTAGCTGATCCCGTACGAACTTCGTTTCGATTTAAATCATTAATACGTCAAGGTGAGTTTATAATATTTAATCCGATGCGGTTTTTGGACAATATTGGGTAAATCATTCAACAGAGTTTGGAATCGCCGCTTTTCCTTGTCCTTCAACTTGATATTAAAATAAAAGGGTTGATTTGCTTTTTTTCATAAAAATTATGTGAGAGTGTGTGTGTTTACTTCTCAATGGGTTGCAAAATTACGACATACTAACAGAAATATATACTTTTTGTTTCTATGTACGAATCCTATGTACCTTCCTTAAAATAATTTCATCAACACTGAACTTTTTATGTGGACAACCTCTTTATCGTCTCATAGTCTGAAATTCCATTTTCAGTCCCTCATTAATCCCTTTTGCAATGTATCCAATGTATAATAACGTCAATAACATGAAAACAGTGAACAATTAATAAAGACGACCCCTTTTGCCGACCCGTGAACCGGAACTTGCTACCTGTTTTTCATCTCAATCCGATGCATAATCACGAAAATATCGCGAAAACAATAAACATCGAATATGGGCGACCCCTTCATTAAGGTACGATCCAAAACTTGATACCTGAACCCCTTTTATTTACGTTTCCTGTCCCTCAATTTGGTACCAAAAATCAATTTCTCGGACTTCAAAACACTCATGTTTTAATTTTCATCACAACTCGTTGTATAATAAAGAAAACACCTAATATGGACGTCCCCTCTGGCCGATCCCTGACCTAAATGTTTCTCAAAATACTCATGTGCAAATTTTCATCATAATCCAATCTATAATAACGTCAATCTCTTAAAAGTTTAACAGGTGATATGGACGACTTCTTTGGCCGACCTCTGTCCCTCAATTGAAAACCAAGAATCGATTGCTCTTCTTTAAAAACACTCATGAGCAAATTTTCATCACAATCCTATGTATAACAACGCCAATATCGTAAAAAACGTTAAACAGTTGATTTGGACGACCCCTTTGGTCGACCCCTGACCCAGAGTTCAATACCTGAAATCAAATAGCCATCTCTCATAACCCCTATGTGCAAATTTTCAGCTCATCTTATGTATAATAAAGTCAATATCGCTAAACCAGTATTTGTGATGTATGGACAATCCCCTTGAAAAAGGGTCATCCGAAAATATGTAAACATTTTTCATCATTCTTGGTCCCAATAACCAGCCACATTTCAGCTCTCTAGCTTTTAAGACGGCTAAACCTACGAGGACAAAAAAAAACAAACAAACAAACAAACAAACAATCGAAAAACAGTAGGTACTTTTGAATAGTCGTCAATAATTTTGTGTTTCGTGTTTTATAAATCTAAAGACGCCAAAATGTCACAAATTACGTCAACTTTCACTTTTAATTTTTTTATTGTGACTGAAGCAGCTTTGGCGATTGATTCATTGAAAAGAAAGGCATTTACAAAAAAAATCATTAAAACTTATTAAAAATTTATTAGCATGAATTTAAAAAAAATCATAAAAATTTATTAGCAGTTGTATTAAAACGTTTCATGATTATTCGTTCTGGACGCATGAATGAAAAAAAAATAGCACAATTTGTTCTTTAAGTTTGATTTGAGAATGCTAATGAGAATAAACCCTGGGCTCTTCCCACGGCCCTGGCTCTGGCGGGCTTTGGTATCGCATGTCATCCTTTTTCAATGAAATTATACCAACAACAACTTTTTATTTAGAATTGCCTAAACGATTTGAATTATTTAGCTACTTTTGTATTTTGCAAACCTAAATTTGAATTCAGGTATTTGAGCATAAAGGGCGCACACGAAACTATTGCGACACCGAAAATTTCATGCCAATTTTCTTAAAATGTTTAAAATCCAACCAAAATTTTTGGGTAGTTTTAAACATATATTGACTTCAAAAATCAAAAGAAAATTTTATCGATGGAGCTTTGAGTGTAAAATCGAACGCATTTTCGCTTGATGCCCCCCATCAAAGTCTTTACAGTCAACGATGCCGCATTTTGATCGGTATTATCAGTGTATCTTATTCTCTCCCATAAAAGTCTCAATATAACAAAAAGAGATACACTGATAATACCGATCAAAATGTGGCATCGTTGTTTACAGTGTCATCCGGTACCATTTTCTCAGTAATTTTTCATTCTCTTAACATGTCCTTCTCGTTTTTGTCTGTCTTCTCGCACTTCTGAAGTTTCCGCTTCATTATTTTCCAGTACTGCTCCACCGGGCGCAGTTCCGGACAGTTTGGCGGGTTCATGTCCTTTTGAACAAAATGGACAGAATTCCACTCCAAAACACTTTTAGGATAGTGGCATGATGCAAAATCTGGTCAAAATAGCGGAGCTTCATCGTGCTGCTGCAAGAACGGCAAAAGGCGCTTCTCGAGGCATTCAGATTTGTAGATCTTGCCCTTTTCTGTGCCCTTTCCCAGTAAACATGAATCGGCAGAGAGATAAGTCAAATCGCCAGTGGGATCGTATCGATCTCTCTGGCGATTTTGCATCATTAGATCGGCAGAGAGGAACACACCATACGCGTGCCTTGGGTGAGTGCCACGAAATAATCTAAGACACGCCCTCCAGAGAAACACACGAAAACGATCCGAATCGTGTTTGTATGTTTCCCTTCGGGACGCGTGTTTGCCTGCCTGAGAAGCCGACTGCTACGACTGCACCGTACGAGTGTACAATTCAATCTGATTTAGCATGTACGCATGTACGTATTCGTTGCCTCAAGGTTTCTCGGCAGGACAAACCGAATGAGAGTATTTGCGTTCTTGGAGTGTTGCCGAAATTAACCGTTTTATTCTCAGTTCGGCGACTCAAATCTCAATTTTTTGTAAGCTCTGTCGATTTCTGAGAGAACGCGCTTACTGGGTTGTCATGAAAGGCTCACTCCTCAGTCCGCAAAAGCAGATGGCCTGCCAAACGAGATATTTGGAGGCGAACTTCGACATTTCCTTCTTCTCGAATTTGTCGTCCAAATCGAACTTGCTCTTGCCGGTGAAAAACTCCAACCCCGGAATTAGCTCAAAATCGGCATTTATATACCTTTCGTCGTCCATCACACAGCAGGCATATATTGTCAGCATCTTCTCGTAGAGCTTCCGTGTCCGAGCTTAAGCCGTCGATTGTTGCCGCTCATCGCGGTTCGGGAGGTTCTCTACCTTGTATGTATGTAGTCGAGCTTTCTTCTTTGCGTTCTGAACGAGGCTCTGCGACATGCCGATCTTTTTAGCCCAATCACGGCTTGAGACGTTGGGATTTGCTTTAATTAGGGGAAAAGTTCATATAACGCCCCATGTGGCTAATACGCGCCACTCTTGTTTTGAAGAATCTGAAACATTTTAAGCCTGCAAAATATTACCAATTTGTTTTAAATGCTGTGATTGGTCATGGCAAGTATGAATTTTTCCTTAAAATGCCCCTGTGTCTTGATAATTTCACTATTTAGGTTTTTCTTCATTTCGATCTAAATTTTAAAACACTTTTAGTAAGGTGTCACCAAGCAGAGAAAATCGAATAAGACAATATTTTCTGACACATCGATAGAGGAGAATCTAAATTGTGATTTTATGCTAAAAAATCATACTGAACTCGCTAAGGTATGCTTTTCATGGGTAGGTTCTATCACGGCCCATGCGCTCTTTATAACGCGCCAATCGTAGTAGGCTGAAAATAGCATTAATTTTTCAAAAAGGCCAATTTTCATTAAAAATGAACAAAAAGTCTAAAACCATATTTTGAGCGTTTATTCAGCCCAAAAAATTTATTTTTCATTTTTTGTTAAATTTCTATTAGTCCATTTTGATTTTCTTTTCAGTCAAAGTGTCTGTAAGTATTGGTGTGTTTTCGGTCTTCGGCTGCTCTCGGGTGTGTTCGGCTGCTAGGCGCGTATTGAATACACAGCGGCGCGTATTCGCAACACAGTTTTGATTTGTGGCTTTGAACATGGTTTTAAAAAATCATGTTTTTGAAAAAACTATAGCAATTTGAGTAATGAAAAATCATAGGAATTTGTAGAAAACACTTTTCTTCAACGATTACACCCAATTTTAACACAATTTGTACGTGGAATACATAGAAAATCAGCGATTCGCTTAGGTGGCGCATAATAGGGCATGTTCCCCTATCCTCTTCACCTTTCCCTCCGTCTTTATTGTACAACAATTCTCCCAACTGCGTCGGTGCGGCAAATCCCTCCATTTTCGTTGAATCGAAAAACACGACTTCGAGTTTGACAGCATGTAAACAATACACATCAATGAGAAAGAGTGCACATTTTGGTAGATTTTTAACCAATGGTTTAAAAGTTATGCACTGCTTGATGTGTAGCAATTATTTCGTGTTCGCCTTTTATTTTGAGCATCAGACTGTAAATTAAATCGAAGATGTAATTGCAACACATTTTGTGAGTAGCTGAGTTTTTCCTGAGCCGATGTCCGCGAGTTCGAGCCCAAAAGTAAAAATCGAGCACAGTTATACTGTATAAGATTTTCAACAAATGTCCGCCAACTGCAATGTTGATATAAAGTCGCGAATGCCATAAAGATGGTAAAATAACTTGAAACGAATAAAACCAACTGGTTGAGTTTCGATGTCCCTTAGAAAGAAGGAAGATGTTTAGTAACGGTTGGGAATAAAATTTTTAGCTGAAACTTTATTTCGAATATTTTATTGTATGTAATATCGAACAATTTGAAATTTAAGCTAGTTAAACTGTCAAAATCTTCCCGAAAATTACCCTTTAAATTTATTTTGGACTTATTTATCTCTCATTTATCTCGAGTAGATAATATAATTATTTTTAAATTCATTCGGTTCTTTATAAACTATTTTGAATGTCACATAATGAAACAAAAACAGTCGTAATGACATAATCCGTTGAGAGTTTCAACTGTATGCTAACATATGATTGTGCGCAAATGAAGCACTGATAAATAACAGCTTATTGTGATTCCGTCGAATCGAATTGAAAATTCCAATTCAGATGGCAATAAAAACCAAGCTCAAAATTGTTTCCTCACTCTACCACCACATCTCATGCTCAATCCAACGACTTCAGCTGATGCTCACTTCTGTGCCTAAATAGCTTTTCATTATCCACCACATATGGTTGGTACGTATTCCACAATCTCAATTTGCATGGAAATAATGCAATTTAAAACCGAACCATCCCATTATCTGCATACATACTCAAGCACACTTACGGAGCAACTGACTTTTCTTGAGCCCTCAGCCCAAAACCTCATAAAACGGACCCAAATTGAGCCTAACAAGGCAACGTCAGCAGCAGCCCACCAACAGAAAGTTTTCAAGCATACTTACCAAAATCCACAAGAGTAGCAGCAGCAAAAAAAATACCCGCAAAATCCGCAAAAGAAAACGTCAGGGAGAAAACGATGCCTTCCCATCAGAAGCAGCAACAAATAAACCAACAACAACAAAAACCACCACTCAACAAGGCAATGGAGCGCTGAAAATTTGTGAAAACGTATCATTAACCTTCCAAAGCCGTTCGCAAAATTTCCGTACAAATCTATTTTAGATAAATTTGACCTGTAGTTCACGTACGTTCTCCTGGCCGCAAATATTGACCGATTTCGATGAATTTTAATTCTTTGTATAGATAATTTATTCTAGTTTCTCAATATTGAAAAAATAAGTCGAAATATTTTACGAGATCACCAGTAGCTGATTCCGAATGAAAAAAGTCCCGAAAAAGATCTCTTTTTAGAATGCTTATTACTTGTGACAGGTTCCAAATATTGCGTTGATTTTATAATATTTGGAATTGTCAAGAATAAATCTATCCATGGATGTATAAGTTTTTGGTGGTCCAAAGGAAGTTTTGGCCGCTATCCCGGAACTTCCGGTAGAAAAAATTCTTACTTCAAAAAAGTCACCCAATTTTGGCTTTGCATTGCTGTATCTCGCTTACCAATGGAGCGGTTTTCTGAATTCAAATTTTAGTTTTTTTTCGTTAACTTTATTATTATTTTTGTAAAACATAGTTGGTTCCTCAAAAATCTCAGTTGTTCAGTATATTGCAATGAAAATCACATCTTTTTTGTCATTTTTCAAACTCCCCCTCATGTCGGTGGGTTTACGGGATTTTGTTAGCGTGATTTCTCTAAAATTTGAACTCAAATTGGTAACTTTTAATATACCTAAAGATTCATTAGAATCTCCTCTTTCGATGGACATACTTTTTGTGTGGTGTTTTGAAAATTTGTAGCAACGTTTTTCGAATTTACTGGAAGCTGTCAGATTTCAACCAGTTTGGCCCACATTTTCAGCAGGTTGATGTACAAATCTCGCACCCCTCACGTAGCCGCGGGAGAAACAAATCCTTTAGCTCTCTTTTTGTCGCTCACCAAATCTACCACCCAACCCAGCAGCAGAAGGAATTGCCGTCTCGTCGCGTGTTTTTTTTTCTTCGGGTTTGGATGGCTAGGGCAAATTTGCCCAACTCACCAGCCTTGTGGTTTGTTGATTGATTGTGCTCATGCCTCTTTGCGTAGTAAATGTTTTGATGTTAAAATAGAGAAAGATTATTTCTCCAAATTGAAATAAGCCTCTTGAATCTTTTTAGATGTTTTATCATTAGAATTCTTCAGTGGTACCTACATTTGTTTTGAATGTTATCATAGTTCTTTTCTATTGTTTCAAGCAGTGTCTACTGCAAGAGAAACAAAATCTATGATCTAAGCAACAAATATTCTGAAATTATATTCAGAAACTTTAATCAGAATAAGAATCTGAAATCTGAATCTGAAATTGATTCTGAATCTGAAATCTGCAATCTGAAATCAGAATCTGAATCTGAAATCAGAATCTGAATCTGAAATCTGAATCTGATATCTGAATCTGAAATCTGAATCTGAAATCTGAATCTGAAATCTGAATCTGAAATCTGAATCTGAAATCTGAATCTGAAATCTGAATCTGAAATCTGAATCTGAAATCTGAATCTGAAATCTGAATCTGAAATCTGAATCTGAAATCTGAATCTGAAATCTGAATCTGAAATCTGAATCTGAAATCTGAATCTGAAATCTGAATCTGAAATCTGAATCTTAAATCTGAATCTGAAATCTGAATCTGAAATCTGAATCTGAAATCTGAATCTGAAATCTGAATCTGAAATCTGAAATCTGAATCTTAAATCTGAATCTGAAATCTGAATCTGAAATCTGAATCTGAAATCTGAATCTGAAATCTGAATCTGAAATCTGAATCTGAAATCTGAATCTGAAATCTGAATCTGAAATCTGAATCTGAAATCTGAATCTGAAATCTGAATCTGAAATCTAAATCTGAAATCTGAATCTGAAATCTGAATCTGAAATCTGAATCTGAAATCTGAATCTGAAATCTGAATCTGAAATCTGAATCTGAAATCTGAATCTGAAATCTGAATCTGAAATCTGAATCTTACATCTGAATCTGAAATCTGAACCTACAATCTGAATCTGAAATCTGAATCTGAAATCTGAATCTGAAATCTGAATCTGAAATCTGAATCTGAAATCTGAATCTGAAATCTGAATCTGAAATCTGAATCTGAAATCTGAATCTGAATCTGACATCTGAATCTGGAATCTGAATCTGAAATCTGAATCTGAAATCTGAATCTGAAATCTGAATCTGAAATCTGAATCTGAAATCTGAATCTGAAATCTGAATCTGAAATCTGAATCTGAAATCTGAATCTGAAATCTGAATCTGAAATCTGAATCTGAAATCTGAATCTGAAATCTGAATCTGAAATCTGAATCTGAAATCTGAATCTGAAATCTGAATCTGAAATCTGAATCTGAAATCTGAATCTGAAATCTGAATCTGAAATCTGAATCTGAAATCTGAATCTGAAATCTGAATCTGAAATCTGAATCTGAAATCTGAATCTGAAATCTGAATCTGAAATCTGAATCTGAAATCTGAATCTGAAATCTGAATCTGAAATCTGAATCTGAAATCTGAATCTGAAATCTGAATCTGAATCTGAAATCTGAATCTGAAATCTGAATCTGAAATCTGAATCTGAAATCTGAATCTAAAATCTGATATCTTAAATCTGAAATCTGAAATCTGAAATTTGAAATCTGAAATCTGAAATCTGAATCTGGAATCATGGACGTGAACTTCAGAAATGTTGCCCATCCATTAAAATATATATAATATAAAATATCAAAAAAGATTCCCACAACAATAAAACAATAATTTCGTTATCAGCGGCGAGTTGGGCAAATTTGCCCGAGCCATCAAAACCCAAAGAAAAAAAAAATTTCGTTATCAGCATCAGCACAATCAATCAACAAACCACGCGACGAGACGGCAATTCCTTCTGCTGCTGGGTTGGGTGGTAGATTTGGTGAGCGACAAAAAGAGAGCTAAAGGATTTGTTTCTCCCGCGGCTACGTGAGGGGTGCGAGATTTGTACATCAACCTGCTGAAAATGTGGGCCAAACTGGTTGAAATCTGACAGCTTCCAGTAAATTCGAAAAACGTCGCTACAAATTTTCAAAACACCACACAAAAAGTATGTCCATCGAAAGAGGAGAATCTAATGAATCTTTAGGTATATTAAAAGTTACCAATTTGAGTTCAAATTTTAGAGAAATCACGCTAACAAAATCCCGTAAACCCACCGACATGAGGGGGAGTTTGAAAAATGACAAAAAAGATGTGATTTTCATTGCAATATACTGAACAACTGAGATTTTTGAGGAACCAACTATGTTTTACAAAAATAATAATAAAGTTAACGAAAAAAAACTAAAATTTGAATTCAGAAAACCGCTCCATTGGTAAGCGAGATACAGCAATGCAAAGCCAAAATTGGGTGACTTTTTTTAAGTAAGAATTTTTTCTACCGGAAGTTCCGGGATAGCGGCCAAAACTTCCTTTGGACCACCAAAAACTTATACATCCATGGATAGATTTATTCTTGACAATTCCAAATATTATAAAATCAACGCAATATTTGGAACCTGTCACAAATTATAAGCATTCTAAAAAGAGATCTTTTTCGGGACTTTTTTCATTCGGAATCAGCTACTGGTGATCTCGTAAAATATTTCGACTTATTTTTTCAATATTGAGAAACTAGAATAAATTATCTATACAAAGAATTAAAATTCATCGAAATCGGTCAATATTTGCGGCCAGGGGAACTTACGCAAACTCTCGGGTCATATAGACCCGAACAGCCTAATTACGGATTTTTTTGAGGGAGCACTTCCGGTGGTCACAGGAAGTTGCCTGGTACTAGAAATTGTGTATTTTGTGATTCCCCAGGGAGGTTTTTAAAATCAAATTTTTGCGATTTTTTCTCGAAGAGTTATGATGATTTGAATGTGCGCTTCGGGTCATATTGACCCGAACGACTTTGGAAGGTTAAAATTGATTTGTTGCGATGAAATAATAATTTAGGAAAGGCCCTCGGAAATTATACCCGACTGGGCACTCGGTGCTCGGTGGGGTCCACCTTCAGAAGAAGAAAAACGGATCCTACGGAGTTGGAATCGATCTTTTTTTTGCAACTGAACAGTGTTGCCAAATCGATTATTTTTGGACTATCCAATTTTGAAAAATTCCAGCATTTTCAGCTGAAATTTGTATATATGTGAACCGATTTCAAAGCCTTTTTCCCGCTGTGCATAATCTTTTTCTCAGGTCATTTTTCACTTCAGCCGAACCTTCGTCATCCTTTTGGTTGGAAAAATAACTCAAAACCTTCCTAAGAATGAGTTGTTTAGCTTGGGCCAAACGAAACCTAGGCATCAGCAAATGAAGTTATGTGGTTTTGTTGGTTTTTCTGCTGGTTCTGAATTGTTAGCGCCCCGTCAACGCATTTGGCGTGTTTTGGTCATGAATTAGCCAAACAGTCATGATGATTGGGCTAACTGGCTGGCAGATTTCCCAGTGCAAACATACAACCACTTTTGGTGGAAGACACGAGTCACAACAGCTTGTGGCTACAGACGTTCTTCCTAAATTTGATGAAAATTTCATCTTGTTCATCTGTAATTCAAAAAAGAAGATCAACAATTTTCTCAAGAGAAGAAAAAAAATCAATATGGACGAAATAAACTTTACACAAATGTAAAAAATAAACAAAATATATGATTATAATTTTAATGGCATGTGCGGCGGAATGAAAACTAGAGAGAATTTATTTCATTCCGCCGCACATGCCATTGAAATTATAACCATACAAATTATGGCGATTTAAATCATATAACAAACAATATATACGTAAAATTTAGACATTAAGAGGACGAAACGATAACGTTATGATTACGATACGATGACGATACGATTACGATGCGATAACGATACGATTACGATACGATTACGATACGATTACGATACGATTACGATACGATAACGATACGATAACGATACGATTACGATACGATTACGATACGATTACGATACGATTACGATACGATTACGATACGATTACGATACGATTACGATACGATTACGATACGATTACGATACGATTACGATACGATTACGATACGATTACGATACGATTACGATACGATTACGATACGATTACGATACGATTACGATACGATTACGATACGATTACGATACGATTACGATACGATTACGATACGATTACGATACGATTACGATACGATTACGATACGATTACGATACGATTACGATACGATTACGATACGATTACGATACGATTACGATACGATTACGATACGATTACGATACGATTACGATACGATTACGATACGATTACGATACGATTACGATACGATTACGATACGATTACGATACGATTACGATACGATTACGATACGATTACGATACGATTACGATACGATTACGATACGATTACGATACGATTACGATACGATTACGATACGATTACGATACGATTACGATACGATTACGATACGATTACGATACGATTACGATACGATTACGATACGATTACGATACGATTACGATACGATTACGATACGATTACGATACGATTACGATACGATTACGATACGATTACGATACGATTACGATACGATTACGATACGATTACGATACGATTACGATACGATTACGATACGATTACGATACGATTACGATACGATTACGATACGATTACGATACGATTACGATACGATTACGATACGATTACGATACGATTACGATACGATAACGATACGATTACGATACGATTACGATTACGATTACGATACGATTACGATACGATTACGATACGATTACGATACGATTACGATACGATTACGATACGATTACGATACGATTACGATACGATTACTATACGATTACGATACGATTACGATACGATTACGATACGATTACGATACGATTACGATACGATTACGATACGATTACGATACGATTACGATACGATTACGATACGATTACGATACGATAACGATACGATTACGACACGATTACGATACGATTACGATACGATTACGATACGATTACGATACGATTACGATACGATTACGATACGATTACGATACGATGACGATACGATTACGATATGATTACGATACGATTACGATACGATTACGATACGATTACGATACGATTACGATACGATCATGATACGATTACGATACGATTACGATTGTCAAAATTGTCAAAATTGTCAAGATTGTCAAAATTGTCAAAATTGTCAAAATTGTCAAAATTGTCAAAATTGTCAAAATTGTCAAAATTGTCAAAATTGTCAAAATTGTCAAAATTGTCAAAATTGTCAAAATTGTCAAAATTGTCAAAATTGTCAAAATTGTCAAAATTGTCAAAACTGTCAAAATTGTCAAAATTGTTAAAATTGTCAAAATTGTCAAAATTTTCGAAATTGTACAAATTGTCAAAATTGTCGAAATTGTCAAAATTGTCAAAATTGTCAAAATTGTCAAAATTGTCAAAATTGTCAAAATTGTCAAAATTGTCAAAATTGTCAAAATTGTCAAAATTGTCAAAATTGTCAACATTGTCAAAATTGTCAAAATTTTCAAAATTGTCAATGTTGACAAAATTGTCCAAAAATAAAAATTTACAAAATTCACAAAATTTACAAAATTTACAAAATTTACAAAATTTACAAAATTTACAAAATTTACAAAATTTACAAAATTTACAAAATTTACAATATTTACAAAATTTACAAAATTTACAAAATTTACAAAATTTACAAAATTTACAAAATTTACAAAATTTACAAAATTTACAAAATTTACAAAATTTACAAAATTTACAAAATTTACAAAATTTACAAAATTTACCAAATTTACAAAATTTTCAAAATTTTCAAAATTTACAAAATTTACAAAATTTACAAAATTTACAAAATTTACAAAATTTACAAAATTTACAAAATTTACAAAATTTACAAAATTTACAAAATTTACAAAATTTACAAAATTTACAAAATTTACAAAATTTACAAAATTTACAAAATTTACAAAATTTACAAAATTTACAAAATTTACAAAATTTACAAAGTTTACAAAATTTACAAAATTTACAAAATTTACAAAATTTACAAAATTTACAAAATTTACAAAATTTACAAAATTTACAAAATTTACAAAATTTACAAAATTTACAAAATTTACAAAATTTACAAAATTTACAAAATTTACAAAATTTACAAAATTTACAAAATTTACAAAATTTACAAAATTTACAAAATTTACAAAATTTACAAAATTTACAAAATTTACAAAATTTACAAAATTTACAAAATTTACAAAATTTTCAAAATTTACAAAATTTACAAAATTTACAAAATTTACAAAATTTACAAAATTTACAAAATTTACAAAATTTACAAAATTTACAAAATTTACAAAATTTACAAAATTTACAAAATTTACAAAATTTACAAAATTTACAAAATTTACAAAATTTACAAAATTTACAAAATTTACAAAATTTACAAAATTTACAAAATTTACAAAATTTACAAAATTTTCAAAATTTACAAAATTTACAAAATTTACAAAATTTACAAAATTTACAAAATTTACAAAATTTACAAAATTTACAAAATTTACAAAATTTACAAAATTTACAAAATTTACAAATTTACAAAATTTACAAAATTTACAAAATTTACAAAATTTACAAAATTTACAAAATTTACAAAATTTACAAAATTTACAAAATTTACAAAATTTACAAAATTTACAAAATTTACAAAATTTACAAAATTTACAAAATTTACAAAATTTACAAAATTTACAAAATTTACAAAATTTACAAAATTTACAAAATTTACAAAATTTACAAAATTTACAAAATTTACAAAATTTACAAAATTTACAAAATTTACAAAATTTACAAAATTCACAAAATTTACAAAATTTACAAAATTTACAAAATTTACAAAGTTTACAAAATTTACAAAATTTACAAAATTTACAAAATTTACAAAATTTACAAAATTAACAAAATTTACAAAATTTACAAAATTTACAAAATTTACAAAATTTACAAAATTTACAAAATTTACAAAATTTACAAAATTTACAAAATTTACAAAATTTACAAAATTTACAAAATTTACAAAATTTACAAATTTACAAAATTTACAAAATTTACAAAATTTACAAAATTTACAAAATTTACAAAATTTACAAAATTTACAAAATTTACAAAATTTACAAAATTTACAAAATTTACAAAATTTACAAAATTTACAAAATTTACAAAATTTACAAAATTTACAAAATTTACAAAATTTACAAAATTTACAAAATTTACAAAATTTACTAAATTTACAAAATTTACAAAATTTACAAAGTTTACAAAGTTTACAAAATTTACAAAATTTACAAAATTTACAAAATTTACAAAACTTACAAAATTTACAAAATTTTCAAAATTTACAAAATTTACAAAATTTACAAAATTTACAAAATTTACAAAATTTACAAAATTTACAAAATTTACAAAATTTACAAAATTTACAAAATTTACAAAATTTACAAAATTTACAAAATTTACAAAATTTACAAAATTTACAAAATTCACAAAATTTACAAAGTTTACAAAATTTACAAAATTTACAAAATTTACAAAATTTACAAAATTTACAAAATTTACAAAATTTACAAAATTTACAAAATTTACAAAATTTACAAAATTTACAAAATTTACAAAATTTACAAAATTTACAAAATTTACAAAATTTACAAAATTTACAAAATTTACAAAATTTACAAAATTTACAAAATTTACAAAATTTACAAAATTTACAAAATTTACAAAATTTACAAAATTTACAAAATTTACAAAATTTACAAAATTCACAAAATTTACAAAATTTACAAAATTTACAAAGTTTAAAAAATTTACAAAATTTACAAAATTTACAAAATTTACAAAATTTACAAAATTAACAAAATTTACAAAATTTACAAAATTTACAAAATTTACAAAATTTACAAAATTTACAAAATTTACAAATTTACAAAATTTACAAAATTTACAAAATTTACAAAATTTACAAAATTTACAAAATTTACAAAATTTACAAAATTTACAAAATTTACAAAATTTACAAAATTTACAAAATTTACAAAATTTACAAAATTTACAAAATTTACAAAATTTACAAAATATACAAAATTTACAAAATTTACAAAATTTACAAAATTTACAAAATTTACAAAATTTACAAAATTTACAAAATTTACAAAATTTACAAAATTTACAAAATTTACAAAATTTACAAAATTTACAAAATTTACAAAATTTACAAAATTTACAAAATTTACAAAATTTACAAAATTTACAAAATTTACAAAATTTACAAAATTTACAAAATTTACAAAATTTACAAAATTTACAAAATTTACAAAATTTACAAAATTTACAAAATTTACAAAATTTACAAAATTTACAAAATTTACAAAATTTACAAAATTTACAAAATTTACAAAATTTACAAAATTTACAAAATTTACAAAATTTACAAAATTTACAAAATTTACAAAATTTACAAAATTTACAAAATTTACAAAATTTACAAAATTTACAAAATTTACAAAATTTACAAAATTTACAAAATTTACAAAATTTACAAAATTTACAAAATTTACAAAATTTACAAAATTTACAAAATTTACAAAATTTACAAAATTTACAAAATTTACAAAATTTACAAAATTTACAAAATTTACAAAATTTACAAAATTTACAAAATTTACAAAATTTATAAAATTTACAAAATTTACAAAATTTACAAAATTTACAAAATTTACAAAATTTACAAAATTTACAAAATTTACAAAATTTACAAAATTTTCGTAATTTTCAAAAAATTTTAAATTTTTAAAATTTTTGAAATTTTCAAAATTTATAAAGTTTTTAAAATTTTTCAAAAACTATTCAATAATTACCGAATGCTATCGACAAAAAACAATTAACGATAAAGTGGTCACAAACATATCACAAGAATTTATTAGAAAAATAACATCGTAAACACATATTTTTTACAAAATATTGAACACATAGATTCATTTAATAAAAACCATTCAAAAAACACTCAAAATTTCCCAAAAATCACACCACAAAATCCAAAGTTATTGACAAAATACACAAATTTTTTAAGTGACGATAAATAATTAACCAGAATAAAAATAACAACACAAAGGTCTTCAAATATTGTACATTAACATAAAAAACACAAACAGAACATATGAACTACAATCAATATTTTTATAAATAACATTAAAAATTAAAAAAAATAAAATCAGAAAACATTTACATCATTAAAACTAAACAGAAAAAAATCACACAAAAACTATAGAAAAACTAAGACAAAATACCTACACTAGAGACCAATTTGGTTACACAAAAATATATTTTTTTTTAATATTTTAAATGGCATAAAAATATCATAAAATTACACTCAAACTTATCAAAGTATTCTCAAACTACAAACAAATATTAAAAATTTTTCAATAGAACACAAAACATCGCAGGAGTTATTTAAAAAAAGCACAAAATCGCCTTTAATTCACAAAAACTCTCAAAAGTGACACAAGTATAAAAATTACTTAAAAAGTCATAAAAATTATTCAAAAGTCACCAAAGAAAAATAACTCAAAAGTCACACAACAATAAAACAAAGTAACAGACAAAATACACAAAATTATTAAATGATAACACAAGAATTAATATAAAGCATCCAAGCCTTTCTGAAAATTGTACTGAAATTATCAAACATTAAATTTACAAAACTACATAAAAATAGTCAAACGTTAAACCTTTTTTTTTAAATAACAATACACAAAATATACACAAATTTCATAAAAAATACACTATTAATACAAAAACAACACAAACATTTACAGAAAGAAACCAAAATTTAAAAAATAAACTTACAGAAAATATAATTAAACAACATAAAAATTCCATTCTAATTTATCAGAAATTTTTCAATCACAGCAATAGACCAATAAATAAATTGTGAAATGGCCACACAAAAATATCGCAAGAATTATGTTGAAAAAAGTTCCAAAAATTGAACAAAAATCATACAATAATTATTCAGGTTAGCAGATGAAATACAAAAAATAATAAAGTAATAATACAAAGTTACAACATAAATTACACAGTTTTCACAAAAATATTACAAAATTTTATATAAATATTATAAAAAGAATATTGAAATAACACGTAAATTACTTTGTGAAACCGAAAAAAACAACCACACTTCTAGCAAGAATTAATCCAATTCCATTCCTTTATTTGTTTTAAAGAATAGTAAAAACAAAAAAGCGATTCGATATTTCTTCGCCTAAATTATTGGGTTGTCTCATCAGGTCGTTTCGTCCATAAATTCTCCTCTAACTGGACAGATAATTAGCAGGTACTTTCGTCCAAATTGTGATGAAGGTTCCGATCCGGAGGAGGAAGTTTGCTCAGCTAAAAGAGCCCATTTGTTCGGAAGATTATGAAACAGGAAATAGGTGGAAATTTGTAGAGACGCCAAGCCAAGTCAGGAGAAGAAGACGCTAATGACGACAAACGGAAGATTCAAAAGAGTAGTGGGTGAGCCCCGAAACGTGATGATCATTATTAACAACTTCAACTATTCGTTCTTCTAGTTAGTTATTCGTCATGCTACTTCCGTGTCCGCCTCAAAATTTACTGACTGTTTGTTCTTCTCATCCTTCTCTCCTGTCCAGGCGTATGTTCCCGTCGATGCGGTTGACCGTCGATGGGCTGGATGCCGATACCAATTACTGCGTGCTGCTGGAGATGATGCCGATCTCCGATTGTCGGTTCAAGTTCAGCGGATCCCAGTGGGTGCCGGCAGGTGGTGCCGAACCGCAGAGTCCCCAGCGGTTTTGCCTGCACCCGGACAGTCCGGCCCTGGGGACCCACTGGGCCTCGCAGCCGATCGTCTTCAACAAGGTGAAGCTGACCAACAACACTCTGGACAATAATGGGCATGTGAGTAACTCTAAGTTTACTTTCTGGAATGTTTTCACAATTTTGGAAGATTAAAATCAACTGGGAAACTATTTCAAGCAACCAAAGTTATCAACAAGTGTTTTCTCTTTTTACATTCCAGGTTGTATTGACCAGTATGCACAAGTACCAGCCCAGGATACATGTGATAAAAACGGCCGATCCCTCACAGATCCCGTGGGCGGCCCAGCAAGCTTTCGTATTTCCGGAAACAGAATTCGTGGCCGTGACGGCCTATCAGGTACAGTATTTTGATTAAATGAAATCTTGTACGTTAATGTGTGAAGGGGGAAGTATTCCTAAATGCGCATATTGGATACAAGCCCTGTCGTGAACATCTTTTAGATTAAAGCTTTTTCCGATCGGATTTAAGCTTTTTTGATCAGATTTTAGCTATTCGAATGTTTTAAGCTTTCATCTTCAATGCAATCAAGACAATAAAAAGCTTAATTCAGATCAAAAAGGCTTAACCGGATTCACTTACTAACACTTATCATCAGGCTTGGCAAAAGTCATCGTCATGAGGCGTGAAGCTGTGACTGTGAAGCCTCTTGGTCCGTCAAACTCAATTGACTGTTCCTTAACGACCAGTCACTACGTTTGCCAGTCATTCATTCCCCATTCATTTGAAGCTAAAATAATAACCTAGTCAAGCAATCGCATTCAAACGACCGATGACGAAAAAGAAACTCATTTATTATTATTGTTGCTCCTGCCAGCAAGCCGAAGACGACCGAAGACGAACAAGAAAAGCATTTATTATTATTGTTGCTCCTGCCAGCAAGCTCGTTTTCAGTTTTTTATTGCTATTGTTGCTCTCTGCCAGCAAGTCGTTCAATTAGTTGTACCTGCCGTCAGCAGCCGATCGAAGTGTGAAGAGATTTGCCAGTCACTCTCAGGAGAAATTTTGACCATGTGTAGGAGCTTCGCCAGTCGATGATGGAGAAATGTTGATTGTTGTCGTGCTTTATCCGTCATGCGAGTAGTGAGGTTCCGTCAATTGAGAACAGTGCCAGTCGTTTGATGAAACAAAACTAGTCGGGTCAAGCGTGACGGGCGAAATTTACCAACCCTGCTTATCATAAAGATGTTGGTCATATTTACGTTTTATGGCGTAATCGTGTAACGTTGCATACTCGTGGATAATATCGCAGACACCAGATACCCAGACTGATCAGTGGCGGTTGAATCCATACAACTACAAATCGCCAAGAATCATACGCCATCTGACGGGGCATCGTAAAGCCATTGTGCTTCATCAAGAAAAAAAAAATACACTTGATAATTAACAAGCCAAAAGAAAACTATCTTGATTTAATCACCTATCAGTATTTGAAACTCTATCTAAAAAATTTCAATGTCTTCAATGTTAAATTGTTTACTCTAATTTACTGTATCATAAAAAGAGGTGAATGTTATACAAACAATGACTGTTGATCGATTTAGATGAAAAAATAATACAAACGTTACGTTATACCGGTCCTTAGTTCAGAGCCAAATAATTTTGGGATTCAGTTTTGATTTCGAATTCTATCTGGCTGAGGCTATAAATAATTCATTGAGTTCGGAATCGTTCGTCTTAATCTCAATGGTTCATTTTTTATTTACTGCGACCAAAAAAACAAACTACATAGAACTCCTTGAAAAACGTGAGTTCCAATTTATCTTAACTGTTTCTTTGCTCGTACCTATAGAAAGGTTCGAGGACATTCTGGTTGGATTGAGTAGAACAATTGTTTAGACAATTAAAAAAAAACAGAAAAATAATCGTGAAGAATATATTGATTTATTAACTTTAATTTTATTTGGCGCTGGAAGTGTTCGTGATATAATGCTGTTTCACTAAAACTTATATTTTTTGGAAAAATAACTCCAGGAACGACCGTGATTGTCGCCTGGTTATTTTTCCTTGCTCATTTGTACACGACCAACAAGTGTGCGTGAGAAATGTCAAAAACAACTGTATTGGCCTTTTTTGCATAATTCTGAACTTGAGGAAAATTAACCTTAAAAACGATCATTTTTTAAACTATTTTTCCTAATTCGTATCCTAAAAGTCTTTTATTCAAAAACAAAAAAATTGTTGAAAAACAAGGGCAAATATGCACTGAATTTAGAACATTTCAAAATATCTGTTTCAAATCCATTTTCTTTGCTTCCAAAAATTTTTCACCATTGACGTTTAACCACATTCTTTGAATTGAAGTTTTATTCAAACCATATTCTGGAAGTAATTCGTTTACAAAATGAATCCACTCTTCAATAAATTATAACTTTAAATAAGGTTCATTTTAATGTTCCTTAGCCGCTGCCCAGTAAATAAGTCATAATTTCGCTGTAGCTAAACTTTTTTACCGAATTCAATGCTTTTCCACACCACCAGAACGAATTTTGAATGGTAAAAGAACTTTACTGTCTTGATGCAAACGAAGTTCATTTTTATTTTCTTGTCGTTGCATGAAATGTCAAATAGCGTATGTCGGTGTGAGTTAATTCATTTAATGTTTTGATTTTGGTGTGACGAATTCACGTACGTTTTTTTGTACCCATTGATAAAATCAATTACACATGCGATATCCAGAAAATGGTTCGAAAAAAAAAACAATGAAAAATATCAACAGAACAGGAAAAGCTAAGGTATTCTCACTAAACAGATTCGGATGGTTGAGACTGTTTCTCAAGAATCATCATTATGTCAACCAACGCATTTTGTTATAAATTTTACTAAATTTGCGGGAAAAGGTTTACAAAATGCATCATCTCTAAGTACAAAATGTTGTTTCGAACACAACCTCGTCCAGTGGGCGGTAAAAGGGCTCGTTCAGTATCCTAGTTTTGTTAGATATTTTGAAAAGCAGACATTTTTCGAATGGTACTAAATTTCTCATGGAAACGAAAGTTTTAGGATTTATTGGAGAAAACTGTTTTTTTTTGCTGTAGATGGTAGCTCAAGTGAATATTTCGTTGTTTCGAATTAAAATTAGTTTCTTCCGTGAACAAAACATTACTTTACAAATTTTGTAAATATAACATCTACTTTTGTTTTATTCAGTTTTTGTAAACCTATGCGGCGATTCGGCTAGGTACTATGAGAAACTCTAACTATTCAACAAAACTTTGTAAGAATTTCGTCCATTCAATTGATTTAACAGTTCTAAACAGCAACATAATTTAAAGCCCCATTCAATGTAATGTCGTTTTGCAATATACAATCAGTGGAATGTTTTTACCATCTCATTTGTCGTTTTCTCAACTATTCCTAGATCATTTTATAACTATTCACAAATAATTGTGTCATTACAATATTTTTCTGCTCGGGAAACTTTAACTTACCCTCTACGGAAGTTCCGGGGCTTAGCAAAATCTTGCAGTTGAAAGTGATCTTCACAAATAAAACAATTGTTAGGCAGCTCTTCATTTCCGCAATTCTTCTTGTGAATTGAGAATGTGTGGTTTTCAACATCACCGGAGATGTCATAAAATGGTTATTTTTCAACCACAACGTAATAAGGAAGTGGAGCGGAAATATCAAGTTTTTATTCAATTTCCATTTCTGCCTCAGTCGATGTATTTGTTATAAGCTTTATGGTTGAATGTGTGTGATATATCGAGATTTCTCTCTCTCTCTCTCTCTCTCTCTCTCTCTCTCTCTCTCTCTCTCTCTCTCTCTCTCTCTCTCTCTCTCTCTCTCTCTCTCTCAACTCTCATCAATACAGATTTTGCTGAAGTGGAACTTTTTTTCACTCGTCTGCTAGAACTGTTTTTAATGTGTAGAAAATCGTTATCATTTCAAAAATCCGTAGAGGCACAATTTTTCTGTTGTTTGGATAACGTGCCGCTATTAAGCCTACCCCTTTTCTTGGTGTTTCTCTCAAAAAGAAACAAAAACTCTTCATTTCTACGATTGAAAACTATTTTTCGATTTTATGTTTACTTTTAATTACACTGCTGAGGCTCTCGATGAATTGTCATTGAACTAAGTTTCATCTGACGAGAATTTTCAGTAGTACATCAATGTCTAACTTTTTGACCTAATTCCATCCGAAATTAAATTTTAGATAATTTTGTAGTGTTTAGAGCATGGGTGGCCAAACCATGGCCCGCGGGCCACATGTGGTCCGCGACCAACTTTTTGTGGCCCGCGGAGCTCTTTTTGGAAAACCATGTACTAAGAATTGACCGTTTTTCTTGGTCTGGATAAATCATTTGGATAAATATATCTGAATCTACACCAACTAAATTCTAATCGAAGATCTGAAAATCTCTTTGAATTGATACAAGTTAAAAGGGTAAAAATTTATTTGGAAAAAATACGCATTTAAATTGTTGTGTTTGGCCATTTTCCATACATTTTTTGGACATTCGCTTTTTTCATTCAAACGTATAATTATGTGAATTTAATTTTCAAAATCTGAAAAAATAACAGAATCGAACTTGAAACATGGAGCATCGTTTGGCATTATTTACTCAAAATTGATAACTTTCATATTTGTTATTTTTTGCTAAGCTTTAACAGAAAAAGGTATTAAATATTTTTGGTTTTTTGGTCTTTTTAATATGTCAAACAATTTTGTTTCGAAATACCCAACGAATTATTAGTCTGTTGTTCTTGTCAGTAAAACGACACTGATGGTTCCACATCCAATGGTTAGAAATCCAGAATTATATGATAAAATGGAATAATTTTCATCCGTTTTTCTACGGTCCCACTGCTCACCAACGTTAGAATTTAAAATAAATTAACGATTTTTTAAATTCTAACGTTGATGTGCAGTGGGACCGTAGAAAAACGGATTAAAATTATTCCATTTTATCCGTGTCAAAATACGAGCAGCAAATTCTGGATTCCTAACCGTTGGATAAAAACAACACTGACAAAAACAACAGTTTGATAATTCCCTTGAAAAAGAACCACAAAAACTGGTCGAAACGTCGAGTATTTAAAAAAAATTGATTGATATACTAAAAAGACCGAAAAAGCCTAAAATATTTAATGAACAACATCCGGTCTTAACATAAAACCAGAAAAAGGTATATTTAAGAAAATTCAACCAAATCAAAATATGTTTTAATTGGCAATGTGCTCTGTATTTATGTACATCAATAATTTAAAACTTGACAGAATTTACAGTTGGGTAGTAGGTTCAACTAGAATCGGTTTGGTACTGATAAATCGTTCCGAAAAACGAGTTTTGTTTGATTATAAACCATCAAATTCGTATTCATCCTGATAGTAGAAGGCTTTCCCAATACACTTGTCAAATCGAGTTACTGTAAAGTTTGAAAAGAGTTGATTGAGTTGAGGTCCGTACTTTGAAAAATCAAAATTATTTTTAAAAACAATTTTTTAAATGTCAAAAGCTTGTATACGTTTTTTCAAAAATTCTATTCGGCGTTTTTTTTTATTTGTGTTTCAATTTTTTTCTAAGGAGAACGGTAAACTTGAAAAATTTGGAAAATAAGCCATCATTTTTTTATATTTGGAGACCATACAATTGACTAAATCTCCATTGTAGTAAAGCAATTTGACATTTCTGGGATGGAAAATCCGAGGAGGTTTTACATCTCTTGGAAAAATTGACGTGCATACATAAGTTGGGAGGAGTAATTCATTTTGTATTGCGCAATATTTCTACTATTTTTAAAATGGAGCAAAAATTGTAAGAACATGCAAATGACAAAAATGATTTATTAAGATGACTCTATACTCGATGTGAACTAGGCAAATATTTTTAGAACATTATCAAAAATCTGAAATATAGTTTGTTTTTTTTTTAAATACTCTGGAACAATTTGTTTTTTTTTTGGCCCGCCAGCCAATTTCATTTCTGAAATTTGGCCCGCCTGTTGAAAATGTTGGCCACCTATGGTTTAGAGCCTATTTTTTTCAATCATCGAATCCTCTTAAAGAAGAGAATTTCTTTACTTACATAAGTATACCTAAGTATTTCATGGCTGTTTTAAGGGTGTTTACTAACTTGGCGTAAATTCAATGGGACCAATTTTTCATAGAACCCTTGTCGGCTATAAAGCTAAAATTGTAACTTGGTAACTCTTTTGCAGCCAATCTCGATAGACAAAACAACCAGCCATATCTTTGATAGATCGTAGTCAAATTCGGCCCCGCGTTACGCTGGCTGGACTTCCTTCTCCTAGTGGCTGAACCCATTCTTGATTGATGTTAACATTAGCCGTAGCACATTTGTCTTGCTTACCTCTGGGTATACCTAGCTCTCGCCAGGCTCAAGAATGTCCAAACCATGTTAGGCGGAGCGGCATCCGATCGATCGGCAATTCCCCTTGATCGTAATGCTCAGTGAGCTGTGGTGACGGCGCTCATTTGCGGCTCTTTTAAGCTCACCGCATGCGCTCTCCTAGCACTTTTTTTTCGAACATTCACTCCTGCGGATGGAGCTGATGGAAAAATAAACAACAACTAAAAAAAGCCGTCACCATCGCCTTCAGGACAGCGGATTATCGGATCGTTTCTGTCGATTTTTTTTGCGCTCTCGATCGCTTCCCGAACTCCCAAGCCTCCCCGGCCATAATCTGTCCGTTCATTCGCGGCTGAATTGAAAATCATTTTTTGATGAACCACGATCATATCAATGCCGAAAGGTGATAAAAGAACATGATACATGACGACATTTTTCTTGGCTTGAATCGGCCGCTTTGTGCTTGTATGTTTTTGAATATTTCGATTTTTTTCTCTTTGTTTCGGCAGCTCCAAGCAATTTCCTGTTTTCTGCAAGCATTTCGGTTCTTCTTTTGACATTTTTTTTCTTCCTCATAAAACTGGGTTTGGGATTGGCCGATCAAAGAGTCTGTATAACGGTTGACGGCTGCTATTTAAGAGTTTGTTTGGTAAATAACTCTCTTAGGATCTTAATTATGATGGAGGGTGAACTTTTGATGGGACGCCTTTTGGGGTAACCTGTTTTGCACACAAAACTTTTGGTTAGAAAGACGCAAAAGATTTTTAAGTAATCGAAAGCTTAGAATGTACAGGTGAATGTTATGAATAGAAAAAACTGCAATTATTAGACAGAACCTACTTTGAACTTAACTACCAATTCAGTTTTTAGAAGGACTTGGTTTCTTTAAAACACTGACCCGAATTGCCTCTGAGGTTAAACGGATTTTAATAAATATCATCATCATTCTTTAAATTACCAAATGTAGCTATTAATAGAGTGAAAGTTAATTTTCTTCCCTTGACCATCAAAGGATAGTATCAAAGGAGAACTAGAGGAACTTATTTTAAATAGGCATTAGGGTAAGTGAGCCTTAACTTGGCATGCTCCTTATCTTGGCATGCCAAAATGCATTTTGGTAATTTGTATGTCAAACATATGCCTAAAAATATAAAATAAATCAAACATAAAAGAAAATCGCATTTGTCTACATTCTGCATAGCATTTGTCCGCAATTGAATCCAAATAACTGCGTAATAATTTTTTTTTCACATGACGAACTGGAAGTAAAATTACGATTTCCGGAAAAAATCTGAAATGAACCTACCTTGCTAGTGCATCTGCCACCTTCGGATCGATTTAAAAAACACACTTCCCTATGAAAAAATCACTAAAAAATACCGTTGGTTACAGCAAAACGTGGCAAAAAATATAAAATTATAACCTACTCCAAACAACGTACATATTTGATCTAAAATTGAAGAAAATATAAACATTTTTTTCGCCTAATCTTGGCATGAAATTCCACTAATTGAGGTTTGTATGTATGTGTGAGAACGAAATCAGCAGGCAGACGGTAGCCGGCAGCCGGCAGCCGAATCGTCGGCCGTTAATGCACAGTGGTCTGGAAATTTAAAACCGATCGAAAGTAAAAAGAATGATTGAATTGAAATAACTTAAAAATACCATAAATGTATTTGGACTGTAATCAATTTATTTATCTCACAAGCGTATTTGGCATCTTAGTTGGAATTATAATACTAAAAGTTTAGCTGCCTTTTTTTTTGGTAAATTTCTAGAACTTTTCCTCTCAACTTCTGAGCACGAAATCAACAGGATTCGGATCCGAATCGATATCTTGGATCTCAACGTTGAAGTAACTTTATCCAGACCCAAAAAAGAAATCTACAAATGGAAATAAGGTCCAACGTATTTTGATTTCATTTTATTTGTGCTTGAGATGAACATTTGCTGTTTATGTGTCGCTTTGAAAGGAATGTACAAATTATTAAAAAAAATGTAAGAAAAAATGAAAGGAACGGTGTTTATTAAAAAAAAGTAGTTGCATTACAATGTTGAAAAATTATGTTATTAAGAGCTAAATTTTATTGTTTTCAATTTCATGTGAAATCAAAAATAATATTTTGACCAAGTTTGTTTTATATTATGGATCACTGTGCATCAGCAGAGGTGACGACGTTTGTTTTCCGTAGGAAAGGAATATGCGAAGGAAGCGCTGCCGAGTTTGGATGATGATTTTGCATGAGTGTGAGTGGGATGCAGCTTGAATTTACCCAGCTTGTAAATTTGTTGTTCGCTTTCATTGGCTATATAGTCCCCAGACGAACGAGTGAGATGCAATCTATTTCTATCAGGCTGGCTGGAGTGAGCGATAGTTTGTCTTGTTTTGCTATCCGGGTGTACGCAAACGATTGCTAGAAAATTCCTAAGGGCGACATTTTAAATATGTAGGTATGATTCAAAGAATCGCTCGCTTACTTGAGTTTTAGCTTTAGCTTGCTTCTTGCCTCGGTCATAATGGTTTTTAAAATGTCTCTCCTCCTTTTATGGGAGGGGAATAAAAAAAATATGAACATTCACTATCGTATGTTAACTTCAATGGAAACAGATCTATCATGATTTCATTTTAAAAAATTGAACAAACGATTTGTTTGCTCGGTTAATAAACATATTTATGTTAACCAATGCAATATTTTGGAACCTATTTGTTCTAGATTGTCATTCTGATAATAGAAATTTTAAACACACCAAAAACTGAAACAAACAAATGAAACTTTTTTACGTAAAATTATAATTCTGCACGCAAATATCAATTCTAAAAAATGGTTGACATTTCGTACTTCCGACTTTTTGAAAACAACACAGAACATTGTTGTGCTTCCTTCCAGAATATTATCAACGAATTCGTGGGAGCGGTAGTTGTATTAGTGAGGCAAATTTCTTCTAGAGGCGGCCAATTTAAGGAACTCATAAAGGGCCACAATTCGGAACGGGGGTTACAATAAGGAGCATTTCAATCAATAGTTTGATCAGGTTTATATCAAATTATCCACCGCTTTAAAGCAAGGACATATTTTTACTACATTTCAGGCTAGTAAGCAATCATATTTGTCGAAGGACTTTTGGAGGTACATATTACAGGAAGACTACAATCATGGGAAATATAGTCAACCATGCCTTAGGGGCCAAGTTCGGGTACATTTACCCTATATGATCCAGTTATGATGGAGATATTCTGTATAAATAACAGCGTTGAACCATTCGATAACTGTTAGGATTTCTACAGTCGTATTGCTTTTCAAAGAAAGAATAACTACCAATACTCCTAATTTTAGACACAGTTCAACAAGTCTTGATCATTAGATTCATTTTTTATAAGCTCCGCAAGCTACCTGTAAAACGATTTTACAACAGATCGTCACAGTATCATCTTGACTGTAATAACATATGGCTATGTGAGTAAATTCGTTTATATATTTTGGTTTTGATGTTATAAAAGATTGGTTTACATTATGTGTCATTTAATTTTGTTTTAAAGATAATGAATGTTCGTATGAAAAATATTAAAATCCACTATGGGCCTGTGGGACCATCACAAAAAAGTACAAAAAACCTCATATGAAAAACATCAACACCCCTCGTGAGTGTAAAACTTTGCTTCTATTTGGATTTAGACATTAGCTAAAAGGCGTCCAAGCAAAAGGAGCTACGAATCAAAATTATGTATAAAAGTGTGTCTTCAATAGAGTTTGCTACCTTTCCTGAAGAAACGTGACTTGTATGTGGCCGGATTTGGCATCCTGCCATTATGAAAAAAAGGCCAAGCCGCTAACAACATCAGGCTTTTGGGTGGTGGTCACTCTGGACGTGTAGAACGCTGTCAGAACAGCGTCAGTTGGACAGCGATTGCATCGTCACTCATCCAATTGAGGATCCCGGCATATCTGTATAGGCTTGTAGAAAGTTATTTCCACAATCACCAACTTTATACAGTATATGACCGGTGAGGGCTTACGAACACGATAGATTTCGGTGGGTGTGCCACTAGGGGTCAATACTTGGCTCAGTCCTGTGGAACATCACGTACGACGAGCTCCTACGAATGAGCCTCCTATCGGGATCTGAACTCCTAGAATTTGCGGATGATGTTGTCCTTTTGGCGAGAAGCTCCTAAACAGCGGAGGTACAGCTACTTGCCACAGTAGCTATCCAGGCAGTGGAAAGCCGAAGCGAATCCTGGAGATAAGAGGTAGGACTTCGAGCCGTTAGGGGAGAGGTCAGGCATCGAATTTTTAGGAGGAGAGGTTTGTGTGGTCAACCCCGAGTCTTTACGATAAGAGGTCGGGTCTCGAGTCGTAAGAGGAGATCAGGCCTTTATCAACAAGAGAAGGGGCATAAGTGGTCACTTCGAGTCATTACGAGGAGAGGTCAGATATCGAGTTGCTAGAGGAGAGATCGGGCCTTGAATCATCGGAAGAGAAGTCAACCTCGAGTCGATGCGGGTCGAATCTCGAGTCGTTAGAGGAGAGATCAGGCCTCGAGTCGCGAAGGGGAGAGGTTTATTTAGGAATCTCGAGTCATTGCAAGGAGATGTCGGTTATCAAGTCGTTAAAGGAGAGTTCAGACGTTGAGTTGTAAGGATGAGAGGTTTTACTGAAGGGGTCTCATTAATGATTATTGCCTTGGAGCGCACTAGCACGAATCACTATTGAAGCATAGTGTGTCAAAAAGTTCGAGGTGGGAACCAGGTCTGTGGCCCCAGGTGGAGTTTAGAGAATAGTAGGTATACACGGAGTATATCATATACCATTGTAACCATGGATCCAGTGTAGCAAACTAGGGGGACGCAGTGGCTCGCCGTGCTTGAAATACAATCCGGGATTTACAACCTGGGTAATCAACTTATAAAAAAAAGGTTATGCTCAAAGATAAGAACCCTCCTAACACACCAAAACTTCTCTCAATCGAAAAATATTGGACGTGAGTAAAACAACACCGTAAGAAGACCCAAAAAACTGTAAGAGCGAACAGCGAGAAGCAGTTCAAAGCAAACTAGCGTTCTGCGCCGAAGAAAGTGGATATTTAAGGTGACTGTACAACATATGATACGCCTGCCAATTGGGACTAGGTCGACCGGAATTTCAACTGAGTATTTTTTCCGTCTTTGTAGATATTGAACTTCAAAAAGAAAGATGCTTTGATTTTTCTTAATAAACAAATAATTGATTTACACGCAATTTAGTTTGACCACTTTTTGATCCAAACATCCTTTATTGTTGAGTCGATTTCTAGCATTTTTCACAATTGTCAATTTATGAATGTGTATGTATGTATAAGAACCCACCAGTGGTCTTACGACCCGAGTCGGTAAGGGAAGTTTCGATGGCACATTCAATTATTGTTCATGCTTAACTCATTAATAAGAAGTAATTGAAGAACTACCAAGGGATCTGGTTTGGGACAGATTGGATCCATTTTGCTTCCTTTTACTGTTCAAAACAAATTCGGAATTTTTAAAAGACACTCAAGTATTCTTTTCACGATTCAAAATTTGGCAAGATTCTCCGGCTGGCTTAACTCCACAATCAATTGTATATCAGTATATGATGACCTGTCAAATCTCCCTACAAATCCCAAATAATAGAGTTAAGCTTTTTAATAGTTATTCATTTGATAATCACGTTTCAGATAAAAAGAATAAAAACATTTATTAATATAGGATACTGTCACTTATCTTTGAGCAATCGTAGGGCCTCGGAAGATTTTCGGTAGTTTACCCAGAAAATAAGAAATCTATCTGGCTCGTCAAACATGCCATGAATTAATAGCTATCGTAATGGACATCAACTGAGTTGGAAATTGACTACTCCACACCAGCATGAAACAGGCATTATTTTAAAATCGCAGTGACTACACCAGTTTTGTATTATTGATTTTTTTCTCAAACAGAAAATCAACCCCACAACAAACGCCAATCGTTAAATAAGCAGCAATTTCGACCACAACACATTTTCTACAAATTTATATATTTCCCAAACGCTGAACAGAGGTTCCAAAGGGAATTAGTACCGAATTTTCTCGAATGTGAGCATGAAAGTTACAAAAGGTTCCTCAAATAGCCTTATATGGACTTGAAGTTCCAAAAAGTTCCTCAAATAGCTTTTTTTTGTGATATGTCAATCGCATCCACACAGTATAAAAGTTACAAATTAGGTCTCAAAAAGCCTTCTGTGAACTTCAAGCTCCGAGAAGTTCCTCAAATAGTCTTTTTTGTGACATGTCAATCGCACCCACACAGTATAAAAGTTACAAATTTGGTACAACATGCGTCTTTGCTGCTGGCCGCTGGCTGCCCTTGCGGGTATTCTAGGAAGCTTATAACCACTTCGAATTTTAGCTGCCGGCAAGGCAACCTCTAGACGTGGCGTCGTGGCAGCGTGTTTGGCTATCATCTCGGAGGATCGGGTTCAAATCTGGTACCAGGACTAATTTTTTTCATTAGGTTGTTTGATTGCTTAAGTAAGCGAATCAAATAATTGTGTAGCAGAACTGGCGTGCGTGCCGGCATGCATCGAACAGAGTTAAAAACAAAGTAATTAAGTAAGATCAAGTGAGGGAGGTGATGGGAGGTGATGGGAGGAATAAATATGGATGCCGAAAAACCGGCAGCACCACATGGGTGGTGACCAAAGTAAGAGAGGAGAGGAGAATTATTTTTTGTCTTGCTGATTAAACGTTTACTTGTGGGCTGAATAGAAGGCCGTTCAAATCTGTAATGCAACTTCAAAGTTTCAATAAGAACTTAAATTTTGGGCTGAATAAAACGAACTTCAGCACATTGATTATGCTGATTAAGCTGTGTTCGACCTTTTTAACGAGACTTTTGGTTGCTTGAGGAGAGAATGTTTGATCCCTGCAATGGCGCTGTTGGCATAATGCTATTATAAAGCTGAAAAACAATTTTTTCATCAGTGTTTGGTTGAGTAAACGCCATGTTGATGGTCGAATGAAATCGAGATAAATGTCGACCATCTTGCTTGATTTACAACTGGAATAACTGAAAACTCTTTGATTCGAACAAATACCACAATGTTTGCCATGCAACGTTTGTGTTTAATCAACCAGTACCAAATCAACCATGATTTTCAGGTCGTTAATTGAAATTACGCTGGAATGTTTTTTAAATAGAATCGAAATATCGATGAAATAAATAACAATACCTAAAATGCACAACAAATAAGGAAATTGAGTTTTAAAACCATTTTTCCAATAACGACCATAACAAAAACTTGAAACAAATGTAAATTTAACTAATACGTTTCAAAATATATTAGAAATAAAGTTTTAAATAAATAGAAGCTATTCCCGATAACCCAATAAAAAAATAATTCAAAATGATGTTCTATATTCTGAATCAGAAATTTGCTTGAAAATAATTTTTTAACAGTCTAGTTTAATAATTTCATACCAATACTAGCTGACCCGGTAAACTTTGTTTTACCCGTTCCTAAATAAATCGTTGAAAATGTTTACAGTTCTTTAACTACTTCGTGTTCGTGAATCAGTTTTCGTGAAAATCGTCTTCAAGTTTTTTCCAGTTTTGCCCCGATTCTAGTTGATTTTGTATGAGGACCCCTCTTCCATAAAAAGTAAGATTCTTGAAACTATTATACAAACCATCTCTGGGCCGAAAAACCCTCAGATACCAAATTTCACTTAATTCCGACCGACCATTAATACGTGATGGTGTTACAAAGAAAACGCCTCCATTTTTATATATGAAATTTCCGAACACCGGTAAACAAATGCGAATAAAAATTTCGAATAAATCCAAAAGGATTGATAGAAAAATTCCGCGGTACTATGTTGAAATCAAAAAAATATATAATGACGATTTGAAATGTGAATTTTCGATTGAGGGAAGAATATTAAACTTAAGAGAATTCAATCAAGATACTGATAAAAATAAAGAATTCTATTTTTTGTATGTAAACATTGAGTGTACGTAGTGTAGTTTAAATTTGGCATTAAAATTTAACTTTAAAGTTGCTTCTTTGAATAAATTTTCTAACTTTCAATAGATTAATTAGAAAATCAAGATGGTTGAAAAAAGATGATTCCATAACATAAAACAAAAATTACAAACAATGTTTTTGCATTGAGAATTCTGTTCTAAATCTTTTGACTCCCCAGAAAAATGTACAAAAAATTATCAAAATTGCAGAACAAAGCTAAACTTAAATTCGGTAAACTTATTTGAAAAAAAAAAAAAATTGACGATTAAAATCAATTAATTTATTTGATAATCAAAACAAAATAAAAAGACGCCAAAGACCAGTTTCTAAACATTTTCGATGGAATTTCTTTCAGTAAAAACGTCTGACTGTTTTAAAATCTTATTCATAGAATTTAGTCTATGTTTGATTTGTGGATGATTTTGAACTTGATTTTTTGTTAGGTTTTGTCTATCACTTCTAGATTTGATGAAATAGAGTTTATAATTTTAAAACTGAAGCAGATTTGAGGGAAATCAGTCATTGATAACTGAAGATTTTAGAAACCTACATGATAACGGAAAACTGATTCTGAATTTGTTTATTATAGTTCATTCAACCAAGGAATAATAGGAAATAATTTGGCCTTGAAAAAAATAGACAGAATCAGTGTTCCAAAAATGTAAAATCCTGCAGTTTAAAAAAAAAATTGTTAATATCTTATTAAAAGTATTTCTGATATAACTTAAGCAATATTTTGAAAAAGGTTTTATTTCATATAACGAATTTGTTGAAGTCAAGAGAAACGGACTTATTTTTGACCAGGGGCAACATTTTGGACCACCTTGTCTAGCTCTCTTATAAAGCAACTAATCATGAACAAATTTAGTGCTGTGTATTACGGGCTTCAATAATATTTGTTAAAATTTTAAATGATAAGTTTCTTTACAAGAGAGCAAGTCAAGGTGGTCCAAAAAAGTCCACTGGCCCAAAATAAGTCCGTTATCCTAGTTTGGCTTCAACAAATTTGTTAAATGAAATAAAACCATTTTGAGACCCATCATGTGTAATTTTTTTTTTCAAGGAATCGAATGAAGGCTATTTGAGCCATCACACGGGTCGTAAAATACAGCTATGGCTGGTTTAACCCTCAATTCTCCTACATTACAACGGTAAAATCGTTGTTTCTTAATTTTGAACTTACTTAGTTACACTGCATAATGATATCTCATTTTAAAGACGAGGTGGGGTTTTTGTGTGTCATGATTTGGGTTTCAATGCAAAAGCTTTATCGAAGTGCAAATCGAAATTTTTCAATTAAATATAGTTTAAATTCATGAGTCGTAAAATGAAGTGTCTTAGGGTTAGAGTGATATAAGACTTAAGACATTTCCGAATCAAAACAAAATTTTAAAATTAATTTCAGACCAGGTTAGCATGGTTGGTCCGCACTTCTCAAATCCGACAGTGCGCTGTGTAAATCGCACCGTTATCTTCTACGATTTGTAGAGCACCACAGTTCATTCCGAAATGCTCTACACTCGTTTCCGAGTACAGCCGAAGCCAAGTGCCGAGCAAAACCAGTACCCCAATAGCAACACTACTGTGAGAGCAGGAGAAATCCCGAAACACACAACTGAAGTGCATTTTTTTTCCTTCTCTTCCTACCACAGTAGGCAAACAAACAGCACGAAACGATATTGCTTCTTTTTCTTCCTTCTCTTGTTGGGAAAGAACCAAGCCTACTAAGTTGCTTTAGTGCTGCTCCCCTACACTTTATGTGATGATTTTTTTTCTCTTGCTCTCACACTGGCGAAGCGTTCTCTGCTCTTTGATTGGGTGTACACCCGGCGTCTTAACAGAGCAGGGAAAGTGTTTCAGAACGAAAAGTTTACTTTTTCAAGCCGCTCGGAGAAAAATGGACAACCATGCAGGTTTGAAATCAGCCATAATTGAAGGGTTTATAAGTCAACGTGTTCAATGCATCATTGAAAGCTTATACTGACAATGCACAGGTTGGATAATGGGTGATTTCTTGAATGATCAATAATGAACTGATTGAAATAAAAAAAATGGAATTCCTAGTTTTGTTATGAATATTTTTAATATTATCGCATTAAAATTTAACTTTCCAGCCGCTACTTCGAGTCATTTTCCGAACTTTTTATAGATTTAAAAAAAAAAACATTATCGATTCAAGATGAATCTTTGTCACTGGCCTTGGACTACCGCCCAAATAGCAGGCGGTCCAGCAGTAGAAAGAAGAAGAATGTAGGGTTTTGGTGTGTCAAGATTTATGTTTCAATATAAAAGGTTTATTGAATTGCAATTCTAATCTACAATTAAAAAAACATTAATTCGTGAAGTTGATTTTTTCATTTATGTTCGCAGTTTGCTAGATGCATTGAAATGAGTAATGGGATTTTGGTATCCAAACTTCAATACGTACTTGCACTTAAACCTAACTTTATTTAAAGAAAAAGGTTAAAAAAGTAAATCATCAACGAAAAATTCAAAATTAGTTTTCTTATTGTTTGCAACCCAAATGCATTTTCCAATCGATTACGCAAAATCGATCCTGATCTTGATATGCATGTCACAAATTATATTTTGATCTTATCATCCCTCGCCTGCTGCAGCCACCTTTTCGCCAAAGACTTACCCTTTTGTTTCGCAATCTTTCTTCCCTCTTCCCATTGCAGAACGATCGAATAACCAAGCTCAAGATCGATAACAACCCGTTCGCCAAAGGATTCCGGGAGACGGGCCAATCCCGCTGCAAGAGGAAGCTCGGGAGCAGCAGTGGCAGCAATTGCGGCGGTAGTAATACATCAACGTCATCCTCGTTGTCGTCGTCGTCGACGATGTCGGGTACATGCGACCAGATGACAGATGACGAGGATCATCGGAACGATCTGCAACAACACGAGGCGGCCAACAACAAGCGGGTCAGATCAAACGATTTCATGGCCGGATTAGGTCCGGATCAAGCGATGGCTGCGGCGGCATTTGGCGGTATAGATCCCCGGCTGTTGGGGGTGGCGGCAGTTGCGGCCGCTGCGTCTTCTGGCGGTGGACTGGATGTGGACGGTAATCCTCCTCCGGATGCATTGGCCGCCCTGCGATTGCAGCAAATGCAACAGATGCGCCGATTTCCCCCCACAGCAAACGAGCTGCTCATGCGTCAGTATAATCAAATGTTCAACCCCAGTTGGATGGATCTGATGATGCCGTACTTTGCGTGCAATCCGTACCATCAACCGGCTCATCCGATTCCTCCTGGCCATCAACAGCAGCAACAGCACCATCATCATCCGCTGGCTCAGAGATTCTTTCCCGCTCTAGCCGCTGGACACGGTCCTGGTCATTCGCCAACTTTGATGGCTACACCTGTCGGCGGATCCAATTCGACGACGACGCCGCCTCCTTTGATGATGGCGCCTCAAATCTCCCCGACGGAATCGATACCGGAATCGGACCGATCGTCGGCACTGAGCGTGACACATCCGCTGCCGGTGCTTGGTGCTCCTTTTGAGGACCAACGCGGTTTGACGGATCGACAAAGCCTGATTGGATCTTCGCCTGTTCCTCGTCGCTTAGGTCAATCGGGGATCAGTGAGGAACCTCCCGGGATTGGTGGAGGAGGAAAAGAAAATGGTAGTCCATCACTCGTTGCCGCTGGGGATCAAAATAATGACGACAATAAAAAGGTCAACTTCAGTATTGCTTCTATTCTGTTGCTTTAGTAAAGGGGAAAACGGGTGATGGCAATCGCAATGTAAGAAGGTATATTTTACGACCATTCATGTACCGATAGTGACCTCTACTTAGAACGCGTGCCTTCGCAATCACTGCTATGTACTTTTGGAAAAAGTATTGAGATTTTTGTAAAGATATTATTATTGTAGGCTGAATAAACTATCTATTTTGATAAATTATATGACTCTGTAAGAATCATTTTATCACAATTCCTTATAAGGTAGTAAGTATAACTCCTTGATATTGGAAAATTTCATATGTATGTGTAAATTTACCCTAAAAGTACATCTTTCAAGGGCATGAAAGCTAACATCTTAAAAATACTAAATACTGATCGAGATTCGAACTCATGACCATAAGCAAAGGTATAGCATTGAAAACAGATATGGATTACGTTGAGACTAAGCATTCCAGTACATTTCCAGTACGGGAAATTTCCGTACTATTCCATGCAGAATTCAGTTATTATTAAATAACAAAATTCTGATCATCTACTATTCAAAAAATAAAACTAGGGCTTATCTATAAATTTCATGTCTAAGTACAATCGGTTATAGCTAAAAATAATTGAGAACGATTATGAAAATTTGATGTATTTTGCAAGATGATTTCAGGATCTCCAGATGTTCTCTGAATTTAGGACAAATTACGAAAAATATTTTATGCAACTCCGCTTGTAAATGTTTGTTTTTTTTACAAAGTTCGGTTTAATACAAATTTTTAAAAATTGCCAAATTGCCAAAAAAAAAGAACTATTATATCTAGTGTAAATAATGATGATTTTGAAATTGGGAGAGGGGGGAAGGGACTGTACACTACTCCTTCTCCTTCAATTTAATCTCATTGAACTGAATTAGAGGTACCTGTTTTGAAAAAAGTCATAATTTGATAAAAAATCCATTTTCTGTAACAATTTATTACGATACCTTTTGATACAACTTCAATCTGCAAATCTATAATCTTCCAAGCAAAAAATGTTGATAGAAAGATTTTTTTTTTTGGCCTAATTAGAGAAACTTTAACACTTTCATGTCGTTCGTGTCTTTATATAAAAAGATGATTTTTATATTTTGTTTACCAGGGGGTTAAAAAATCGCCTTATGAGCTCATTAAGGAATCTCTTTCCATAAATTTCATTTTATAAATGAAAATTATTCACTTGTTGTGGAATAGGAAAGCGTTCAAAGAAACTTTTCAATTATCTGTTTATTCAGCGCTTCTTCATATCAGCGTGAGGTTAACTCAACGAAATTTCAATGATTCTCATTTCTCTTATATTTTTCTGAATACTGATTCGGAAATTTCATGTTATTTTAATTTATCCTGAATTTTATTGCTCATTGTCAATTGTAGTTAAAGAATTTTATTTCTAAATCTAAATTTAATTCTGACGTAAAATAATGGCAATATAACTCTGAATTCCGGATATATTGGAGCTCTACTCTTATTGATTTGGTCTTGAATTTCAGGCTCTTAACCTAACTTTATTCAATCTAAAACAATAGAAATAAAATGGAACCCTTCCGTTTCGAACTGTAACTAATTTGCATTTAAAGCAAAAGATTGTTTTTTTTTATTTCTTGAAGGACACATTGTTCCCAACATTTCAGATCAATTTTTATCGGTTTTTATGTCGTTCATTATCAATTAATGACTGATTTGATGAAGGACACATTGAAAAAAGTTGTTCATTCACATCCAACAACCCATTTGTTTCTAAATGCTTTTTGGTTTCATCCGAAGACCTGTTTGTCTGCAAGCCTTGGAAAAAGTAAATATTTTAAGATTTTGAAATTACATACTTACTAATAGACTGAGTCGATTTGGGGTCATTTTTGAATTTCTCAAACCCTGGGGTCTAGAAAGCTTCGTCTTGGTCCAAAACTCATCCATGATTTTTTGCAAAATTTTTAAGTAACGTTTACATGAGTAAATTTGAACTATTAGTTTTGTATGGGAGAATTGAATATTTTGTACTGAAAAATCAACATCATTTTTGTTTCGTCTGTGGAACCAAGCCAGCTGATGGTTTTTGTGCCAATTCATAAAATTCCTTAAGGAAATTTTCCGCTGAACAACTTTTTCGAAGACTGTTACTTCGTATCTGAATAGGAAAAAAAGTTATTAGCGGTTTAACAGGGGTATGTCTTTTCGCATTGATTAACAATAAATTCAATTAACATCACTGCTTGAGCCTCGCGAGGTATTCAGCAGAAAATTTCCTTTACAAATTTTATAAATTGGTACAAAAACCATCAGCTGGATCAAGACGAAGCTTTTTAGACCCCAGGGTTTGAGAAATTCAAAAATGACCCCAAATCGACTCAGTCTATTAGTAAGTATGTAATTTGAAAATCTTAAAATATTTACTTTTTCCAAGGCTTGCAAACAAACAGGTCTTCGGATGAAACCAAAAAGCATTTAGAAACAAATGGGTTGTTGGATGTGAATGAACAACTTTTTTCTTTGTTTATGTATAGTTATAGTGCTATTTTTATAGTATTTAAGTGATAAATTTTTGATATTTAAAAAATAAGGACATTTTCCAAGAGTAAGCCCGTATTGGTCAAATGGATAAAAACCCTATCAAATGGTTAACTTTGAAGAAAAAATTAAAATGAAAATAGTGAGTGGGCCTAGAGGAGTGTGTGAAGGTAAAATTTCATTTGTATTTTTTAGCTCAAACTATTTAGCAATTGTTTCAATTTTTGCCCCTAAATGTATGCAACATAAATGAACTTTTTTTAATTATGAATGTTAAAAGAAAACGTTAAAAAGCAAATTAAATTGATAAACTAGCATTTGTAAATATTATGAAGGTATTTTGTATCCTTTATGATCAAGAAAACTCGTTAAAACCGTCAAAATAGAGACTGATCAATGTAACCCCAAAGCATCAAATTCAAAACAGAGACGAAATCTATTTTTTAGTCAAATTAAAAGTGGTCTAATAAATTTCTGCAACCATGTTTTACGTTCATTGGAGCCGAGTACTGATTTTTAAAATATGAAACATGCCACATTCCCCTTAACAGGAAAAATAATCGAAAAATATTGAGAAAAGTGATCAATATTACCCCGGATTATCTTTCAAAATCAGTTATTTAAACACATGCATAAAATGCGGTTATTTGTGTTTTGTTCTACAATGTAAAAAAAAAAGACATACACCGTCTTAGCCGATTTAGGCTTTACAGACTGAATAAATGACGTGGACAACTTAAGATTCACATTTAACACCCAGTACCGAGATGGGAATCGAACCCATGCCATCAGTGGACCAGCGATTACCGTCTTACCACGCTAACCACTCGACCACCGAGACGTGTAGAGTCATAATCAATTGCAATTGAAATACAGTACTTTTTCGAATTTTTTCATCACGATTATTATTGTTTCAATTTCATCACGTTTTTTTAGAAATCATTCAAAACCATTTCCAGGATCTTAATTTTCTTTTAAAAACGCATAGCGTCTTTGTTCATAACAATTTGAATTTTTCACTTTGACGGCAGTTTAAAAATCCTCTTCTGTTTGGTGAACATTCTCACTGAGTGGAATATTTTGAAAATTCAAAGATCTATCGACTAGGAAAAGTTCTTAATTTTTATAAAAGTTCGAGCGTTTTCGTGTAATTTGTAAAGGATTTTCTCGCTTGGGGGGTGATCACCCCATCCCCCTTCCCAAGCGAAAAAAAATCGGTTACATATACAGGAAGTTTTTTTTCATATTTTTGTAAAGTATTGCAGCGCTAAAGTAATTACACCCTAGAATTGGTATGAAATGACCTTTCTGTTGAATTTAAATTCATTGCAAAAAAACTTGCGATAATATACTCAAAATCTAGTGCCAAGTTGAATTTAAGTACAAGAAAAACTGAGAAATTGCAAATTGACAAAAAGTTCGAGAAACAGCTACCTTTGAACTTTCATCAAAAATTCTGTGTTTCGTATTTTGATAATCTAAAAATGATTGAAAACTACGGTTTTAACGCCACTTTTTAACATTAATTGTGGTCATGATCTTAAAAATTTCAAAAAAATATTTTTAAATGTGCAACGTATAGCTTCTTACTTCAGCTTTTTTTGGACACTAAGTGAAATTTATTTTGAGCGTTCTGTACCTAATCTACAGTTTTTTTTTCCGAAGCATTTTTTTTAGAATTTTTATTTCTTAGACTTTGAACAACGGAAAACTGAAGTGTTGCATGTGAATAATGTCTAAAAAACATATTTGAGTTGCATTACAAAGTAACCTTTAGAGATCTATCAAATGCAGGGTGGCCAGCGAGTTTCCATTTTAAAATTCCCGGTTTTTCAGATTGAGATTTTATGGTTTTCCCTGCGCCAAAAATTTGTTTATTAGATTTTCTTTCACCAAAAATTAAGATATTTTTATGCAAGTTGAAGGTAAATATGTGAGAGGACTTAATTTTTTTTTCAGTTTAATCTTGAAACTTATAAGTTATTCAGAATAAGATGATAGTAATGCGGTTAGAAAATAATACTTGTTACTGAAAATTTTTACCTTCTTTTCAGTTTTTCACACCATCTTCGTCTACTAGATATAAGGGAAAATGCTTTATTTTTATTATTTGCATGAAATAAATTATAGTTTTGATTTGATGTCATGTATATAATACTTTTAAAATTTCAAGTTGACATACTGAATTTAACTGTAGAAATATGGCTTCTGAATTCTGTAAATTGAAACATAATCATGCGCGAAGAATTTCGTATTGAATAATTGAAATATTGAACCATATTCAAGTTTTGATTCATTATTCAAATTTGAATTTTAATATCTGACGCTTATTTTATTCTCGGGATGAGAATTCAAGTTTTATTTTATAGCTTGACTACTGATTGATATTTTAATATTTTTCTTCAAAAGTTCTTAAAACAGATTCCGGTTTACCTTATTCATACAAAGAAATCTGAAATTTTATTTCGGTTCTTCTATTGAATGCTGGATCATGTTTTTTTATTGCATAGCATTAAATTTTATTTTAGAATGCGCTGATTTCTAGATGCTTAAATTTATTTACCTAGATACTGGTAAATATATCTAAATTTTTAGACTTAATTTACAGTCCTATCTAAAATAATGCATGTTTTTATTCGACTTTTCAATTTAAAATCCAGCTGGTTTCATTGAAAAATGAATACAGGATTCACACACAAACTTTGTTGTTTGTTACACCTTCTGCCTTCTGTGCATTTGCCAATTAACCAAATAAAAGGGTGACATCTCATTTTAAATATTTTTTTGCATCCGGCATTTTTAGCATGTGAAAATTCCCGATTTTCAAAAGTTAAAATTGAACTAAATAAGAATAAAATATTTTCGAAACCAAATAAGATACGTACTTCAAGGTTATGTAGTTTGTCAGATTGATTTTTGAACCTATCTTTTGATAGTTTTAGATAATTTGTAGTGTAGATTTTTGTTTAAATATTTTATCAGTCAAATGAAAACTTGAATTATGGTTATGATTATTTTTGAATTTGGCTAAAGGTACCGTAACAACCTCAATTGAAAACAACTGTGAAAAAGTTTAGTCACGTCAAAAAAAAGTTCATTGTTCAATTTATTTAAGAACAGCATTTTATCATAAGATTTTTTAAAAAATACTAACCGGAAAATTAAATGACCGGGTTAAAATTAATAACTGAATTCATATCTCTCTTTTAACGTTCTATTAAAATTCTTTTTTCTCATCAAATTAATTCGATATTTTGATCAGACTCTTCAAAACAACTCCCCCCGGTTTGAATGTGTTTGTTAGGTGTCTGCTATTTTTTTTTCAAGTTTCGTTTCAACATAACGTGTTTTTCTGAAACAAAAAAATGAGCTATTGATACAGATGGGGACATCATCAATACTGAATGAATGTATAATAATTCAAGTTATCAATTAGATGTTAAGCTCAAGAAAATCTTAGTTTTCGAGATGTGGATTCAATCGAAAACTGTCTGATTCCAAAGTGTGAATTCACATGAGAACTAAAAAGTCGTAGCATTTGGAGTTTTTTTTTTCATTCCTTTCACTTTATTCTTCATTCAAGTTTTTAAGATCTATTTTTTCAGATTTTCGTAAAGAAAGTGCATAAAGGTACAAAATCATCAAATAATGAACTCTATGAAACTTAAGTACCGAGACTTATCATTTTAAAACTTCACAGTTGTGAAAATTTTATTCAATTTGAAAACTTTTTTTACATTCACTGCAGTGGACGATATGCGTGAGCTAAGAAATAGTTTATGATCGAAACATTTTTGCACATTGCGATGCATATTTGCATTTTGCATTTGTGAAAAATTGCTCGACAAATGTGTGCGTTGAGTTCAAAAATCTATTTTTTTAATTGAAATTCCCGACTTTTCCCGGCATTTACTTATTTATTCCGAAATAAACGACTATGGATTGTAAAGCTTCAGAGAAAAAGTTTCGTCATGATGAATTGAAGGGATTTAAGGATTTAATAATTTTATATATAGGAAAAAATTATCCATGAATAATTTTCCCGGTTTTGATTTCAAATTCTAGGTTTTTCCCGGTTTTCCCGGTCTCATTTTTAATTCTCGGTTTTTCCCGGTTTTCCCGGTTCGCTGACCACCCTGCAAATGGTACCATTTTGGCGATATTAAATTCTTGATGAGAACAAACCTCAAAAGTGTGTGTGCGTTTATAGGAATTTCTACCACTCTGTATACAAATTTGTTTTACAGCTTCAAAATACAATATTTGCATTTTCTATGTGTGTATTTTATGGTGGTCCAAAAACAGCGCTTGTTTACGGAATCAGAATTTTGAGGGCCGAAATCGTTCTTTGGCATGTTTGAAGGCTCCTTGCCAAATTTTAGCTCATTCGTTTAACTCTAACTTATAGTATTTTCGTTTATTGGCAGTGGTAACCTAGTTACCCACGAGTTTTGCCCTAACTGCTGTTATTATGTTCGGTTATTAATTCAGAAGTCCACTAGTTTTGCCCGAGATTTGAACCTCAAGCAGGCGGTTGCACCCCGTAAAAGTTGTCAGTGTTGGGGGTAAACATAAGGGTGAGTATAGCAACCATATATTTGCATCGTCCCGGGTAACGATTCTGTTCGTTTATTCAGAAAAAGTTTTTCCCCGCGCTAGTGGAGAAAAACGAAAACGGCATTAATCTCTACTTTGTTAAAAATACGCATTTGATCAATTTCAAATGTCGATTTCCAGTTGATTGTAAAATTGCTTTGAAACGCATTCCACAGCTAGGTTATAACATCAACGTCAATTGTATAAAAACTCAACGCTACAGCTCGAATGCATCGAACAGCTTAAATGAAAATAGAAAATGTATCAAATTACCAAATCATTGAATTATTGCTTTTTATAACTATCGTTAGTTTGAAATCAACACTTTCGGTCAAAACTAACTTCCTAACGATTCCATAATGACAAATTCTGGCTTCCGAAATCAATACGACGCGGCAACTGGAATATGTTTATCAGAGGACATCAAAAAGATAATGTTCCCAAACGAGTTTCTCCATTTTCTCCGGGACATGATCGGGAAATGTATTCAAATTCCCCTGTGGCCAATTCGATGCCAGGCGTGGGAACGCACCCGCTAGCTTATTCATGAATCGAACCGTCTCTCACAGCTTCATGTCGCCAAAGATTGCCTTCCTTTTACCCTTGCTTAAACCCGGCCGAAAGCCACCGATCGATGTGTTGCTGCTGTTGAAGAAGGTGTCAAAAGGTGCCTTCACACATTATTCATCCGGTTTTATTGGGGAGGAAAAGAATATCGGCTGGCCCTGAACTAAACGACACGGTTGAATGGAGGTTCCGAAAAAAAAAAGAATCAAGAGGACCAAAAACAAAAGACCGGTAATATGCGTTTGTGTATTTATGTTCGAATCAAATGCGGCGCTGCCTTGTGGTGACGCCGATTGAAGAAGATCGCCATAAACCCACTTAATGAGAACGATCTAGGCTAGGTCGCTCAATTTCCTGGGAGCCCACGGTCGGTCGGTCGGTGGTGCGTCTTCCTACGCCAGTGATGGTCATTTCGAGCAAAGGGAACCGAATATAGTCTTTCAAATAATCCAAAACTCATTCAATAATTTATTGTTCAAAATAATAGTAATTTTACCCTTAGTTTACAGAACAATTAGTTTCATTTTAAAAATTGTTCCATTTTATCAGTCTATGAAAAACATTTAGAAATAATTGAGAAACACTGATTCCAATAGATATACGCAAAGAAAGAATTGAAGTTTTTATTTCCATAATTTATTGATCGGTTCATACACTCCTCTTGTCGTGGTTCTGCTGCTGATAAACACAATTTCATAATAGTTAGTAGGTGCCCTTTTTTGTCAGGTTACCAGACCTTAAGGATTCAGATTTTGTGTTAACTTTTTTTTTCTAAATGAAGTTTTGTACAGTTAACTGTTGTTCAGGATTCAGATTTTGTGTTAACTTTTTTTTCCTAAATGAAGTTTTGTACAGTTAACCATGTAGCTCCATCAAATTTTTTGATGGAGCTACATGGTTAACTGTACAAGACTTCATTTAGAAAAAAATAGTTAACACAAAATCTGAATCCTGAACTTTGTTAGTGGAAAAAGAGCATATTATTGATATCAGCATAGGGATAGGCTTCAAATTTTTGTTACAAAAACATGCATGCATATGTCTACTATTTATAATTATATGAATATCAAGCAAAAGTTAAAACAAATTTTTAGCTTTTTTTCAACGATATGAGCTAACTACTTCCAGTACACTAGCTTTAACTATCCAACTTATATCTGGTAATGACCACCATATTTTCCATACAATTTTCAGGAACTGTATATTCTTATACTCTTATTCCCAAAATAAAACATAAGGTAGTATTCCCTATTACCTAATGAAATAAATGTTAATAGCACCTTCACGTTAAATTGAGGCGATTTGGGATCATTTATGAATTTCCCAAACCCCGAAATTTAAAGAGTTTCGTTTCGTTCGAAACTCCTTCACGATTTATGGAAAAATTTTAAGTAAAGTTTACATGGGTAGATTTGAACCTTATTTTGTATAGGGTTGCATTTTCGTTACACCTAAAACTTTTTAATTTATAATATTTACTGAGGAAATGAGTGTAAATCATGATCATCGATTACAGTATATTAAATGACTTTAAATAGTGGCTACCATTGAATGTTTACTGCCGTGATATGCCGAAGTGACGTATATAATACTGCCAGATCTCGCCAATAAGAGTGTCTTTCTCCACTTCTCCGGAACTTTTCATGAAATGTGATACCGTATACAGATCACATTTAATGAGGGCTTCCAAAGTAGTGTAGTGTGGGGAAATGCATAGATCTGGGAATTGCTGATACGTCACTTCGGCATATCATGCAATTTATCACATACTAGCATTGTCAGACGGTAATCGCTGGTCCACTGGGAGCATGGGTTCGATTCCCGTCTTGGTACTGGGTTTTAAATGATTATCTTAAGTTGTTTACGTCATATATTCAGTCTGCAAAGCCTAAATTGGTTAAGGAGGTGTATGTCTTTTAACAAAACCGGCTTTCATGTTTCGGGGTAACTTTAAACAACATGGTTTTAACGTCTCCTATTTGGTGCTATTCAGCAAAGCAGGCATAGAAACATGAATGACAGAGTTTTTATTGTTAATTTCAAACTGCATTTGATCCTATATAAGCTTACTTTTAGAAAATGTGTCTATTCTTTAAATATCAATAATTTTTCACAAAATGACAATACAAATAACACTGAAGTAGGTGTAGTAACCGTTCTTTTTGCAGCACAATTTCTCTTCAATTTGCGCCTCTGATTTACAATTAGCGTGCTTAACAAAGTTTAGCTCGAAAAGCACAACCCTTTCTTCTCTAATTTGGATTATAGAATGACCATTCAAAGTCGATCCATTCATCTTCTCATCAATCAACTCTCTCGCACGTATACACTCACTCTTTTTTTCCAACGTGACACTCAAGTTCATCCAATATGCTTATCCAACATTTACACGCTTATATTCCTGTAGTCATTATTAAAATAATTGAAAGCATTTTATAACTTTTAATAATGAATCAAATGTTAATCCATATAACCTCATTTATGCAGCCAAGCATTCAGGTAAATCGTATAAGAGCCGCTCGCATAAAAGGCTAGTTTGTATTAAAGCTTTCCTCAAAACCCTATTTTGAATTTTTATCATTTTTCTGTTTATACAATTCTTATCTTCCACATATATTACCTCATTTACGCAGCCAAGTTTTCAGATAACAACCAACATACAAGAGTCGCATCATGAAGAGCTAATTTATTTTAAAGCTGTTTTAAAACCATATTTTGATATAATTTTTATTAATATTATGTTTATACAACTCTTATGGAGGACTTATCTACCACAGTAGGCTTACTAGATTCTTTCAGAAAAAAAGCGGGACATCGCCAAAAAAAGCGGGACATTTTGGAATCTCTTGAAAACCTAAATTCCCAAAACCATTCACAAATATACGAACCCTGAAGTCGAGAATGATGTAGTTCAGAGTAATTTAAAATTCCAAACTTGAAGAAAGTTTTTATATTTTTAAACATTCGGCTTTGATCATCTACAAAATCAATAACGGCGCCGGCCACGTGCTAGTAGTCGATGAGGAATGAAGGAAGGATTGTTAATAGGAAACTTCATGGGATCAACTAAACGAGTTATTTAATTGTGTTTTATATCAACTATGGAAAAATACTGCAAATTTTGAGAAAAAAAACTCAAAAAAAAACATTATATTTTAATGATTTTCTGTGTTAAACTAATGAATTTAAATTGAGCCTAAATTTAGGTTTTTCCAGTGTAAGTAAGTGAAACTTTATAAAAGTGATACCTATTAAATTTTTACAGCCTTATCGGTGAATGCCATTCATGTTTTTAGAGTAAATCATAAATGGATAAAAAAATATTTGAAAAAAATACAGGAGTTAAAAATGATTGAGGAGATATTTTATTAAAGCGTCTTCATCAAGCACGGACCAACTATTTTGAAGCGGAGAATCGGAGAAGGCTGAGTCTACCACAAAAGTTTTCTCAGGAAAAAGTGGGATGTTTTGAGAAAAAACGGAACGGCAGGACATTTTCTTGAAAAGCGGAACATGAACCCGAGAGAGTGGTGGAAAAGCAAGATTCCGTAGATATTCGTAAACTTGAAGCCAAAACCGTCAAGAAGGTTTTTTTAAATCAAAATTGTTTAAAAATACGTTTTAAATATACCAGGAGCACGAATTATAAGCAAACTATTAATAAGCCTGCATCTCCAATGCTCGGGCCCCATGACTTCGTGTGATTTGTTATGGAATGAATGTATTGTGTGTGTTGAAGTAAAGTAGGTAGGTATATTTTATAAGAACATGTCAATCAGATGGGCCAGTTTAATACAAGTATTGCGGCACCTGGCCAGCTGGCAACTAATTGAACATTCTTACTGTAAATAAAGGATGTTCGGATCAAAAAGTGGTCAAACTAAACTGCGTGTACATCGATCGTTTGTTCATTAAAAAAAATCAAAGTATCTTTCATTTTGAAGTAAAGTCTGAATAAAAGACGAAAAAAATAATCAGTTAAGATTCCGAATTCGAGAGTACAGTATTTTTCGATTGGAATAAGTTCTGGTGTGTTTTGAGGGGTCTTATCCTTGGGCATGCTAACGCTAACCTGAAAGTTGTTAGCGGCATACCATTCCATGCACTTTTTACATAATGGCAGGATGCCAAATCCGGAAAAATCAGCACAGACAAGACAAGTCATGTTTCTTTTACGTAAATTTTCTGGTTGACTGTCCTGGCTGAAACGAAAATGTCGCTTTACAAGCCTCAGGTATAGATAGCTTCCCAAACAAGATATTTCTTGGCCAACTTTGATAGTTTAATCTGCAGTTCACTCAAATGAAGGCAGTTCACTCAAATTATGCGCAACACTAAAATTTGAAGGAAAAAAGCAGCCATGAGAAAATTGGTCAATCAAAAATTCACTTTTAGGGGAACTGGGTATAAAATGCGCAGTCGGGACAAGATGCTCCACCATCAGTATTTCACTAAACAAATATTGTTCAACATTTCTCAAAATGCCAGTTTGTTCTATTTACACTTTTATGCGTTTATAAACATTTGTGGACTTTCTAAGTTTTCTATATTGCGTAAATTTGACGAAAAAAGAAACAAATTTTTTTGGGAACGTTTCTTGCAATTTTTGAACTTTTTTCGTAAGGAATTACAACATCTATCAGCAAAACATTTACCTGGTATCTGTTCCAATGATGAACATTGGTCTTGACAATCATCACACAACGAAAAATTTCTTTATTCAATTATTTTTTCTGTTATTATTAACAGAAAAAATCTGTTTGATTTTTAATAAGCATGTCTAGGGAGGGCAAAACGCGCCATGTCCATTTATGTTTGAGCATGATTCATATTTGTTTAATTTTATATACAGTTTTAATCACAACAATTTTAAGGATATTTATATGTTGAATTGGAAAACATAACTTGAATATAAACGAATATATTTAAAATTCCTCAATTTAATATAGATTTGATTAACTATTCACAAGAACGTCAGTATATCTGGCAGCACTGCGCGTAGCAATACATTTTTCCATCTATGAAGTAGATAAGAAGTTTTTCACCTGGCAAACACTTTCGGAGGCCCTTGAAATCATACATTAATCGTTAAAAGGCGCGTTTGGGTACACACATATGCGCACTTTGCCCCAAACAAAATGAAAATCATACTTTAGAAAGCCTTTCAAAATTTCACGATTAAGACGAATATAACGGATATAAATGTTCCTGTTTGTATATTTCTGGTGAAGAACAGTCCCCTTTTCAAAACTATTGTCGAATTTACTGGATTGCATTCTTCATTTACGAGTTATGAAAGATTCTTCTTAACGTGGGCGTCTAACCCCCAGTTCCCCTACCTGGCAGCGTAGCGAGTTTAATTGATCTGCCTTCAATTCCAAAAGACATAACTTCCATTGAAACAGGCTATAGCTCGGGTATCTGAAGAAATAAAAAGTTACTGTCGTAGACAAATTGATAGAAAATAGTTTTCTTTAGAGCATATTCCAATTCACACAAAAACAACTAGATGACTAGGTTCCATAGATATAAGTAAAACCATATTCGTTTTTCAGGATAGAATGTTTAATTGTCCCATGCAAACATTTAAGTTAAAATATATTCATGCACATGCTTTGAAAAGACGCAAAAAATCATGGACGAGTTTTAAGCCAAAACGAAGCAGTTTAGACTTCAAGATTAGATAAGTTTGAAAATGACCCCAAATCGAAGCATTCCAGCCTCACATATTTATAAATACAACATTCTGTTACTTGCGACATGTGGAACAATACTTTTTGAATAGGAATGCATAACAGATTTTGTATGAAAATTTTAAATTATTACATTTTTATATATCCCATAATTTTTTTCGGTTGTTTTTGCTGCTAGAAAAAGAAATAAAAATTTTGGAAGCGATTCACTCAAACCTGAATTAGCGCAACACGCTTCAATTTTGTATAGAAGTTTTTATGGGAAAACATAATTTTTCATTCAAAAATCAACAAAAAAGATATCCGTTGATATACGAAAAAATCAAAATATTTTTTTTTAGTTTAAGCGTTTTAAATCGCTTATATGAAAGCTGTTGACTGAGGATCAAAATTAAAAATCACAAAAAACTGCTTTGCTTAGAAAATGAAGTTGTTGGTTTATATAACCTTGGCAAAAACATTTCATGAAATTATTGAAAGCTCTAGCAAGCGAAGCCTTCCATTTTCCAATACTTTTCAATCGATTAAGTTTATTTTTTAAATTTTGAAATGGTTATAACTTTTTTCATGAAAAACTTAGCTTCTTCTAATGTTACCAAAAACTGAAGCTCGAGAATTAGCCAAACCTATAATAAAAGAGGTTTTTTTTTTAAGTTGATTTGAATTTCCTGGATGATTAAAATGAAAAAATTTCTTCTTCCACACAAATTTTCATACTAATTTTAAACGCGTTGCGCAAATTCAGGAATCAACCAAATCATTCCAAAATTCTTGGTAACCCAAAACTTATGGGAATGGAAAAGTCATTTTTTGCAGCTGTATAATGTACACACAGTTATTTACAAAGAAACAAAAATGGAAAACATATTTATAATCACGAATTTGCATAGACAGCGGATTCTTGTTCTTCTTCCTTCTGTTCGAAGTTGTCATCTGATAACTTCTATTTTGTGGGCCAGTGACTTAGGCTATATGGCCAAGACAGCGTATTGGTAGAAAACGTTGACTTGGCATGGCATGAGCATCAAGTTTTGTCATAATTTTGTCGCTTTAGCTGACAATAATTATCAAAAAGATTTATAAATTTATTTCATCCATCATTGTTCAACCTTAAAGGTTCAAAATTTCGTATCAAACAGGTGGGAGCATGAGATGTTCAGGGAAGTGTTTTACTTCAAATCACAAGTGAATATTTAGGAATCATACTAGACTGAAATCTATGATGAAACCCACAGATAGATCATGTAATCGCTAAGGCTACAATACAACACCTCTACACTGCAAAAAAATCCACATAAAATTACTTTCTTTTGCATATAGTTTTATTGCGATAACCTTGCGTAAACATACACAAATCCAGTGCAAAATAGATCTTAGTTGCTAGAATAATATCAGAAAATGCGGATTGATAAATGGTTCGAAAAACAGCTAAATTCGAATAGTCGTCAAAAATTCTGTGATCCGTGTATTATAAATCTCAAGATGTCAAAACGTTACAAATTACGTCAACTTTCTAAATCACTTTTCAAAAATTTCTTTTATGACTGGGACAGCTTTGGCGGTTGATTTATAAAAGAGCATTGTTTTACACCACTTTTTTACATTTGTGTGGCCATGATGTTTTGAATTTTTAAAATAAAAATATTTCCATATGAGCAACAAATAGCTTCTAGCTTCAGCATTGTTAGGCACAAAGTGATTTTTTTTTCAAGCACTAAATAACTGACTTAAATTTTTTCCCGAAGCGTATTTTAAAACAAATTTTTTAGACTTTGTATAGCATTAAAATAAATCCTTGTATCTGAATATTGTATCAGAATCATATTTGAGTCACGTTACAAGTTTCCAAAATTATTGTTTTTGAAAAAAATGGTTAAGAAACAAGAGATTTTAAGCGGAAAAAGTTTTTGGGGTCATTTAACCACCGGTCGTATAAATAGGAATACCACATACTTTTTTCGAAATCTTCATGCTTTAAACAAATTATTCAATGAAAAAATACGTGCATTTTGAAAATAAAAATAGTTATGAAGACAAATTTGCGAAAAGTTAACAATTTTAATAAGAGTTTAAATCATTTGAAGTTCAAAAAATGTCATTTGACCCCTCCGGTAAATTTAGTGTTGAACTATTAAAATTTGCCGTGAAATATGTCGTTTGACAAGCTATCTGTACCTGTGACTTGAAAAGCGACATTTTCGTTGTAACTGGAACCGCCAACCAGAAAATTTACGTGAAAGAATATCTTCAACATCGGACTGGCTAAAGCAAGTTACACCAACAATCAAGCCATGGGTAGGAGCTGAACTAGTCGCCGTTGGAGATAACCAAATCCCAAGATCGGAGATCCTGAAGGCTCACCTACCTGGAGCTGCCGAGGACGATATCGGTACGATTCAGGCTACAATTGAAAGCCAAAACGATGAGCTTAGTACTGAAAGCTGGAGATTCTACGATATCCACAAAAAGAACGAAGCTCTCGAAGTGGTTTTCACCGTAGACGAAACCTCGATGAAAGAGTTGGAGAAGAGGAACTTCGTCATATACTATGGATTTGGTTCCAGTAAAATCTGGAAAATAACCAAGAAAAATCCAGAAAGCAGAACTGTTGAAGGGAACACCACCGATAAAGCTGCTCAAAGACCTGGGCAGCTAAAACAGGGCCTTGTAAAGGACCAGTCGGCGATAGAACAGGTCCAATCCACAGAAGGAGAGTCGATTTGCAAAGAAAGTACCTTGGCGACACTCAATCTCAATGAACCAGAGTCGAAGGACCAGGGCCGACCTATGGACCAGGGACAAGACTCAGGGACAAACGGGAAAAATGAGAAAAGCCTCAGTAAATTCAATGCAGATTGCTTACCGGAAGGGACTAGGTTGTTGGACATGGGCCCATGTTTGGAACAAGATCAACTTAAACCAGGCCCGAGTGGAATGAGCAGTTTTAAAGGTAAAGTAACCATCAACAAACCTGCTAATACAAAATTAAGAACTACTAAGACTGGTTCAAGAAGCCTTAGCACATGGAGCAAACCAAAACGAGATAAGCAAACAGGTGCAAATGGCAAAAAGCCGGGGCCTTGCCCCACCACCACGGGCAAAAAACCACAAAAATGAACACTCTAAAATGTGTTCAGGCGAATCTTCATCATGCAGTAGGAGCCTCGAGTACACTACTGAGAAGATTCGTCTCAGAAAACCTGGACCTTGCCTTTATCCAGGAACCTTGGGTTAACAAGGGTAAAGTACAAGGGCTTTACACGCCGAATGGTAAGATTCTTTACGACGATAGAAGCGCTCACCCAAGGGCTGCTTTACTAGTTAATAAAAGAATTAAATTTACTCCCTTTACAGAATTTATCGACGGAGACATCACGGCTATACGAATGGAAATACCGACACCAAGAGGTAAGCAGACGGTGAGTGTAGCCTCGGCGTATTTCCCAGGAGATAGCACCGATATACCCCCACCGATGGTAGTAGAATTTGTAAGAAAATGCCGGGCACAAAACCAGCAGTTTCTCGTCTGCTGCGATGCTAACGCACATCACACGCTGTGGGGAAGTACAGACATCAACAATAGAGGTGAGTCTTTATTAGAGTTTCTTTCACAAAACCACATTGAAATATGTAACGAGGGAAACAAACCTACGTTCACAACCGTGAACAGACAAGAAGTCCTCGATTTAACTCTATGCACACCACTGCTTCTAGGGAAAATAAATAACTGGGAAGTGTCGGATGAAGAATCACTGTCTGACCACAGACATATTACATTCGACATAGTGGGAGGAGAAATAATCAGGGACGTTTATAGAGACCCTAGGAACACCAACTGGGATCTCTACAAACATACACTTGAAGCCTGTAATCCTTTGTTGGATGGGAAAATACGCACATCAAAGCAATTAGAGGAAGCTTCAAAAAGTTTTACAAATAAAATCTTATACGCTTTCGAAGCAAGCTGTCCACTGATGGAACGTGTTTCAAACAGAAGAGTTCCTTGGTGGAACAGACAACTAGAAAAGTTAAGGAAAAAAACAAGAAGACTTTTCAACAAAGCAAAAGCTGACTCAAACTGGGATGACTATCGTAAGTCCCTAACTGAGTACAATAAAAATATTCGAAGAGCTAAAAGAAGTAGTTGGAGGCACATGTGTGAATCCATTCAAACTACACCAGAAGCTGCCAGGCTCCAGAAAATTCTATCTAAACAACACTCAAATGGACTGGGTCAATTGAAGAAACACAATGGGGAGCTAACTACAGACCCAGAAGAAACACTTCAATTACTACTAAGTACGCATTTTCCAGGATCCATCGAAGGGTTAGAGATTATGGACACTCTGGCTGGAAGACCCAGTCGAAGTGTTAGACGCGAGGAAGCTCTCCGTAAATCGCGCACAATCTTTACACCGTCAATGGTTAACTGGGCAATAAGTACATTCGAGCCATTTAAAGCTGCTGGTGAAGATGGAATTATGCCAATCCAGATACAGCAAGCAAAACAAATGGTAACACCTGCCTTGGTAGAGATGTTTGTCGCCAGCATGACCCTCTGTCATATTCCCACCCAGTGGAAAAAGGTGCGCGTTATCTTCATTCCGAAACCAGGAAAAAAAGATAAAACTCAACCAAAGGCATTTAGACCTATCAGTTTGACATCCATTATTTTGAAAATAATGGAGAAGATACTTGACGAGCACATTAAATCTCAGTATCTTAGCTTTTGTAAGCTGAACAATTTTCAGTTCGCTTACAAAAAAGGTATGTCAACGGTTACGGCCTTACATACCTTAACACAAAAACTAGAAAAGACAATGGAGGCAAAAGAAATAGCACTTGCTTCTTTTCTAGACATTGAAGGGGCATTCGACAACGCATCTCATTACTCAATCGAATCAGCTATGAAAAGACGAGGGTGCCACATGGCAATTGTTAACTGGACTTGTACCATGCTGATAGATAGAACCATTTATGCGAGTTTGGGAGGACTCACGATCAGTGCCACTCCAACTAAGGGATGTCCCCAAGGTGGGGTTCTATCACCGTTGTTGTGGTCATTGATCGTGGACGACCTCCTAAACAAACTTGTATCTATGGGTTTCGAAGTTATTGGCTTTGCAGACGACGTAGTAATAATAGTTCGGGGAAAATATGAGAATGTGTTGTCAAACAGAATGCAATCTGCACTTAATTACGCACTATTCTGGTGCAGGGAAGAGGGACTGAACATTAACCCTTCCAAAACTACTGTGATAGCATTCACTATGAGACGAAAAATTGCATTAAAACCTCTAACAGTAGATGGGGAAGTGCTAAACTTCGAATCGCAGGTGAAATATCTAGGAATCATACTAGACTCAAAACTATCATGGAACCCACAGTTAGAGCATGTAATAGCCAAGGCTACAACAGCTCTATGGGTTTGCCTCAAAGGAGTAGGGAAAAAATGGGGACTAAGGCCGAAAATCATCCATTGGATATTTACAGCTATAATAAGACCCAAAATCTCCTATGCCTCCTTAGTATGGTGGACCAAAACTGTGCAAGCTACGGCCCGGAAGAAATTAGCGAAGCTTCAAAGAATAGCAACGCTATCTACAACTGGCGCTATGCGAACCACATCAAGCGAGGCTCTGAATGCACTACTAAATATTCTGCCACTACATCAATTTATTGAGTTAGAGGCAGAACGTAGTGCCTTGAGACTCTCAAAAATCAAAACTCTCTTTGAGGGGGATCTTACAGGACATCTAAAAATCCTGAATAAATTTAAAATAAACTCACTTATTGTAAGGAATGATGACTGGATGGAGCCCGTTTTCAACCTAGACATACCATACAATGTAACTATCAACGATAGGGACGTGTGGGAGTCAGGTGGTCCTAAGGTTCCTCCCGGATCGATTAAATTCTTTACTGATGGGTCAAAAATGGAAAACAGAACTGGGGCAGGGGTGTTCGGACCTAGACTCAGGATCTCAATTCCTATGGGAAACTGGCCAACAGTATTCCAAGCAGAAGTTCAAGCAATTCTAGAATGCACTTTAGCCTGTTTGAAAAGAGGATACAGGTACACAAGTATCTATATATTCTCTGACAGCCAGGCCGCTCTGCGAGCACTAAGTACGTTCACATGTTACTCCAAGCTAGTATGGGAGTGTATTGTTGCACTAAGAAACCTGGCCATACGGAACAGAGTATTTTTATTCTGGGTTCCAGGCCACTGCGGTATCCTAGGGAACGAAGAAGCAGACCAGCTAGCTAGGGAAGGATCTCAGGGCCTGTTAATTGGACCAGAACCCTTCTGCGGAGTATCGAGGAGTGCCTTGAATATGGAACTCAAGAACTGGGAAAGCACCACTATTGTCTCCAACTGGAGAACAGCAGAGGGAGCAGCTCAGGCGAAAAGATTCATCGAACCAAGCGCACGACTCTCCAAAAACATGTTGAACTTAAGTAAGCACGAGTTAAGTACTTACACAGGTCTCTTGACCGGACATTGTCCAACAAAACAACATCTCAAACGGATAAACATTATTCAAAACGACGACTGTCGGTTCTGCGGGTTCGAAAGAGAAACTGCAGAACATCTTCTATGCAACTGCTGCGCCCTCCTTAATAGGAGAGAGCGTGCTCTTGGGGCAAAGTTAATAAGCGCACAAGACATATGGTGGCATATCAGCCCTAAGAAGGTTATATCATACATCTTTGATATCATACCCGATTGGGATAAAATGCTTAGTCAGCAATCAACTGTCACTTTAACCCATAGTGCAGGTGAGCCTGATAGCATACAGTAACGCGGGGTAATTACCACAATAGATCAACTACTGGTCGCAGTGGGCTCTCCCCTACAAGGAAAAAAAAAACAGCGTTTGCTGCCTTTCCTGAAGAAACATGACTTGTTTGTGCTGTTTTGGCATCCTGCAATGGAAACAGGGTCATGGAGTGGTATGCTGCTAACAACATTCAAGTTGTGCCCAAGGATAAGAACACTCAAAACACACCAGAACTTCAACCAATCGAAAAATATCGGGCGATACTTAAGCAAAACCTTAGGAATACCCAAAAAACTGTTAGCAGCGAAAAGATGTTCAAAGCAAACTGGCGTTCTGCGGTGAAGATAGATCTGAAAGATAGAGGGTAAGATTGTACAAAATCTTATGGCAGGCGTAAAATGAAAGACTTGCCAATTTGAACTACAAGGTCGACCGGAATCTTAACTGAGTATTTATTCCGTCTTTTATTCATATTGAGTTTTAGAAAGGAAGATACTTTGATTTTTTTTAAATAAACGAATAATCGATTTAAACGCAATTTAGTTTGACCACTTCTTGATCAAAACACCCTTTTCGAAACAAAAAGTGATCGTTCCTTTTAAGTTGTATTTCATAGTCTCAACGGACGGACACAGTGGTCAAAAACGCTAAAAACGTGAACATTGCTGATAACATTTTAAGTTTACATTTTAGTTTATTGGTGTCTTCGGAGACCAGCCCTATAATAAATAACTTTTATTTTTCAGATTAATCCCCCTACAATTTAGATAAAATTTCTAACTTCTCTGTTATAGGTTTTAGCACTTTGATGTCTTCGACAAACTTGTACAAAATCAAATTTTCTACAACTTTGTCTCAGATGTCAAGTTTCTAAAATAATTATTCTCTGAATTATCGGCTAAATAAGAAACTTAACCTATAAAAATCAGTTTATTAATAATAACTTTTTTCAGTTAATTTTAAGCTTAATAGTATGTTCCACAAAGCGTGATCAGACACCGGATGAAATCACAACTGAATTAAATTCTTTATTAGGGTTTCCTCCAATCCAAGTATTGGAAATGAAGAAAAGTACCAACACGAATAATACCAGTAGTGTTGGTCTTGCTCCTGAGCTTTGTTGGACTCATTTTTTAAAAGGATCAGGTTGATAATTTTAAAGGTGCTCTCATATCTGAGATCATCCTTGTTGGTTTAAGGTTTCGAATAGTTGCCACGGGAAATGTTTGGTCACCCGAACCGTAACCCAAACCTCAAAACTGTGCTCATCAAATCGTTCGGTATCCATCCATGGTAAGTTCGTGGACCCTCTCACGGCGCGTTCCTGGAACGGGTTTCCGACCGACTCGAACAAAAAACATAATTAATATTCATATTGCTTTCCGATATCTCCGGGTGCCCAAATGTGGAGGGGCCTAAATAGATGATGATACCTGTTGCTGCTCGCTGGTCGACCTCTGAAGGATCCCACGATCATTTTTGACTTTTTTCTCGTTGTTTTTCGCCCCTCACAATGATGTGCTGATGATGTGCTACGGATGATTCAACAAACGGAACAGTTTTCGGGTGACAAAAAAAAAACCGACCCAACCAATCCCGGTTCGTCGTTTGTTGAATGACCAAATTTTGTGAGTGAGAGGAAATTACTAAACTGATAATGAGTTTCGCTGCGGGTTTGTTTCACGGTCGAAGATAGGGGGAAACTTTCTGAATGAACTCGAAATCAGCAGAGAGGGAAAGGAGAGCGCTACTAAAAGCCGAAAATTCATATTCAAACAAACCGGAGATTCTTTCTCAATGGTCGGCTGATTTTTCTGAAGCCATGGTTTGGAACATTCCTTAATTAAACTTATCACGTTTGAGCAAAACATAACACCTAAATGATTTTCAATTTCCGGTAACCGGTTAGTTTTACGAACAAAGCCGTGGTCATTCAGATATTTTGGAGAGCCATGTTTTACGGCTTTTTATTGAGGTGTGCGGTCGGAAAAGTTGAATAGAGCGAACCGTGTAATTGGAAGATGATGAGTTAGTTGTGGACACACGGGAACGGTATCGTTTTCTCGGATCAACTCAAGAATTTGTGTCTTAATTGCCAATTTGTTAAATGTGGAGCGTGGTGGATAGTCCACGTTGGACCGACTTAGGACAAATTTTTAAGATGTAGTCGCTGAGTTCATCTCAGCTAAAGCTCCTGGCTCAAAGTGCTCCTTTTGAATATGGGTTTCAAATTTTTTAACAATTGAATATATCTTCTTGAGAGACATAAGCAGTTCTTATTTTTTGAACAATCACAATGAGCTTACTGAAACAATTATTCGAGTGGAATTACTGTAGAGTCTTACAGACTTGAACGAATTGTTCCCCTCGAGAGGCTGGTGCCGGATTGACCCATGGCTCTGCCTAAAGAAGCTTCTTTATATCGATTCTCTCGTTCAAGTGCGCTCTTCATTGTGGCATTATTCTGCCGGAAAATTAAATTATCCTCCGCCTCCGCCCGATACGAACAGAAGGGGCTCAACCGAAATCCGGACAGGCAAATATTTGTCCTTCCGCACAAAGCCTCGACCCTTCAGCCGAAGAATACTACCAATGGCGACCCTCTCGAAGGAACAAAACTCCTTTCTTTGGGCTCTTTCTTCTGAGATGGAGTGCTCCTCAAAGAGCTACTCAAATAATAAGTCTTAAAAAATTGGTCCATAATTGTCATCCCGTTTTAAGCAGCTTCAGTAACCGATCTGGCTGTGTGTCTCCGAGAACAAAACTAAACCTAAACCTTCGATTGGCCAGTGGTCTTACAAACCTACTGGCCATAGAACCAAGATGATCTCCGCTTTGAACTGGATCTTGGCCCGGGACCGACAAACTGGGCCAGACGACAGAAGAATGATCGACCTGCTTTGTGTCTTCAAGAGGATCCACTCGAGGAGGTCTTGTCTCGAAATAATGAAATCTACTTGAAAACTGAGCCAGATTTCATTATTATGTTAATTCGGGAATTTAATCCATTTTAATGCAGATTAGAACCACCGGTAGGCTTGAAGGAAGGCCGACGCGTAGCCGCTCGTAGAAAAGGTTCGTGTGCTGGACAAATTCTGGTAGAAAACAGATCGGAGGGAATGAGAGAATCCGGACCAAAAGGGATTTGGTGATGATACCCATTTTTTAAATTCCCTAAGCCTCTTGAAGAGAGAGTGCAGTGTTCATAGAGTCTGTCGGTGCGTGTGTCGGTTAGTAAGATCTCTGTAGAGCAGATCGAGATCTGTCTCCGATCGCCGCCACTGGACTCTGAGCCGGCATTGAAGCGTGCCCCGGATCAGACGGAACAGCGGAGGTCTTCTCAACTTTGTTGCTCCAGCACCGATGAAGACAACGACGAACGCCGTTTTGCACCAAATCCTGCAAAGCAAAAAGAGAAGATTGTTGGCAAACCGCTCACGTGGCAGGTCTCTGCCAATGCCTTTGGCAATTCATTATCGGTAATGATGATTATGGTATTAAAGGGATGCTGTGAACACTGAGCTAGAAGATCTGGGAAAATTGGTCTCCAACATGTTGATGTAGCATCAAAGATTTTCCAGAGATGTTGCATTGCATGCAAAGCAAGAACAAAATATATCGATGCCTGAGAGTCTCACTGAACCAAAAAAATTGAGTAAAAAAATAAATAAAAAGTTATAAATAAAACCTAACCGCTTATTATTTTACTGAGTTTCAAACATGCGAAGTTCGTTTATCAGTTCGATTAAATTTATGGCATTTTATTAAATGAATGAAATATTTGTGATTACCACCGACATTCTAGCTGTTAGCTTCTAAGGCTATGATCATTTAGTATCCGGACACTTTATTTCGGTGATAGCTACGTTAATAGAGCTCGGACATGCATAACTTTAGTAGCGTTGTGTTGGTTATGGAAAGGATTATCTTGCCTATTTTTGATAGATTTTTAAGTTAACGTGTGTTTGAGATATTTACGATGCAAAAAGACATGGTAAAAATAATTTTGCACAAATTTGCGCCTTTTACGCATTTTGCGCCTCGAAAATTCTTCATTGTTGACTTGAAAGCTCATTAACTGTTGATTTTTTCTGATTTTTTTTTCGGACAAATGGTTAAGAAGTATAAGGAGCCACTCTAGGATCCACACGAAGTTCAAACCAACCATCAGAGTGCAAGCCTTGATCTTAAATATGGTAAAAAGTTTATGGTTATTGGGGATAACTGAATGCAGACTCCTTAAATAATTCAAAAAATCCATTTCCGGCAGGCAAAAAGTGTTACCTCACTAGTAGACACCAAGTAAATCTTCTAATATATAAAGATGAGTTGGACTATATATGTTTGTTTGTATGCACCTTATACAAATCCACACCGCTTAACCGATCAGCCTGAAATTTGGTACAGTTATGTGTTTGGACCATGGTAAGGTTTTAGTAATAGTTATGAGCCCCTCCCACCTAAGAAAAGGGACCCTCCCATACAACTTTCGATTTTATTCACACGAATCAAAAGTCATGGCACCCATTTTGCCAACCGTTTTTCGTTTCCTCTGGCGGGGTTGTTTTCACCATCACCATGGGCTGGGCATTAGAAACGACCATCCAGAGTTCACGTGTACTGGATAGCAAATCAAAGCCTGCTAGCGATTTAAAAATTGATAGCGAAGATTTTGGCGGGTTTTTTTCCTTCTACTGTTCAAAGCACGTGGTACTGGTACGAGGTATTTGATTGCAATAATGAGCCTTTATTAAGGATTGAAAAATACAATTATCCTGTTAGGAATATATTGACTAAAATTTCAGTGGTTTTCAAAGTGCTCCCTACCGCCGCCCGGGGGCTTTGAGAGTCTACAAGGATACACAGTGAACTGGAAAGTGAACAGTGAATAACTATTTGGACTGGAAGCTGAAACACTAATGAATAGCGTTTTCATAGACTCCAGCTTTTAAGAACCAACCATTTTCATATTTTTAGGATTCCTTATAAAGAAAGAAAAATTAATAAGTTTCAGAGTTATACGTTGAAGGCTGCAGTTTCAATGCTTTGATAGCCGCCGGAAAATTTAAACGGGAGAGTAGAAATTATATTAGATAATTGAATCTGAGGTTTTAAGCTTTATACAATTCTATTTCATTGACCAATTATAATTTTTTATTTATTTTTGGCCATCAATGTGTTCAATTCTGCAATCCAATTTGGAAAAAAATCATTTGGTAATGCGAGTTCAAACAAATGATATCAAAGAATTTTAACTTTGATCACTCTTCAAAATAATTAATAGAATGATTGTGTCCGAGGATAAAAAACTTAAAATAGAACTCAAATAAGACCATTTCTATAACATTTAAATGGTAATTTCGGTTCAGAGATGATTTATTTTCGATAACTTCAAGAAACTTTTAGTTAAACTTTCTACATTTAAGAAAAACTAATCATAAAACAGTGTTCAATTGAAAAGCGAAAAAAGCACACATACAATTAAAAACATGCAAGGTTTGGAAGTGTATTCTGAAATTTTTTAAGTGAATAAAACTTAAATATACCATTGCACAAGTAGATCATCCATCTTGAAAAGTGGGAGAATCTCCAAAAGAGATCTTCATCGAATGGAGGATGGGAAAGATAGAATTTTTTTTATCATTTGCATTTGAAAAATTAAAGGTCAAATCTATTCGAGCTTCTTAGAAAAAATGTGGGTTTAAAAAAAAGGTTTTTCGTGATAGCGAGAGGGAAAGAAAATTATTTTGAAATTCTATTGATAATCCTCAAAACTATATGCTTCTTCAAAAAAAAAAATTAAATCGATAAACACAGTGAACAATCTCAATAAAAACTTGCAAAAGACTTACAAAACGTGGCCTAACATGAGCCAAATTTCTTAAAATGATGAATATAAAGCTTCCAACATTTCGAAAAATCAAACGACTCATTTTGATTTATATTTTTGTGAACCCGAGCAAGGCCGGGTAAATAAGCTAGTAACTAATAATGATCAGTTCCAAAGATCGCAATCTAAGCATCCGGTTTTTACGCAATATGACAGATGTGTTTATGTTAAACCCGGATTTCAGAGATCAAATTCTTCGAGATGCCTACTCATGAAAAGGTTCCAACCAGATTCCAATCGCTTTTTCCAGCTAAATTTGTATAAAATACCATGATTTTGCAAAGGTTTTGCTTCTGTGGTAAAAAAAATAAATCAATACATGACTGAAAAAAGTGTGCAAAGATAAAAAAGAGATTTTTTGAAAAAGTTCAAATATTTCTTGAAATCATTGATAAATATATTTTTTATATTTTTACATTAAATGTCATATTAACACCTTCATTTCCTCCATAGAAAGTTTGTCGATCAAATGAATAACTTTTAAAATACACACGTTTGAAACTGCCCGGATACTAAATGATCATAGCCTTAGCTGTGTTACTTTAGCTTGTTTGACGACTCATATTCACCTTAAATTATTAAACCCGAAACGCTTCAATTACAGTTTTCAAAAATACAAAAAAAAAATTATGGTTTCCTCAAAAATTAAAAACTAAATAATAATTCAATGCATTTCTAATTTCACAATCGCTGGCGTGGCTATTCATAATAAGTTCCATATCGCCAATAATGGTTGCTCCGTGATTGATCGAGGCCATCAACTTTGCGCAATATGTTTGGGATTAGAAGGAAATCCCCGATGCACAAAACTGATGCTATCTCTTTCTGATGATGATGATCAATAAAACAGGTAAAAAAAAGCTTACTCAGTCTCATCATTGATATGAAGTACGTTCTATGCAGCTCAAAATTTTAGTTCTTAATGATACTTTCAAGTTTCAAAACAAGTCTTAATGATCTTCTATTCAGCTGTCAGCGGCCTTTTAATTCAGCTTCCAAAAAATCGTAAAATGAGCAAAAAATCCTCTCTCTCTATCTCAATTGCACCCTTGGCATCGATTCATATAAACTTCTCTTGATCATTTACTATGTTCAGTACATGGCGCCGCCATGATGCCACGCGCCGGATTCCAAACTCGACCAATTGTTCAATTGTTTCTTTCTTACATTTCCTACATATATCGCTTCAGAATGATCACTCAAGTACCAAATTGCTTATTGAAAAAAAAAATAACTTGCCCGGCTTGGGGATCGAACTCCTACCTTCGTGATGAGAATCGAACACGCTATAACAAGAGCACGCCTAGATGTTGTTCTAACTAAAAATCGAAGTGGTGATATGATTTTGCAGCATACCTGCAGGCGCACCTGCTCAACCAGACAGAAAGCCAGTCAGGCACTTTTCGTGACTTAGTAAATCCTGTTTTGAACGATTTTGTGTCCTTTATGTGACTTAGTCCCTTACAACGTACATATAAATCAATAATGAAACTTAAAAGTTCATTTATGAGTACATGGGAATTGGACAAAATAAGTCACATACAACGTATATATTAATCACTTTTGCAGCTTTCAATTTTACTAATGAGAACATAAAGTTCACTCAAGGGAATTTTGCAGTTAATTCTTTTTTTTCAGCCAAGCGTTTATTCAAGTAAACATGTGACTTTTAGTTGTTTGGGATGACACCCAATTTTCCAATTATATTTTTTTTTCATTCCAGTCACCCAGAGTAGAAAGGAGCCAAAAGCTTAAGGCTTAGGGGAGAGTGGGGATACTTGATCCCCTTTTATTATTTTCACCATTTTTTTTGGAAAAATTTAGCAACTCGCCGTTTATGACATTTTCTGACAGCTTGTAACTTCAACTTTCTATGTTCCAAAAATTAGAACGATACTTGAACCCGTTGATGAACAAGAAGCATTTTCGTGGGAGTAAAAAAATTGCGATTTTTCTGAAGTTAGGGGAGATTTGATCCCCTATTGAAGGAGACTTGGACTTGGACTTGGAGAGATTCAGGAAGCCCTAATCCTTGTATGAAAATTAAACAAAACCCCAAGATAGAATGTTAATTGGCTATTTTGGTCATGTTTGTTCTCATTTCACAATTTATAGCAGGCATAAGAAGAAAATTCTCTAACTTTGTCTCAACGCTAATAACATTGCATACTTAAAGGCGCCATTTTTTATAATTAAGAGAAAATTAATTATTTTTGCTCTTTTCTTCAAAAAATTGTTTGATAAATATTAGTTTTTGGATAAATATTAGTAATTTCGTAATCAGCAATCATAACGATCAATTCAGAAGAAGAATATGCCGTTTAGAAGGGGGATCAATTGTACCCAACTCTTGGGGATCAATTGTACCCATAATCAACATTTTAGAAAACTTTTTCTGAAAAAGTTGAGAGTTTTCCATTGCTTTGAAAATATGGCATTATGAAGTTCATTTTACGCTCGGACGATTGATACATTGGAACAAATATTTTTTTCATAATTTTCCCATGTAAGAAACATTTTGAAGTGATGAAAAAAGATCTTCAAGTTACATTTTGTGAAATTTTTCAAACAAAGTTCAATTACTCAAACAATTATTTTGTTAAAAATTTTTAAACTACAGAAATTGCTCTTTTGCTCATTTTGCACATTTTTCTAGAACATTCGATCTTTGTAAGACATTCCAGTTTCGAGATATAAGGCTATGATCATTTAGTATCCGGGCACTTTATTTCGGCGATAGCTACGTTAATAGAGCTCGGACATGCAAAACTTTAGTAGCGGTGTGTTGGTTATGAAAAGGACTATCTTTTCTATTTTTGATAGATTTTTAAGTTAACGTGTGTTTGAGATATTTACGATGTAAAAAGACGTGGTAAAAATAATTTTGCACAAATTTCCTTTTAAGCATTTTGCGTCTCGAAAATTCTTCATCGATGACTTGAAAGCTCAAGAACTGTTGGTTGTTTTCTGATTTTTTTTTTTTCGAACCAAATGGTTAAGAAGTAAAAGAAGCCACTCTAGGATCCACACGAAGTTCAAACCAACCATCGGAGTGCAACCCTTGATCTTAAATTTGGTAAAAAGTCTATGGTTATTGGGAATAACTGAATGCAGACTCCTTAAATAATGCAAAAAATCCATTTCCGGCAGGCAAAAACTGTTGCCTGAGAAGTAATAACCAAGTAAACAACTAATAATGATCAGTTCCAAAGATCGCAATCTGTGCAGCCGGTTTTTACGCAATATGACAGATGTGGTCTGATTGACAAAAAAAAATTATGTTAAAACCGGATTTAAGAAATCAAATTCTTCGAATTGCCTACTCATGAAAAGGGTCCAACCAAATTCAAATTGCTTTTTCCAGGGGAGTTTGTATAAAATATCATGATTTTGCAAAGGTTTTATTTCTGTGGTAGAAAAAAATAAATCAATTCATGACTGAAAAAAGTGTGCAAAGATAAAAAAGACATTTTATGAAAAAGTTAGAGTATTTCTGGAAATCATTGATACATTTTTTTAAAAATATTTTTACATTAAATGTCATATTAACACCTTCATTTCCTTCATAGAAAGTGTTTCGATCAAATGAATAGTTTTTAAAATACACACGTTTGTAACTGCCCGGATACTAAATGATCATAGCCTTAGCTAAGGAATCAAGTATCCCCAGGGATCAAGTATCCTCATTCTCCTCTATTCATTTCAATAACATCTTCGAACACAAGAAGCTAGGAAAATATAAATTTTAATCTCGAGAAAAATATTATCCAAGATCCAAAACAGAGAAAATGGAAATAGGCGGAGATTTGCGGAGACAATTTTTTTAATTTATTTTCTGATTTTAATTCAATATCACGATGTTAACCCTTTGATTTGAAGTTACTATGAGTACAAATAAACAAATCTATTGAATTCTCGGTTTTCTTGGGCACAATGACAGCTTGCTGTTAAATTTTATCAAAAAAAAACTCTTGAGAAAATTCAAAGATTTAATTCAATCATGAAAATAAATCCAATTCCAAATGGATTGAATTTCTGCGGTTTAGATCTGATTGCAAACCCAATCCAAATTTTAAATACACCTAAGATATGGAATTCCTTGAGGTAAGATAACATGCTTCTTAATCCGCAAATATTTTCATTGAAAATCAGTCCAATAGTTTTAAATCCTGTAGATGATTAAAAAAATATTCTCCACACAATTTGGAAAATAAATTCTTTGAAAAATTTATTTCTTCTTTACATTTATGATTTTCAGCTGTAATACAAACTGGATATGGTCAAAAATTTAAAATTTTGAAATTGAATTAACAATAAAAATTATAAGTCTGTGACTTTTCGCAATTTGAATTCTTCAACGAAATAGTAATAATGTTAATTTAATGTTGATTGTGAATCTCATTCACGAGGTGGATCTGAATTTGAATTTTCAATATTATTAATTCTGAAACTGAATTCTGAATCTTTATTCAAAATTCAAAATTCTGGATCTGTTTCCGAATTTCAATGAAATGTACAAAAAATGATTTCTGAATTCAGAAGGTCGAGAATGAGCCAAGAGTCGAAATTTGCTTCTAAGCTCTCAATCAAGAATCTAAAATTAAAATTCTGATGCGTTGTGCTTCAATTTGAATTAATTTTTTTTTTATATTTATTTTTTTCCGAGCTGCAAATTGAGTTGAATTTCAAATTTGGAATGATGAATCTGATGAGTTTGAATTCTGGATCATTATTTTTAATTTTTTTTTTGTTTTTTGAATTCTTCTTCAGAATTAAGTTTAAGGACTTCATACCTGAATATAAAACAAAAATTGAGGATGGTTTCTAATGCTCATTCATAAACAATAAATTATTATGCAAATATAAAAAATGCATATGAATTTCGAAATTGAATTTTGAATAAACCTAAATGAAAGACAATTTCAAAAGAACTTTTTACTTCTATTTTCTAATGATAACAAGTTCAATCTAATTGAAAATGTAATATTCAGGTATGAGTTTGAATCATCAAGTGATGAAATTTTGAAACACAGTAGCAGAATTCTGAACGTAGGATTAGTTTTCGAGATTTTAGCATCAGTTCTGAGTCAAAATTTTTACTCTTGAATAACTACTGTATCATCGAAAATCGATAAAGAATTTAATATTTTGATTGTAGAGTAAAATTGTTGTTTGCCTTGTTAGCATTTCCCGGATCCTTACGATCCGAGCGGACGAGTAGGGCGTTGAAAAATTTCAGTAAAATTATAGCGTTTTCGTTTATTAGCAGAGGCAACCTAGTTATCCACGAGTTTTGCCCTATCTGTTGTCATTGTGATTTGTTGAAATTCGTTAAAATAGAAATGAAATACAACGTAAATAGGGGTTCTAATATATAGTTTCGATCATCAAGATGCTCAATGGAAATTTCTCTCTCTCTCTCTCTCTCTCTCTCTCTCTCTCTCTCTCTCTCTCTCTCTCTAATTATTATCCGAAGATCTCACTGCCACAAGCGAGACATATAACCAGCACATACAAAGTACAGAGCCTTTCGTTTTTGGCAACATTCGATTTTGGAAACCTTCGATTTTGGCAACATTCGATTACGGCAAAATCCGATTTTGGCACATGTGCCAAAATCGAACGGTTTTTTAAACGACAAAAACACGAATTAATGCTATATATAACAGTAGCAGTATAATTTTGAAGAAAAATAAAATATGAGATCCATAACAAATTTCTGTTTTGTAAAAAATAAAGCACTAAAAAATTACGGAAAACATCAAAATTTCAAAAAACTTTAAAAACAGCAACAAACAAAAGAATAGAAGTGACAAAAAATATCTAAAAAAAAAGATGCAAAATGACAAAAATAACAAATATGATAAACATAACAAACAAGTTCGAAATGTTTCTAAAATATGATAAAAAAAATATCAAAAATTGACTAGAAAATATCAAAAAATGATAAAAAAAATTGAGTAGCTAATCATAACAATGTTTTATTTAATTATTAATTATTATTAGGTAAAAATTATTAGGTAAAAAAAAGTTGATGAAAAAAATCGTTCAATTTTGGCACTGCTTGGTTTTGCCAACACAAGCGTGTTGCCGAAAACGAAAGGGGGCTGTAATTGAACGAAGCTACGAATCACTTGAACCGGGGCATCGTTCGAAAGAATGCACGAGATAGAAATAGAGAAACGAAATTCGCAACGATGAAATGAATGAAACGAATGAAATTTTACGAGTGGTGAAAAATTTTTGACTCAAAATTGAAGACACTGGAGGACTTTTTCTAGAAGAAATCCTAAATATCCTTCATCTATCTAACGTAGCAGCAGCCTGCGCTTCTTTCGCCAATCCGTCTTTTTACTGGTGGCCGAATTATTATAAACAAACAATCATAGGAGGTAGCAGCCTTAAAAATCTATGCTAGAGCTAATTCCTCTTTTCATCGGTGACCGTATCATAAAACATACAACCTCTTGAAAATCTGTGCTCCTTGTGCTTATTCTACCATGCCATTATTGTGATTTTGCGATTCTAACGAATCTTAATTCAGAGATTCACTCAGACACGTCTGTCGCTCACAAGAAAAGATCAATGACTGACTTTGTTTTGCCTAGTGTTACCAAAATATAAAACGTTGCCATAGTAATTTATTTGATTCGAATCGAACTTTTATTTTATTTTATTTATATAAAAACTCCCCAATTAAGTTCCCCAAAATAAATCGGATGCAAAAAAACGCGTTTGCCGCTAGCAAAGTGAGCTAGCAACCTCCCTCCCAAAATTCTAGCTGTGTTAACCTAAAAACTTCGAAAACCTCCTGAAATGTTCAAAGGTAACACTACTCTGGCTAATTGGATTTGGAAAATGGTTTGGATTTTTTTTTATTTCAGTGTTATTGAACAGGTTTTTTCATTAAATATTTCTTAAATCGTTTTGTATTATTTTTTTTTCTTGTGAATTTAGTTTCCCGGTGACTTGAAATTGTTTTGCTCAAAGATATATTTTCCTAAAGTTACATCCGTTATCTATCCCAACAATACAATCATCGTACGATGAAAGAAAAAGAGACACAATGGATCGGCAAGGCTCAAAGATCGGCACTTTAGATCCATCTTTTCTCACCGGGCATTGAGATCCATTGAAGCGAAATGATTTCTAGCTGCACGCACTAGTTAGATTCCTGGCAGCTTCAAATAGTGCCGAATCTAGCACTCATCATCGCCACCATCAGAACCCTGCATAAGTCCTTGAAATAATCAGCCTTTTTACTAAGGCGAACGGTAAGGCTGAGATCATGGTCCGTTCCCATAAAGCGGAACGGATAATCCCGGACCGGACGTTACCGATCCTTCTTTGGAGCAAACGGGCCCGACTTGTTTAGGCTTAACAGAAAAAATAGGGAAAAAACTCACTTTGATGCTACCGAATTAGGGATGAACTTGATAGAGACTTTGCTTGTTTCGTCAGTTCGTTCAAGTACCTACACTCCAAATCGTTGAAGACTGATCATCTGCCGCAGCTCTTCTTCATCAGCGCGTTCTCTCGGGAAAGTGACGATAAAGAGCTCAACATAATCGCGTCAGGTACGCACAGGATCAGTGGGCCAATACTGCCTTTGTCGGTAACGTAATCATTTTTTTTTGCGTATAACGAACATAAAATTCTTTTCTTGAGCAGCGATGGATTTTCTTTATTAGTTTGTTTTTATGTTCAAAATAAATTATTAAGAAATTATACTTATGATGAAGTGACCAAATTATTCCAACACAAATTGGAAAGAATAAATATAATATTTTGCCCCACATTACCCCATAGATAGATGAATTGAGCAGAAACAAAAACTCCCAGTGATAAAAAAAATGAGACTCGATTCGCACCAACGAAGATCGGTGACAAGCTTTCTCGAGTTGGCTGGACGGATCGACAAATTCTCGGCAACTTCAAAGATTCTGCCGCAAAGAGAGAAAAACAATTCGAAGCCGCTTATCCACGCATCAATAATTTGTTTTATTGGTGCATCTTCACACGCGCAAATATCGCAGGCTGTCGGAAGTGTTCAGATCTTAGATGCGGACGAAAAAAAAACCTTTGATGACTGGCTGTGTTCTAACCGTCCGATGACGGTGGTCACTTGGCAATAGCATTGATTGCTATGTGCGATATCACTGTATATGTTTAAAATGACCTTAAATTCATGATAGGTATATTTTAACCTCCCTTTTTCCCAACGTGCAATCGAGAAAAAAGCGATTGAAATCATTACTTTATTTTCAATTTTCTCTGAAGTTTTACCGATAGTTTTATAGTAGTCAACAATTCAAATTAATCAATTTACAATAATAATAGACAAAAAAAATACATTTCATATAACAAACACAAGATAGAGCAAAAAACTCTTTGTGTGACACATTTGCGTAGAATTACAATGCATACTTACCTATGCAAATACTACAAACTGTTTTTTTTTACAATTCGTTTATTTGAAACGGCTCAAACCATTCAGTTTTACGGATCCGGGAGACCGTTTTTTTTTGTACACCAGATTCTTAAATTTAATTAACGAAACATTCTTTACATTGTAGTTCATTCAGTTGTTTTACCGATTCAAGTATTGAGTGCAACGTTCATTATTCAAAACTATGATAGACAAAAAGAAGAAGGAAAAAGAGGAAAGGGATGCTTAAACGCGAAGATCGATAGATTTAAGGTAAAGGTATAATTCGAACAAATAGTCTAGATAGTCATATACAGTGTCGGACAATAGAATAGGACCGCTCTAATGCAAAATATTTAAATCACCTTTAAACTGCCAATTCAAATATAATAATATGCGACACCTAGCGGCATGCACTTATTGTAGTATGCCAACTTTGTATACTGCACGTTTGTTGCAATCAAAGCAACCCGTTTGTTCTACTCGACCAGAAAGCTGTCAGAGGGTGAAAAATGTCGCGTCATAAAAAAAGACCAGCTCATCGGTTCGGCTGCTCCCGCATTTTCAGCGCTCTAGATTTGAAGAAAAGGTGTTGTTTGTCCATTTTCGGTTCCTGGTAAGTATTTCTCATAAAATTAATCATGTAAATCATGAAAACAAACAAAAAATAAAGACTCTGTTTTCAGCGAAAAAGCGATGGGTCGGACACAGCACGGAGGTCCAGCGAGCGGAATCTGTACAAGGCTGGCAAAAGCCAACGCGAGATTGTCGACTACTTAGGAAGGTCGAAAACATTCGTTTTCAACGCGCTTCACAGCACCGGCAAACGGGAACTGACCGGCCGCCCCCGCAAAACGACGCCGAAGGACGATTCGGCAATCAAGCGGGCCTCGCAAAAGGCCCTTTCAAAGCGTCCAAGCAGATCAGAGACGAGCTGAACTTATCTGTGAGTTCCCGGATGGTTCATCGATGGTTGGCGGAGAAGGGATCAGGAGGAAAAAGTGTCGAAAAAGTCCCCGGAAGGTGCCGATGCTGACGCCGAAGCACTTGAAGGCGCGGCTGAAGTATGCGAAGGACCACTTCGATTGGGTCGGTCCGGAAAAGTAGAAACTATGGAGAAATGTGCTGTGGTCGGATGAGACCAAAGTGTACCTCATCGGCTCGGACGGAAAGAGTTGGTTCCATCGCCCACTCGGCTGTGCGTATATGCCCCAGTATACAAATAAAACATTCAAACATGGAGGAGATAGCATCATGGTGTGGGAGTGCTTTTCTTGGTACGGGGTGGGTCCCTTGTACTGGATCGACCGGATTATGGACCAGCATCTCTACGCCCAGATACTTCGGGAAGTAATGCTGCCACACGCCGAGTGGGAGATGCCCCTAAAGTGGCAGTTCCAGCAGGGCAACGACCCCGCTAAAACGGTTAAAAAGTGGTTCCAGGATAATAAGGTAGGCGTTATGGAGTGGCCAGCACAGTCCCCTGATTTCAATCCCATAGAGAACCTATGGGAAATAGTTAAACGTAAGGTGTACACCGAAAAATCAAAAAAACAAGCAGCAGCTGTCGAAAATTTAAAAATATGAAAGCCCCGGGGGAAGATGGGATTTTCTATATTCTTATTAAAAAGTTGCCTGAAAGCACTTTAAATTTTTTAGTTAAAATCTTCAATAAATGTTTTCACTTGGCTTTTTTTTTCCAAATAAATGGAAAAATCCCAAAGCAACTCCAATTTTTAAACCTGGAAAAAGTACTTCAGAGCCTTCAAGTTATCTAATTGGTCGATAACTTTGCTCCCTTCTTTAAGTAAACTATTTGAGAGAGTTATTTTGAATAGAATGATGATTCACATTAATCAGAATTCTATTTTCCCTGATGAACAATTTGGTTTTCGTCATGGACATTCTACTACACATCAACTTTTGAGTGTAACTAATATGATTAACGCTAGCAAATCTGAAGGTTATTCAACTGGTGTTGCTCTTCTTGATATTGAAAAAGCTTTTGACAGTGTTTGGCACAAAGGTTTAGTAGCTAAATTAGCTCGATTTGATTTTCCTGTATATCTCACCAAAATTATTCAAAATTATTTGACTAGCCGAACCTTACAAGTAAGCTATCAAAATTCATGCTCTGAAAGGATACCCATTAGAGCTGGTGTCCCTCAGGGCCAAGCCCGTGCGAAGGGCCCGTCCATGGGGGGGGGGTTTTCAAAATTCAAATTTAGCTAAAAATAATAACAATTCCAAAAATAAACAATAAAAAAGGAAAAGAATTCTAACACCGTTTCTCATTTATGATTACCACACAAGCTAAAAAAGTGGACTGATAAAAAAAACAAAAATTTTCAAATCATATCACAATGGTAGTTCAAAATTATCGATAAGTTATAGATTATTTATTTCAAAAGATGTTCTTTATTCCGAACTAGAAATTTGTTTCATAAGAATTTCTAAGCAAATTTAAAATAATCGTTTCCAAAACACAGAGTTTTAAACAAATCTGAATTTTCAAATAATTGTCTTATCAGGTAAAAAACTTATTAGTGGTTAGGAAAATGATGAAAATTGTTAATTTTTATTCATCTTAATTTAAATTCTTTTCTTCATTTTCAACTGAAGGGCTGATAGAAAAATTCCGCTGTAGTATTTTGAATTTGAACAAAAAAAAATTGAATCGCGATTTAAAATGTTAATTGTTGATAACTAAATCAAATCAATTTTGAATTTTGGAGAATTTTTACAATGGTTGACGGTTTCATTTAATTTGATAGAATAAACAATATATTTATTATTATTTGAAAAATGCCAGTGATAGAAGCCAGAGATAAAACCGTTTTTATGAAAAAAAATCCTCCAGTTAACAAATTAAACGACTTAAAAATTTCATTTATGAAGTTCAAAATAATAACTTCATGTGAAATTATACTGACAAGGAAATGTTGGGAAATGGGTAATTTCGTGAATAATCAATGAATACTGAAAAAAGAAAAACAAGGAGTTCCAATTAATATTGAATATTAATATTGATATTGATATTGAATATTGAAAGGAAAAGCAAATACAAGTAAGTAAACATTTCGCATTAAAATTAAGTTTAAAGTTGCACCTTCGAATCATTTTTAAAACTTTTTAGGATTAAATTAAATTCATGATCGATTCACAAAGCACGATTTTATTAAGAAAAAATTAATGAAAAGTATTTACATTTTCAATCGCAGGTATACAAGTTTCAAATTACAAGCTTGAAGTATTTTCTCACTCTTGATTGAAATATTGGGTCCTGGAATGAACAAAACGTTGAAATTATGTTTTTCTTTTTAAAAATTTATATTTAAGGGCTTATGTGTCAAGTATACAAAAATTCAGATTTAAAACACGAAGACAAATGTAAAAGTTATTTCTAAAATTTAAAAGTTGACTAAAAAATTCGGCAAGTTAATAAAAGAATTGAAAAAAATGTACTTTAAAATTCAGTAAATTTATTTAAAAATTTAAATAAAATATGAAAATGGAAAAAAGGGTGTTGAAATATTTAAGAAGATTTTTTTTAATAAACACGTTTCACCATAAGCTAATTTTATTGATGCAACCGTTTTTTGTTGCTTTTTTAATGATCGATTTGAACTCGAATTTTTTATCAAATTTGTTCGAACACTTTTAGTTTTGGTGATAAGAAGTTTTAAAATGTATCAGTTTTAAGTAAAATCAATCATTGATATTAGAGGCAAAACAGCCTGTGCCTGAAAACCTCTCAAATAAAGACAAAACAAAACATTGATAACTGTTTAACCAACAAACCTACATATATGAAAAAATCTGATTCTGGTTCTGTTTATCATACTTCATCCAATCAAGGAAAAATATTATGGTTAAAATGATGCATGATCTAAAAAAGTAGAATTCAACAAAATGAAAGATTTCATAACAAGTATTTTTGACATTACTGCAGAAAGTGTAAAAAAAAAACATGCTTTCATTGCTCATATTTGTTGAAACTTGCAAAAAGATTACATGTAAGCTTAAAAAAGTATCTAATATTCAGTTTGGTTTTAATCTTCTTTAAAGTTTGATAAATGCGAAAAAGTAAGAAAAAACATAAAATTCCCATTACTTTTTTCGCAGAACTCAGAATTACTTGAGGTCTTGAGGAAAGTTGATAATCTGATGATCATCATGATGATCAAACTTTTATTTTTAAATGATACGTTTTTAAGATTCTGTAAAAAAAAGTGCACAAATTTCTTAAATACTTTTAACTTATTTTCAAAAGTCATTTCAATAACAAAAGCTGATAAAAATATTGCATATTTAGATTCAGGGTCCCAAATTAGTCGAAATTACCTTTTGAATTCATTGCACCTCAAAAAACGTAAATTTTGTGGCCTTGTATAAATTTTGTGTTGTGTTGAGCATTTAGAGGAACAAAAAACACGAAATAAAATTTAGTCTGAAATTGGTTTCTTCTTCTTCAGCATAACATTTGTAAAGAAATAATCCATTATTTTATATAAAAAAATGGTTCGTCTCAAACTCTGTTCTTATTTAGTTATACTTCTTAATAAAAACCCTTTCTGAATAGGTAGGCAGGTAGAGTTTTTGTATGTCAAGTTTTGAGTTCCTATACAAAAGATTATTTGTAATTAAGTTTCAATTCGTTAATAGTGTCGTTGATCGAAATGTCTCAAGCCAAGGGTGATTCGAGGCTTAATTCCGCCGGAGGCGAGAAAAATTTCTAACTTACTTGTTAATACTTATTTTCAAATACATTTGAGATCAAGTAATTTGCCGTTACTACGGTGAAAAATTTTCTTGGGAAAAAATCCTCATGGGGGGGGGGGGTTAAACCCCTAAAACCCCCCCCGTTCGCACGGCCTTGCTCAGGGCAGTATACTTGGGCCAATCTTATACAATATTTTTACTTCTGATCTTCTTGATGTACCAGAAGGAAAAGGTAGAAGATTATTTGCTGATGAAACTTTGCTTTCAGCCAAAGGTCGAAATTTACGGGTGGTACGCAGTAGATTGCAACAAAATTTAATTTTTTTTTTTTTGTACATTTATTTAACGAGGGTATGTAACATAAGTTTTCATCCTTCTTAAAACTAATTGTTATTTTACACTATGATTACAATTTTTCAATGAGTTTGGTTTCATTTAAAAAATCAATTAGTAATTTTGTCCTACTCACATCACCATAAATGAAATTCTCCTGACTTATCTTATATTTTATCCTACTCTCTGAGTAAACCTCACATTCAAACAAAATATGATTAATAGTGATTTGTACCTGACAAGTATCACATATTGGTGGATCTTCTTTTTTCATCAAATGTTGATGCGTCAACCTAGAGTGTCCTATCAAGATTCTAGTAAGGGAACAAAATTTAAATTCCTTTTTGAATTACTTGAAAATGTGGAAAATTTCTCCTAACGCTTCCAAAACTCAACTTATTTTATTTCCCCATAACTTGTATGTCTTCAGGTTGTTCCGCTTCTTGATCCGCTGTACCATTCCGATCGATGTCCCAGCTTTTTTCGCCAAATCCCGTATGGACATCAATAGATTCCGGTTGATGAGGTTGATTACCTTACGGTCAAGATTTGGGTCAGGTGGTCCTGGTTTTCTGCCTTTTCCTGGCAAATCATCGAACGTATAGTGTTCCCCGAACTTGTGGATGATGGATTTTACGCTCGCCGGATGAATGCCGAAACGTTTCGCAACTTCATTCATCGAGATGCCCTTCTCTCGCATCCAAGTGTCCAACACACGAATTTTAACTTCTTTTTTTATTCGTGACATTTTGGGAGAAACGAATGTTTCAAATGTAAACAAAGCTCTGGTTCACTCTTGACAGATCAAGATGCTACATACAAGTGAGCACAGTTGTGCGCGTTCACGCTTCAATAAGTAGAAGGCCCAAATATGTTTAAAGTTAATTTTCGATACACTCCTTATGATTTTAAAAAGAAGAAATAATCCTACTTAAAGATCATAACATTCACCGATAAGGCTTTAAAAATTAAATAGGTAACACTTTTAAGAAGTGTTTTACTTTGCTTTTCATTCTTCTGATGAACAATTTGCCGGACTCGCTTCCGGATACTTTCGTATTGATTTACGCAGATTATGTGAAACTATTTCTGCCAGTAAAAAGGATAAAAGATTGTAGAAAACTTCAGAACGATTTGAATGTGTTCTCTGAGTTTATGATCAGAACCAAGCTGAAAGTAAATAATTCAAAATGCACAGCAATATCTTTTACAAGAAGCAGTACACCGATCCAGTTTACGTATTCCTTAAGTGGCGAAAATATTGCAAGAGTTAGGGTAAAACTGTACAAAACGCACCAGCTAAGCATAATTGCTATTTATAGCGATACCAATCATTTAAGAACCAAATTGAGAGTTGACAACGATTCAAGGATGAAATCTACGTATTATCGAATAGAAAAAATATGATAAAAACTCGATTTTGACTATATTTTTGTAAAAAAACTAAAACAGCTAGAAAACAAACCGCGGGGTAGAACGCCAAAACTAGTGGACAGAACGCACCAAACAGGAAGGGTGGTAAGAAATAGAACAATGATTATACGGAATGTAGTTATTGAAACACCAAATGTTCAGTTACATGTTCATCGTAGTTTTGTAAACTACCATTTTTTGGCTAAATATCATTTAGTATTGCTAATTTCATCGAAAATTTCGTTTTTCAAAATACACTTTTTAATATCCTTATATATAAAACGCCTTCAAGTAGGCAACGAAATTCAATTTTTTCGACTGAAATAGTGATGTCGCGGCAAACATGGCGGCCGATAATTTTTTCGAATCGAATATTGGTGCACCGTTTTAACTCGAACAAGGACATTTTTATTTTCTCAAAAAGCACAGTTATATTGCTCTTTTTTACTTAAGGTTTGAGATATTTCAATAAAGAAATTAGAAAAAAAATTGTCTCTATACAGATTATCCATTGATTTTCAAATCTGAATTAAAGCTGTTTTTTTTAAATTATAGACCGATTAAGAATTTTTATGTGGAAAAATGAACGAATTTATGTGTTCTGGATTTTAATTTAAAACTCTTTTTTTTAATTCTGTTTTAGTTTGATCTTCTTTTTAACTTTCAACTAATTTCTGATTTTGAATTCTTATTTTGAATTCATATACTTTATATGCTTTCAGATTCTAAATTTTGTCAAGGGATATTGATACTATTTTATGATTTTATTTCATATTTTTTGTCTTTATAAGAACTTATTTTTCTTAAGTTTTTGGAATTTTTGGAACAATTTTCTAATAAAAATTTCGAATTTTAAATACTGAAGCCACTTCCTTTTTAAGATTTCAAATCAACACAATGATTTTAAATTTGATTTCTGAAAAGTGGTTCAAAAGTATATTTCTTATAATGTATTTTAATTGTCGGTTTTGACTTTGACTTTATCAATTGAAATTTTATCGTCAGGCTGACAATTTAATCGGGTTTGTTCTCTATAGCGATCGGCAGTTTTATTTTGAATCTCTTACTTTTCCTTTGAGATCTTCCTACGATTTTTAAATTTTTTACTTGACGTGGTTTTTAAACTAAATTAATTTTTTTAGCCTCCTCCGGAAAACAGTGTTAGGCAGAAAAACAATTTGTTTTTACAAAAAATAAATAAAAAGAACAAATTTAACTTATTTTTAATAAAAATCACTAATAAAAATGAGAAAGAAAATTTAGGGGCCCCCCTAGAAAAATTGCCCCGGGCCCTCCGAAGTCTTAATCTGGCCGTGCTTTTAACCATGATTACCCAAAGAAGCAACTTGTTGCCGTCAGTTTGAACTTGATTGCATTTTCTATTTCTAAAGAAGATTTAATAGTATTGTTTTAAGTAATCCTTGGATGATTAAGCTAGTTTATTCAACAGATCATTTCTAATAATAAATTTTGTGACATTATTTTCCTCAAATATAAGTTTTTTAAGGTTTATTTACTTAACTACAAGTTTCCTTAAAGAAAATAGCGTTTGGTTTTAAGCTTTATTTATCATTAATCTTTGGACTGTCCATAAGCTTTTTCAATGGTTCAACCAGTTCAACAACGCTGAATCCAGATATAAAAATCAATTTGTTTAAAGTTTTGTTTAAATCAGAACTGTTTTGAATGTTTTTTTATATTATTTGTCAAGGTTGCAGAACAATAAAACAATCTAAGTGGAGCATTTCGGGTTAAATGATTCAAAGTGGATATGATTAGTCAAACAAGCTAAGCTAAACTAATTTGTCAAGTTGTCAGGATTGAAAAGTTTAAGAATAGAAACATTAAAAGTTTTATCAAATTTCTCTTCTCTTTTCTTCAGTTCGAAGACCCAACAACGGCTTGAATGGAAGGTTCAACGCAAGAGGAAATTCATCGAAAACCCTCACCAAATATGTTCATGACTTGCAGAACCACGTGACCTATGTAATACCAAATTAGCACTCTTTCGTACCAGAAAAAAAAACAACAAAACAAGCAAAATAAGCTTCATCCGGATAACTGTTTGAGCTTGCGTTTTTTTATTCGAAAGTCAATTCCGTGAGCACGCGATAATCGAACTTCTAGGGCTCCAAACAGTACAAATTTCCTCGACGTAAGAGCACACGTGTTCTGAATATATTTGCCTCTGATGGATGCTTTTGGAAAGTTATTTTATTGTTTTTTAAACGAAGTTTTGTGGTTCGCATTTAATTACCCCGACCAGAGTTGTGTTCTGAAAGGTGCCGTTGAATGGATGGGGAAGCTCATTCGCACTTAGTACACCTCTTGCAGACAGACTGACACACCTCCAGAATGCCGACCAAAAAAAAAAATGCTCGATCAGAAACAAATCATCACATTTATTCGGTCAATGGAAGGAACCCAGGCGAAAAAAAACCTATCATCACCAGAACAAACGGATGAGAAATAATTGAGGGGGGCCAATGCTCAACGAGCCACAAACGCAATAATTACCGAAGTGGAAAATGTTTTGAGATCCATTAACACTTTTGAGCGAGCCGGTTGAACCACATTATTGAATGAATAAATGACCATTGAGCTTGAAATAGGAGTCAAGTAGAGTTAAGAGAAGAGAAAAAAAAGTATCATCAACAATCGGCTAACTACACCCAAGACCCCAAACCTAGCATACATTCATAGGAGATGATGGGCGATTGCGCTAATGGGAAAATTGCGCACGAGCACTTTGGAAAACCGTTTGGAAAACTTCCTTGTGATGATGCATTTAGGAGCAAATTTACCTTAAAACGATTTTTAAAAGCTTTTCGGGTCGTTCTGATTGATGATGGCGCGCGGCTCCCTTGCCAGTGAAGCTTGAAAATTGAGCATTTATCTCGAATATTTAACTCTAAGCGATAGGTGAGTTGGAGGTGTTGTTTGCCCCGAGCAGCGCAATCAGCACGTGTTGTAATGAGGTCTCTACAGCAAAATACTAATTGTGGAACGCTGCGCACTATCAAACCAAGTACTTTTTCTCATTGCTATTGATTGGATTTACTAGGTCACAAGTGCTTAAAATTGAACAATAAAAAGAAACTATATATGACCACGATAACTTACTGACCACAGAGGGTAGAGACCTGAATTGATGTCTTGAAGGGCCAACGGCATGGAAGTATTTTGTTTTATTTTCCACATCTGAGAAATCCTACAATCAAAATAATCTGCGAATCTGAAGTTAGTTTTAGAAGTTTCAAGCATGTGAATGATACGAAGGAAACTAAAGATTTTAAATTTTTTAGTCGGCTAGAACGAAAAGTCTTAAAACCCTTTGATAATCCATTCACTCAATTCCAATCCAAATAAATGACACCATTTTTGGTAACAGGTACTCACATCAGTGATTATTATCAACAGTTTTTAAGTTTTTAATCATTAATAAGTTTCTTAATAAAACATGGAATGCGCTAATAGTAAATTAAGAAAAATAAGTGTTATTTTGAAAGATCTATCATTTGGAATAATTTTTTAGAGTCATTCCATTAAAGATGAGAAAAAATCCAAAAAAATGTGTGTGAGTTTAAAGGAATTTCTAGCACTGTACACTGCCGGCAATATGTTTTAGATAACCCCTCTTAAAAACATGAACTTTTTTTTCGGTCATATCTCACCTATTATATGATATATTGCAATTATATTGATCCTATTTGAAAGATCGTAAACAAAACCTTCTTCGTATTTTTTTATGACACAATGTATTTGTTAACTTTATTGACTTAAACTGAGCTTCAATATGGAATAATTTCCAAAAAACAGCACTTAAAATTCAAACCAAATTTTCTCAAGTTGGGATGGACCAAATTTTAAAATTCAAGTTGGATTCGAATCCCAAAATTCATTTGTTGGATTCAGCGCAAAAAATATAATGTTCTTAATTATTTCTTAATAGCTATTCAAGTTATCTTCCTAAAATTTAGGATGCTCCAGTATCGGCCCAAAGTTTGGGATCAGTCTTCTAAATCATGTTATTTAATTTCGTACGTAAATCTTTTATGACACAACGTTTTATTAATTTGGTGAACTGATTTGGAAGCTAATGAGTTGAACTTGCTTCGTGGAGTTGAAATATTGTTTAAGGCTACCTTTAACTAAACTTAGCTTAATTTTTTTATCATTTTCTGGTCATTTTATCCAAAAAGTCCTACCAGTAACTAAAGACTGATCCAGAAATTATAAACATAATTTCAAAATAATGGAAAAAATATTGTTTTATTAAATTTAACTTATTTTAATTGGCCCACTGTATCATTATTTGTGTCCTGCTCAACACTGTACTCTTATTTGATGAAAAATTTTAATCATAAGCCAGACTTTGCACTTTTCCTCAAAAATGACTCATAGGCTTCTGCACAGTTGCATTACCCACAATTTTCACCACTTTTGGCCAATCCTTTTTAAATTTTCCGATGTCATCAAGGTCGTGCAAACGGGGGGGGTGGGGGGTTAGGGGTTTACCCCCCCCCCCCCATGAAGATTTTTCCAAGAAAAATTTTCGAAGAAGTAAGAGAAATTACTTAATATTAAAAGGTGTTAAATAAGTGTTAACAAGAAAGTCAGAAATTTTTCTCGCCTCCGGCGGAAATTAGTCTTCAATCACCCTAGGCTTCAGACATTTTATTCTACGACATTACATACATTTATGCAGTTCACGAATTGAACTAGTTTTTAGTTGTAAATTTCGATTTGCATTTCAATCAACTTTTAGCATGGAAACTTTGATCTTGACACACAAAAAGCCTACCTCGTCTTTAGGATGGGTTTTTATACAGAAGTGTAACCAAACGAATTTAGAATTTGAAACATTTTAACTTTAAAATTATTTCACCAAATACCTACTAATTTTATGCATCAACAAGTTGGAAGCCATGTATCATGACTTACAATGGTCATCAGAATTAGCAAATAAAAATCTCAAACCTAGTATTCTTCACTTTTACTGAAAATTTTGATTTATTAAAAAATGTGCTGATATGAAATATTCTTCAACAAACCAATTTCAGTATCAGTTTCATTTTGTGTTTTTTGTTCTTCTAAGTGTTCAACATCACTTTCAAAAACGTTTTGATGATTGACACAAGGCCACGAAATAAACATCCTTCGAGGTGCAAAGAATTTAAAATCCAGGTGCCCTGGCTTTTGCAAATATTTTAAAATCATTTTAAAAATTTCTGCATTTTGACAAAACTTTAAAACAAAAACACGAGATCTCAAAATCAAGATATAAATTAATTTTTAACTTTCCTCAAGACTTCAAGTAATTTTGAATTCTTCGAAAAAGTTATATAGGATTTCAATTTGTGTACTTTTTTCTATTTTTTGTTGAAGTTTTAAACGAAATTCAATTTAAAATATTTTTAAAGCAAAAATCTAATCGTTTTGCAGGTTTGAATATTTTTTTTTAAACTGTAGAATTTAACTTTTTTAGACCATGCATCATCATTTTTTAAATAATATTCCTTAATTCAATTAAACGGGTATAGTAAACGAATTCATAACCAGATTTTAATCTCTGTAACCGTAGATGTGTTACTTCATCAGTTATAAATGATTGCTTTCGCTTATAACTGATGCATTTTACAGCTTATAAACTGCATATCTCCAAAACGCAAGGTGATAGGCAAAACTTGACAAAATTTGACAAAAGATTCGAGTTCAAGACGCTTAAATCTACCAAATCAAACATTCAATCAAAGGCATCAAAATGCTGTTCCTTGAAGTTATCAATTAATTTATTTTTAAATCTTTTTAAAATGATTGGACGAGTTTAAAGAAAAAAAACCTTCTAAAATTTAAAAAAAATCAATCTTTTTCTTCTTTATATTTTGATTTAATTTTCAAATAAGTTTGACGAATTCTAAAGAAAAAGTATTTCAATTTTACGAAATATTTGTTTTTGTTTCTCTTTGTTTTTCAAACCTGAATTTTTGTGTTCTAAAAACATAATCTACTGCTTTAGAAACTAAATTTTTAATTAGAAAAACATAGTACCCATTTCCTGTCTTTTTCAGGACCCAATATTCCAATTGATAGCGACAAAATATTCAGATCTTGAAATTTTAAACTTTAAATCCTTCGATTTAAAATTTATAAAAGTTTATCTAATTTTCGTTACTTAATTTGTATTATCTATGTGGTTTGAATATTTACAACAAAATTTGTAATTCATTAATTTTTTTATCAGTTTCTTATTGATCATTTCCCAATCTATAATTTGTCAGTATAATTGAACGTGTTGTATTATAAATATATGTAAGGGTTTTATCTTTGACTTTGAGTCTTGAAAAAAAAAATTAAAATACTTTCTTCTTTTCATCAAATAAAATTTACTTATGTATCTACTATTGAAGTTTAAAATTTTTTTTTTTCCTAATCGAAAATTTACATTTCTAATTGGAATTTTTTCTCAAATTCAAGATACCTACTACAGTGGGTTTTAAAGAAAAATAAATGTGAAATCAGATGAATAATAAATTACAATCACTTATTTTTTTTTAACAATTTTTTATCATTAATAATTTTTAAAGTGATCTGACATTTATTTGAAAATTTTAATTATTTTAAAATTTGGTTTTATATTTTACTAGCTGACCCGGTGTGCTTTGCTACACCTTTCAAAATCGAATGATATTTTCAGAATTTACTTAAATTTTTATTTTTTTGTTGGCGTTATTTTGAATTAAATTATAACATAATTCATAAGCAACCGCTATAAAATGAGAGCTGCAGCTGGAGTTTCGGATTGCAATTCAAAAATAACTTAAACTAATATTCTGAATCTTGATCTATAAATTTGTATTAAAAATCTGAATATTCTAATCTGTTTCGTTAAGCTTCGCCCTAAAAAAGGAGGGTCTCAAATAAATCGTACGCAAACAATCCAACTGATAAAGTATGGTTGTTTTTGCTTGATATATTCTGGGTTTATGCTAAAAAAGTGATAAAAATCAAATCCCCCCCCCCCCCCGCCCTGTCCGTCCCTACCATGATTTTCCATGTTAAGTTTTGTCCATTTCTCGGAACAAAAAGTTATATGTAAGGATTCCTCTTCCCTTCCTTTATTCCCAATTCTATCATCCCACTGCAAGAAAGAATTGTTTGACATGGAAAAATTTCTCGTATTAAAATACCATCCCATGCCAAATTTGGTTTTATTTGGGTTGTGAATTCTTTAGTTATGCATAAACTTGAAGGAAGTACCATCCCCTTTCCGTTCTCCCCATTGAATGTAGGGGTAAGAACTTAATATTCATAAAGGTATTTTTTGTACTCAAATACATTTTGATACCAACATTTTCTCTAATAATTCTCGAGTTATGCAAAAAAAATTTATGGATGCTTATAATAGAAATATTTCTCGTATCTAAATACCCTCACATGCCAAATATGGTTCAATTTGCTCGATCAGCTCTCCAGTTATACTGAAAATTGTAAGGGAGACCTCTTCTCCCCCTTTTCATCCACCTTTTTGAAGGAGTGAGGGATATTAAATATTCATAGAAGCATTTCTCGTACCCAAATATCATTCCATGCCAAATTTGGTTCCATTTGTTGTTGTAGTTTATGTTCTTGTTCTTGAGTTTGGTAAAAAATTAAAAAAAGAGGGCTCCTCCCCCCTTTATATCTCCCTACTGGAAAAAGGGAGGGGTCTCAAATAATCATAGAAATATTTTTCGTATCCAAATACCTTCCCATGCCAAATTTGGTTCCATTTGCTTTATTAGTTTTTGAGTTTTGTAAAAAAATATGAAAGAGGCCCCTCCCCCTTTCAACTGCAAAGAGGGAGGGGTCTCAAATAATAATTGAAATATTTTTTGTATCAAAATATCTTCCCATGTAAAATTTGGTTCCAATATCTTGATTAGTTTTCGAGTTATATGAAAAATTGTAAGGTAGCCCTTATCTCCCCTTCCTATCACCCCACTAAGAAGAGGGAGGGGTGCCTTATATTCATTGCAATATTCCTCGTTTCCTAATACCACCTCATGCCAAATTTGATACCATTTGCTTCTCGAGTTATGCAAAAAATTGTCTTTTATTTGGAAGGCCCCTCCCCCCCTTTTTTTCAGGGGGAGGGGTCCCAAACCATAATAGGAACCTTCCCCGGCCTCCAATACCCCCACCTGCCAAGTTTCACGTAAATCGGTTCAGTAGTTTTCGAGTCTATAGGGAACAGACAGAAAGACAGACAGACAGACAGAAATTCATTTTTATATATATAGATGTATTCTATATCTGTGTTATGGTTCTTATGTGCCCCCCCCCCCCCCCCCCCCTTGAACGTGTCCTTTGCACGGGCCTGGATGTCATCAACTGGTGTTATGTATTTTCGTAGCTTTGCTTTGGTCTAAGCCCAAAAAGTCTCGATTGGCTGTGCCTCGGGGCAGTTTGGAGGATTTTTGGCACAAAACAGACGTTTTGGCTTTTGTACCACCCTAGTGTGTCTTTGGTGTAATGACATGATGCCAATTCGAGCCAAAATATGACGGATCCATCATGCTGCTAGATGAACTTTAAAAAGTTTTTCATGAATCTGTTTTTAAACTTGCTCCGAAAATTTTGGATGCATAAATAAAAAATATTCAAAACAAATTTTTTTAAATTTGATTTAAGAATTAGAATGAGAATAAACTCGAGAACAATTCGGGCTTTTCCGATGAAATCCGAGCAACCGGATCGAACCGGACTTTTCCCAAATTTTATATTAATTATCCAGGCCAACCCGGTTAAAAATGGGCAATCTGGCAAACTAATCATAGAAATTCAGGTCTGAATATTAAATTTTAAATTTAACCCATTTTGGAGGTTCTATTTCCATATTCCCATAACCAAAATTGTATTCCTTTATATTTTGGTATTTCTGATTCTGTATCAAGTTTAAGATTCTTAATTTTCAGTTCGAATAACCATAAGAAATTAGGAATGAAAAGCTGTTTTGAAATCCTGGTTCAAATTCGCTATTGCATTTTATATCAAATTAGAATCATGTTTTTCGAAAATCGTATGCATTTTCAATGTTTTGATTTCCGTTCCGTTTCCGAATACGAAAAAAATGAAGAATTTTGTTTTATATTCAAATTCAAAGTTTTTAAACTTTATTCTTACACAAAATTTAAATATTTAAAGCTCTTAAGTGGCGATCCAAAATAGAAAACTTAGATTTAGATTCACCATTTGAAATTCCAATTCTAATTCAGACTTATAAAACAGATTAAAAATAAATAATTGAAATAATGAATTAAGATTAAACCAGCACTACAGAATTGTAATAAAAGATTCATGAATAAGAGCTCTAAAACTTGGCTCATAAAATTCTGATCTGGAATTAAGATTCGGAAAACAAATTTTTTGTACATTTCAGAAATCGTATAGAAATCCGTTCAATGTTCGATTTTTGAAATCAGACTCAGAATTCAGTTTTAAAATTCAGAAAAAGTTTGAGCTTGTGAATGAGTTTTTTAATCATCATAAAATCACAAATTTAAAGTTTTTTTTGGTTTTGATAACCACAATTACTAATAATAATTTTCCTTCCTTTTTGTTTACTAATGATCACCGAGAAAAATTAATCAAAAAAGATATTTAAGTAAAGTTTGAGTTAATTTTCTTATTTTTGTTTTATGCAAAATATTCCAAATTATATTTTAAAAATGAATCATTATGAAATTCATTCTTATGAAAAATATTTGCTGTTAAAGAAATATGTACCTGATCTTTACCTAAAACATCTATACAAAATCCTATATTTTCTCGGTGTGTTGTTTAACATTATCAATATTGCAGTTTATTTGAGGCCAAATTAAAATCATAATTTTAGTTCAAGTTTACATCAAGCAAATTTTATCCGATTTTTTTTATCTCTTACTTTCTCTTGGGAAAATTTCATTTATTTTCATCAAAGGTTAGAAACTTGGAACTTGCAAAAGAGTTTGGAGGATTGGGCTTGTTTGATTTGAGTTTAGAATAAGTTTTTTTTCGAATAGATTGAAAGCTCCCCTAAAACGAACTTATTTTATGCTCAAATCAAACAACTTTGATCTACCAGACCCTTAAACAAGTTCAAAAAATTTAACCATCGTTGAAAGCAAATTGCATGTTTTGTTTCAAAGGGTTTCATTATAAAAATTAAGCTCATCTTTTAGGCTAAGGACTACTTTTCTAAAGGTACAATTTAATACGAAAACTATTAATGAGTACTTAAAAATTAATAATTAGATATATAGATACAAATATAATTTGATTCAATTTTTTTTTGTTTTCGTGAATTGTTGGAAAAAAATCATAGGTAAAAATCAGTCACCAAACCCCCCCCCCCCCCCCCCCCCCTGGAGTCGGTTCTTCCTACGGCCCTGTGTGTTTATAATTTCTGGAACATTTTATAATAGCATGGTTTTTTAAAAAGTTACACATTGGTATCATAATACCACTGAATTGATTTGTTAAATATTAGCCATAAATTTATTTAAAGGCAGATTTCGAAATAAAAAGTTCACTACAATTCGCCGGTAGCTATCATTTTGTACTTGATTCTTATATTCCTATATTGTATATAAAAAGATTAAATATTAGGTATCATTTGCAACTCAAGTTGTGTGCGAGTGTTTGATGTTATATCGCATAACTTTTTGTTTGCTGTGTATAGTCCAATTCGTATACCTAGTAGTTATTCGTATAGTTCTTGACTATCGCTATAATGTATATGGAAGGTATAACAAAGTTGTCAAGAATTATACCTACAAAAATGTTTGCTATAGGAACAGATACATGAACAAGAGAAAAATAAAGCGTGGAGTTCTCTGCCAAACGCTTATGACACATTCCACCGTGACGTGAAATCGCCTTTCCGGACTTTTCTGCACTGTTATCATTCTAGAAGTCAAACAATTTACTTGAATATGAAAAAAGTTGTAGCAAACGGTCGCAAATTGAATTTCCTTCAAAATGAATATAATTTTAAAATTTAAGTTGTTTTTGTTGTGATTAATTACTTTTGTGACGTGAATTCACGCTAGAATTAACCATTTCGGACTAGTACATACATCTTGGATTTCCTGTTCTCCCTGTAGAAATAGAATATCGGTGTCTTCAAATGAGTTGTAAAGAAAACAATTACCATAATCCGGAATAATATTGATCACTTTTTTCAATATATCGATTATTTTTTCTGTTAAGGGGAATGTGGCATGTTTTATATTTTCAAAACCAGTACTGAACTCCTATGAACGTAAAACATGGATGCTGAAATTTATTAGACTACTTTAAATTTGATTAAAAAATCATTTTCGTCTCTGTTCAGAATTTGATGCTTTGGGGTGATATTGATCAGTCTCTATTCTGACGGTTTCAACGAGTTTTCTTGATCAAAAAGGATACAAAACACCTTCATAATATTTACAAATGCTAGTTTATCACTTTAACCTTGATTTTAAAAGTTTAATTTTAAAAATATTTATAATCGAAACAAGAACTATGAAGCTGCCTACATTTAGGGGCAAAAATAATTATAATTGCTAAATAGTTTGAACTTCAAAATACAAATGAAATTTTACCTTCACACATTCCCCTAGGCCCTCCCACTATTTCCATTTAAATGTTTTCTTCAAAGTTAACGATTTGATAGAGTTCCTATCCATTTGTCCAATACGGGCTATAACTCTTGGAAAATGTCCTTATTTTTTAAATATCAAAAAATTATCATTAAACGACAATAAAAATAGCATTATAACTGTTCATACACAAAGAAAAAAAGTTGTTCTTTCACATTAAACAACCCGTTTGCTTCTAAATGCTTTTTGGTATCATCAGGAGAGCTGTTTGTTTGCGAGGCTTGGAAAATTAGATATTTTAAGATTTTGAAATCAGATTTTTTACTAACATAAAAAAAATTTAAAAAAAAAACAAATTTTGCCTATTTGATACTCAATTAATAGGCTTTCAAACGTAGAAAACAGTTTTCAAAAATTCAAAGTGTAGACTGAGTTATTGACGATATTTAATGTGAAAAAGTTTATTGTTGGTCAAATTTACCCCGGTGATCAAAGTTACCCTGTTTTACGGTACCCACAATTTAATGTACAGAGCTCTTCGATTGAACAACAACGAACGAAGTTATGCTTATTTGAAGTTGTGACGTAAATTCACTCAGTTAAAACAGAACAGGGTAGTTTCACGTCACGAAATATAAAGTTATACTGTGGTTATACTGAACCATTCTTTGTAGTCTTCAAATTTTATGTAGACTTTCAAAAACGATATTTTATTGTTACGACTTTTATAATCATAAATTTTCAGTATCTGCACCTAACTTTTTCCTTATTTTGATTGGCACTTGAATAGCAACATATGGAGGGATCATATGTTAAAATTACTACTGTCTTCATTTAAAGATTCACCAAAAAAAATTATTTTTTTTTTCAATCTTTTGTATTTTTATTTAAAAATAATGAACTTATTAAAAAAAAAATCAACTAAATTATGCTCGATTTGTAAAAATCCGACCATCTGGAGGGTCAAAACAGCTTTCAGAGCACATTTTTCATAAAAAAATTTAACAAAAAATCAAATTTTGTGACGTGAATTCACTCATTCGCGCTGTTGTAACTCAGCTAGATTCCAACCGATTTCTATAAATTTTAAAGTTTTAGAATTGTCTTATTATTTTCAAAAAAATCTCATTTTTTTTATTTCAAATATAGTCAGAGTTTTCTCGTAAAATTGAAAACTTCCTTTTTTTTTGTGACGTGAATTCACTCATTTGCGACTGTTTTTGTTCGCTTTTCAAACCAACTACATTGGATATAAACAAATTCTTTTTTCTACAAAATGAAGCCGTGTTTTTTGGCTTTTGAACATACTAAAAATATTTCCAAAAAAAATCATCCATTTATTAAAATTAATGATTTTGTAAAAGTTGTCAAAAACACCACTTTTACAACAAAAAAACTGATTTTCAAAATCATCTAAAACATGTGTGTTTCTTTTTTTCCGTTGGTTTTGTGTGATTTGAATTATCAAAATTATAGACAATTTTGAGATTTTTTGATACGCGAACGGATAAAAATCACTTTTGAGCGGTACAAGCACGTGGAATGTGTCTTATGTAGGATTTGATAATATATGGTTTGTAAAGTTGCAATCCTAATACAATAAAAAATGCAGATAATTTGTTAATCACAAACGGTGTCACTGATCAACTTTCAGTTTTTCTCAGTACTAAATGTGTTAAACTTTTCACTAAACTTCTTATAGTTCCTTCAAACTGTTTTTTTTTAAAACGAACACACACGTATAGGATCTTAGTGAAACTCCATGTTTCTTTGAAGAGATCTAAATTCTACTTAAGACTAAAGCGTACATCTTTCCAGGATATAAGCCAACACCACCAACCCACAGAAAGAGTACTATGTGTGCCGTGACCGAGACTCGATCTCATGACCTCTGGCTTAGAAGACTTGAATGCTATCCTCTAGGCCACGGTCCGCGGCATATTTTAAATTTTCTCTTAAATTTCATAAAGACTAGAGATGTAGACTAATTTTGAGAGCTGCGTCTTCAAGCAAACGCCGCTTACTTAGATCTCCGTGCAGAAAAACCATGCTATTGGCGAAAAACCGTGTAAAAAGAATTCGTGTTAGGAAAACTGAGCTGAGAATCAATCCACGTAATAAAACGAGTGTTTTTTATTGAAAATTTTGATAAAAGAATCTGGGTCATCTAGAAAAGTAGGTATTTCATGACAAATATTATTAATAGTCAAAAAATCATATCATAAACACTATTTTTGCGTAATCTTTCATTTGTATTTTTTATAATCAATTTCCATAAAACATCATTGTAAAGAGAAATTTTTGTCTACTACTAGTAGGTATACATTTCATAACTAAAAAATCACAAATAATTTAATCTCATCAATTTGAACCAATGACTTCTCATAAAAACTATAATAATGGCAAGTGATCTCACGTGCAACATTATTGGAAAGTAAATAGTTATAATCCAATTCTTTGCTTCTCATCAAACTCACAGTCGATAGCCGAAGTAGTAAGCAAGAAAAAACGCGACCGACAAGCGTGGGAAAAGCGTTACTAATAACCCACACATCTCGACGCTACCAATTTGTCTGGCAATATAGAAACGCGGGCCGCGAAATGACTAATTTGTAATCTGTGTCATGAGCCACGTTTAAAGTGTCATACTGATCCGATATGGAAGTTGGAAGTGTCAGCAACTCGTCGCTTGTTTGAGTGGATCGATTAGGCACCTACTAGCGGGCTTGTTTCTTGTTTCGAAAGTTACATAGAGATTTCCCTGGGGATGCATGCAATTATCCTATTGAAGGCTAAACGCCATTTGTGTGTACATTGACAACTCCAATGTTGACACAACTCGTTTGAGCATACCTATTACTGCAATTTTTTACTTAGAATTCAATAATTTTTTTTTCCACATTAAGTCTAGAGATTCTAACTTTTATTTTTCAGTAATAGTATAAAACGCCAACCTTAAGTGTTATTCTTGGAACAAAACGGAGTGACTCCCGAGAGGGTGCTGCAAATAACCATTGATAAAAACGCTTTCGTTTCATTCATAAAACAGGTTCCGTTTTTCTTCAAAGGGGCACATTAGCCATTCACAAAAAGCGACACTTATCATCGCTTTCGGATTGTAACCGTTCAAATTTACATAGCAATAAAAACGCGCCACGACAATCGCCCAGAGCTTGGAGATCAGTCCCGTTCCCGTATCTTGGCCATCATCATCGTCATCAGCATCTTTTCGGTCCCGGGCCCGAAAAAAAAAATCAACAACCTTATCAACTGATTTGGCATTCGCGTCGACCCAGTGTTTGTTGTTGTTGATAGAGCTGCTAAGCCACGAGCAAGCAAACTCCCCGCGGGAGCCCCCGTTTTCGGGTTTCCATATATGGTCCATTTCCGGTGCCCTAAGCCCGGGCTAGCTGGGCTAGCTAGCGGGTTCCATTAAGATATCCCCAAGGGGGAAGTTTTGAATTTTCACGGCGCGTCTATGTTTTTTTTTGTCGGAGGGAACGCGTTCTGCTCCTCTTAGTTCGTTCAAACATGCTCGTTAAGATGATGATTGGGCGAAAAAAGTGGCGGAACATTTCTGTTTCAGTTTTTTTGTTTAGTGTGGACCACTTATTCCCCCCTCGCAGGAGATCTTAGTGCTGATTGGGATGAAGAATTCCAATTCGTTGGAAAGCGCGCATAAATAGGTGCCTGGCTGGACCACACCTGAGATGATTTAAGATCTTGCATAGAAGGGGATAAAAGCATTATATCTGCCACTTCACTGCGCATCGTTTGGGTAAAGGTAAGGTTATTACCCAAGAAGCATTGAAAGTTTTATAGCAAGCTTCTAGACAAAGTTTAGGTTTTATAAGAGGCTTTAAGAGTCTTACAAAACAATCGGTGTTTCTTGGGTACGGACCGTTGAACAGAAAATTCGGGTGTATCTGGACTAGCAATTTTATCTGAAAACCTGGTAAAATCCGGGAAATTGTCAACCGAGAATCTGGACAATATCCGGGCAAACTTGGCCAAAATCATGTGAAAAACACTTGAAATATTTTTTCCATCAAAACACATGGCTTCCAAATGGAAAAAAACAAACAGGGAAAAAATGGATAAAAGGAAGATATCAAGCTTTTACAAAACGCTTTTTTGAATAATTAAGTTACAATAAAATAATTTAAGAATTCCCTGATGATGATGCTAATCAGCATCGAAACGTCGGACTAATCGGAGCAATAACAACATTATAACATAACCTGTGTGATTTAACGTTAGTTTTGTATCTTTGAAAATCTTGTGTTATTTAGCTTAGCTTAGCTTAGCTTAGTTGACTACTCACACTGCCGACCAAAAGTTTGGAATCACCCCCTCAAAAACATGAACATTTTGATCGGCCCGGTTTTTGCCAAAAGCTAAAAATCAGTCACTGCAAGGGCACAATAAGCAACATCAATCGGGGCACGATGAGCGTTTTCTGCCGTGAAATCAAACAGAGAATTTCACTCGATGAAGTTAACTGAATAATAGAGCTACAGCCTGACTTGTTTCATCTGACGATTTGGCCTATTGGTTAGATGTCGGAGAGGTACGCCAGAAAACGCTCATCGTGCCCCGATTAATTGTGCTCTATTCGCCCGAGTCAACAAATTAAAGTATAAACGAATTTTAAAAACTGATTTAAGGGGAAAATAAAAAAAATGAATGATTATTCAAAGATCATAAAAACTTATTTCCTGGTGCTTGAAAATTATAATATTTTCGTCACATGAGAACCTAGATGTTTTTGTTTAAATATTTCTGTTAAGATGATAAGAAGATTTCTTTTTTGGTGTAAAATAAATACTATAGGAAGCACGAAACTATTCCTCGTGAAAATTTATTTATGATAATGCGTACTTTTGTAGAAAAGAGAAGTTCTCTATATGCCCCGGGTACTCGTTATGTCCTTATCTCCCCAATAGTGTAATATTGTGAAATTATGTGTAATGTAGTATATTTTTTTTTAATTTCGAGAAATTTTGTTCAGTGTTAATTCAGTGTTTTTTCAGCTATTTTGGGTAATTTTGAGAATGTTTGTTATTTTTTGTAATTTGAAGTTATTTAGTGAAATATCTTGTAGTTTTATGTATTTTTACATAATTTTGTGCTATTTCGTTAAACTTTGTGTATTTTTTTGCATAATTTTGTGTAAAATCATAAAATTCTGTGTAACTTTGAGTTTTTTTTCTGTTATTCAGTGTTACATTGTGGAATTTTGAATAAATTTGTGTCCTTTATAAAATAAGAAGACAGACATGAGATCACACACAAAGTTTAGAATCCCTGAAAATGATTTGTTAAATAAAATTTGGATTGCTTTGTCAAAAATTACACATATAATCATTTGCTTTGAAATGAATTTTATTCGTTTGTTCATTTTAGCAATTTTCATTTACTAGCTATTCAAGATTGATTTTTGAAACTGTACAGAGATTCAAACGTTTTTTTTTTTTGTTGAAAAATTATCAAAACAGTCTTTATGAAGTCACTTTGAAATAAATATCGTTAAAAAATTTGAAACAAATTTTCCTAAATGTGTTACCGTATAACGATATTGAAATGATTCAGTTGTTTAATTCTGGCAGATAAACTGGGCATCATTAACGGTTTTTAAACGGATCGAACCAAGATTATCTCACAATTTGGCTATTCAATATCAATTTTTTTACGAACTTGATAGCCCCTGTTGATCAAAATCAAGTTTCGACTAAACTACACATCGCTAAGCACAAACAGTCAGTTAGCTGGTTCATATTTTGTAACAACTGTCAGTCTCAATATCAGATTATAAATAAGATATTTTAAAAATAGATTTATCAATATGAGATAGTTCCACTGCTCATTTGTATACCCGATCAGGAGGGAATAACTAAATTATATCAAGATGAGACATTTTGATACTAACTTTTTCCTATCTAAATGAGTTATTATTCAGTACTCGTAGGATGTTAAAATATCTTAAAAAATCGACGAAAATCTTGACTGGGACCAGGTGAAGACGCTGGCTCCGGATCGTCAACAGTGGAGGTCTTTTACCACGGCCCTATGCACCGGAGGATCGGCGCGGGATCATTAAGTAAGTAAAATATTGGATTCAAATTTATTGATCTGTTGAGCGAAACTCATTAATGCACGGTTTGGGCCGTTGACTTTGATGTCCGTGTTTCATAAAAAGTTGCACGTATATCAAAATATGATGTAATCATTTTATTTAAGAACAATCCGAAAAAAAATCTTTATCATTGAAAATGAGCTCAACCCCATTCAAGTCTGTCAATCAGAATAAGATATAATTCAGATTGGAGAAACTTAAAATCGAAAATTTAGAGTATTTAATTATAACTGAATCAGAAGTAAATATCTTGGTGAGATACGTTTGAGTTATTATTTTGATATGCTCTTCTGATCGGGTAGAGCTTAGTTTATTTGTAAAAGTATTTTCCGTCTCCTTCGAAATTCATCGTTATCAAATCGATAGCTAGCAAAATCGTTGATTTATTCAAAAAAAAATTCATTGCGTGGGTTGTGGAAAAGTATGCGAACAATGTCAAAAATGTCCACGAAGCTCAAATCATGCGTTGAAGTGAGGCACATGATCAACAACTACGGTAAAGAATACTCAGAGAAGTCAATACTCATACTAGAATTTTTAATTTTTAATAATCGAAAATTGAAGTGTAGATCACATATTCGTACATACTTTTTCTCCATCTTAATAAAGTAAAGTTATTCAAGGGTAACAATCTAGTCTTATCACTAATGCCAAAACCTCAAAAACCCATCCGAAATTCAAAATTCTGCAGAAGTTTTATTTAAATTTTCTAAATTGTTAATTGAAATTCAGGTCGGAATGTTAAATTTTCGGAGTTTCTGGTTCCAATTTCCCATTATCAAAATTGTATTTCTATTGTTGTATTTCTGATTTTGCATCATGCTTAGGATCCTTGATTTTGAGTTCGAATAATCATAAGAAATTAGAAATGAAAAACTGCTTTGAAATCCTGGCTCAAATTTGGTATTGCATTTCATATCAAATTTGAATTATGTTTTTTCGCAAATCATATGCATTGTCAATATTTTGATAATAGTTTTCCGAATATGAAAAAAGAAGAATTTTGTTTTATTTTCAAATTCAAAGTTCTCAAACTTAATTCTTACACAAAATTTTTACATTTTAAGCTTCTAAATGGCGATCCTAAATTGAAAAATCAGATTCAGATTCATCATTTGAAATTCACATTTTAATTCAAATTCACAATACAGATTAATAATGAATAGTTGAAAAAATGAATTAAAATTAAAAAAGAACTGCTGAATTTAAATATTACATTCATGAATGAAGTTAGAGCCTTGGTTCATTGAATTCTGATCTCGAATTAAGATTTGGAAATCGTTTTCTTTTTTGTACATTTCAGAAATCGTATAGAAATTCGAAAACAGATTCAAAGTTCAATTTTTGAATTTAGGATAAGCACACAGATTCAGAATGCAGACTCAAAATGTAAAAAAAGATTTAGCTTCTAAATGAGTTTTTCAATCATCAAAAAATTGTTGAAGAATTCAAGAGAACAAACTTAAAAATTTGCTTGTTAATTTAAATTCCAGATTTCAAATTTTTTTGGGTTTTCGTTATGGAATCGATTCTTTATGAAAAATGTTTGCTGTTAAAGAAATATGTACCTGACCTTCACCTAAAAAATCTGCACAAAATTCAATCTTTTGTCGGTGTATTGATTAATATTACAGTAGTTTTTCCATTTTATCACAGTCGATAGAATTTCTACGTGAATTTGGCGAAACTATAAATTAAACTGAAAAAATGTATTGTGTATTGTAATTGTCTTTAATCAATAATTTATAATGTTTTCAGTAGTGAAAACGTTTTGCATCAATAAATTTTAATCATGAGATTTTACTAAAGTTTACTTAACACAAAGGATCGATTTCAGTTCAAATTTTTCTTGTCTATCTCAGTTTTGAGATTTTTTTTATTGAAATAAAACCCTGCAGAATATCAATGTGATAGTGTACATCTTATGAAAGTGACTTATTTAGTTTTTAAGGTAATTCAACAGTCGATACCACTTACGTCCATTTTGAAAAAGAATTCTAAGAAAACTGCATCAAAAAATTTCAAATTTCAATATTTTTATCTTCACGCCTTTGATTAATTGAAAAGTTTATATTTTCAAAAAATGTTTCGAAATTTACTTAACTCAGACTCTGAGAGTGTTTCTCGAATTATGCCATATGTGCCTGTGCAGAATCCTTTTTTTTCATATGTAGAAAATCAGAAATCTTTTTCCTTTTAACATTTTTTAAAGAAAAAGCTAGCATAATTTCATTTTGATAATCCAAAATTATCCAATCAGATAATATTGCACAATCAAGATTGCGCACTCTGCCCTTTCAAATAAACAAATTAAAATTAGAAATCAATATCTCTTTTCAAAAACGCTCAAATTTGATTCGAAAAACTTTTATCGATTACTTTTTTTTATGGAAAATTTTATTTATTTTCATCAAAGGTTAGAATCTTGGAATTTGCAAAAAAGGTTTGGAAGATTGGGCTTGTTTGATTTGAGTATAGAATAAGGTTTTTTTTATGAAATTGATGGCTACTCAAAAAAGAACTTATTTTATCCTCAAATCAAATAATTTTGATGTACTGGACTGCCGTTCTAAGCGAGATTGTCCCATGTGGAAAAAGGTGCAAACGATAAAAACGCGATTGAAATATCAGCTTTATTTCCAATTTTTCTCTCAAACTAAAAATTCACCGACAGTTTTTTCGTAGTGAACAGTTCAAGTTAATCATTTTACAATGTTTTCTTTCGAAAAAAATTACATTTCCTACAAAAAAAAACAGCAAATTAGAGCCAAAAATGCTCTGTGTGACACTTTTGCGTAGAATCAGAATGCATGCCGATGCAGGGGCGGTCCTAGAGCTGGCTCTTGGGGGGGGGGGGGGGTGATTTTCCAATTTTCAAAAATCAGTCTATTTGAAGGAACGTTAATATCTGGTGAAAAAACAATCAGTTGAGTGAGTGAAAGGAAGGGGAGGGGTTGCGGGGGAGAAGGTCAGTTGCAAATGAGTCTACAATATAAGCTGCACACTGCTCCGCCTTCCCCCATGAATTGAACTGAACAACAGGTATTTAAAAAAAAGTATGAAACAAGAGATAAATAATGAAAACTTTATCAAAATTTCTCTATATATCTACTCATTTCCATATTCTTCTACACAACTCACACATCCTTTTATAAATTAACCAGCGAATCTATAATATCCACTGCGAAAAATAACCTTTATTATGAATTTTTTTAATTTGTAGGTATATCTGGTATTTTAAAATTGTCACTTTAAGAGCCCTTTAAAAAATTTCTCGTTATAAATGTAATTTTTTCAATGAAAATAATACATACGTTGTTGAGAGATTAAAATGTAGAAGAAAATTTCCAAGCTATCTTGATTTTTTCCTGATGCTTCCAAATATTAGAGCTCTGATATTTTAAAATTTATCGAAAGTATTTTACTTTTCACAAGGCCGATAAACTAATAAATAAACATAATATACGGGCATTAAATTCTTCATTGAATTATTTTACTGAATCGTGATTTCGAAATTTAGTATTATTATTTTTTAGAAAAAAAAAACGATTATTAAAATTAGTTTCTAATTATGAAGCTTCTGGAACCTAATTTTATTTGATTTGCTCTTTAATTTAAAATTAACATTCTAAATTTTCAATTTTAACTGTACAACAACAAATAAATTATAAAAAAGTGATTATTTCTTTTTTATTGTTCGCAGAATTCCTTATTTTTTAAATAATTTTGAATTATAAAAAAAGAACTATAAAATAAACGGTTAATTCTGAATGTTAATATCTTATTTTATTTAGTGTAGAGTCTACATCATTTGCAGTTGAAATAGTCAAGCTTTCAGATTCAGAATATCAAACCTTAAGCATAATTTTACCTAAAAACTTCAATATTATTGTGTAAATCAGCTGAAAGCAGTATCGGTGACATAATTGCTGTAGATCTTGAAATCCAGGAGTGTTGGTTAAAAATCACTAAAAGATCTTCTGACTGTTTTGTATAATATATTGCCTTGTGGAATTATAAGGGAATAGTTTTTATTCAAAAGGGAAAAATTAAAACCGAGGCAAACTGATTTTGGAAGATTTTTGCGACTAAAAACTCGTTTTTTGTCAGATTTTTTCTCTCCTTTCTTATTTTCTGGCATTTAGTTATTTTAAAACTTAGCAGTTTAGAGTGAAATCGATCAAAGAGAAACCTACATGAACAACAAAAAATATGTAAAATCTTTTCAAGATCCTCTATTCCTTCAACGATACAGATTAGAGGGAAGAATACCAAAAATTGACAAATTCCCGAAAAAAAAACAATACAGATTTCGTCTAGATAATCTTCGTATTTTACAAAATGAGGAAAGATACTTAATTCTATAATTTTTTATCATGGTAAATTACTCACGGTCTTTATGAAAATTTATCATTAAGTTAAAACCTTTTTTTTTTTAATCTTTTTGATATTTTCCACTTTTGATAAAATGCACAAATTTTTTGAATGAACCTTGTATTTTCAAAATTTATACCGGAAACAAGAGCTGATAAAAAAAAATACAAATTTGCATTTAATGCTCCTAAATAAGTCGAAATCAGTTTTCAAATTCTTTGCACCTCGGAAAATGTTGATTTTATTTCCTTGTGTTTTAGTTTTGAATGTAGATTGTGGGTTCTGAGGATGAATTCCTTCATATTGAAACAACTTTTATAAATACTTTTTTTGTTCTTTTTTGGCTCTAAAAACTCACAGGGAACGCAAAAATCATAACGCAATCATTATCTCTTTTTTCGATTTATTGTTGCTGAAATCTCAAGAAGAGATTTTTTGTAATTTAAACTCTTACTATGAATATTTTATATTCGATTTCTGTTTGGCAGTACTTGTAGTTTTTTCATGGTCATCCATAATATGAATGTTTGATGTGATACATTTTAAACAGAATTAAATAAAATCTGATTTGAAATTTAAATTTATGTTTTTGAATTTCATAATAAAGGTTATTTATTTTAAGTTTATAATTCATATTTGAATGGTGAAAAATTGAGGGTGATAAAAACTTGCGAAAGAGAATCTTTACTTTGATTCAGAACCTGAATTTTTACTTTGCGATAAGTCATGAATTCCTTATAAACGCAAGTGAAAAATAGCATTACTTTAGATTTTTAAATGAGGTTAGCATTGGACATCTGATATGACTTTGAAAAGTTTAAAAAATCTCAATAAACCAGCTGTAAACAAAGAAAAGAAGTAGAATTTTAAATTCAAATTTATATTTATATTTCAGATATGTATTTGCTTCATATTCTTAAAGTAAAGTTATATTATAATAATTTTTCCTGATTCTGAATTGATAATTTTCCTTCGATTTAAAAAATATTTTGTAACACAAAAATAACCCTAATCGGAAGCTTTTCGCTCCTCAAAACTTCATCAAAAATGAATTTAATCCGGCATCGACACTTGTTGTTTATTACGATTGAATTTGTTTATTGAAATATTGGTGACTAAAAGACAAACAAAAAAGATTAGAAAGTTGAAAAATTGAAGTCATACGTTTCTTAAACGCCTACTGGAAAACTGAACACCGATGGATAACTTGACTAAAATTTAAATTTCTTACAGTAAAGGCAATTTAACACTTCAAGGTCAAAGGTTTTTTTTACTTTTTAGAACGACCAAGATCTGTTAATCCATTAAACATGGTAAAAATTTCTAAAACTAAACAAAATTGAAAATCACATGATTCCGTACGTTTATAGTTTAAAGATTTTTTTTTTTTTTTCCTTCTAAATCTGAGCAAATAAAAAAAAAGCTTATTGAAGGCAAAAAATGTATGATAACAGCAGAACAAATATTCCAAGTATTTCAGTGTTATAACCATATTGACCCCCCTATATGACTTTTTTAAATTTGTTATTTCATTAAAATTCAAAACAAAATCATGAATTCAAAAGCTCTGAATTTGAACCAAATATAAAATTTATGACGATTTGCTCGTGTTAATTTAGGCATATGAGGGAAATTAGTGACAATTTAAATTCAAGATCAAAACTCAACAACTTTGGTTGAGTTACTTATCAACAAAAGTTATTTGGTATGATTCAGTCCAGGGAATCGCAAGTTACAGCTGCTTAAGTTTGATGGTCCGACTTTTTTCAATATTGAGTCTTTTAAGTGATAAATTAACTGTTCTGCTGTATAAACACCCCCACGGAGTGGAAAATTTTGAAAATTTAAAAGCACATCTACTAAGAAAAGTTCCAACTTTTTATAGAAACTCGAGCTTTTGCGGGTATTTTATAACGGTTTTTTGCCGCTTGGGGGGGGGGGTGATCACCCCGATCACCCCCCCCATAGGACCGCGCCTGTGCCGATGCTAGTTCTACGAAAAACTGTCACACAACAACAATTTTTCGAACATTTTAAAAGCTTGTGAAGTTTATTTTTTCCCAAAAACTCATTCTAAACCGTAATTTGAGAAATACGTTCCTCTTTGTTTATAAAAATGCATAGTTCAGTATGGATCATGTAAGTAGTGCCTACCGAAAAGTGTTTAGTGAAAATTTCTCTGAATAAAACACTCAAGACATCTCGCTCCTCCTCTGCCCTCTATTTTAGTGTTCTTTTCAGTGAATAACATTAAATTCAACAGTTTGAATTCATCTTAAGACAATATTTTGATAAAATTTGCATTTTTCATAGAATTTTCTCTAGTGTGACATTCTTGCGTAAAACTATCAACATAGAGACAACCACCTTAATGAAAATTTCGTATAAGTTCAGAACAAAGTATACTTGTTTGTGTTTTTATTCGAAAGTTAACACTAAAAGAGACCGTTTCTAGCAAAAAAGTGAAAATGACCCAAAAGTCACATGGGACATTCTTGCTTAGAACGGCAGTGGAGTCTTAGAAAAATTCAAAGATTTTAACCATCGATGAAAGCAAATTCCATATTTTGTTTCTAAGGGTTTCATTATAAAAATTTAAGCGACCCTTTAGGTTAAGGATCACTATTCAATTAATTATTCAACTAACTATTCAATTAATAATCATATCATTGCACACATGATCAGTTCCCTAACCGCAAAGAAAGGTTAAAATAATTAATATATGTATGTAAACTACTCAAAGATTTTCTTTAATGCTGTCAGAAATAGTTGTTATCTTGCCTATTGGAATTTCTAAAAATTGTAGAATTTATATTTTCAAAGCGTTGTATTTCTGAAACAAGAACATCTAGGCAAGTTCTGTTTCCTGAATTAAATAGAGGATGATAAATAAGTTCAAAATCAGCATTTTGTAATCATAGACGTCAAGAATCATCAAAACTTTAGTAGAAATAGATCAAATCTGAGAAATGTTTTCAATTCAGGATGACTAAATCACATCAAATCAGTTAACAAAGGCACCAAAATAATATTCACCTGTGTGATCTATTTTAAATTGACAGTACCAGAAAAGTTGAGTAACGTGTTGCCAAATATCGACTAAATTGCAAAGAACAATTCTTTTTCCAGTTTAGCCCTTTTTGATTAGAACCATCGTTTAGCCCAGATCCCGTATACCAAATTGAGCAGGAAGCATTACAGGTTGCCACTTGTCTAAGGACGGCACAAAATCTGGATCACCATAAAACTTTTAACCCGAGAAACCATTACACGGCAACACAAAAAGGAACATCAATGGTTGTTTATTGATCTCTCAAGTGCCAAGTTTATGACCATCATCGACTGGACCCGGGAAGTTCCACAAGGCAAGCTATACAAGGCTTTTTATGGATTGTGCACTTTCATCAGCACTTCACTCGTCATAAAACGAGGGTACTTGAGAGTAAACAAATTCCCCTCCCCCGAAAAACACCCCCGGGAGCTCTGGACTTCGGCTATGGCTAGATCAGCTCATATACATACCAAGTTCAGTCCCGAAAAGAGGAAAGGTAAGTTTATTGCACCACTTGAGATTTTGTTTGCAGTTTTACCACGCCACGCCGCCATCAGAGGAAACACTTCAAGTCGCCGCCACTGGTTCAGCTCTCAGGGGTTTTCAAGGCTCGTCCTTATGGTTGAACGTATCCTGTTGGCAACTGTTGGAGGTCCCCTAACCAGGTAATCGTCTTAAATAATTTCATTAAAGCTTTTTTGGTCTTCTTGCGCTGCAATGGGTGCGTAAGTGGGAACATGTTTGGACTTTTCACGAGGATCGGTACTTGAACTCGATCACTCCTGGCCACTGGATAGGCCGTAAACAGAAACCCTCCTGGCTAATCGGTACTGGCGACAGACGAATTATGCTAATTACCCAACCTACATTCGAGAGGTGCCTTCCTTCGAGTAGAGTGTCTGGTGGATGAAACCTTTTCGCACTGTTTTGGGTGGTCTCCAGTGGAGTATGTCTGCTCGCTCAATGCGAGAAGATTCGTGCCAAAAGTGAAAGGATAATGATACGCAGGACTTCCACCTTCTAGTTTGGTACGCTTTCCCAAAAACGGGAGTAGGTAAAAGGGTTTATCCATCCTTGAGCAAATTCCGGACAACACGTCTGGTCCGAAGTGGATAAGCCGAAAACACGCACTCATTCCTTGGATCTCCTAACTGATAGAGATGGATCAAAAACCCGCCAACATGCAGAACTTTTTTGTTTGCTTTGGTGATCATCTTAAGAGGCCACATAATTCGGCGATGATGGTATCTGGATTAGGAGCAGCCCGAAGCGGCCTCAGAACCCGGGCTAACTAATGCGGTCGAGCGAGGGAGGTTGTGGTTTTAAGATTAACACTTTAGGTTGCAATCCAGCACCGGCTGACATTCATCAAGTCTTTAGATGGGACGCTGGAGATAAGAAATATATTTGTTTTACCCCAACAGTAATCCTCAAATACAAATTTAAAGTAAGAAACATTTTAAGAAACAAAATCTCTTAACAAATTAAACAGCATTTTTGTTAAAATTTAAGTTAAAGAATCCCAGGCCATTCATCATGATATTGTTGCAAAAATATGTTTTGAAATCACCACCAATTTTGGAAACAAATTTCAAAGAAATGTAATGTGCACTAACGTATAAAAAGTCGAGGAGTCCTGAATTAGCGCAATGAGTTTTAATTTTGTACGGAAATTGGTATGGGAAAGCAAAATTTTTCATTAAAAATGTATACATATCTGGTCATGGCCGTAGGAACGGGGGGTGTTTAATGGGGGTGTTTATGGGGGTGCCCCTCCATGAGGGTCCAAAAAATATCAAGCAAAATGTTCTTCTCTAAACTCAAAATTTTAAATTCATAAGAAAATTTTGATTAACAACTAAAGCTAATCAAGAGTAACAATCTCGACTCAGAACAAAGACCAAAACCTCGAAATCTTATCCCAGGTCCACAATTCTACTATAGATTTAAAAAAAATGTCTCGCTTGTTGATAGAAACTTAAAGACTGTACTCGAACAACACTATCAAATGTTATTCACAAAATAAGTTGGTGCATGAATTTTGGGTTAAGTTCTTAGTCTCCAATATCTAATTTTTAATAAGATTATACTAACTAAGGTTGTCAGAATGCCCGGATTTTGTCCGAATGTTTTTACTTATTTGCAAAATCAAAGAAAAATTTTTATTGTGTGTTATCAATTTTGAATTTTGCTTCCAATGTAATTTTACGACTGGATTTGAACTTTTCTTTGTTTGTTGGCTTTTCAGTCTAATATAAATAAGAATGTAACAATATTGTTTACATTATGTCCGACGTTTCGGCCTTGAGTCTTGGCCTTCTTCAAAGGAAATCTATAATTTATTTTCGAAACATTTAAAATCTTTTCTACAAATTGTTTATCCTAAATGTTGTACTTACTATGTATCATACTGTACTGTACTAGGTGGTATCGTCTGTGCTTAAAAGCTTCTGGATGGGTTGACCTATGTGAAAATATACTGTGATTGTTTTCTGTGTTGACTTTGCTATAGGGTACGTTACCATTTTGATCGGTGATGAGAAAATTATTTTTAGAAAACTGCGTCCACTTAAAAATTAGATAATTTGCGGGAAACTTACTCTGCACTATTTTTAGTAATGGCTAACTTTTTGTTTACTTTGTGCATTGATGTATGTTTATGTGTGTGTGTGTGATGATTAGATAATATTTTCGTGTGTTTTTAACGTATAATATAAGTAATATAGGTACAAATATTCGTAGTGTGTCACTCCGTTGGTTGCAGCTACCCGGGGGATGTTGGTGTTGAAATGAGTTCTTGTTGTGACGGGTTTGTTTTGGATTGTTTCTTACTCCTGTTGGTACTCACCATGTGTATGATGTTGGTGTACATGGGAGTGAACTCTTCTACATCTGAGCGGTAATTTACCGCGCTCTTTGTTGCCTTGATGTGGAAGGTTTCAAGCGTGTTGAGGCGATTTGAGTGGTAAGAACGATCCAAAACCTTTGCCTTTCCTGTATCAAACCGGTGTCGATGTGTGACACAGTGCTTGATCATAGCTGTTGTGCTGTTGGCCAGAGCTTTTATTTCTTCGCTGGAATAGTTGTAGCCCGTTTTGAGCATTGTGTCTAATTTCGTTTGGCTCGATTTGTGTGCAGACATCCGCTTTTTTAACAGCTGTTTTGTTTGTCCTATGTATTGGCCGGGGCATGATGTGCACGGAATGCTGTAAATTATGTTGTGTTGATCCATGGTGCAGAGTGAATCTTTCACCTTAGTGAAGAAATTCTTTACAGTATTGTTCGATTTAGTGGCTATTTTCCAATTAGGGAAATCCATTTTTAGCAGCTTAGAAATTTGTTCGCTTAGAATTGGCACATATGGTATAGATATATATCCAGTAATTTCCTGTTTTATGAGATGTTCATCTGTATCCTTTTCCTTTTTACTTTGTTCTTGTGCTGCCACTCGTTGAAAGATCCTGTTTATTAGTGTTAATGGATAGTTGTTCAGCTTGAGTTGTTTTTGAATTATTTGTTTTGTTTGATCTGTATTCAGGTTCTTACTAAGGTTTATAACTCTATGGATGAAATTATATGCAACATTTATCTTCATTTTAAGGCTATGTAATGACAGATAATTTAAAATTCTGCCTGATGCGATGGGTTTGCTGTACCATTCTGTGGTTAGCTGTCCTTCCGTATTCCTTATGACGATCATATCGAGAAAAGGTAAACGCCGTTCGTTTTCCTCTTCCACAGTAAATTGTAAGTGGGAGTTGTATTGATTGAAGGCCCCTAATGTTTCGTGGATCTTGTCTTTTGGGAGAATCAAGAATAGGTCATCCACGTACTTTTTAAGGACTGGTATTTTGAAAGTCAGACTATTTCTGACTGTGTCGAGCAAAATGTTCAATACAATATCAGCCAAAATTGGTGATAATGGGCTCCCCATAGCTGTGCCAAATTTTTGTAAATACACCTGTCCAGCATACATAAAATAACTTGAATCTAGGCAGAATTCTATAACTTCAAGGAAGAGGTCTAAATTAATCTTCGTATGTTCCTTTATGCTGTCCCAACTGTTGATGATCCCGCTGATGACCAGATGTTTTGGTATATTGGTGAACAGCGAAATAACGTCGAAAGAAACCATGATATGGTCTTCTGGTATTTTTGTTTCGCAAATTTCTGCAGAAAATTCGTATGAGTTTCGAATATTTGTTGTGGATATTATAGACTTTTGCAAAATGTTTGCTAAAAACTTAGATAGCCTATAAGTTGGACTAGTTAATGCTGGAACAACTGGTCTAAGTGGTAAATCGGACTTATGTGCCTTTGGTTGACCATAAATCCTTGGACACGTTGCAGTCGTACTTTTGAGGAAATATGCTGTTTTACTGTCAATCAAATTTAATTGAGCCATACGTTTAATAATGTCGTTGGTCTTTGTTTCAAAAGCTGATGTTAGGTCCTTATTTTGTTTAGCGTAGGTTGTGGTATCGTTTACTAGTTGTTTCATTTTAGAATCATATGTCTGTCTGCACATGACAACGGATTTGTTACCTTTGTCAGATTGTAAAATGCATATCTCTGGATTTCGGTTGATAAATTTTGTGGTATTCATTTTTGCTTTTTCTAAGAATTTGGTGCTAGGATCCTTGTGATTGGTTTTATTTAAACTGTCAAGATGAGTCTGTATGGAATTGGCGACTAAACATCTATTGCGGTTTTGAATATCAATATCTCGGTTGGTTTTAATCAGTTCTTCTATACCAGCTAACAAATGGAACACTGGGATTTGGTTGACGTTATTGTATGGCAGAGTAAATTTAGGGCCTAGACTTAGAAGCGTCATTATGTCGGGTGGAATAGTGACTTCAGTGGCATTCAGTATTGCTTTTTCATTAAATGTCGGAAAATTATCTGATTTATGCCTTATATTTAATAGAAGATAGTGCATTTTCTTTTGAGCTGTTTTATTGCGTATAAAGGAGTTTGTTGTGAACGCTTTGGTTTGTGTTTTTATGTATTGAGCAGCGATGTCGTTTCCCAGATGATATATGATGTCGGATTTCAATGTTGCTATTTTCCTTTCGCAGTTTTTAATCATATACCATGTGTGTTTTATTTCTATGTTCAAAATTGACTTTTTGATTCGGTTCATAGCATGTTGTAGTTTGTACATATACGGACTATTGTCCTCAAGTAATTGGTGAATGCATTTTAACGAGTGGATAATATGGTTTGGAAATACACCATTTTGTCGACATTTAATCAAGAAGTCTTTCCTTATAATCATATTGCTCAATTTTAGATTATAATCAGAGTAGGTTTTGAGGGTTGTAACTACGTTGTGTCCGAATTGACTGTTTATAGTAGCGAAAAAACTGTTGTTTGGTTGCGCCATGTTGCAATTTCAATGTAATTTTACGACTGGATTTGAACTTTTCTTTGTTTGTTGGCTTTTCAGTCTAATATAAATAAGAATGTAACAATATTGTTTACATTATGTCCGACGTTTCGGCCTTGAGTCTTGGCCTTCTTCAAAGGAAATCTATAATTTATTTTCGAAACATTTAAAATCTTTTCTACAAATTGTTTATCCTAAATGTTGTACTTACTATGTATCATACTGTACTGTACTAGGTGGTATCGTCTGTGCTTAAAAGCTTCTGGATGGGTTGACCTATGTGAAAATATACTGTGATTGTTTTCTGTGTTGACTTTGCTATAGGGTACGTTACCATTTTGATCGGTGATGAGAAAATTATTTTTAGAAAACTGCGTCCACTTAAAAATTAGATAATTTGCGGGAAACTTACTCTGCACTATTTTTAGTAATGGCTAACTTTTTGTTTACTTTGTGCATTGATGTATGTTTATGTGTGTGTGTGTGATGATTAGATAATATTTTCGTGTGTTTTTAACGTATAATATAAGTAATATAGGTACAAATATTCGTAGTGTGTCACTCCGTTGGTTGCAGCTACCCGGGGGATGTTGGTGTTGAAATGAGTTCTTGTTGTGACGGGTTTGTTTTGGATTGTTTCTTACTCCTGTTGGTACTCACCATGTGTATGATGTTGGTGTACATGGGAGTGAACTCTTCTACATCTGAGCGGTAATTTACCGCGCTCTTTGTTGCCTTGATGTGGAAGGTTTCAAGCGTGTTGAGGCGATTTGAGTGGTAAGAACGATCCAAAACCTTTGCCTTTCCTGTATCAAACCGGTGTCGATGTGTGACACAGTGCTTGATCATAGCTGTTGTGCTGTTGGCCAGAGCTTTTATTTCTTCGCTGGAATAGTTGTAGCCCGTTTTGAGCATTGTGTCTAATTTCGTTTGGCTCGATTTGTGTGCAGACATCCGCTTTTTTAACAGCTGTTTTGTTTGTCCTATGTATTGGCCGGGGCATGATGTGCACGGAATGCTGTAAATTATGTTGTGTTGATCCATGGTGCAGAGTGAATCTTTCACCTTAGTGAAGAAATTCTTTACAGTATTGTTCGATTTAGTGGCTATTTTCCAATTAGGGAAATCCATTTTTAGCAGCTTAGAAATTTGTTCGCTTAGAATTGGCACATATGGTATAGATATATATCCAGTAATTTCCTGTTTTATGAGATGTTCATCTGTATCCTTTTCCTTTTTACTTTGTTCTTGTGCTGCCACTCGTTGAAAGATCCTGTTTATTAGTGTTAATGGATAGTTGTTCAGCTTGAGTTGTTTTTGAATTATTTGTTTTGTTTGATCTGTATTCAGGTTCTTACTAAGGTTTATAACTCTATGGATGAAATTATATGCAACATTTATCTTCATTTTAAGGCTATGTAATGACAGATAATTTAAAATTCTGCCTGATGCGATGGGTTTGCTGTACCATTCTGTGGTTAGCTGTCCTTCCGTATTCCTTATGACGATCATATCGAGAAAAGGTAAACGCCGTTCGTTTTCCTCTTCCACAGTAAATTGTAAGTGGGAGTTGTATTGATTGAAGGCCCCTAATGTTTCGTGGATCTTGTCTTTTGGGAGAATCAAGAATAGGTCATCCACGTACTTTTTAAGGACTGGTATTTTGAAAGTCAGACTATTTCTGACTGTGTCGAGCAAAATGTTCAATACAATATCAGCCAAAATTGGTGATAATGGGCTCCCCATAGCTGTGCCAAATTTTTTTTTTTTGTAAATACACCTGTCCAGCATACATAAAATAACTTGAATCTAGGCAGAATTCTATAACTTCAAGGAAGAGGTCTAAATTAATCTTCGTATGTTCCTTTATGCTGTCCCAACTGTTGATGATCCCGCTGATGACCAGATGTTTTGGTATATTGGTGAACAGCGAAATAACGTCGAAAGAAACCATGATATGGTCTTCTGGTATTTTTGTTTCGCAAATTTCTGCAGAAAATTCGTATGAGTTTCGAATATTTGTTGTGGATATTATAGACTTTTGCAAAATGTTTGCTAAAAACTTAGATAGCCTATAAGTTGGACTAGTTAATGCTGGAACAACTGGTCTAAGTGGTAAATCGGACTTATGTGCCTTTGGTTGACCATAAATCCTTGGACACGTTGCAGTCGTACTTTTGAGGAAATATGCTGTTTTACTGTCAATCAAATTTAATTGAGCCATACGTTTAATAATGTCGTTGGTCTTTGTTTCAAAAGCTGATGTTAGGTCCTTATTTTGTTTAGCGTAGGTTGTGGTATCGTTTACTAGTTGTTTCATTTTAGAATCATATGTCTGTCTGCACATGACAACGGATTTGTTACCTTTGTCAGATTGTAAAATGCATATCTCTGGATTTCGGTTGATAAATTTTGTGGTATTCATTTTTGCTTTTTCTAAGAATTTGGTGCTAGGATCCTTGTGATTGGTTTTATTTAAACTGTCAAGATGAGTCTGTATGGAATTGGCGACTAAACATCTATTGCGGTTTTGAATATCAATATCTCGGTTGGTTTTAATCAGTTCTTCTATACCAGCTAACAAATGGAACACTGGGATTTGGTTGACGTTATTGTATGGCAGAGTAAATTTAGGGCCTAGACTTAGAAGCGTCATTATGTCGGGTGGAATAGTGACTTCAGTGGCATTCAGTATTGCTTTTTCATTAAATGTCGGAAAATTATCTGATTTATGCCTTATATTTAATAGAAGATAGTGCATTTTCTTTTGAGCTGCAACATTGAAATCCGACATCATATATCATCTGGGAAACGACATCGCTGCTCAATACATAAAAACACAAACCAAAGCGTTCACAACAAACTCCTTTATACGCAATAAAACAGCTCAAAAGAAAATGCACTATCTTCTATTAAATATAAGGCATAAATCAGATAATTTTCCGACATTTAATGAAAAAGCAATACTGAATGCCACTGAAGTCACTATTCCACCCGACATAATGACGCTTCTAAGTCTAGGCCCTAAATTTACTCTGCCATACAATAACGTCAACCAAATCCCAGTGTTCCATTTGTTAGCTGGTATAGAAGAACTGATTAAAACCAACCGAGATATTGATATTCAAAACCGCAATAGATGTTTAGTCGCCAATTCCATACAGACTCATCTTGACAGTTTAAATAAAACCAATCACAAGGATCCTAGCACCAAATTCTTAGAAAAAGCAAAAATGAATACCACAAAATTTATCAACCGAAATCCAGAGATATGCATTTTACAATCTGACAAAGGTAACAAATCCGTTGTCATGTGCAGACAGACATATGATTCTAAAATGAAACAACTAGTAAACGATACCACAACCTACGCTAAACAAAATAAGGACCTAACATCAGCTTTTGAAACAAAGACCAACGACATTATTAAACGTATGGCTCAATTAAATTTGATTGACAGTAAAACAGCATATTTCCTCAAAAGTACGACTGCAACGTGTCCAAGGATTTATGGTCAACCAAAGGCACATAAGTCCGATTTACCACTTAGACCAGTTGTTCCAGCATTAACTAGTCCAACTTATAGGCTATCTAAGTTTTTAGCAAACATTTTGCAAAAGTCTATAATATCCACAACAAATATTCGAAACTCATACGAATTTTCTGCAGAAATTTGCGAAACAAAAATACCAGAAGACCATATCATGGTTTCTTTCGACGTTATTTCGCTGTTCACCAATATACCAAAACATCTGGTCATCAGCGGGATCATCAACAGTTGGGACAGCATAAAGGAACATACGAAGATTAATTTAGACCTCTTCCTTGAAGTTATAGAATTCTGCCTAGATTCAAGTTATTTTATGTATGCTGGACAGGTGTATTTACAAAAAAAAAAAAAATTTGGCACAGCTATGGGGAGCCCATTATCACCAATTTTGGCTGATATTGTATTGAACATTTTGCTCGACACAGTCAGAAATAGTCTGACTTTCAAAATACCAGTCCTTAAAAAGTACGTGGATGACCTATTCTTGATTCTCCCAAAAGATAAGATCCACGAAACATTAGGGGCCTTCAATCAATACAACTCCCACTTACAATTTACTGTGGAAGAGGAAAACGAACGGCGTTTACCTTTTCTCGATATGATCGTCATAAGGAATACGGAAGGACAGCTAACCACAGAATGGTACAGCAAACCCATCGCATCAGGCAGAATTTTAAATTATCTGTCATTACATAGCCTTAAAATGAAGATAAATGTTGCATATAATTTCATCCATAGAGTTATAAACCTTAGTAAGAACCTGAATACAGATCAAACAAAACAAATAATTCAAAAACAACTCAAGCTGAACAACTATCCATTAACACTAATAAACAGGATCTTTCAACGAGTGGCAGCACAAGAACAAAGTAAAAAGGAAAAGGATACAGATGAACATCTCATAAAACAGGAAATTACTGGATATATATCTATACCATATGTGCCAATTCTAAGCGAACAAATTTCTAAGCTGCTAAAAATGGATTTCCCTAATTGGAAAATAGCCACTAAATCGAACAATACTGTAAAGAATTTCTTCACTAAGGTGAAAGATTCACTCTGCACCATGGATCAACACAACATAATTTACAGCATTCCGTGCACATCATGCCCCGGCCAATACATAGGACAAACAAAACAGCTGTTAAAAAAGCGGATGTCTGCACACAAATCGAGCCAAACGAAATTAGACACAATGCTCAAAACGGGCTACAACTATTCCAGCGAAGAAATAAAAGCTCTGGCCAACAGCACAACAGCTATGATCAAGCACTGTGTCACACATCGACACCGGTTTGATACAGGAAAGGCAAAGGTTTTGGATCGTTCTTACCACTCAAATCGCCTCAACACGCTTGAAATCTTCCACATCAAGGCAACAAAGAGCGCGGTAAATTACCGCTCAGATGTAGAAGAGTTCACTCCCATGTACACCAACATCATACACATGGTGAGTACCAACAGGAGTAAGAAACAATCCAAAACAAACCCGTCACAACAAGAACTCATTTCAACACCAACATCCCCCGGGTAGCTGCAACCAACGGAGTGACACACTACGAATATTTGTACCTATATTACTTATATTATACGTTAAAAACACACGAAAATATTATCTAATCATCACACACACACACATAAACATACATCAATGCACAAAGTAAACAAAAAGTTAGCCATTACTAAAAATAGTGCAGAGTAAGTTTCCCGCAAATTATCTAATTTTTAAGTGGACGCAGTTTTCTAAAAATAATTTTCTCATCACCGATCAAAATGGTAACGTACCCTATAGCAAAGTCAACACAGAAAACAATCACAGTATATTTTCACATAGGTCAACCCATCCAGAAGCTTTTAAGCACAGACGATACCACCTAGTACAGTACAGTATGATACATAGTAAGTACAACATTTAGGATAAACAATTTGTAGAAAAGATTTTAAATGTTTCGAAAATAAATTATAGATTTCCTTTGAAGAAGGCCAAGACTCAAGGCCGAAACGTCGGACATAATGTAAACAATATTGTTACATTCTTATTTATATTAGACTGAAAAGCCAACAAACAAAGAAGAATTTTGCTTCCAAAACAATTTTTTAACAAAGTTTAGCCAAATAAACTGGCTTTGATGAAAACAAACTACTTTTAGAGTTTTTTCTTCCTGATTTTAATTGAAGAATTCCCCAATTTGCCTGGATATTGCCCATATTTTAGGTGGAAAACTTTTAAATCGAATGCCCACATTTTGCAAGATTTTTAGATATAATAGCCCAAATTTTTCCTGCCTCGATTAGTGCGGAAAAATATCTGGTAAGCAGAACCGGATTAAGCCATCCGGGGGCTCGGGGTAATTTTTCTCGGGGGGGCCCTATGATTCAATTTTTTTTAAAGGCCATCCCTGAATACCAAACTTTTTAAACGTGTAAAAGAATAGGAGATTAGCTCAGTATACTGTCTTCTATTGCCATGTTGCGGGAGAACTCCTTCGTTGCTTACCCCTAACTTATGTAAGAGAAAAACTATTCTAGGTATTATATCCCGGGGGCCCTTTTAGTTGCTATATTTCAAGTTTTCATTCCTAATTTTTAATTTTGATTTCTTTTCATAGATTTGTAGAGATTGACGTAGGACGTAGTATGATTAAAGTAAAATTAAAACTTTTTTTCCTCGGGGGCCCCCTGAGCTGGGGGGCCTGAGGCAATTGCCCCTTTTGCCCCCCTTTAATCTGGCTTTGCTGGTAAGTTTAGGGTTCAATGATTTCCGATGTTCTGGTTCCAATTTTTTTATAAATCTCAATTTGTTGCATGTTACCGGATTGTGGAATCTGTATTTAGTTTATAATTCTTGATTTTCAGATTGGTTTCTCATTGGGACAAAATTATGATCCGAATCTTGGTTTTACATTTTAAACTAGAATAAGATTCACTTTACATGTTGAAAACTCATCATCCCGGAATGTTGAAAATATATTTAAAAAAACAAACCATTTTTAAATTTGGATTTGAAATTTTTACCCTTAATTCTCATGCCGATTTGAACCTTAAAAAGGTCCATAACGGTGATCCAGAAATGAAATATTAGAGTTTCATCATTCGGAGTTTTCAGTCAGATTCACTAGTTAAATTACAAATAAATGATTGGAGTTAAAATTCATACAGAAAATCAAAGATTCAAAATTCGATCAAGAGATTTCAGGTTAAGATTTCTGTCGGTTCTGTTCATATTAATTGAGAATTTTTGTTTGGAATTTCTATTATGAAATCAATTTTATAGGATAGGAATTCAAAATTTGTATTCAGGTTGTAAATGCATAATTCAGATTCGGAATTTAAATTCGAAATTGCCCTAAACAAAACATAAAACAGGTAAAACCCACTGTTATGAAATAAGATCTGAACTCATTTTCAAAATTTCGTGCTTTGAAGAATCTAACTTTCAATTTTTCAAAGGATTTCAATAATGAAATAAATTATTAATGATCATTGATTGTTTATAAAATGTTTTGTAGGGGGAAGTCGTCTACTACCGGACACTTAAAGTTTTTAGCAATAATTTCAAAAATAGATTTTTGTTAATATTGGTTCCTCTACTGATTTAAAGAGTATCAATATTATGATCACTTAACTATATTAGAAAAAAAAAATTACAACATATTTATGTAGTAAGAGAAATCATTTCATGTTAGTTTTCACTCATTTCCAAAAGTGTTGTCTATGGCCGGACACTACGAATTACTTCACCAAAGTTGTCACCAATGGCACAATAATGTAGCAAAATTACTGAAATCACTTGCACAGGTCTTGTGAGTATATGTTTTCCAATACTGGACGTTCTATGAAGCCAGTCATATAAGTTTTTTTGACAAACCAGAATGAAACATGTTTCGAAAAAAAAACTAGAGAAAAATTGTCTATGACCGAACAGCAAAATCTTAAGTTTCTCAGAGGACCAAAATAGTCTTCTACTAACCAGTTGAGGGTGCTATAGAGATGAAAAAAATGAAAGTTTCAAGTTGAAATCATCTTTAATTTTGAATATTTCCTTGTCCGGTCATAGACAACAATTAGGTGTCCGGCGCATTTTTTTAAATTTTCCTTATAATTTCGTCAACATTTACACTCCCACAACTTTCTCTTTGCAATAGCGTTTTAAAGCACACAATTTTACATCATTCAAAACATAAATTAGGTTTGAAGATGAGGCGTATGAAATGTAGATGTAAATGTAAAAGTATGTAAAATTAGATCATTGAATATTTAGATCAAATAAAATTAGGTTTTTAAGTGTTTCTGTCTCGAAGAAAATTGATAATTTTTTGGTGTGTAGAATGTTGCTCCTATTTTGATTTTGGAATTCACTCTTCAGTTGTCAAAATGCCGTCCAAGGAAGAAGAGCAGCGTATCAAAATTTTGCTCGGGCATCGCGAAAATCCGAGCTACTCGCACGCAAAGCTGGCAAAATCGCTAAAAGTTGCCAAATCAACCGTTACAAATGTAATTAAAGTGTTTGGGGAACGTTTGTCGACAGCCAGGAAGTCTGGATCGGGGGGAAATCGAAAATTGGAAGCTGCTGAGACGACAAAGAGAGTTGCCGGTAGTTTCAAACTGGGTGTATCGTCTACAACCGTGCATCGAGCCAAAAAACGAGCCGGACTATCGACTTACAAGAAGGTAGTGACTCCAAATCGCGATAATAAACAAAATTCGACGGCCAAAGCGCGATCCCGGAGGCTTTACACGACGATGCTGACGAAGTTTGACTGCGTGGTAATGGACGACGAAACCTACGTCAAAGCCGACTACAAGCAGCTTCCGGGACAGGAGTTTTATACGGCAAAAGGAAGGGGAAAGGTAGCAGATATTTTCAAGCACATGAAACTGTCAAAGTTCGCGAAGAAATATCTGGTTTGGCAAGCCATCTGTACCTGTGGCTTGAAAAGCAGCATTTTCATAGCTTCAGGGACTGTCAACCAAGAAATTTGATTTTTTAAATAAACGATTTCACCGATTTACACGCGTTTTCCCTTGACCAAATTTTGACCGTATCACCCTTTAGTTGAAACCACGGCACTTAATGTAATGCACTGATTTTTTTTTCATGTTTAGTTTAGTGAACCTGTATATAAGAGAAGTGACATCTGAAACACAAAATTCCAATCGAGCAAAAGAACTGTCAAAATCGATTCCAATCGATCCGAGCATTTTGTCGCAGAGCTTTTACCTTTCTTATTGAAAACTCAACCAAGGAAAGTATTGTGCTTGTTGTTATAGTTCAAACAAATAATTTTTAAGCTGGTCATATGAATTTATGATTAGCTGCATTTTTTTTCAATGCTTTGGTGAATCGTGTTCCTAGTTAGAAAACTTACTAATTATTAACGAAATTTAAGTCATTCATACCGTTTATCGCGATCCTTCGGGCATCGAGTTCAATATTTTTTTTTTTTTGGATTGAAGGAGCGTTCACTTTAGAGCTTGAACATTGAGCCAGAAAACAGTGCTGGGGATTTTTTTGTGTAAGATTTCGGCGATGTTGCCACATATTTTATTTTAAGAGGGATCGCTTCTCTTATATGAAGGTTCACTAGTTTAGTTGCGTAATTAGAGGGCTAGACATGATGGTCCAAAATAGGTCTCCTGGTTCAAAATTAGTTCTTTACCCTATAAACCAGCCGTATAGGGCCAGAACAATATCACACATTCGAACATGTTACATTCAATTTCCAACGAACTGCCAAAAGGAAATGCTGTTCAAATAAAAGCATCCATATTTGTGAACGCCTCACTCCGTGCCTCCCCACTCGTCTGGATTTTCTCGACGCTTTTTCTCTTATTTGGGTAGTTTGGTTAGGCTGATGTTGTTGTTTATATTTTGATTTGAGTTTCTCACTTCCTACGCTAGGTATTGAATTCCGCACCTTTTATCCATTTCTGTGTACCTCCCCCGTTAAATCCTCTGGCCCTTTTCCCCCCGCCCAAATGGGTTGGCCACACCAGCCAGATTCTACCGGTAAAACTAGCTTTTCCCACCTTTCCCATCCGCCACGATCGGGTCACACATAAATATGTACATATATTCCTTTACATGGAACTTACAGACAGCCTCCAACAGCAGCAACAGCATCATCATCATCATCAGGACAGGAGTAACCACAAGACACCGTTTGCTCGTTCGTTCATCGCCACCAGATGGATTCAAAAGTAGAAGTAAAAAGTGTCAAATTTCTTTCATCAAAACGAGTCTCACTTCTGAACTACCAGTTTCAATCCATTAGATGGGTACCTATCCTCACTCTCGGTTTGAGGGAACCTGTTATTAGTTGTCGATAGACGCACCACGATTTTGAGAAGGAAGGGAGCCTTCGAAAGATCATCCATCTGAGTAATAAACTATGTTAAGTCTCACAACTTGATGCAGCAAGACCACGACGCTACGCCTCGATCGTAGTGAGTTCAGACGGGGTTAACTCCGACATTAGCATTGTGTACCACCAACCGAATGGAGGGGCAGAAAGAGTATAGAAAAAAAAAAACCATTTACATCGAATAAACATAAATATTCACACTTGAGGTTGGTTGTTAGTTTTTGTCAATTGAATTTTCAATTATAGGCCTGAGCACCGTCGCGACACCTCTTCACGATAAGGGGAAAAGCTTGTGACGCTTTACTACAGAATCTATTTATGCTTGTTGGTGTTGAGGAAATGAATTGGTTATAATAAAATCAAATCGAAAAAAAATAAATTTTACTTAGCTTAGCGAATAATTTTTGCATTTTTTTTCTTTTTTGATCTGTTTATGAATAAACTAAGGCAACAAATATTTTTGTAATAACTCATGTGTGAAAAAATACTTACTCTAAGCAAGGGTGTTGACAATTTTTGGTTTAAAATTTAAAAAAATAACATAAGGTTTAAAGCAGAGGTACGCTGCTGCTGGTTCCTCACAACGAGAGCCACAAACTGAGATATCAGTTGAACGATTTCCAAAATAGCGACGGTAGACTCCCCCGGAAGCTGTTTCGGAAAAAAACTTCCCCGCGACTTCCAGCAACTTTTGCCGTTTCAGAGGACAGACTACAATTTAACATGGGAAAATTGATTCTGTTGATAAATTAAAAAAAATAAACACATGATTGTTTTATCGTACAGGAAATAGTTGTCCTGAATATGCTCCAGTCTCCGAGCATTCGAAAAATAGTTCCTCCGAATTGCAGGACAAATGTTGTGCTACGAAATTTGGATGGCCATATCTCCGTGCCACATCAAAACCTAGTATTTTTGACAGTTTAAGCGTCATTCGAGCAGTTTTCCTTTGGCTCAGAGGGATATGATGTTGCATATTAATTTTGGCACTATGTTTTTTTTTCGTCCTGAAACCGTGCAGAACATTGAACAGGCTTACGCAAGAAACAATCCCATGCTGAAAATATTTAGCCCACAATGAATAGAAAGAATGCCAGTTATGAATGGAAAATATTAAGCGTGTATCAGAGAAACTGTCATCGATCATTCCCGCGTGGCATAGGCGATGGAAGCGAAAAGTTATTCTGTAAAAAGTTCGGTGAAATTTTAGCGGCATCCCACTTGCACTTGTGGAAAACCATCACACAAATTCGGCCCCGCTTCCATCGCCTATGGTTGGTGGAAAAAAGAACGGCCTAGTAAACACCACGTGAAAAAGGTGCGCGAGTGAAAAGTTCGGTGTAACGAGTTTCTAGCCGAATCGGGATAAAGTCCAGAAAGACGGAACGACAATCCGGGGGACCAACTTCTGCCTTATCCGAATCGGGATTTCGTTTCGAAAAACGAGAGTTGCGTCGCGAGTTCCGATAACATCCGATAGACTTCCAAGTGAGCCCTGAAACAATTATTTTATAAAATCACGTTTTCTTCCTAGGGGTAAAGGGGGGCAAACAGATCGCGTCCTTTTATCCTTTCACCTGTAAATAGACACTAAAAAAAGATTTAAATACCTTTCAGTTCCTTCTATGCAATTTTAATGACACAAAGTTGATAGAACATATGAATAAAAAGCTCTGTACTGGGCAAATAAGATCAAATAACACTTCACTCAGATGGCTCCGGTTAAATTCAGAGTCATATTTGAGTTTCTGAGGAAATTTCACGTGAGATGAATGCTATTCCAGATTCTCAAACCAGCGGTTTCGTGTTTTTCTTCGTGCATTGGACGGTTTATATGGAAGACCCCCCTCAAAAGGGGCCGTCTCTAAATTGTGTTTAATTTGAACTCGAAGTTCTCACAATAAACTTCCGTAACAAATATCAGCCTTTTTCATCACATAGTGACTGAGCCTTAAGAAGATTTTTCAAATGTGCAACCATTGTAAAAAAAATGGACAACATTAGGCACAACATAAAATTTGCCTGTGCAACTATTGGGCACATACAAGCTGTTTTAAATGATTTTTTAAATTTTTACTACACTTTTTTTTTAAACACTTGAACTTTTGGAAGTTGTTGACCAATCCTGTATGAGTGCAATCGTCAAAAAAAATCGAGTGAATTTGGTTGAAATGACTAAAATACAGCATAAAAATCATAATCACGTGCTAAGCTGTGCAACGATTGGCAAATCACCCTAGCTGAGTTTTTCCGTGTATAATTTGAATGAAAAAAACCACGATAAAAAATTTTCGTTGACGTTGTCTGAAGAAGTCGAATTGAAAAATCAATCAATTATGCATACATACGTCCAGCGACGAGTTTCCAGCGAAAATGAGCTACAGTTAATGAGAAAAATAGGATCTTTTTGTGCGAAACTGTCGTCGCATGTATTTGCAGGATTAATTTTGAGACAGGTCTTTTTTGGGGAATTTTCAGTTCCAACTCCCAGTCGATCAGCACCCAAAACAACATGAACGTTCTACCGATCGATCGATGATGGTTTGCAGTCCAAAAATGAAGGCACGTTTCGAGTGACGCGTCAGAGAAAAATTCCCAGGAAATTCGTCTGGGGAATTCAATTTGTCGAGTTTTTCACCATCCAACCTCTCGCTCGGTGACATCCCCCGGGTGCAGTGGAAATGTGTGAGCTGGGCGCAAATTTTTTGGCAGGAAACTTGCTATTGGAATCAGATTCTTCCCCCCTTGGGGAGTTTGGGTTCGATTCCCAGAATTTTAATTGGCGCTAAAAATGGAGCTTTCGAATTGCTGATGTCTGATTAAAACCGAAGGTGCTTTTTCAATTGTTTTTGGTATGGTGCCAATGATGGATCGGCCACACAGTTTCAGGTTTTTCGATGGATTCGGGCTGAAATCGAAGATGCTGGAATGGCAAACAGTGCGTTTCATTGTAATTTTTCGACTGTTCAATATTTATTCTGCTCTCGGACTGTGTAAACAGACACTTGGCTACCGGGCACTTGACGAGGAGGGGCAACAACTCTTCAAAGCCCCGAAGGACCACTCACTCTTACGCGAGAGGAAAACAAAAACAAACTCGACGAAAGCCAAAATCTGAGAATCACTTCAGGTCGCGCGCTCTGGACGTTGAAGCGAAGGTTCATCATAATCAATTCCAATTCATCATCGACGGCTTAGCTACTGTGTACCTCCCCATTGGATTTGGATGGGTACACGGCCAGATCAGAGATCAATCTCGCAAGAGGTTTAGCGTTGATGGGTGCTAGCTTTGGCAACCAAGTTACGCACTTTGCTGCCACTTGAACGCATTTCACCAGAAGCGATCTTTTTGATGAATCCGCTCGGTGTACTAGCTGATAGTTTAGGCTTTATAATTCTATGTTTGTATGTTAATCGTGGTTTACTCTCCTCTTTTCGAGGCATTTTTCATGAAACCAAATTCATCGTGGACATAGAAAAATGATTTTCAATTTGAACTTTTTCTGTTAATAATTTAAAAAAAAAATTGAATTTCAAATATCGATCTAAAGACATACAATGGGATTCATCAAAAGTAAACATTAGATTCGGAAATATCGACAAACACTGTTTTTAACCTTATAAGTATATTTGTTAAAAAAAAGTTCATGATAAGTTGCTTTATAAGAGAGCTAGACAATGTGATCTAAGAAAGGTCCTCTGGTCCAAAATTAGTCTGTTACCCTTGTTGTCAATCATTAATCATAATTCTCTTGTGCTTTCAGCCAAAGGTCGAAATTTACGGGTGGTACGCAGTAGATTGCAACAAAATTTAAATTCCTTTTTGAATTACTTGAAAATGTGGAAAATTTCTCCTAACGCTTCCAAAACTCAACTTATTTTATTTCCCCATAAGCCAAGAGCAAATTTTTTAAAACCTAATGAAAATCATTCCATAACTTTTAATGGGGTTTCTTTAGAATGGTCTGATCACGTGAAGTACTTGGGACTTACACTTGATCGGAATCTTACTTTTAAAAATCACATTGAAGATATTCAATCTAAGTGTAATAAATATACTAAATCTCTTTATTCTCTCATCAACAGGAAATCCCGGCTGTGCTTGAAGAATAAGATGCTTATTTATAAGCAAGTTTTCCGACCAGCGATAATGTATGCAGTTCCGATTTGGTCTAGCTGCTGCGCGACGAGGAAGAAAGCCATCCAGAGGATTCAGAACAAGGTTCTGAAAATGATTTTGCGGCTTCCACCTTGGCACAGCACCGAAGATCTTCATCGGATTGCAGGCATTGAATCTGTCGAAGAGATGGCCAACAAAATCATCTCCAACTTCAGAGGCAAATCGATGCAGTCTTCCATCGCAGAGATTCGCTCTCTCTACAATTAGTTTAATTTTAGGATAGCTTTAGTTTTTAGTTTAAAATATTTTTTTTTTTCACTACAGGATGTTCTCCTTTATAAAAATGCTTGATTGTGCTCAGCAAATTTAAGTCGAATAAATAAATTTTAGTGATTATTAAACTATAGGGCTCTGAAAGTTCATTATTGAACTGAACACCTAATTTAATGTATTAATATAATATAAATGTAATGATGAATTGGTACTAATAAAGATATATTTAAAAAAAAATAATAATGTATATTACATCATTGTTTCGTGTTCAGACACTCAAATAGTCTATTGTCTGATTGGATGAAACTAGAAAAAGTAGATAAAAACGTTTATAAATACATTTTAAAAAATTTTGCCGAAAACTGAAAACCATTCACTGTAGATGCATAATGAGAAACCCCCCGAGGCAGTATGAGCACCATTAATGAAGGCATAATGAGCGTTTTCTGTCGGGGAATCTAGCAGCGAATTGAACTCGATGAAGTCAACTGAGTAATAGAGCTACAGCTTAACTTGTTTCGTCTGACGATTTGGCCTATTGGTTAGATGTCGGAGAGGAAATCAGTAGGCTCGAGTTCGATTCCTGGTCGAGGTGATTTTTTTTTTCATTTATCATTCATGATCATGATTGCACTAAACGGTGAACGAAGCAATAATCTAGGTCTGTTTGAAGAATTCAAAGAATTAACACATGCTCATACATTATGTTTCTGGTGTTTTGTTTGACGGATGATGCTTTGATGCTATTAGCCGTATAATGTAACAATAAAAAAAATCAATCATGAATGGTATGTGCAGAAAAAAATCCCCTCGAACAGGAATCGAACTCGAGTCTACTGATTTCCTCTCCGACACCTTACCAATAGGCCAAATCGACAGACGAAACAAGCTGAGCTGCAGCTCTATTATTCAGTTGACTTCATCGAGTTGAATTCGCTGCTAGATTCCCCGGTAGAAAATGCTCATTAGTGAACAAATTAAAGTAGAAAAGCGCTAGTGAACAAATTAAAGTAGAAAAGCGTTTAAAAATTGATTAAAGTGAAAAATAAAAAATTGTATGATGTTGAAAATTGAGAAACAATGTGTAGATCATGTTGCAGTGCGTACATTTCAGATCAAGATGATTTAAAGGTCATAAAAGCTTATTTGGTGGTGCTCAAAAATTATAATATTTTCGTCACTTGAGAACCTAGCTGGTTTTAATTTAATATTTCTGTAAAGATGAAAAGGATATTTCTTTTATGGTGAAAAATTAATACTATGGGTAGTACGAAACAAGTCCTTATGAAAATTTGTTTAAGAAAATACGTTCTTATGTAGAAAAAAGGCGTGCTCATTATGCCCTGGGTGCTCGTTATGCCCTCATCTCCCCTATATTATACGTAGAGTTTCAGGTAGCTTAATAACGAGATTATCTAATACTTAGCAAACAGATGTTGGCCACACGTTTTATAGAGAAATCGTGTAACGATTCGATAATCGAGAAACGATTTGATGATGTGTAGCATTGATGTTTAGCAAACGACTATGCAAACTGTAGAATACATTGACTGAATCGTGAATTCCGAATCGACAGTGTTATTGATTGTATTGTGGTAACTCCATCCGGCCGTTTCCTTCAAACTCGCGTAAATAATATTTTTTTAGATATGTACTTCGCTCGCCACAGAACTGATACAGCAACCGACTGTTTTTCGCGAATCTCGTTTACAGAATGACATTTTCAACCTACACGCTTATTTTCTACACTTCACAATCAGCTCAAAGATACCCGAATTTGTTTTTAATCTAATGATAATATTTCATCAATCTAATAATAGTAACTTTGAGGAACATATTTCATGTATTTACCAGTTTCCGATATCTTCCATTGTTCTCTACCACATGTATGTCGTTTGGTTATGTTATTGTTAAAAACTGTTAATGGAACTGTGTATGGAAGAACTTTTCAACGAACTGTTCATATAATGTTAATCCTCTTTTACATAGACGGTGTAGGTATATTAAAATGGTCATAAAACCGTGTAGAATAGTTAGAGTTGTCAAAAGTAATAGCTAAGAGAAGCTTAAAACATCAGAAAACTGTAAATGGACCTAACCATCGATTTCGAAATAATCAATTTGGTAGCCTCAGAAATCCTTGATCAATGTGTTTTTCGAACTAAAAAAATTGATTGGCAGCTAGGTCAAAGAGTTACCACCAAACTGGATTGATTTTTGAGAAAAAAAAATCTTAAGTTAAGAAGGAGAGATGAAGCATAAATTCCGTCTAAAGCCGGGGTTGGGAAACTACCGTCAAACTGGGTTAGATGCAACATTTATCTAACACCACAATGAGTCAATTTTTAATTTAATGTATTGTAATAAATTTATCTTTCAATGATTAAAAAATTATGATGACATAATTTCTCGCATCTTAAGCTAGTTTTTTAAAGTATTTTATTTTTATATAAAAATTGGAAAACCGAACAATAAATGTACAAATTCTAACATCTTTCGATGCCGTAGAAAACTTGGCCGAATATGACGGATTGGCTTGATAATATTACCTACAAACTAACATAACAATATTTTTCTAACAAAAACCCAATTTTTTTGAAGAAATATTTTTATAATTCAGTTCGGTGTCTGGGGTAAAATGCAACAAAATGAAAATTAAAGGAACACCTTGTAAATTTCGTTTCCATGTGATGGAATATGAATGCTTTGCATCACGCGTTTGTAAACATCGAAATTTCAATCATCCAACTATTTATTTTTATGATTTCAGCCAGTAGAATTTTTTGTAGTATTATTTAACCCCTAAAAGTATGCAGCATCCTTATATTCAGAAAAAATGAGAAAATTAGTATTTACAGACCAAAAAATTACTGCAATTGGTGTTTTCATGCGAAATGGTATTTAAGGCATCGCAAATATATTAAATACTATAAATTTTCATACTTGTTCATAAGATTTTTCATTAAAAACAAAGTTTTTGCAAGTTACCCCGTTTTCTAAGGAGGGTGAAAATCGCATGTTTTTAGAAAATTAAAAATAACTAAAGAAACCAATAATTTTTCTAACTACGCCAAATTGATGTCCCATCATCCTCAAAACTTTTGATGGATAAGGGGTAGGTTTAATTGTGAACATAAGAAGCCATTGAATTTAAAAAATTTTGTATGATGCCCCAGTTGACGGTACGACAACAATTCGAAAAATATACACAATATTTACTTTTCATATATCTAAGTTGAAATATCTTAGTTATTTGTGGGCCAATTTTAACAAAAACTACATAAAAATAAAGATATGGATCAGTGTTTAAATGTTCAAAACTTAGGAGAAATAGTTTGAAATGTGTAAAAACTACAGCTTAGCTTGATTGACTACTCACATCCACCTTTAATCATTGAACCCGAAATGCTTTGTTCATAGTTTTAAGTAATAGATCATAATTGATCAATTCCGTTCGATTTCCTTAGTATTTTTATTCAAGTTTTATTTTATCATTATGACAGTTATATCAAATCCAATGCATTTCGAATTCCATGACCGCTGGCGTGGCTCCGTAGAACTAGTTCCACATCGCCAATGGTTGCTATTCCGTGATTAACCGAGGCCATCAGTTTTGTTCAGAGGTCAAATGAACGGAGCCTGGGATTGGCAACACATTCACAATGCTCAAACCTGATGCTCTCTCTTTAAACATCAATAACGGCGCCGGCCACGTCCTAGTAGTCAATAGATAGTTTTGAAAAAAGAGAAGGGATGAAAGAACAATGTTGTGCTTTAGGACCGAGGTCACCTCTGCATCCTAGCAAAGTAATTTTGGTTTGGAGGGTTGGGTTAAAGGATATGATCGGGAGACACTTTTGACTAGTGTGACCATTTTTTGAACATCCTACTGTCCTATTCTAAAAGCCAAAATTGTTATTTGTTACAATCTAAGTGAATAAAAAGATATTGAAAAAAGGGAAGAAAAAATCTACCTTACTTTCCTAATATATGATAACACACTCGTATCTCAAGTGTATACTCTTCAAATAATTTGCTAATCGACTTTGAACAAAAGATGGACTTTCAACATGAAATAAAAAGATTTTGTGGTCAATCAACTTAGCTCAAGATAATTAATAGATGATACGAAAAAGAAAAAAAAACAATTTTTAATCTTTCAATGCTCCATCAATATATGCCCCAGGTTTAGTAGAGAGTTTGTTGTAAGCAAAAGTTTACCCTTTTCTTTAACATTGTCATAAATGTATTAGTTTTCTTCTTAATAATGTCTAGAACAAGTTTGATTGAAAAACTATTATCAAAACTCTGTATTGCCAGATGTCTAAAAATTATTTTTCAATGATGTGATTTTTTTACTTCAAATAACTTTTTTGCAGTGTAACGATATGACAACAAAAGCGAAATTAAAATGTGAACATATTATATAAACAATCAATAAAAAAAATTCTTTTCGCTACTATTTTGTGTGGCGGAAACATACAATTCAATATGAATATAAAAAAAACGTTGAAAAAGGGGCAAAAAATTATCCACAAAAAGTTAAATATGCCCTTTAAAATACTCAAATTGAAGTACTTTGAACGTTTAATTATTCATAAGCACACTATTTCCCCTATTAGAGATGATAATTCATTTTCATTCAATAAACATTACTCAAATTGAAAAATGTTAAACTTTTCATTCAGCAGAACCACGCAGATTTCCTCTATCAATAAATAATGAACAACGAATATATGATCAGAAATAATAAAAACAGAATTTTTATTGTTTCACTAAAATAAATATGAATTGTAAAATTTACAGCTTTTTCTAATTTAGTTAATGCGTTTCAAATCTATGACAATGATTGAATATATATATAAGAATTCGTAATCATCTTATATATTGATTTTGTTTCTAGTTTTAACTTGTATTAAGAAAAATCGTCACTTGGTAAACATTGTTTTTCCGGAGAAATATTACTTTTTATATTTTCCTTCGCTTGAGATTAGTAAAAGGCACTTCACTTTAACGAATAATTACATTTTTTCTATTTTTGGGGTATTTAAGAGAGAAAAATTACTTCGGAAGAAAATTTTCGACCAGTTTGAAATGTGTAAAAACTACATCCGAAAAAGTACTGAATGTCAAGTTCCTTAGCCCCTGTGTTTATTTATGTAATTTTTGAATATCTTGTCAAAAAAAATTCTCATCTATGAAATTTTTCGTAGAACTAAAGTTGTTTGAAATCATAAAACTAAGCTTCAGTGTATTTTGAGTGAAAAAAAATGGCTTCTAGAGGGTTAAGAGACCACTCCTGGGAAATATACTAAGATGTCTGCGGCCACAACCACACAAATTACTGCCAGCAATGTCAAAAGGATAAAGTACCGCGTCTGAGGAATAATAATTTAACATTAGACGGGAAAATATACGAATAATACCACTACTCGTGTCCAATCTAATAAAATAGGGTTTAAGGCTTACCTTTGGGGATAATCGAGTGGAGCCACTGACCCAACTCATCCTTGTCCCATTTGCGCTGCCAGTTGACAAGAGAGTTTTTAAGAACCAAAAAGTAAAATTCGTTAAAGACAATTTCATGCTGATACGTGTCACCTTACATCGCCCCCACCTTTGCCAGAGAGTCTGCCTTCTCATTACTCACTATCGAGCAATGCGGGAACCGAAACAAAGGTGATGGTAAAGAGACGTTTTGATAAAGCACTCAAATCATCGCGTATCACATCAACCACCACAGCATGAAATATTCTTCCTAAAAACATATGCCATGTCTAGCTTTCCTTTGCCGAACAAATGGTGGCAGATTTGTAAAACAAACATACAATTTGGAACGAGCGATCCGATCTTTGAAGTCCTCCTGCGCCAGGGCCCATCAACACTCTGACGCCAAATTGAAACCCATCAGCAGCAACCGGCCGAAATCATTGGGCTTGAAAGTCCCAACGCCCATCAACGCCATGCCATCATGATCATGATCATGATGTGGATGATCTTTTTTTCTGGTAATATTTTTTTTCTGTTGTGGTTTAGGAGATGAGCTTTTTTTCTGTGTCGGGCCGTCGTCGGCGATCATGCTGATGATGATCATACACATTATTAGAGCATCAAATAACGCTTGATGGACGCTCGACGAGGTGGCTTTTATGAGTTAAAGGCAACAGCTGCCTAATGGAATGATAGGCTTTTTTCGATACACTCAAATTGGAGGCTTTCTTCGAGGTTTCCTAACCTCAAAAACAACTAACCGCCAGCATTGGTGCCAAGTTGTAAAAAGTATGACATTGGTTTCATTTTAACATTTTGTATGAGAATAATATTTTCAACTTAACATTTCATCGAAAACAATTCCTGATAAACAACACTCCGCTCCATTATCTCATTTTCCGGCAGCGATAATTTCTAGGTGCTTAAAATTCGAGGGTGTTCACGCAAATATTGGCTGGACAAATTTTCACCAGACAAAATCAGCCAAGGCACAGCGAAAGAAGATAAAATATTCATACATATTTGCATAGCGATAGTTCGATGCACATGCATTGCTCCACGACCTTATACCATATTTCTATACGTTCAGTAACATGTGCTCAGAAAGAAACGTTGTGTGCTAAAATTTTAAGCAAATATTATCGATGAGCAAACCCACCATCCAGGAGAGATTGGACCCATCGTCGTGGAGATAATTTTATGACAGTTTGAGGTGCTTACCCAAAACGTGTTGTCGTTTTGAGTCTTGTCATAGACTTTGGGAAACGTTGTCTCAACACATATTTGGATTGGTCTATTTAACCATTCGACGACAATGTTTATTTTCAGAAGCGAATTGTGACAACCTATTTTCGATCGTTGGGTGATAAAGTGCTACCGTTTGAGATAACTTGTGTGTGTTTTTCTTTCGAAGTTGTTGTTAGAAAAATAAGGGAAGAAAACTGATAAACGAATATTGGGTTTTCGATACTTTGAGAAGCGTTTCATAATGGTCTAAGCCTAAGAAAAAGCATTGAAATTAAATTTATAGGTAAAAAATTACTATTCAAAAGTTATGGATCAACACTTTCTGCTGTAAAAGCTGTCATTTTGACATAAAATCTTATGACACAAATAGCTTAAATATTTTTTTAAAAACTTGTTTAATAGTTTTTTCATTCGTTTTCTTTGAATTGTAAAACAGATGATTCAAGCACAGATTAGTTTTATTTTGTCGAATGACTTTGCTCCAAGTCCCATAAATATGGAAAAAAGATGCGAAATAGTTACACTTATTTTTAATTACAAAATCAAGCCAAATATTTTAAAAATTAATCATCAAGAATTGATTCAAAATGTGTAGGGGAGAGTGGGGATACTTGATCCCCTTTTCTTATTTTCACCATATCTTTCTGGAAAAATTTAGCAACTCACCGTCTTTGACATTTTCTGACAGCTTGTGACTTCAAGTTTCTATGCTCGAAAAATTAGAACGATACTTGAACCCGTTGATGAACTAGAAGCATTTTCGTGGGAGTAAAAAAATTGCGATTTTTCTGAAGTTAGGGGAGACTTGATCCCCTTATGAAGGAGACTTGATCTTTTATTCAGGAAGCCCTAATCCTTGTACAAAAATCAAACAACACCCCAAGATAGACTGTTAAGTCACTATTTTGGTCATGTTTGTTCTCATTTCACAATTTATAGCAGACATAAGAAGAAAATTCTATAACGTTGTCTCAACGCTTTTAACATTGCATACTTAAAGGCGCTATTTTTTATAATTAAGAGAAAATTAATTATTTTTGCTCTTTTCTTCAGACAATTGTTTGATAAATATTAGTTTTTGGATAAATATTAGTAATTCCGTAATCAGCAATCATAACGATCAATTCAGAAGAAGAATATGCCGTTTGGAAGGGGGATCAATTGTACCCAACTCTAGGGGATCAATTGTACCCATAATAAACATTTTAGAAAACTTTTTCTGAAAAAAGTTTAGAGTTTTCCATTGCTTTGAAAATATGGCATTATGAAGTTCATTTTACGCACGAACGATTGATACATTGGAACAAATATTTTTTTCATAATTTTCCCATCTAAGGAATATTTTAAAGTGATGATAAAAGATCTTCAAGTTACATTTTGTGAAATTTTTCAAACAAAGTTCAATTACTCAAACAATTATTTTGTTAAAATTTTTTACGCTACAAGAATTGTTATTTTGCTCATTTTGGCACATTTTTCTAGAACATTTGATCTTTGTAAGACATTCCAGTTTCGAGATATAGCTAAGGAATCAAGTATCCCCAGGGATCAAGTATCCTCATTCTCCCATATAGGAAAACCATTCCTTCTGTTTATATTTGAACGACGTTATTGATTTGGTTGACGATTTTATTGAAATGACGTCTTCTCTAAACGAAAATTTCCAAATTCCGAATCAAATTCCAAAAAATCTGAACGACTAAAATGATTCAAGTGTAACAATCTCGACTCAGCAACTTGCAATCTTATCCCAAGTCAATAATTCTACTACAGTTTTCTAAAAAAAATTCTAACTTGTTGATAGAAATTTTGTACCGATTATCGAATTCTATTAAGATTAGACTAAGCTTGCCAAATCGCCCAGGTTTTGTTCAAAGTTTTGCACTTTAATTGCAAAATAAAACAAAAATTTAAATTAAGACATTAATATATTGTATTTTGGGCCTAAAAGTTTTGAGTAAATTTTATAAAAATTTATTGTGAACGATTTTTTAAAGCAAAAGTCAAGTGTTTTTCATCATCATTGTATTATGATTTTGATATTGGCGGATATCTAAGAAAATATCCCAGATTTGCACGGTCCGTAAACTTGGGAAAAAATATCTGGAAAGCTTAGGCAATGATTAGCCTCGGCTTTTGTAGGTAAAAATTTGCTTATAGTCATTGAAATTTGATGTCTGTGATATTAATTCAGATTCCGTATCCAGTTTATTGTTACTGAACTTCAGTTTGAATCATCATTGAATCATTGGCTCGAATCTCGGTTTTTGAGGTTTGAAATTTTGACTTTTAATTCTTATGTAGAATTGGATCTAAAGAAAGATTCATGGAGATCCAGAATTTTAAAATCTGCAAAGGATTCATCATTCGCAATTTTCCTTCAGATTCACAAGTTGAATTTCGAATAAATAACTGAAGAAAGTATTCACATTGAAAACCAACAATTCAGAATTGAAAAATGAGATTCTGGTTGAGAAATCTAATCCAAGTTTGGCTTTTTGGTTCAAAATTAGTAAGAATTATTATCTGGACTTAGATTAGAAAATCGTTTCTAAATTCGGAATTCCGATTTCGTACTCAAGAAGTATTCTGAATCGGAGTCAATATTGTTAAAATATCAATGTGAGAATTATAATAAGGATTCAATTCACAGGCGTTTCAGTTTCATTATTTTAATTCTGGATTCAAAAGTAAAATTTTATATTCAATCAGAGTTAGTTTGAAACACAAACCAGAAAAAAATCACAAATTTTAGTAAAACTAGCTGACCCGGTAAACTTCGTTTTAGCCGTTACTTATAAAATCTTTGGAAAATGTTTACAGTTCTTTAACTCTTTCGTGCTCGTGAATCAGTTATCATGAAAATCGTCTTCAAGTTGTTCGAGTTTCTTTCCGTTTCTAGTTGATTTTTTATAGGAGCCCCCCTTCCATAAAAAGTAATAATCTCGAAACTATTAAGTTTGAAACTAAAATCATTAATTTTTATCGAGTTTACAAGAGTAAATAGAAAATAAAACTGATTTCAACCAAAAACCTCTTACTATTATTCCTAAATATTAAGAATTTGTTTTACCAATACCTCAAACGGTCATGCTTGTAGTTAAAAAGAACTCGTTTACCACTTTCTTATTTAAGAAAATATACAAAGTTTTCTTTAAAATGAAATCATCAAGTCGATAGTTTTTTTTAACTTCTTGAAAAAAATGGTAACTTCTTGGACTTATTTTCGAGAATTAGAAATTAAAATAGATACCTTACTATTAATGTTAAAATAACTTAAACCTGAATAATTATATAGAATGTAACCAGCATAACCTTTACTGCTTGGTTTAGTGAGAATCGTTTTTTAAATCCGCGTATTATGGCAAGGAGGCGCCTTACTGGGAGGAAGAAGGACCACCCCAAAGTTCCCGAGAGCATCACCACCCAACGCGATTAGGTCAACTGGACTCAATTTGGCAACAGATGGTGCTGTGAGTCATTATTAGCAGCATTATCCCGCCAAGAAGGACAATAGGGCATGATGGGAGGAATTTATGGATGGACTACAACGCCTTTGACCTTTGTACGGGGTCAAAAACCTCATACTTGTTCCGCTTCATTTGGATGAAAGAGTTCGGACAAACAACACGTTCCTGTGAATGCCAACAGCTGAAGTTTGAGTGATCCATATCGAGCATCCAGGTAGCAACCGTGTTGGACCCCGTACAGGCTAGCCACTAACAGCTTCGCAATTCCTTCTCCCATCATGTCCCTCTACAGGACCCCGAGTTTTGGTTTGAAAAACCGACCATCCTTCAACATTGCCAGCGTTCGTCAACCCGTGCTGGTCGACCTAGGCGACACTAAACCTCGTGCTGGTACCGGATACGACCGCCCAACAAAAACGTGCGTCGTTCGAGTGCCCCGCAATTCTCCCTCGTGTGTTAAGGATTGCGCCGTGGCCAATTCCGACTCCGACACTTCGGAGTCCAGCCCGGACCAGCCGTGCTAGTGCGTGAGAGCAAATCCGATTCCGTCGCCACGTGGGTCTAAGCCGTTGACCTTCCGGAGACCGCTATCCCGCAACCACATCAGGACCAAGCCTGGTCCTAGCCCGCATCGTCGGCTCGTTTGCTGCCCCGGCCTGCCGTTTGTGCCAAGCGACCAAAAGGTAGGACCAAAAACCACATAAGGGGAATATTGTGCCAAAGTGAATTAAGGTGTTATCGGGAAAATAAAGGTGGGACTTTAACTAAGCGCATTAAGGTGTTTCCTTGTTCCGAAACTAATCGAGTGTGCCGACCCTGAGGCTTAGAGGGGGGGTTCTTGCTCGGCTGAGCAGTCTGGGGAACCGTTGGTTACAAGAACCTTCATTTTTTTCACTATTTCTTATGAATGCAATGTTCAAGCAAAAATGTTATACAAAAAATATTGTCAAAAAAGGTAAAAGGTCAAAATGGTACATTTCTAATAATATCTTATACATTTCTAAAAACTAATCAAGCAACCACAAAAGATCTAACAACTGGTTGAAACTTGACAAGGAACAAATCAAGAAAATTGAACCAAATTTGACCTCTGAGGATTTCGAGGTACGACAAATCGTTTTTTATGATGGCTTAAAACTCATTCCATTCATGAAACGAATGCTTCCATACAAATTGAATATAAATTTTATGTATAACTCGAGAATTTAGCAGGCAACCCGAACTAAAATTGGGCATTAAATGGCCAATTTTCTTACAGAAGAAGAAACTTCCGCAGAAAAGAAACTCAAAAATCACTGATACACTAAAATTAACTAAATTTAAAACTAGATAAGCTAGCGAGAAAATGTTGGAAAAAATATTTCCTTCAAAAGGTTGGCTCCTGCTATTTCTTCTTCTGAACGCAAATTCATTTCTGCCGCCATTGCAAGGCTGTGTTGGAATAGATTTATGCAAGCCAGTAACTTTTCTACGATTTTAACGATCTGAAGAATCTTCAAAATTTACTGAAGGTTTTCCTCCTGAAGAATCAATGATTGTATTGTAGGGCTTTTTCTGATATAAAAATAATTGAGAATTTCATGTTTACCTTCATTGTTAGCTTTGTCCAAACTTATTTGAATTTGAAGCCAAAGATTATTTTTCGCTAAAGAGAATAGGTGGTATGAATAAGAAAATAGCAATTGCTTCGAAAGCTTTTACTTAGCTCGAACACTAGAATGGCAAAATTTGAAAGCATTTGCTCAACTAGATATGAAAAAGCAGAGTAGAACATTTTCTTTCAACCAGCTCCGGATTAAAAATATGCATGCCATTCGAAGTATTTGACTCACAAAACTGCTCAAAAATAGCAAAACAATTATTAGAGCTTTATTCATTTAAATTTGATGTGAGTTCTTGTGCTAGTAAATGGAAAATATCATTTTTGACAATTTAGATCATTATGATTTGAACAAAAATGTCTGGAACAGTGTTTTGTTCGAGTGGTTTTCTAAATTGATAATTTTGTATAGATACATATTCTTACTTTGTATAATTTTCTGCAGAGAAATATAATTATTTTTGGTCACCTTGTTCAGTACTTACCACCCAAAAGAAATTTAAAAAAATGTGTTCAAGATGTAATTGATTTGATAGCCATATTTGCTTGTTTTTTGGTAAAATGATAATTCTAAGCTCACTTAGTTTTTCTTAATACAGACCCGTTCGATTTTGGCAACACGCCCGAAAATTTAATGTTTCCCAAATCTCATGTTGCCTAAATCGAACGGTTTTATTTCTCAACTTTTTTTATACTAATTTCTACAAAAAAAACTATTTTTATTTTAATTAACATAATTTTAAGTCAATTTTTGCCTATTTTTAGTTATTTTTTTATTTTTTTCTTATTATGCTTTTATGCATTATGCACTTTTCTTGTGTTGCTTTTGTCATGTTTGCTATTGTTCTCATTCTCCTTCATGTTCAAGTTATTTTTTAGTTATTTTTTGTCATTTTTAGTCATTTGTTTGTATTAGTTTTTTTAATTTAATGAAATTTCCATCATTTTATCATTTTTGAGAACTTTATATGTATGGGAGAGTGGGGAATCATGGGCCACTTTTTTTCGTTGTTCCATAACTTCTTTATTATAAAAGATAAAATGGAATTAAAAAATGGTATGATTTTCTACATTTTTAAGGTATCATAAGGATTTTTTTTTTAAATTTAATAAGTTTTTTCTCCAAATTTTGACTGTTTGAAAAAAAGCAATATTTTTTGGATTTTGAAAAATGGTGGGGAATCGTGGGCCACCAAATCCAAATGGAACAAATAACATGCAAAGTTTATGAGTTGACCCGTAACTGTGATTTCCTAATTCATTTCGTTATTTAAAAGCAATTTCAGATGATGAAATAAAAAAGAGAGCTGTGTATGATCGCATAGATTCCAAAACCTGGCTCGCGAACGTTTTGGCGAAATTTCTTATATAGGATGGACAAAATATTTTTTATATCTCTTCATTTGGCATATGAAAACTTTGCAGATAGGTAAAACGTATTTTAAGTTTTGAATGTGTATAAAAACATAAAAATATAGGTGATTCAAGATGTGTGGCCCACGATTCCCCACAAGCTATGATTTGCAAATTGGTTGCGTTTGTGTGACTTATTAATGTTCCATCAAAAATTCCTTTTCCACGTGAAAGATCATGACAAAACTAAGATCATAAGCGTATGAGCATATTTTTGTTATGCACTTTAGGTTCCCCATCGATGAAGTTAGCGGGTGTTTTTTCAATTATGTAGGTAAATTTTTGTAACTTTTTTTAGCTTGATAAATAAAAAAGCATGTTATGCGTATTTCAGTCAAAAACAAGCAAAGCGACGACAATGACAGTTGGTTTGAGATTTTTATCTGCTTTCAGCTGGTTGATCTCTTAGCACACATCGTACTGTTGCTACATTCTTTCAATTTGAACTGTTTTCTACTTACATCGAGTCTCTTTAATACAAAAAATTGTTTAATTTGTTTATTTTAAGCATTTGTAACATTTTGAATTCACTTAATTTTAAGAGTTTTATAGGAAATAGAATATAAGCACAATAAAACTTAACATTTGACATGACAAAACTATCAGCTAACGTATCCCTTTCCCATTCCTCCATCTAAGTTGTTTCGGATGCAGAGATATCCTAGGACCTAGAGTACAAAATCGATCTTCCATCCTCTTTATCACTCCTTGGACGTGGCCAGCACCGTTATTACTGTGGAAAGAGAGAAGTTCAGTTTCGTTCATTCAAGATTGACTACTAAAAGGTGATACGGTCAAAATATGGTCAAGGGAAATCGCGTGTAAATCGGTGAAATCGTTTGTTTAAAATTTAATTAAATTTCTTTTTCAAGTTAAATTAGTATAAAATTCAGGAAAAATATTCAGTTGGGCTTCCGCTTTTCCAAATCCGAATCCAGGCCTTACGCTTAACCTCTGCCATCAGATTTTGTCCACCTTCTTCGCCGCAGAAAGACAGTTTGCCTTGAACTGTTGTTCGTCCTTAGCAGTTTTTTTGGTCTTCTTTAGGTTCCGCTTGTCAATAGACCAGTATTTCTCAATTAGGGCGGAACTCTGGCGTGTTGGGAGGGTTCTTGTCCTTGGGAACCACCTGCACGTTGTTGGCGGCGTACCACTCCATGGCCTTTTTACCGTAATGGCAAGATGCCAAATCCGGCCAAAACAATACGGAACAACTGTGTTTCTTCAGGAAAGGCAGCATACGTTTACTTAAACACTCTGTTCACGCGGCTAGCGAGTCAAAAAAACACAGATCTTTTTTAGCTGATGTTTTTATAATTAATCGCTTTAAAGCTAAAATATAAATTTTAGGTTATGTTATGTTCAACATTATATAATAATAAAGACTAACAATTCTAGTTTCTTTTATCTTTCTTTGCTAGCGCATGAACCTGCTACGGGTTATAAATATCCGGCTCTCAACCTACATGAGATATATGGTTGTATTACAATTTGTTCCATGAAATAAAGATTCTTGAAAGACTTACGATTATTATCAATCGATGTCACTGTCAAAGCACGTGAACTGCCACACTCTACAGATCCGAATACCAATCTATACAAACCAAGGATATCTTAATTGAATATTAATGCTAGCTTATCGTTCCGGTTTCAAACTTACTGTTTGGGTTTTAATACTAAATTTCACTGATTCACAGAACTGATTTATAGGAATTTAACTTTGTCTTCCCGAAAATAGCTCGCCTTCCAAATTGTGCTAAGTCACCTCGTGCTTCACTATGACATCTGACCCCATGTCATCGTACGTCATCGCCAACTCGATGATCGATGATCGACCTAACTACTTAGGGATGTCCACGCTCGTAACACATCCGCCCCCGTAAAGCTGCGCTCCTTGTGCAGTTTTACCTGAATCAGCCACCTCCAATACTGCCAGCTTAACTACCGGTCGACGTAATACACCTTCTGTTGTTTGAACATAAGCTTGCCTTATTCTGCCGTCCTTGCCTTGGACACCACGGACCACGCGCCCACGCAACCATTTATTCCTTTCCTTTTCGCCAACTATATAAACCATGTCACCAACTGCTATTGGTTTTGTGTCCGAAAACCATTTTGTCCTTTTAGTAATCACTGGGAGATACTCTTTTGTCCATCTCAACCAGAATTGGTCCATGATATGCTGACACAATTTCCAACCGTTGCTCAATGCAGCTTTCTCATCCGTGGGTTCCTTTTCCGTCCGCTTGGTTCCTTGAGAGCTCATCAAGATAAAGTGGTTCGGTGTGATAGCCTCATGATCTGACGTCTCCAACGGCATATAAGTTAAAGGTCGGGAGTTCACGATGAATTCAGCTTCGCATAGAATAGTTTGGAAGACTTCTTCAGATGGAATTCGGGTTAAATACAACGTAGACATTGCTGCTTTTACGGACCGTACCATCCTCTCCCATGCACCGCCCATATGAGGAGAGGATGGCGGAATAAAATGCCATTTGGTGTTTGCATCTATAAACGTGTGGGCAAGTTCTTTGTTCGCGTTTCGGATTTCTTCAGCTAGCTCCCTACGTGCGCCCAGAAAATTCGTGCCATTATCCGAATAGACCGCCGCCGGTGGACCTCTACGGGCTAAAAAACGTCGCATTGCCAGTTTTAACGACTCAGTAGAAAGAGATGGAACAGCTTCTAAGTGGACAGCTCTAATGGACAGGCAAGTAAAGAGTGACACCCAACGCTTCACTTGACTTCTATTGATTCGAATATAGTATGGGCCGAAGTAATCAACACCTACGTTGGTGAAGGGTCTTAAGAATGGTGTCACGCGTTCTTATGGAAGTGGAGCCATTTTTGGAAACCTTGGTGAAGACTTGTATATTACGCACCACTGACACTTTCTAGTAACTTGTCGTACGACGACGCGTAGCTTGGAGATGTGGAACTTTTGACGGATCTCATTCACCACCGTCTCGTTGTTAGCATGTCCAAATCTTTGATGGTACCACTCGATGAGTAGTTCGATCGCTTTGTGTTTGCCTGGAAGCACAATAGGAAATTTTGCATCGTACGTTGCGAATGGGGAGGCTTCAATTCTGCTCTGCATTCTCACGACACCATGTTTGTCAAGGAACGGTGACAGCTTCATTAATTTACTCGTTTTATCAATCAGCACGGAATTTTGCAAGGATGTTACTTCGTCTGGATATTCTAATGCTTGAATGGTTCTCCATAAAAAATACTCCGCCTGCTCCAAATCATCTTGATCTAATACACTACTGCCGCGACTTGATAGATCCCTCAACCTTGCTTTGTAGTAGAACACAAACGCTAGCGCCCTTATCAACCTTCGCCAATCGGAGAAATTGTTGAACTTGATTGTTAAAGGATGGATTTCTCTATGCACGTTAATACATCGCAGTTCCTCTTTCGTTTCGAGAGGTGCCGCTCGAGGTTGCGGCCAATCGCTTTCTGCCTGGTAAATAAATCTGGTCCCGTGAACCAACGACTTCCTGCTTCTAGTTGTGGGCCATTTCTCCATTTCGTGGCCTCGTCTGCAACGTTCAATCTTGAAGAAACCCACCTCCATTCCTCTGGTCTGGCTGGCTAGATCCAAAATTTCACCGATTCTCACCGCCACGTACTGTCTATACTTTCTTGTGTCTGATCTGATCCAGGCTAAGACTGTGTTTGAATCAGACCATAAGAACCGCCGACTTACTTGAAGTGAATGTCCATAGATGATAGTTTTCAAATATCTACACCCAGTAACTGCAGCTTCCAATTCAAGTCGGGTTATTGAAAGCGGTTTTAAAGGAGCGACTTTAGCTTTAGCACCAACTAATGTACAGCGTACTTTACCTTGGTCGATGACTCGAAAGTAGATCACGCAAGCATAGGCTGTCTCGCTGGCGTCAACGAAGGCATGAACTTGGTGGGATTGGAAACATTGTGTATCGTAATTTGGGAAATAGCATCTCGGTGCCAGAGCGATAGGGCACTCTCAGGAATCTTCTCATCCCAACCCAAGTTTGCACGCCATAAATCTTGTATTAAAGTTTTTCCGTTGATAAGAAAATGGGATATCAATCCCAAAGGGTCAAATAAACTCATCGTGAATCGCAGAATCGTCCTTTTCGTGGGAGATAGTTCCCCAGTTATGACCTTCACCAGATCTTCAGGTACCTTTACTTTGTAACCAAATTCGTCGGCTTCGGGGTACCACTCCATACCTAGCACGCGTCCAGTTAAGCTACTCTTGTCCGAACTAAAATATTTGCTGAGCTCAGCTCCCTGTTCACCAACTCCTTGAAGCACTTGTTTTGAATTAGATAGGAAGTTGCGTAATTCAAATCCTGCTTTAGAATGTACGTAGCGAACGTCATTGGCCAACTGCACCATTTCTTCCACAGTATCTCTACTATCGACGTAATCGTCGACATAGTGAGCGTTCTTGATCGCGCTTGCCGCTTCCGGATACGACTTCTCCCATTCTTTAGCATTCAAATTCTTTACATAATTTGCCACGCAGGGCGAGCAGGTAGCACCAAAACTGGCCACATTCATAACGTAGACCTCCGGATCGACAGATGATGCAGGCCTCCATTAAAATCTTTGAGCGTGTAGGTCTTCTTTTCTGATTTTTATTTGGTGATACATCTCTCTGATGTCACCAGTGATGCAAACTTGTTTTTGCCGAAACTTGAAGAGAACCGAAGGAAGTGAAGTGAGAAAGTCAGGACCTTTCAACAACAATTGGTTCAAAGAAACACCGTTGGACTTAGCCGCAGCATCCCACACCATCCTTATTTTTCCCGGCTTGCGAGTATTGATGACCACTCCCAGTGGTAAATACCAAACCTTTCTTGGATCGACCGTGCTAAGTTCTTCTGCTGTAAGCTTATGGGCGTAACCTTTGCTCTCGTACTCGACAAGTTGTTTCGTAATCGCTGTATACAGTTCTGGATTCATATCTAAACGTCTTTTCAGGCTTAAACTCCTCTTATCAGCCATAGCATAGCTTGGTGGTAAAACAACATCATCGCAGCGCCACAGAAGACCAGATTCAAAATTACCATCCTCAGTTTTTCTCGTCGTCTGTTTCAAAATGTCAAGCGCTCTCTGATCATCGTCCGATTTTGGAATTTTTGCAAGTGATATGCAAAGACTTTCGAACTTGAAGAAACTTTTTACTAGTTCGTGCAAACTGACATCATCTTCAATTTCACGGATATGAAAAGTATGTGACACTGTACAGCTCGAATTGTTATCGTTTTTTCCATAGACGGTCCAACCCAATTTAGATTTCACCGCAACAGGCTGGTTGATGGAACCTTCTCGTTTACTGGACGGTGCTGCGAGGTGGATATTGTCGAGACCTATCAGAAGTTTCGGAATAGCATTCTGATAACTTTCAATTGGGAGCTTTTCTAAATACTGATAATCTTGAACTAGATTTTGATAACACAGCGTTTGAACGGGGAGATCTAACCTCTTGACGGTACGAACATTGTTAAGCGCAAAACGCTTTTGAGATCCTTTTCCTGATATATCCATACTCATCCGCCGTGAATCATGTTCTTCACGCGTGACGTTGGCTGTCCATAGTAAACTCAATGGAACTTTTTCGCCAGCGGTTCCTAATTGAGACGCGACTTCCTCTTCCAGCAGCGAAGTGGAAGATCCTTCGTCCAGGAAGGCAAATGTATCAATTTGACGTTCGTAACACACTCTTTCACGTTAATTTCTTGGTTGACGGTCCCGGAATGTTGCTTTTCAAGCCACAGGTACAGATGGCCCCGATCCAGACTTCCTGGCTGTCGACAAACGTTCCCCAAACACTTTAATTACATTTGTAACGGATTTTCGCGATGCGCGAGCAAAATTTTGATACGCTGCTCTTCTTCAAAATGAGGGGTGTTCAGGTTTTTAAGTGCAAAATTGAAAGAAATACGTCAAGTTGATATTGTCCAAATTTTGACCGTATCACCCTTTAATTTCAATTATTTTCATCTTTTATGGTTTCAGTCAATACACTGAGTCATTTTTTAATTAATTGAAGCCTTAAGACTGAAAAATTGGCTTTGGTTCCTAACTCATCCAATTCTTTTTGTTTTGCCAAATAAAGAAGTTATGTGTCCTGACCCTGGGCTCCTTGAGGATTCACACATACCCCGGCAAGACCCCCGAAAGAGGTACCTTGATGACTATTAATAAGTTTGTCGCTTTGGGATCCATATTCGGGTGACGGGTGTATTTCCTGGGAGGCCCCGTTACATCAAAAACGGGTGACGCTCTCTTACTCCAGTTAGCCGCTCAGTTTAACCAAGCTTTTCAAATCTTAGAGTTCTCCCTCTTTACTTTCTCGCTCAAGGCAATCAAAACTTTTTTTGCCGAAACTACGCGTTTTAGACCTTAAGTGTCTTGGGGGCAAATGACCAACATTTAAAAAGCAATAGAATTTTTTTTTTGAAAAACTGTTTAATCCATTCAGCAGTGAGATAGAATAACTAACTTTTTTAATATCCATAACAGAGCTATATCATCTGAGAAAAGTTTTCAGATTATACCAATTCTAGCTTCATTGCAACAGAAATCATTATTGTTTCAACAAACATTTCAAAGTAATGAAAATTTTGAGAAAAATATCTCCAATTTTCGGTTTTTTAAACATAACTGGCTACAAGTGCTTTCAATGGGGATCGTAGGATTGTAGGTCTTAGCTGAGGCACTCGAAAAAACTTTCCCTAACACGGGCATCTACGTATCTACGGCCAATGTACGTACGATTCTCTGTCTGTATACTTACCACTAACAACCATTACTTTATTGACATCATCCATTTCTCTCCCCGGTTCTGAATAATGAAGTTTCTTTTCCGTTCATTTCAAAACAACAGTGGTTAATTTATTTTGATTGTTTTGCTATTTATTGATTGTATACAGTCTTTTAAGATTTCGATAATGAAATATTTCGATCCTATAAACCTACAAAATAATTTATACAAATGAAACAATAGTTCTTCCGAGAGGATTTCTGGCTTAACAAATCTAAAACAATTGTATCCTATCGCATAACAATAATAATGTCATGAACCGTAGAACCAAAGATCCTATCGCTCTAAAGTAAAATGTCTCTATCTACCTACCTATTCATATGGGTATCTACGTTTGTTCATCTCTGGCTATTACTATAATAGAGTACTCACTTGACTTTCGCTTTCTATGCACACGATCAGTGAAGTTTCTAAAAATAATTAACAATTGCTTTGCTTCTGACCTATTCTCGTTGCATCTGCGCTTCTTTTGCAAACGGATCTTCTAAACCGTCTTAGCTTTTCTTTCTGCAGGCCCCTTATCTAATCCCTAACTTCATCTCATTTGCCTTCTTTTATCTTTTTTCAAAACTGCTGCTCCTATACACATACACAAGATTGCACACTAAATAAAGAACGGTCTAAAAAAAAAAGTAGGAACACACCACATTCATTATTTCTGGATTCCAGCAAATTGAACCAATTCCGAACGCATGGCATATGGACGACGACGATGGCGAACAACAACGACAACAACTCACAATGGCATCAGTTGTTTGGCAAAAATCACAAAACCCTGAAAGAGCCCCCAAACAAGATTAGCTCGTCGTTGTTGGCTGTTGTTTCCTCGTTTCGTTGTTGATCATTTGTTGCATTCTTCCCCGAGCGAGCGAGTGTGTTTGCTTAGCCATCATCCGAGTGATGCTGTCTGCAGTTTGTTGTTTTTGTTGCTGTCGGGGGTCCATAGGGAAATGGCGTCTGCGGCGGCTTCAGCGATCGTTCGTTGACGACGACGACGCAACGCTATCACATCCAGGTGTGAATGTGTGAGGAACTAATTTACACCCGTGTCGTTTTTTTTCTTCCTTTCGTTCGTTTGCTTGCTTCTTTTGCTTTGTTGCACCGTTACGATTACGAAGAGATTTGTTCTTTGGCTGATAGTTTCTCCCGTTGCTGTCTCAGTTTTTTGTTTGTTGAATTTACCGATCGTAGCCGAGGATGGCGGATATGCTGAAGCCGAGCTTTTTGCCGGAAGTTTCGACGGACTGTTCTACCAGAGCTTTGGGGGATACGGTCATTGGGAATTTGAGCTGATGATGAAGATTGTGGTGCTGGGGTGCCAGAGGGATGTGGGAGTGTTGTTGCTGTTGCTGGAAGTAGGGGAACATGAGATCCATCCAGCCGGCAGCCGCCATTGCCGAGGGATTCAACATCTGGTGGAAGGGTTGTCCGTAGGGATGTGGATGCGATCGTAGAGGGAGATCATCAACGTTGACCGGGGAGCTGGTTCCGCTACTGGAGGAATCGCTAACGGAGATGTCGCTGTCGTCTAAAGAGGCACTATCCGTTCGTTGTCGCTTGAGTTCCGGGCCGGTAAATTCGGATTCATCGGAGTCTTCGGCACCTGAATTGGCCGATCGAGAGCTAGAGTTCATGAGTCCGGCCTTTCGCTTGCAGCGAGACTGGCCCGTTTCCCGGAATCCCTTGGCGAATGGGTTATTGTCGATCTTCAGCTTGGTGATGCGATCATTCTGCGGAGGAGAGAGAAATAAAACAATAAAATTAATTCCATGTACAAAACCAAGGGGAAAAACAACTATGTCTGGTAAGAATAGAGGAGCCAAAAAGGATCAGACAAAGGGTACCCGGGCTGGAGATTTTTATCTGATGGATCTTCGGCGGCCGCCTTACCGCATCACTTCGTTCGAGTTTCGAGGTATGCGTCAGTTTGGCGGGTGGTTGAACACCGAAACAAGGTACCAACAAAAAAAATGATCCGCAAATGAAGTCGTTGAAGCGTGTACGGCTTACTCAAGATCGACAAGTTTTGATTTTCGGGAATCAAAGAGATCGATGCCGCCCCATGACGTCGGGGTTAAGCCTCGCTCTAATGGATTCTTCGAGTAGTTGGCGGCTGGCGGCGACTTTAGATTCGAGTATAGGGGTGTGTATGGATTGGATTAGGGACAAGAGAGGGTTTCTCCCGATACTAACCTGATAAGCGGTAACGGCAACGAATTCGGTCTCCGGGAACGTAAACGCCGACTGCGGTGACCACGGGATCTGGGAAGGATCCGACGTTTTGATGATATGGATGCGGGGCTGATATTTGTGCATACTGGTGAGAACGATCTGTAAGGGAAGAAGAAAAAAAAATCATCAGTCATCTGATCTGCGCGGGGAATCTTTTAAGAAGAAAGCTGTGATTCGGTGATACTTACATGTCCATTACTGTCCAAGGTGTTGTTGGTCAGCTTGACCTTGTTAAAGACGACCGGTTGGGAGGTCCAGTGGGATCCGAGGGCGGGACTGTCCGGGTGCAGGTACATTCGCTGAGGGCTCTGAGGTTCGGCGCCGCCAGCTGGCACCCACTGAGAGCCGCTGAATTTAAACCGACAGTCGCTGATGGGGACCATCTCGATCAGTACGCAATAGTTCTCTTCCGCTTCAAGGCCGTTGATCGAGAGCCGCATCGAGGGGAACATTCGTCTGCAGGAAGAAGAGAGAAAAGGGAAAACGGAATCGCTTAGTAATGCTGCTTGGGCTAGTGTAGAGGTAGTAGAGTCATGGTTAGGCATCGATGCATGAAGCCGTGAAAAAACAGATCGCTTTTAACACTTTCCGGACCTTGCCGATTCGGCCCGAACGCACGGACGTCGGCTAAATTAACATTTCTCTCGGGGGACGACGACGACGGTGATTTCACGCTCATTTATCGCCCGAATGTTGTGCTTAATTAAATTTTATTTGATACCAAATTATTCGGCCTCAGTTCTTTACGCAAGCGCTTTTTGGTCGGAAATCGGAGGTCACTCGACCCCGGTTTTATGCGTTTTTATGATTTGTAAGTGATCGTAAAAATTTAAATCTTACGCTCAAACTTTTGAGTGAAGACGAAGAAGAGAGACCTTAGAATACGATTTCTCCATTAATTACCCTTCGCGGACCGAAGAGCTAGGTAGGAGCGTGATCCGTGGGATTATCGTCGAGATCTTGCTGGGTTGCGTCTGATTGATAAATCAGATCGTGTAGATTGTCGCAGGGAGGGAGAACCTGACTGTGATCAAACGGGAACGAACTGAAGGAAGGGGAAACTTTGGCGCCAAAACTGGCCGGTCACCCGCTGGGCAGTAGACAATAAACACTTCGTTTCGGGTTTGAGTCTCCGGCCGGGCCCGAGACTTCGGGAAAACCGGGTCCAGAACAAGTGTTCCCGCTGAGATAATGACTTCTCGCTTCTTTTTTCTTTGTATGTTTGGTCTTTGGGTTGCGTCGTCGTCGTTTCTGGCTTCACAAACTTGGAGGAAGATTTGTTTTGAGGTGCGTTGATTGCCTCGGATTGATTCCTGAACTTGGAGGTGTGACTTGCGGAAGACTGATGACTGTGTTTTTATCTTGCGTTGTTTGCAGTGGCAACAATTAACCAACGATTTTCAGCTAGATTATCAATACTAGAATAAAAACACGGGTCAGATATTCTCCTAGCCAGAGAATGCCAGTGGAAAACACTTGGGTCCACTTGAGTTTCTCGGACCTCGGGATACCACACCCGAGACAGACCGAGAAAGGAAAAAAACAGACAGAAAATCATAAATTTCGGTCCAAGTGCGGAAATTTCGGTCCGAGATTTTACGAGAGCACAGCCGAGCGCTTTGCATCACCGAGAATAGCCGGAGAAAGACGACAGGCGCAAAACGACCGTAAACATAATTGGCGCCAAGTCTGACTCTGAGGTACTTGGTACCGAACCCGGGGATTCAGGTCCCGGGTATGTTCGAAGGCATTAGCAACAGCAGCAGCAATTTATGATTGTGCTAAAACAAAAAGGCACCTAATAAAAAAAGCTGTGAGGAAAATTATGATTTCTCCCGCCGCCGTCCCGTAGGTCTTTCTCTCTCTCGGGGCTCTTGAGAAGAGACTTTTGAAGTGGTTCCCGGCTTTCCGGGATGTGGCCGAAGGCTGCTGGCCTTTCACGAGCCAAAGTCTTGTCAAATTTTTTTTATATTTTGTTTTAGGATAGCAAACCTCTGAGTAAGTTTGCCGAAGAAATTCTTGGTGCAATGCGGGCTTCAAGCAAGGGCCAATTGATCAAATACTGGCCCTGAAGCTGCCGGGGTTTTGCCGACGGTCATAAACCATAGCTTGGCGCCAAGGCCGGTCAAGTGTTAAAAGCTGTGAAATGTGGGACCGACCTGTTGCTAGTGTTGTAGGTACAGGCCGCATCCGGAGATAAGAAAAGTATGAAAGTCGAAAACTTACCGTCCACTCTTGGTGATGATCATCTCGGTACCGATGCGGTGGAACTGACTCCAGAGTTCCTTGTTCTGCAGCTTGATGTCCACCTCGGCTGGCAGAGGGAAGCGCGGAGACAACATCAGCGGCCGTGGTGCCGGCACCGGTAGCATCGTCGGATAAGGATCTGTAAAACCCGAAGAAAAAGGAGAGTGGGAAAATTAGTTTTCTGAGCGTCGAATACAATTAACACATTCACGATAATCCGCTGCGGAGATTGCCCAAATGCTTAGAATGTTTTGAAGTGGCGTGAAAATTTCCAAAACTTCTACATCATTTCACAGTTTGATGTGTTGTTTATTTTTAATAGCGAAGCAAGGGTAAGCCTACTTTGTTTACTTTAAATTTGTTGCGCTTGTTTCGGGATCATCAATCAGGGTTTGATGGAAGGAATCGTGAAGATCTTCCATCGAAAATTGCACGCAAAAAGGTCTTCTTAGGTGGTCCAAACAGCAGAAAGACGTTCAAAACGAAATGAGCAAAAATCGCTCGAAGAAATTAAGCTGCTGATTATCTCGTTAGCGAACAGACTCGTTAACCTAATCAAAACTTTGCGTCAAAAATTTCTCCAAAGGCTACTGAGACTTACCCACTATTTTTGATTAAAAGAGCCTGCTGAGACGTTTTTCTTGCAGTATAAACAGGTTTGCCATTCAAAATATGTCTTTAAACACGAGCGAACGCTATCAGGATAAAGTACCCGACGGCTTCGCAACGATAACTTGAAATTTTAATTGACAGTCGCTAGTCGCAAACGGGGACAAGTCCTAAACATTGTCGAACCTGTAGGCTGCGATAACACTTCGCCCGAAGGGTCAGGTCAAACACCATTTGACAAACGAGGTGACGAAGATTGATCGATTCCCGAACAACACCTGCGTGAGGTTCAAGTTTTACGCTAAATGCCAAACCCTTTCAAACTTTCTGACAATCTTCTAACCCTCGTCAAATACTCGATACCCCGAAAACGTAATCGTTTATCAAAAACTTACCTGGTAAACGTTGCAGCATTTGCTGCCGATAGATCTCCGTCTGGAGCGCCAAGTGGTGATGCATTCTTAAATCCATTAGCTCCGTCATACTTTTACTCTCTTCGATCTTTTTTGCGTCGGAGTATCACGTCAATTCGCGTACACAGCGTACTTCAAACGCAAACACACCAAAACTAAAAACTTGCGATAATTTCAGGTAATCCTTTTAACTGGACCGACTCACTGGCCACAGTACACACGATACGCTTGATGATTCCGTGGCGTTTTGCGCCCCGATTTGCACGACACTAGTAAGGCTTCACCTTTAATTCAAAAGGCTGCTCACACGCAATGTTTTCAACTAACTTGCTTCTTGCTTCTGTACTCAACATACACCGCCAACCCAAAAGTTTGATTCTTCTTCGACAAAAGTCAACCGAATAAATTTTTTGCTTCAATGAAGTTTCGCGTTACCGACTACTCCAAACTTCGAGTCTCGTTACGTGAAAAACTTTTCCGCACAAAACTTGTTAATAGAGGAAAAAATTCTGCACTTGTAAACAACCGATATTCAAATATTACTTTTCCAGGCTACGCACGATGTACGTCCACCCACCTTCAAGTTTGCTCGACAACTGGTTTCACTTAAAACAAACAACCGAGTGCTAACTTCTTCGGACAGCTCGGCTTCTTCGGTCGTCCGCTTTACTCGAAGCTTCTTCGGGCTTGGTCGTCGTCGTCGTCGTTCGCACCGCACACATTCTCAACGAAGGCCAAAACCTGTTTTCGCCGCTTCTTCCACTGCTGTTCGTTCTTCCCTAGGGGCCCGGCTTGAGACCGCTGCCGTTTCAAAGGCAGTACAAGGCGACAAAAGACGTCATGTAATCCAATACAGCCTCACCTCCACTACAAAGACGAAGAGAACGGCAGCTGCCGTGCCGTGGTTCTTCATTTTCTTTTCCATTTGTCTGGTTTGTCTAAACCAGTTTTCATACCGACTGGCTGCAGCCTAGCTCCGCCTACTTTTCCTTTCATACCGATGCAAACAACCTTTCCCATTTTCTTTCGAGTGTATTAGTGCCACATCTTCTGAGCTCTTCCTTCAACCGACCGAACCATTACGTGATCTGTCCTCTTTTTCGTTTCTTTCTCCCTTCGGTTGACGTCGTCGCTGCCGACATCGTTCGTTCGTTCGTTCGTTCGGATTCGTTAAAATGTCACAGTTTTACATCTTCTTCTAATTTTATTGGTTCTCCGCATAAACTTGTTTCCAAATCAAATGGCGTGAAAAGTAAATAGGGCCGCGTGACCGCGTGTTCCGAATCGGTTCGAATCAAAAAATTTATTTGTTGTAGCCATTTCACTATATCGCGAAGGGGGATTTTATTGTTGTCAGTAACACTTGGAGTTTTTCTTACTACTGATTTCGATCACTATGGCTTGATTAACTTTAACGATTGTTCACCCTTGAAGAAGACGATAGAGCTGAACGGTCGAAACGTCGGGATTGACCGAAATCGTTCAATACTTGACTATGACTCTATTAAATCCGGTCTGTTAGAAAGATAAGAAAAATGCGTTGTATAATATTGTTTCAAGTTTTAAAATTTTGATATCGGAAGATTGTTCAAAATACTGAAAAAGTTTCAATTTTTATGAATTCATCCTTACGTCTTTCAAATAAAAAAATCATTTTTAAGACATTAAAGATTGAAGAAATTTTCTTTCACTTGATAAAGCTTATCTGATAACTAAAAAATTAATAAATAGCTTCACAATGAATGAAAGCATCTCAAAACTCAGAGGAAAGAAAAAATGGAACTGAACAAAAATTTTTACTCGCTCAATGTTAGTTATTAGATATATGCTTTGAAAAGCCTTAATTATATGACATTAACAACGAGAACGCTGAGATGAATTTTCGAAAACGATTGAGAACTTAAGATTTTAAAATTAAAATAAAAAAATGTTAAATCATCTATGGATTTTTCTTGAATTTAATATTGAAGTGTTAAGAAATGAGTATTGTTTTCCTATATTGAGATTCTAAAAAGGAAAAAGGAAAAAGGAAGAATTTTCATACGTGTTCATAAGATATTTCATTAAAAACAAAGTTTGTTGCAAGTTACCACATTTTCTAAGGAGGGTGAAAATCGCATGTTTTTAGAAAATGAAAAATAACTAAAGAAACCAATAATTTTTCTAACTACACCAATTTGACGTCCCATCATCCTTGAAATTTTTGATGCATTAGGGGTAGGGTTAACTGTGAACATAAGTTTTTTAGAAGCCTTTTAAGTTAAAAATTGTTGCATGTTGCCCCAGTTGACGGTACTTTTTTCGTGTTGATATTATGCGTTAGCTATTATTTCGGGGGGATAAACTAAGATACAGGTCGGGCACGATTTTTCGTTCCCCCCCATTTTTTTCCGGAGCGGATAATCGAATCCGAGGGATAGTCGGAATTTTAACCACGAAAACTTTTTATTTTACTTTTTCTGAATAAGAAAAGGGTATAAAATGCATCTGAGGCTCTCAGAGCCAAAGGGGTATAAGTGAAAAAATTGTCGATTTTGAGTTAATGATGCCAAATACAAATTCTCGAAAAATTTATGAAAAATTGCCAAACAAATCAATTTTAAAGCTTGTTTTCTCGAAATAACCCTTTTTGCACTTATACTAGGCTTACAAGATACTTTAAAAAAAAAAGCGGGAACTTTCACGAAAAAAGCGAGACTTTGCCTTAAAAAGCGGGCATACTGGAAACTCCTAAAAACATAATGTTTATGATCATTACCATACATATGTTTATGTTCCTTCAGTTAAAATAGTGCATAGAAAGTAATAAAATATGTATAAATGAGGTTTGTTTGAAAAATTGCATTCATAAGAAAAACTTTCATTTTTGTAAACTGCGAACAAATTAATCGAATGTGTTGTAGTTCAGAGTAATTTAAAATCCCAAATTTGAGAAAGTTTTAATTTTTTTAAACACCCTTTTTTATCATTTACCAAGTCTATTTAATTTAGCTGGTCCATGCATTCATTGCTCGATTCAAAATGTTTTTTGGCTCGTTAGTTCTGTTCTATTTTATCTAGAGTTAGACTTTTTCCTTAAACTGTACGTTCAGGGGATATTTATTTCGTTCATAAGAAAAATATAAACATCGCTGGAACGTGCTCAAAACAAACGCTTAACTGAACCCAATTGTTATAGTGATGCTAAGATAAGCTAGCCAGATTTCCCGGCCTTACACAGACTTGCCCGGATAAATATTTGACACAAAATTTAGCAAGAGTTTGGTCCGACCCGATTGCTCGCTTTTTGTATAAAAAATCCTGGATTTTGCACAGATTTATTCACTTTATTTCCAAAATTGAACAAAAATTGTAAATTGAGTTATTTTATTTTTTTATATTTGCGTCCAAAAACGATTTTTCTTCAGAAAGTTTAATCTAAATAATCATGAACAGTTTTTCGGAAGCCTAAAATACGATTCAAAGTATGCTGATGTGTTTTGATGTGAAAATAAAATTTCAAGTGAATTCTTTTTATTTATAATGAATAATTTCGTTGTTTTGCCTGGTTGTAAGATAATATTGCACGGATATTCTGGCAACCTTAAATGCTTAGAACTAAACGATTTATTAAATCTTGCTTTATCTAAACTTTGAAAAAAAACATGCTGCTGGTTTTGAGAAAAAAAGAAACGAAAAAAATATATTTGAATGATTTTCTGTGTTGTACCAATTAATTTATATTAAGGCAAAATTTTGGTTTTCCAATTTTAGTCAGTGAAACTTCATAAACGTGTTACTTATTAAATTTTAACAGCCTTATCAGTCATGTTCTTCAAGTAGGAACATTTCTAGTTTTCAAAATCATAAATGGATAAAAGAATATTAGAAAAAATGACAGAAGTTGAAATGATCTAGGAGAGATTCTATAAAAAGCGTTTTCAACAAGCATGAACCAACTATTTTTAAATGGTTGAATCGGAGAAGGTTGAGTCTTCCATAATAATTTTCTCAAGAAAAAGCGGAACATTTTGAGAAAAAGCGGGACGGCGAGACATTTCCTAAAAAAGCGGGACATGTCCCGCTTTTGCGGGACGGATGGCAACCCTAACTTATACCCCTTTGGCTCCAAGGGCCTCAACTTAAAAGTACATTCACATTACCGTTCATAACTCTATAGAAATGGGATGCATGCGCACTGAAATTTCAACTTTGAACTTTCATAAGATTTAACCCTGAATTTTTTTTCGTTCATATTTTTTTTCAAATGATGGTTCAAAAACAATTTTCTCACAATATTTGACATCTCTATGTGCGACTTGAGGTACATCAATTCTACTAAAATCGAATTTTTAGCAGTCGAACTGAAATATCTTAGAAATCACGCTACGCCCATTGTTGAAATTTTTAAAGTGAGTTTACAAACACAAAACTATCATGTGGTAATTTTTTTAAAATGTGTATCGGTTGAGTCAAAGATTACGCCCGCTACAATATTTCAGGTTTGGGTTGAAAATGCGATTTCTTTAGGATTTTTGACGATTGTTTACAAATGAATATAATACTTTCTAGCAAATCAATTTTGATAATTTTGTTTTTAATAAATAATCATGAAATTCTGATTTAAAACCATGAATAAATCATTTGTTTCATTTATCATTTATCATGATCATTCCAAAATTCTATAGAACTCGCAATTTTCAGTTCAAATGAAATATATTGTACCTCGCGTAACTATTGATTCAACTGATTGAGTTAATTAAAAAACTTTCGTGGAAATTGCAATTCAGATAGACAGATTATGACATTACACCTTTCAAGAAGAAGACGTTTAGATTGATGTGATGAATGATGAATGAAGAAATTATGGGTATTTTGAATCTTAATATTGACTCTTCATTCTAGGATAAGGTTGATAGATTTTTTTTTCTGCGAGTATTCGGGCAATATTTTATAAAAACCTGGCAAAATCCGGGCATTTGATTTCAAAATTGATGATCAAAATCCAGACATTTTCCGGGCAAATTTTGTCAAAACCTAGAGATTACTCCACAAAAATTTTTTTCATCAAAATTCATCGACAGATTTAAAATCGTATTTAAGGCTTCCTTTCATGATTATTTTTACGAAAATTGGTAAAAAAAACTCGTTTTGAAGGCATAAATAAAAAAAATTTGCAGCACAGTTTGTTTTTTTTTTTGTTTGATTTGCCAAGTAAAGTGAATAAATCCGGGCATTTTTCAATGAAATCCGGGCCGGACTTTTTCCAAATTATTTATTGAATATCCAGGCAAACCCGGATAAAACCGGGCAATCTGGCAATCCTATTCCATGATAACGATGATACATTTTTGAAAAAACGCGATTTTTTCGTCAATGTGGATCGCTAAATCAATATGATAAAAAAATGCAAAGAGATTAATTCGGATATCATCACTCAGACATAGCAAACCCGTTTGCCGAAATAGAAACAATCCAAGTTGTGGAAATTGCGTGGAAAATCTTGAACTTCAAGCGTAAATGTAATAATATGTTTAACAAAATTTGTTTCTTAAGCTGCAATAGCACTCCCTTTGAATCAAGAGCAAAATTGTTGTTTTTTTTTATTTATTTTCAATATTTTTAAAATTACGGAAAAAAGTGATCGGATAATCGAGTCAAAATACACTGAGGGACCGAATGTAAAAAAGGTCCTTAACAAAAAAAAAATACACTAATAATTGAATCGCGGATAATCGAGGCACCGGATTGTCGAGTCTACGTAGAATCGTAATTGTATATAACTTGTTACTTTATTGGGGGCAATATTAACTTTCAAAATATATAGTTTTGAGTTTATGTTGTTCTGAAAATTCGATATCATTTTTGTTTCTTCTGTGGTACCGAGCTTGCTAATGGTTTTTGTGCCAAGTTTTGAAAAGTACTTATGCGTTGAATTAATTGTTTTCTGATTCCAAAAGCCTATCTCTATCCAATTGCTAATAATTTTTTTGCCTAAGATACGAAGTTACGGTCTTCGACACAGATGTGCTTTGTTTGGCGGATGCTGCTACTAGCCGTATAATGTAACAATTAAAAAAATCGATCATGAATTGTAAATGGAAAAAATCACCTCGAACAGAAATCGAACTCTAGTCTTTTTATTACCTCTGCGACACCTTACCAATAGGCTAAATCGTCGGATATAAACTAGTCAATTTTAATTCGCTGCTAAATTCTACGGTAGAAAATGCTCATCGTGCCTCGATATACCTCGATCAACAAATTTAAGTAAAAACGTGTTTAAAATTGATAAAAGTGAAAAATCAAAAATGTTATGATGGTAAAATTGAGAAACAATGTGTACATCATGTTGCAGTGCGTACATTATAGATCAAGGTGATTTAAAGATCATAAGAGCTTATTTCGTGGTGCTCAAAAATTATAATATTTTCGTCACTTGAGAACCAAGCTAGTTTTTTTTAAATATCTCTGTAAAGATGATAAGGAGATTCCTTTTTTTTGTGAAAAATTAATACTATAGGAAGTACGAAACAAATCCTCATAAAAATTTATTTAAGAAAATACGTATTTTCATAGAAAAGAGTAGTGCTTATTATGCCCTGGGTGCTCGTTATGCCCTTATCTCCCCTAATTTAAATGTCATCATTTATTTCTGTGAATATTTTACCTCAAATCATGATGAACATTTAAAGGCTTAAGAATGCGATTTTCTCACTTTGTTTACTAAACAAAATATGTCTTCATAAGCCCTGTAAAATTTCAATGCATAATTTCATATTACATTTGATTCCAGATTTCTATTTCGAGGGATACTTTAACCCTTCGTTTCATGATTTTTTATTTTTCCTTTAAAATCAGTTTAAACAGTTGAAAATGATGAGTACATCAAGAAAAAAAATTAAAATAAAATACGATTTTTCCATTTTTCCATACATTAATTGTTGCAAATTTGTAACTTTATGAAACGAAGGGTTAAAGACAAAACTAAACGACTCAATTCTCAAACCAGCTGCCCGAACGAACGGCCTCGGCCAAAATTCGGCTGCTACAGGTGACAAAAGCAGGATTACTACGGGTTCCACCCCTTTTTTGCGGGACCCTCTCAATCGACCCATCCGAGACCCAAAAAGTTGAACATTCATCCCTCGTTCGATAGATAAAGTACACACAGTTGAAGCCGGCATGCAGTTAAATGCAGTAAAAGTTCTACACCGGTCGCCGCAATTGGTCTGGCATTGTTTTTTCAAGTGGTTCTCATTAGGATTATGAGGGGCAGTAGTCTAGTCATTTGCATCCCTCAAACAGGCAACAGAAACGTTTGATCTCCGGGAGACGAAACAGCACTTGGCACAAATGATTTTATTGCCTACCTCCATTTCGACGAATAAAGATACCGAACACTCAAGCTGGAAGCGTAAACGAGCGGGTAGCAGCCAGAAGGACAATGCACACGCATGCATCGATTGATCCTTGGTCCGGGAAAACCCCCATTCAGTGGGTCTCGGGAATGATTTTTTCGTCAACGAAGTAAACCTTGGAAATCCCCGACGGGATATCAATGTGAGATCGTTTTACCTGAGTACTATTGAATTTTGGGGGATGTGCTGATTTTTATGACGTAGGTATGGGAAGTTCTCTAAGGTTGCTAGAATGTTTTTGCAGTTTGCGGTAATGAGACGTTTCTTACGTTCGATCGGTTTGAAAAGAATGCTAATGCACTGCAGGTGTTTCGAGTACCTATACATTTTGCCAGGATTAGGAGAACTTTGATTTCATAACTAAGAATTTTGATTTTTTCAAAGAATTCTAAGTTCGGAACTTTAAAATTTGAAACTTGGATTAAAGGTTTCAGAATTGTATATTCACAGTTCAGATTTGGCTGTAAATAGTGTCCTAAAATCAGTTCAATGTTGGAAGCCCGAAGACAAATTGTTATTAGCACATTATTAGTTAAAACTAGTTCAAAATAAAAACACATTCTAAGCTGTTCTATTAGAGCAAGTTCACTGGTGTTGGGAAAAAGTGGAAGAAATTTTGACACTTACGGCACATTTTGAAAATTTTGCCATGCAAAAACATTTTCAAGATCTGTGGCCTTCTAGCACAGAGAACAGACGTACAAGCTCGAACATAAAATCGTCAAAAAAGTGTGTAAAATTTCAAATGCTATCACCAAAAAAATACGTTTGAAATCGACTACAAACAGTGCCATCTATTGCGCCGTTCAAAAGTCACAAATTAACTTTAAAGTGCCCAGTTTTCGAAAAGACGTAATCATATATAAACTCACAAAAAATCAAAAAGGGTGTTGGGATTTTTACACAAGTTTCGTGGGCTAGCTTGTACGTCTGTTCTCTGTGCTTCTAGTTTTATTACAACACGTGTTGTATTTTCGCATGCTGTGATGCAAAAATAGCAATATTTCTATCACATACGGCTGAAATAGAAACAGTGCTGTAAAAAAATACAACGCCCCAAAGTCTTGAAAATATTTGTGCATGGTAAAATTTTTAAAATGTCAAAATTTCTACCACTTTTTCTCAACACCAGTGAACTTGCTCTTAACAATTCCATTTTTCAATTTCAATCCAAACATTACCCAGCCTATTTCGGGTAAAAAAGTACAATAAGCCGTTTAGGGTTATATAGACCCGGACAACTATTTTTACTATATCTTTAAAACTACTGAACCGATTCTCATAGAGTATACCATAAAAAAAATTATAATTTTGGTGGTGTTTGAAAATTAAACTTAAAAATAAAGTGATCAAACTAGATGGGCTCATTCGAACAAAAGTTTTGAGCTTCCAAGATCAAATGCCTTAAAAGGGGTTATAAGAAAAACCAATGAAAACTATTGAGTTTTCTCTTGAAAACCATAGTTTTTTAATTGAATTATTAGCTATGCTAGCATTAATAGAACCCAGTTAAAATGATTGGTCGTGCCTTATGTATGTATGTATGTATGTATGTATGTATGTTTGTATGTATGTATGTATGTATGTATGTATGTATGTATGTATGTATGTATGTATGTATGTATGTATGTATGGTTCCCCCATCGGTAGCAAGGTCCATCCTATGTCTGTGTGGCTTGGCCTTCGAATTGCTTCTCAGGCTTCCACGGCCGATGGTTCGTCGAGGGAAGGCATCCAACCTTCAGAGACCTACAATGGTTGGCAATCCACTCCGCTTGCAAAAGTCTCTTCAGATTATCCCCAGATGCATTCCCTCTGGAATATATGATTATGTTTATACAATAAAACACATCTTACCTGTCGGCAACTTTTGGGATTCGAACCCAAAAGTTTTTCTTGCCGATACCGGGAATCGAACCCAGTACGCCTGGATTACCAGACTCGCGCCAGCCTATCCACAAGACCACCTCAGCGCACAAAATGATTAGTCATGCCTTATTTCGACAAAAACGAACCAAAATGTGTAGATTTCGTTTTCTTCAGTTATTCTGAGTGTCGTATTTGATTTCTATTAATATTGTTTCATAGTTTAATTTACATTTGGTGGGTAATTCTGCTTAGCATAACGAAAAGCGTATCTAATATTTGGTTCTGTATATTTGGAAATTAACATTGGATATTAGATTAATAATATGGTGACCAACGTTATCTCTTTTCCTTTCATAAATGATTTCAAGAACTCAATTAAAATTGGATGTTATCAAACAGAAAAGCTGTTTTTTAAAACGAAACTCCAATATTCTTATGGAAATATACATAGCTATAAAATCTTAGTTGAAAAATTTCGTTAGGAACAATTAAAATTGCTAGCTTTGGGCTGACAAACCTACTTAATTTCTATTTGAATCCATATCAATCAAAAGTTTCCCAATATTATTTCAGCAAAATGAGTTATCTCTGGCGTGAAATAGTTATTTTAACGACACTTCGACTTTAAGGTTGGTTTCTAATGACCACTAAAATATTAAAATCTTAAAATTTGGAAACATTCATTTGTTGCAGACATTTGGACGATTTTAAAATAGAATCAATTGGTAACTCTCAGCATGCTTCATGAATCTCAGCAAGGGCATAATCATCAGCACCATCTATGGGGGAAGTTTTTACTGAAGTAAATTTCAAGCACTGATAATCTGATATAACTCCCCTTCCGTACACCCAAAATACTCTGCACGTAGCGGCTACGTGAAAAGTTACATAATTTTTATCCAAATGATTTTCACGTAAATGCTACGAAAAAAATGCGTTAAGGCGTCCCTATAAGAATTCGTGCTTCATGGAACTCACCCACAACTTACGTGAATTTTTAGTACGTTCTACGCCGTGTATTTGTAAAAAGCTACTGGGAATATTTTTAGTATAAGAATGAAATTCATGTTGTTTTTACTTTTTATTTTCATTTAGTTTATTATGATAAAAAATAAAACCAAATTCAATTGAGAATAAATTTTATTTTCACACCAATTTTATCACTTTTCCTTCAATTCCTGCTGCTCGCTTGGTTTTTGGAATCCTGCGAAAATTTAAAAGTATGATTTAATTAAAAAAATATTATTGAAATAAAAAATAAATCACCTTTGTTGCGTTCATATGTTCTGTTGAATATATTTTCCGTACAGTCCAACTAAAAACGAGCGATCGTCACCAGGTTCAACGAAAGATGAGTTGTGTTCATTGCTAAAAGGGGATGAAAAACGAAAATAAATTCATGATTATCATAAGCATCATTATCACTTATCAAAAAGACAAAGCTGAATCCACAGTTCCATTAGACACAAAAATTTTACAACAGCTAACGAAATCAGTTGGCTGACAATTCCCTTTTCTAATAAGAATTTACAACCACACGCTTAAGACAAACGCACAAAACGGATTTAAATCATTCACTTAGACTTGACGTGAAATTCATGCAACAATTACGTGGAAGTAAAGTCGTTACTACCAGGGCTTCCGTTACACACTGTGTTTACTAAAAACACACGTAAAATCGATATTATGCAGCAAAATCATAGTTTACGTGAAAAATCCCGTAGAAAAAAATTCTTTATTCTTTTGGGTGTAGGAGAAAATTATTAATCGCCCAGAGCTCCTGGCGCCAACTAGCTCATTGTGGTGGATGCCCCCACTAGCTACGCCCATGCGCACATTCTATCGCGACGATCGAAGGTTCAGTCCTTTATGCTAACGCAAGCAAAAGGGAACAGTACTTCGATCGTCCGATATTTGTTTATGCTGACTACGCGTAAGCTACGTGTAGGTCGCCGCACAAATGTAGGCTTAAGAAATGGATAATAAAATCAATCTTAGTTAGACTCGCAACGAGACGAGTTCGTTTGCTCGAGATATCACTCCCCTTTTTTCCCTGAATAATTTGGGAAAATTCATCATCATTCCCTAAGCTTCGTTTCCCGATCGTGTAATTATACAAACAACTAAATTTCAACTTTTTTTTCGTAAATCATTTAATTTTCAATAGACAATTCGTATATATTTTACATTCTCATCTCATTTAGTTGAAATTTTAGTTTCTATGTATCGGATCAATTCCATTCGTATTGAAGAAGAGTGTTTTGAACTTTTGAACATTTAGGGGGAAGTGTTCCTAAATGCGCATGTTTGGTAATATGCGCATACAGCCGATAGACGATATGGCTAGAGATTCATCATATCTTATCAGTGCAGTTTGAGGGTAATACGCTTTTAACACATGGCATGAAAAAATTAAATTGTTATATAAAGTCGAAAAATTTTAAAAATTCAAACAAGATTTTTGTCAGTTTTGTTATAATATATTGAACTTTAATTATTGTGCGTACAGGTTATGTAAACAAAAATTTTAATGGGTTTTCTTTCTTATTCATCTGAAAATCGGGAATTCAACAAATTGAAGCTTTCGGCAAAGTTGTAGATGATAAGATATTGGAATAAGAGACAGTTTCTGAATGCCCATATCAAGGCAGGTTAAATGCCTATAACAAGAAAAATAGATTAGTCTTATAATTTTTTTACTTTCCATCATTTAAACATTAAATCTACGCTCAAATCACGATCTTACAGCGAAAAAAAAAGAACTTCATAATGATCCGATAAAAATACAATATGAACAAAATATTACCATGAAATATGGCCATATGGCATACTTAACTATGTTTCATGCAAAAGAACTAGTGGTGTAAAAAATTTCACCAAAATTTCAGCATTGACGTATGCTTAACATCCGTTTCTACCATTTTCAATTAAATAATTTCAAAATATTGCAAGTGTAAATGAAATATAGCTTAAAACATAAATATGCGCATTTAGCCCGCCGGTTTCGGAAATCGGTTATTTTGACTTCTTTTATTATAAATTTATTTTCACAAAAACTGTAAGAGATATTAACAGAAAAATTGCTCTTACGTATAGAAAACAGATGTCCGCTCATATGCATATAGTTTTCAGACTCCTTTCTATTGGAATGTGGGAGAAAATGAGTGCTTTCCTTAATATGCGCATATAGCCCGCCTCTCCCCTAATCCAAAGGGGAAAACCGAGGAAATTCAGATAATCTAAAGAGTATAAAGGGTGTTCACGATGAAATTGCCACACTATGAAATTGCTTTTTAACAGTTGAGTAGAATTTAATGAAAATTTGGGTGGATACAATTCATAGTGCATTATTTACATCTTGCAAGTTTTAAAGTCCTGTATGTATGTATGTTGGTAATCCACCATGGGTGCACGGATTCACCGCAGTTTCTGCCAAAGTGCATACTTTTAGATTATTAAGTTCGACAAATCTTCAATGCAACGCGTACACCATACCCGGACCCCATGGCTTCGTATGAACTGTTATGTAGTGAATGTATTGTGTTGATGTAGGTATATTTTGGAAGAACGAATCAATCAGGTGGGCTAGTTTACTTACAGGTATTCCGGCATCCGTGTATATACCTCTCCAGCTGGCAACTGATTGAACATTCCAATTATATAGTCAGTTATAGAATGAAACACATCTTACCTGTCGGCCGCTTATGGGATTCGAACCCAAAAGTTTTTCTTGCCGATACCGGGAATCGAACTCTTGCAAGTTTTAAAGTCCTGTGATCAAAACACGCGGCAATGGAGTCAAAATAACAGCTCATGCGTGATCGAATCTTGCGCATTCATCACGAGAACAAGGTTATCTCGCATCAATCCATTGCTTAAACGCTGGGAATCGCGAATTCCATGGAGTCGCGAGTGATTAAGCGGTTCGAGGAACGATTGACCACCGATCGGAAGCCCAGAAGTGAAGGAAAAAGTATCACGTACAGCACAAAAAAACACAACCGAGTAGTTGGTGTGCGGCCCAGTCCCAACTAGAGAAGGCTCGGGGGATCTTACTTATAGTCAACAACGAAGAAGATTTCAGGGTGTTTCAAAATGAAATAAATATTTTTTACAAATGGTGCAGTAAAAGTCTTCTTGAACTAAACGTGAAAAAATGTTCACATATTGTATTTACGAGGAAAAAATATCCGTCATATGAAATTGTTACATTAGGAAATGAGCCTGTGGAGAGAATCAATAAGATAAGAGATCTAGGTATTATATTGGACTCAAAACTTACCTTTGTAGATCACTATAACTCAATAATTCAAAAATCAAATAGTATGCTTGGCTTTATAAAACGTTTTAGTTATAATTTTCAAGACCCATATACATTAAAAACATTGTACACAGCTTATGTCCGATCCATACTTGAATACTGCAGCGTTGTTTGGTCCCCCTTTCAAATTTCTCATAAAAACCGTTTAGAATCCATTCAGAAACAATTTGTTCTATTTGCTTTACGAAATCTAGGATGGTCTCAGAGCCAATTACCAAGCTACGAATCACGCTGTTTACTAATAAATATTGAACCATTAAGTGTTAGAAGAGAATTTGCTGCAATCTCCTTTGTAAACGACATAATTAGTCAGCGTGTTCAATCTACTTATCTACTAAATCAGTTAAACTTTTATTGTCCACGCAGAAAAAGACCGGGGGTTGGTTTCAACAAAACGTTTTGTTGTTTTTTTTTATAAAATCTACGCAGAATTTTGAGTAGTTCTCATAAAAAAATCCAATTAAAATAAACCTCTAGGTTTAGTTTTTTCAACTCAACTCGATTTTTCAAAACAAAATACTACACTAGAGTAAATTTTCGATTCGTTTAAATAATTTGATTTTATTATTTTCCAATAATGGTTTTATTGAAATTACACTAACAATATTTTTCACTCAATAATGCTTAGAACAAATTCAAATGAAAAAGTGCATTGTTGGCAACATTGGTGTAGAGATATTGTAAAAAAAACGGAAGAAGTCGATTTGTCTTGTCGTCCATTTTGTGATAAGCCGCGTTAATTTTTTTCGGTCGTGTAATGTAGATGGTGAATTTGTAAATTTGTGAAATTGTCTGGTTTTAAGCGTTTTAAGGTAAGTCTAAAGTAACTGTCCAAGTCTTCTGAGTTGAGAGAGTGAAGTTTAAAAGAATGTCGAGCTTTACCTGAAGAAAAATGAGTTGTAAATATGACTTTGCTATCGGGAGCTCTTTTGCCTGAGGGTAACGTATTTTGTTGTAATTTTTCAGATAAAACACATTTAACATGAATTCTAAAGTGCAAATCCTCGAGATTCAAAATCTCGATTTAGATCTATATCGATTGCTCCGGTCTTTTGGGATGTCCGATGAGGGCATAACCATTGTTATGGGTAATCCATATTATTAGGTTAAATATTTTTGATAATTTTACACTTAATTTTTTCCCTACAGATAGCAAATACGACATTCAAAGTTTAAAGCAAATTGAGCGCCATAAACTGGAAGGTTTGTTACCTTCACCGTACGATTTAGATCGGGTCAAATGCATCCGAGGTCTGAACCGATGGAGAATTTCCCAGGTAAATGATAAGTTTGATTTTTAACATCCACAGGATTAATTAACATTATCACTATTACTATTTAACAACATTGATCGGTTTCCGATTCCATTTTATCATGTGAAATTTAGTTTCACAACTTTATTCTAACCTGAAACCTATATTGAAATTTCAAATCGCATTTTAATTTACTAAGTTTATCGTTCTTGTTTTATTCATGTTTGCGTTAGGAATTGACACCATTCTCGCAAAATGACTACAAATCGGATGAGCTAGATTTTGAGGATACCGAGAGTACAGGAGCTTTCCTCGCAACAGATGGTTCTCCAATCCAAACACAAACAGTGAGTGGTTTCAACTTGTATTTTTCAGCCTACACATTTACAGTACATCTCTTCCAGAAATTCAACTATTCGAACAATTTAAGTGCCTTGGAATACATTGAACTGGACTTGGAGGCATCTGGAACTCCAGTCGACGAGGTATCGGTCGATCTCATACCAGGATCATCAGTAATAAAAAAATCGCTGGTAAGACATTAATTTTATTTTCATTGTGTTATAACGATTTCTAATATTCTTGGTAGATAACACCTTCACATTTACATAATTTGAATGGAAATTCTGAAATAATTTTTATATTTCTTAAATTTTCGGATTTCATAGGACTTAACAGAAACGTCAGGTTGCGGCACCTTGGAAAACTCTAGTTTAATAGAAGTGCCTTTGCCTAGAAGTAAATTTTCGGCAACATATTTCATAAATAAGTCCGATAAAGCCAAACAAGTTATCGATGCGTATCGCAAGACGAAGTATCTCCCAAAGGATCATAAAAAAATTATCACGCACATCGTGGTAGATGAATTCAAAGATAAATTTGGAAAACTAACTAGGCAGGAGCTAGCGGATCGCTCTTTGGAGCTCTACAAAATATTTCCAACTGAGCCTAAGGTATGTCATTTAAAAATTTTGATTGGAATCTTTAATACCAAATCAGAATATGAGACCAAAACTCCGTCTCACAATTTTCCCTTTTTCTTAAACTGCAATTTGAAACGATAAATATTAATTTCATTCTGATAAATTAAACATCTGACAAGCATGTTAAGCTGGAAACCCTCTGATATCGAACATTTTCAAGTTTTTGCTTGCTAGTGTAAATTTTTCAAAATTTAGAGAATCAACTCAAATGATAAAACATTAAGCCAATATGAAGCTCCGATCTCTGGGACTTTCCAATTGCTCCAAAAAGTTTTACTAAACGTCTCCGGACAGCAAAAGAAGTTTAAAAAAAAGTAAAATCGAGCTTTGAGACAAAGAGTGATAGCTGAAAATAACCAAACGGAATTTTAAATGATTAATACCGAAACCGATAGCGAGCTGCTTTTGCTGTTCAGTACTTCCTCGTTAATCGGACGTTTTTAATAGGACATGCCCGGCAATCGTAGGTTTTTTTCGACGTTTTTTGAATACATTACTTTTATTGGAATATTCTTAATTCTTATAAGTAAATGCAATACAATTAATAGGCAATATATTGCTAGGATGAAAGTCCTCAATACCGGTTTTGACACAAACAATATACCGAATACCGGTATTACCATCCCTAGCCAAGTTCTCCAGCGTTGAACAAGTTGGATCATATGTTTTGGTAAATAATTAACAAAAAGTTTGAAGTTTTTGTATTTTGTTGTTCAATGTTGGAACAGGTTTTGTGTTGCTTGTGTGCCGAAAGAATAATATGGACAAACTATTAGGTGAGTAGTCTTAAATGTATATTTATATTGATTGTGAAAATTAATTTTGTGTAACTCCTGCAATAGGCTGTACATGAACTCATCTGGGCCGTTTAAACGCACAAAATAGGTGAACTCCGACTGGATTACATTTTCCATGCTCGCGTATTTTGGAAAGAAGACATGTCGTGTACTTAATCAAGGACCTCTTGTTTATTGTGTAGCTGAATATGTGCATGTTTCAGAATGCACTGTACTCTAAAAAGCAGATCGACGAAGGTGCATCGAAGAGATTTTCGCTGTAAGTTTTACTTTATTTAAATTTACTCAGTTCAAATATTTTCATGATAAGGTTGTATCACGTTAACCAGAATACCATTTTCCGGATGCATGATATTCCGGACTGCCAAAGGAGGGTTGCCACTAGCAACATGGATTTGCGAAACTTATTTGATTTGGATTTGAAAAACAGATTTGTGTCGCTCCCTGCATTCTCGATATTTGTTAATAACTTGTCGTCCGGTTAGTCGTTCACTCCCGATAATGGCACCCCCGTAAATTAAAATCTTGTTCAATTTGGTAATTTTAAATATCATAGTTTGTCGGAAAATGGAATTCCGACGAACGTGGCACAACCTCATAAAAAGATTCCCTTTATAAGTTTGAATTACTTTTCAGGTTTTCGGAAAGGTCAGTGAAGCATGAAGGTTCAGTCTTAGGATCGGCAAGATGTTCATGTGAGACGGCCACTAGCAATACATAAGCCAGGATTATGGCGAAATTTTGTCGATAAGATGATTCCTCAAATTCAACTCACTGATATTGACAGTATGAGGTAATGCAAAGTTTCCCCCGAAGCAAAACAAGACATCAATTTTGAAAACCCGGTTACCGGAAACGCCACAGTGGGGAAAGTGTGAAAAATAGCCATTTGAAAATCATTCGCATGCATAAACTTGTTTAACGTCGGTGTGTTTGTAATCAAATTCAGAGTTGTTTCAACAATTTAACGAACGCAAAGTATTTGAGAACAAATAATGCGTTTTTAAACCAACATCCTAGGTGCAGTAGCGTAACACCAGAGGACTTTTAAAAATGATACATATTGGCTTAAAAAATAAAAGATATAGATTCGGAAACTGCTGAACCGATTTGCTCGAAACTGGGCTGATGGAGACTTTTAAGGACGGGGAAGGTTCCTGTAATAGTTTTACCACGTTTTACTACCCTTCCCTCACTTGAACAAGGGAATGTATTCAATACCTTCCCTCCTTCAGTGAAGATTAAGGCTTTCACAAAAGAAAATCGAGAGCTGATCATGCAAACCAAAGTTGCATACGATGGTATTTGGGTATATCCCACACCTACCACCACCACTAACAACAAATGTTTATTGAGTCTCCTCACTCTGTCCAGTGTGGGGTGATCGATGGACGGGGAGGGGGATGGGGGTCTAAGTTTACTATACTTATTTTTGAATAACTCGCGAAATTTTCAAACCGTCGGATTAGATCGATGGAAATTTCCTAAAAGTAAAACATTTTACTACATAAATGTACCCTTAGGAATAGTTGGTATTTTTGGAGGTTAATATTTTGTTTCATGAGTGAACTGATCAATTATACTCAACTGAAATTTTATCTTCAATAAAATGTCGCAGGTTCTACCAAGTTTTTCGAAAGGATCAAGACATGCCACAAGTTTTCCGACAATCCGGTAGATCTGCGACACATCGTAGCAACTAAATACACTTTTTTAACTAGCTACGACCAAGGCCTCGTTTTATTAGAAAAAAAATCTAAGGCCAGTAGATTTCGAAAAACACTAATTGAGGTCAAGTGAGCTTTCCACGATCTATAGATACATTAGTAATTGAATCGAACATGTAGGTTAGTGGAAGAGGAATGGAAGAGTTTCTCTTCTATTAGCTGTTAGTAAGGAACCAAATATTCATCTACCTATAGGTACTGTATATAGTTTCGTTCATAATTTTATAGAAACGGGACGCATGCTTCGAGTTTCAACTATCGTAACTTTTTACTCAGATGAAATTTTTTATAAAATATCCACTGTAAGATAAATCAACCGATTACAATATTCTAGGGTTGAACCTAAAAAAAAAAATTATATAATGTTAGCATACGAAAACCATATTTTTTATTCAAAACCAGTAAAACTGTTTCAATCAAAAACTCTTTCTGATTTATGGTGGAAAATATATTGTCCCCATGAATCGTCCAAAATTCTGAAATAATCGTATTTTTCAATTCAACGGTAGCTTTTCACCCCTTTCATGAAAATTTTCAACAACTTTAGACATGGTAGGTAGCTTTAAATTACAACAATCACTCTGCAATATTTCCATATTAGGCGTTGCGTGGTTTCTGAGATATTGCAGTTTGAATGGCAAAAGTTCAAAAAGTCATACGCAGAAAATTTGAGTAAAAAGTTATGGAAGTTGAAAGTCGAAGTGACACTGACCGTGCTTCCGATTTCTATACCATTATGATCAGTACTGTACGTACTACCTTAACGATTAACGACTACGGACGGACTTTAAAAATTTTCATGTAAAACATTATCAAATTCTTATATACAATATACACACAAATATATCACTAAATAAGCAGAAATAAACAATATTTCAAAACTTTTTTTTCAGTACACATGGTTTCGCCCAACGTTCGAAGTCAAAGCAGATGGAACGAAACGACATATAGGGAAGTACGCTAAAGGAACTCTATACGATCGCAACGTGAACTATAAACCCATTGCTACTCAGAATCGTCGTTTGAATATCATCAAACCCGTCGAACCAATCGTCATTTGTAGAAGGGTTTTTACTCCAGCTATAAGTAAAAATGATTATTCCTATTCTTTAATTTCGATTGAACATTTTTTTGTTTTTTTTTTTTTCAGAGGAGGCATACAAAGAAACCAAATTATGGTTTCGCCACCACGAAGAAGACTGGGAACAGCTCAAAACTAGATGGATTAGCTCCAGTGACATACGAACTTACGAAATATTAAACAAACCTGAAAGAACCATCGAAGATATTTTATACGAATATCCCATTTTGAGGAATCCACAAGCTTATGGATTAATTCAAATTGATTTTCAATTTCGATTTCCCAACAAAGAAGAATTGTTGTTTCAGACGTGGCCTGGTATAATAAAAAAACTGTATTCAGTATTCGAAGTTGACGTTCTTGATAATGGAGGTAAAAGCCTTCTAAGGATTCTCGAAAAGGAAACTATCAGCGATGGTAAATATTCAAATCATCAGCTTGCCAATAAAAAACTAACAATAACAAAGTTTTTACAGACAGTCGTGATTGCATCATTTTCACGCTTCTAACATACCTTCTACCCAGTCCCATGGTATGTTTGAAAAAAGGTTTAAAGCGTTGGCGGCCGACATTCGCAGAAACAAGAGAAGCGTATTTAATGTTTCTCACCGATCTCTCGGAGGTTGAAGGGTACATTGAAAGATTGTCAACACGCTACCAACAGAGGAATCTCCAGCCGAAACCGCTTCTGATAGCAGTTGGCCCCAGCATCAGTTGCTGCTTGAAATTTATTGTTTATTTTCAAGAAACGTATTACGAATTTCGAACATTTCTGAAGGCGTTAGACATCTGCTATAAACTTTTCAAAACGTATGGATTGAATTTCCCGGAAGAAGCTTCTGGACCCTGGAATTTTTTGGACCATTGCATTTATGATTTCGAGGTGAATTCCATTCCGTGGGAATCGAAAATAATCTCGTTGAAGCAATATCTTCAAAATTAATTAAAATGATTCGTTGCATTGTAAAAAATTGTCGGTGGGTGTCGAACACCTTCGATTTACTATTAAATCACGTGAAACGTATGCATTACAATTTAAATTTATATCAATGTAACTACAGCGATTGCGATAGATCTTTTGGCAATTTCCGTACTTTTCGAGATCATTATAAAAAACACTATGGATTGCATGTTGCATTTGAAATTAATAGGAAAAACTGCAACATTGTAGAAGATGTTGAGGAGTGCGGTAACGAAAACCATGGCAAAAGCAATGAAAGATTTCTTCAAAGTGGAAGGAATTACAATACGAAGAATAATAAAGATGTTGATATCGATGAACTGACAAAACAAATGCAAAGATCGAGTATAAACTTTTATTTGAAATGGTCAAGCAAAGAGAGCGTACCCAGAAAACTGGTTTTAGATTTACAAAAAGATATTGAAACTTATTTCATCAAACCAATGGAGACAACAGTTTTGTGTTTAGCAGATGGAGGAAACTTATCTGAAGATTTAAAGACCATTTTACTGAGGGTTCTGCAATCCGGAATTCAGGAATCGGAATATAAGTTTCTTCAGCGACTAAAAGTACTAGATGTTTACGAAGATCCTATTGTGTTCACAATCAGCAATCAACTCAAACCTGGAGTAAGGAGCAACGTTCAAAAAATGGTAAGAAAATGTTTGAAATTTTGTCTGACTAGAAAATTATTTCAGATTTTGTTTCAGATATAGACTTCTGATTTCTATTTTAGATTCAGGATTCTGATTCATATACAGATTTCTGACAGAGCTATCTGATTTATATTTCGGGTTCATATCTCAGATTAAGACTCAGATTTATATTTCAAATTTCAGAAATCAGATACAGATTTGAGATTCGAAATCTAAGTTCAGATTTACGATGTCAGATTCAAATTTAAGAACCAGATTAAGATAAAGATTATTTATTAAGATTTCTGTTTCTGAATCCAGTTTCAGATTTTTGTTTCAGATTCAGATTTCAGATTCAGATTTCTGGTTCGGATTTCTGTTTTAGATTCCATATTAAATATTAGACTTCATATCCAGATTTAAGACTCCAGATTCAGATTTTTGATTCAAATTTCTAATAGAGACTTGTAATTTAAGATTCAGATTCCGAATTTAAATTTCAGATTTTCGTTTTAAATTATATATCAGATTTTTGTTTCAAATTTTAGTTTCGTATTTCAGATTCCGGATTTTAGATTGTTTCCGATTTCAATTTCGAAATACATATTTAGATTTGAGATTCAGACTTCAGCTTTCAGATTCGGACATTCGATTCAGATTTGGATTTCGGGTTAAGATTTCAAAATTCATATTCTTGATTAGGAGCATAAATTTGCATAGATTTGGATTCAAATTTAAGACCTCAGATTCAGACTTAAACTTTCAAATTCAGATTTCAGATTCAGCTTTTTCATTTTCTGTTGGTGTTCTGATTCGATTGATTACTTCAATTTCAGTTTCAGTCTTAACATTTTGATTTCGTATTTCGATTTCTGATGATCGATTACTGAATCATATTTATGCTTCAGATTCCATCAGATTTAGACGTCAGCTTTCGGATTCAGATTCAGATTTAGGGATCAAAATTCAGATTCAGATTTTATATTCAGTTTACAGCTTTCAAATAAAAATTTCGCATTCAGATTTAAGATTCAGATTCCGCCTTGGGATTCAGATACTGGCTTTGTATTCAGACTTAATAATTCTGATTCAGGTTTCTTATGAGGATTTCTCATTCAGATTTAAGATTAACAACAGGTTTAGTTTCTTTACCTTTTAAGATTAAGATTAATTTTTGTTGCATTTAATGTTTAAATAAATCAATATTCGTATATTTACTGTTCTTTCTGCATTTTTCTCATGAATATTTTTCTCTTATTTCTATTTTATTAGGTTTGTGATCTTGCTCAAGGTGTTCTTCTTCCTATTAAATTCCATTTAACAAAGTATTTGGAATCTCCTAACATGATGGATTTAATTCTGCGATCCATTACTCCTTCGGACGATTCTGTTATCAGGAGTGTCATCGACGGCACCGAGTGGAAACAAAAAATTAAGAGATTCGAGTCGGGCATCATTTTACCTCTAAATATTTTCACGGATGACTTCAACTTGTCCGACACTGCTTCTACTCACAGTAAAAACACGTCTATATGCGGAATTTATTACAACATCCCGTGTCTCCCGACTTATGTTTTGTCAAAGTTATCAAACACTTTAACGGCCGGTTTTGTCAAAACTTTAGACAAAAAACATTTTGATATTGACATGATTTTTGCGAAACTAATTGATGTTCTTAAAGATTTGGAAATCAATGGCTTAGAAGTTTGTTATAAAGGGTCGAAGTTGAAAGTTTATTTTGTTGTCGCATTAATTCTAGGAGATAATTTAGCCCTTAATGGAATTACAGGATTTGTTGAAAGTTTTAGATCAAATTATTTTTGCAGAGTCTGCAAAAGGACAAGAAAACAAACAGAAGTCGATTGCGTCCAAATAGATTCAGAACTAAGAACAAAGCAAAACTACGAAAGCGATTTGCAGCAATCAGATGTTTCTGAAACAGGATTGAAATCAGAATGTATTTTCAATAGACTACCTTCATTTCACGTAACTGAAAATTTTGTTTTCGATATCATGCATGATATCCTCGAAGGAGCCTTACTATACGGTCTTCAACACGCGTTGCATTATTTCATTTATGTAAAAAACTATTTTACTATCCATGAATTGAACTATAGGAAAAATGTGTTTGTTTTCGGAAAGCTAAGTTCAGGAAATATAGTAGGAGATTTTACGGAAAGAAAAATTAAAAGCAAAGAATTAAAACTAACTGCTAGTGAGGCAAAAGTATTTACTCAGTTCTTGCCACTGATAGTCGGAGAAAAAATTCCACTATCTGATCCTGTTTGGGATTACTTAAAAGTTCTATTAAATATTTTGCACATTGTTTTGTTGGACGAAATTCCAATTGATTTAATCAATCCATTGAAAACTTTAGTTGAAGAGCATCATTGTAAATACAAAGAATTGTTTTTTGATACACTAAAACCTAAGCATCATTTCATGACCCATTACCCAACAGCTGTATTAAAAACCGGTACTCTTAGATTGAATTGGTGCATGAGGTATGAGGCTAAACATACGGAGCCTAAACAATATGCAAGGGTTAATAATAATAAAAGTAACTTATGTTTATCTTTAGCCATTAAGTCTAATTTGAAATTTGTTTACCATCTAACAAATCAAAACTTCATAGCACCCAGGTTAACAATTGGAAAAAGAAATGAAGTTGATAATAACCTGACCAATAATCAAAAATTCCTAGAATTAGTTACAGGATTAACATCAATTGATGTGAATTTCATAGATAGTTTTTCGATATACGAGTGGAGCTTCGAGAAAGGTACCTTTATAAGCATAAAATTCAAAAGGATTATGATTATCTGTAAAATTGTAGAAATTTTAAGCACAGCAGATCAGCAAATTTTTTTAAAAGGTATTCATTTTCAAAGCGTCTATTTCGACACACACCTTCAATCTTATCACGTTATTCCTGGACAAAACATAATAATTAAAAACGTTGAAAAACTACAAATCAATCCAATTAACCTGCATATGTTAAATGAAAAATTATACTTAAGAAAATGTTATTTTTACGAATTAAATAATTTAATGGTAGATTTCGTACATATAGAATAAAAATCATATATCTATTGAAATGCTGTATAATTTCCAAGCTATGTAATAATTAAAAAACTAAAAAACGTGCCACTTAAGTTAATTCGTCCATCCGAAATTCAAAGAACAAATCAGAATTAGTTTATTAAAGGTCGCATGAGCCAGAAATGTGAGTTTAAAGATGCTTTTGGTATTTTAAATTTCTTTAATTTTTATTCGAATAGTAGATGTATTCGGCTTGAACAGCTGGCAAGTTTACACTTCTTTAGTAGGAAATAAGCTCGTAAACTCAACGTTGGCTCATACGGCCTTTGAAAACTAATTCTAAAATCGATTTTGTCTCCCAAATCCATGTATAAACAAATAACTAGAAAGAAATTATGATTTTGAATATAAAACAGAGCTGTTTAGATGCAAATATTTATTATTAATTTGATTATTTTATTGTTAATTTTGAGAAAATCACATGGGTTCGTTTTGAATTAAAATAATGTTATTGGCTTTAATCCGTAAATATTTTATAAATCTTAAAAAAAATCGATTGTTTAAAATTCATTCGTATTTTCTATTTCCATAAAAAAGAAATTTATTTTTAAATCGCGAAAATTTTGTTGTTTTGGTACACAATAAAATTCATTTCCACAAAACAGCGTTAATAATCTCAATAAAAACACTGAGATTGCATCCACCAATATTTTTGACTAAAATTAACGCAAAATATATTTGTGCTTTTTCCCAACCAAAATTTTTATTATTTTCGATCAAATTCTTATCAATTTTAAAATAAATTTTTCTGCGTGTCCGAGTCGCCAGTTGAGAACCAGAAATCTGTTTATTTTAACCTCTGCTCGAACTGATTATGGTAAAAATAGTCCAATCAATTGTCTAATGCAGAATTATAATAAAAACTACCAGAACATAGATTTTACTATGTCTAAACAGCAGCTAAAAAGTGCTTTTTACGGCGACAGGCACTTAAGAACCTAATATTGTAGTATTTAAAGTAATATTAAGATTGTACTACTAGTTTTAAGAATATATATGTAGCCTACGATGTTTGGTGAAATAAATAAATAAACCTCGCTATGTATTCCGGTATTCCGACGAGCGCTGTCCCTGAGGTCCGGCTTGCGCGGGGTGCCGCTCGAACTCGCTGGGTGTGTGAGCGAGAGGTCGATTGACGCATGGCGATAGATAAGGATGGCGAGAAGGATGGATGATGACATACTGGAGGATAGTCGATGTTCATGTTGGGTTACCGTGTAAACGCTTAAGTTATCTACACAATTAGGAGGGTATCCATATATAGCGCTACACAGTTTGGTCCTTCAACCGGAACCCAAACGCCTCCGTTCGGGATGTGGCTAAGATGCTGCACCTAAGCCGAAGTTTTGTCCAGAAGGCCAAATCTAAGGCTGGGCTTCGAACGCTCAAGGTACAAAAGGCACCTTATCGCGACGGGAAGCAGAACAAGTCCGCCAAAACTCGTGCCAGGAAGTTGTACCTCAACATTCTGACGAAAGTTGAATGCTGCATCATGGACGACGAAACATATGTGAAGGTCTTAAAGGTCCCCGGCAACCTGTTTTTCACGGCCAAGGATAAGTTCAGCGTTCCGGAGCATGTCCGCAGACAGAAGATGTCCAAATTTGCGAAGAAATTCCTGGTTTGGCAAGCCTATGACCCAGGACACGATGAACGGACAGGTGTATATGAAAGAGTGCCTCCAGAAACGGCTGCTTCCTTTCCCGAAGGCCCACAACGTCCCAACAATCTTCTGACCGGATTTGGCCTCATCGTGTCCCGATTAATGGTGCTTATACTACCCCAGTGGAGGTTCTCAATATCCCCCTACAGCAGGGAACGGGGAACTTTTTGGACCATTACCCCAAAACATTTTTATTTGAGTTGATATTACCCCATGACAAAGAGCAAAAAAAAAGTATCCGTAAACTCTAAGCGAGCTCTCTGAATGCCTCAGGGGAGGAAATGAAAATATACACTTTTCACTCACAAAATATTCACTGTTACCCCCAAGAATTTCACTTTTACCCCATTTGGGGTAATTTACCCCGGTTCCCCGACCGCTACCCTACAGTGACCGATTTTTAGCCTTTGGCTGCACTTTGAATTGCAAATTTAAAATGCATTTTAAAAGGATTTATCTTCTTTTTCATGTTTAAGCCGTTTAGGAAATAGGCTATTATAGTGTCACTGAACACGAATAAATGAAGTAAATAACTCACATATGATAACTGTTAATGGTTAAACTAGTGTCCTTCTTATGGGTGCCACTCTGCCTATATCTCCCCTACTGTAGAAATTTATAAGGATTCAATATGAACTAAATTTTAACAAAAAAAAAGTTCTATATTTTTTGGTAAAATCCGAGAATCTTCAGTGCGAAATCGTTTGATAGTAAAAAATCCTTATCCTGTGTTATGCCAAATAGTAGGCTGTACCTACATTTTAATCGCTTGAGTTAGTACTGTTAAATTTGCTCAGTTTGAGACAAAATTTTCTCACCAGGAACAGTGGAAGAAAATCATAATAATCTGGAAATTATTAAAAACAGGTTCTTTACGAAACATATATGAAAATGAATGATTAAATTTATTTAAAAAAATCCTAAATTTTGACTAGTTTTTGCTATAAAAACGGCTACTGGTCAAATAGATGAAATTAAATTGTTTTTCAATTCATATTGCATGATTGTCCAACTTTCTATTTCATGAAAAATAATTTTAAATTTTTTTAACAATTTTTATTATTATTGTTTTTTTCATAATACTAACGATTTTTCCTATCACAAAACAGTTAAATATATTTACATCCATCATCCCAGCAAAGAAACTAGTTAACGATTCGGGTGCGTTTAACATTGTTTTTCTCCACTTAGTTTGTCCCATTCCAGAGGAAATATGATTTCTAGAAACATTTTTTTCTAATAAATGCCTTCATGTGTACCTTTAAGAAACTAGATACTTAAAATTCGATAAAATAATAACTTTAACATTCTTACATACAAAGTCCATCCATACAAATGTGGAACAGATCAAATGTTCTGAGGGATCTCAAAATCAAATATCAGCATGAAAAAAAGATCCTCCCGCTGCAATTCATTCCATTTCACTATCGAGATTCAATCTCACTTCCTCCAGTCAACGTTCTGGACTTTCAGCTCAATACCTCCCAGCTACCGTATGTACAGGACCGAAAGCAACTTTCCGGCTCGGTAATTAAATGAAGCTGTCAAGTAGGGCCAAAACAATCGTGCGATATAAACAACATTGCCGCATTTATGTTCCTACCAAACAACCAAACGGGCTGTTAATTTCGTTTTAAACGGCCGGAAGCTTCCGAAATTGAACGCACACGTTCGGGAGTTTTTTTTTTGCCTTACTATTTTTTGTCGGACCGTTTTAAGTAGCGACGAGAATGAAATAAAAAGAGTCACTCTCATTAAACGAGTCATTTGCCAGGGCTTATGCCGGCAAGGATTAAAAACATTCAATTACAGACCAATGCTTCGGGGAAGTTGTAATTTTTCTCTCTTTTAAAGCCAGGGTAGAAGAACATATATTTTCTCCAAATAGTTCCTTCATGAAATATTTGAATGTAGAAAAAGTGAAAATGGCGCAAATAATTAAAAGTCAATAGGATTTTTTCCTTTTTCTGTTTGGAACTCGTCAAGAACTTTTCATGATTTTGGTAATGCTCTCTTCAGAGATTCTTCATATTATCTTCTCAGTGACGAACGAGAATAGTTATAATTTTTTTTTTAATGAAATCATACGTTCAAACGAAGGCACACTAGAAATTTTTTTTACGATCTCCTACTTGAGATGAGACAAAAACATAGCACAAAGCCTAGATTTTTTTTTCGGGACCTACAATGTAGGCATATGAACATATCCCAAGTAACACAGATCAAGCCAATTGGCCTTTTTGAGTTTTAATATTGTTTTATGAAGACTTTTCGATGGCATCCAATTTTTAAAACGGTTTTTTTGTAACATATGAAATGCTTCATTTATCGTATGTTTTTAAAGAGCCCTGAAAGTTTTGCTTAAACTTAAATAAAACACTATCTTAAGAGTGTTGTAAAAGAGGTGCAAAAGTATTGCTGAAGATTCAATAAAACACAAACTTTCCTCATTTTATTAGAGCTTTGTTACCAGATTTAATAATGCGCTCAATGCGCTTTTAAAACTAGCGTTCAAGCCAAGTTGAAAAACTATTTTATTGGAACATTGGATGTAGGCATTATAAAACTAAGTGACAGATGATTTGACAATCGAGAAGAACGTATACACGCTTAAACTTTGTAAGATTTCCTTACCACCCCACCGACGTTTATGGGACTCCCTTTGTTCGGCCTCAGGGCGGCACGCTTACACAAAACCAATATCGCAGGGAATGCCACTACATCCACAGAAAAAACCCCAAAAGTTGCACTTCTCAATACGTCTGTGGTTAATACAGAAGTGAGCCAGCACCAGGAAGCCGCCTTTGACCGGCCTTGACCCGAGCGGCCAGGTCGTTGCTCTCTTCGCGCTCGTCTTTGCGTCGGGGCGTCTCTGTCGTTCGGCTTGGTTACCAACAGCCTCGGCTACTACGGTTGACCCTCTGATTGTGGAGTGCTGAAGCTTGATGTGTGCGGAGGCTTGTGGCGCTGTCGGCGCATTGAAGGCTTTTTTTGGGGAAAAACTTTGCACATAGTCACAATCACTGCGATATAATGCTGAAACCTACTGCTACTCGCGACAAATCTCAGAAACTTCGACGGAAGTGTTATCTGACGCTTACAACTTTTTTACCTATTTTTGAGACAGCATAAACTGATTTGAAAGGATTATCACTCAAAATTGAGAAAAACGTGCTATCGAAATTATATAAATTAACACAGCTAAATGCATCTGAAAAATAAAAACAACTTTGTTGTATCCGCATTCAAATTTCAAAAAAACCACAAATCGATATTTGCTCAATTCTTAGGGTTCGATTAAAAGCACACTGTGAATAAACGTTTCTTTTTAGAATCGATAAGAATAAATGTACATAAGACAATTAATTTACAAGTACGCCGAAAAAGGTATTGGTTTTATTTATCCATCCCTGTCTCTCAATGCGAAGTTAATCTATACTTGCGTCATCCAATCAGGAGTTAACAAAATTCTTTCCGGATCAACCGCTCTTGAAAAGTTCTAGAAGACTGCAGCCACCGGCTTCTCCTCAGCAAAGACGGAGAAATTGAGCTTCATTACAAGTGAAAATGCTCATTCTATACTTTCATCAGCCTCAACAAGTTTCAGATGATATAAATAGTCAGAATGAAGACTACTAGCAATGGCCGATCATTGAAAATTACGCTTTATTTGAAGCGTAACGTAGTTCTGATTATCGTAAGCAGAACATCCGAAGCACGTTTTATTTTATTTTTGTTTCGATTATAGTCGTTTTACCATCTATATGGCATTCGGTTTTATCGCTTCCACTTGCAACAATAACGATGATAGTTTTCCCATACAACTGTTTCAACAGTTTTTAACAGTTACATAACCCTACTAAATATTCAAAATATAATTATTTCGGAATTCACGATTCAGGCAATTTATTTTACAATTTCTATAATCGTTTGCTAAACGTGTTATTGCACTTCATCAAATCGTCGTTTGACGATTTAAGATATGGTTTGGTTATGATACTCTATTATACGGGTTATTATTAAGCATTAAGGCCAGGCTTTTGATTACGGAAAATGATCTATTCCTAAACAGTCTGAGATTATTTGATATCAATAAATACCAACTTGTTATTTAAAGGTAATTGACCATTCTCTAATCATAGTCAAAAAGATACAAAACGAAAAGTTCCATGAGTGCTTTTTGCTAAGCAACAAATCGAAATGTTCTCATTTATTGCGACAAACTTATCTTACTCAAAAATCCATCATGAGCGTGTATTCCATTTAGAGAAACGTCAAACGAAGCTGTGATTCAAGGTCTGTTAAAACCATTTAAAAACTGTTTGTTGAAATTGTTTTATTACAACATTTTTCAAACCGGCAAAAAACAATTTTAAAACTGTTTTACAACTGCCTTAAGATGTTCAACATCAACTTACTGAACGCCATGTTGATTATGAAATTGAATCGAATTTACTGACGCGATCTTGCTGGAAATAATATTATAATACTAAAAACTAGACATTTTCAACAAATTTGACAATGTTTGCGGTACCATTTGTTGTATAGCTAATGAATTTCAATGCAAAACAAAAATTGCATCATGCAATTTAAATGTTACTTAAATTATTATTTTTAAATTAAAAATATTCTTAAAATTATGTCAACCTTGATTTTCTTTGAGGCGCGCATATGTTTTGATGCTATTTCGTATATTTTCACCAGAAATCTGAGGTTGCAGGAAGTTTCATGCTAAGACATATTAAAAATGAAAATATTTTTAAAATAATTTCAGTGCAATCTTCACCAATCACCAAATTCTTGGGAGAGTAAGTGATAGCACAAGAAAAAATACGGAACAAAAAGCTCCCACAGTAGAGTATCTATCAGATTCCACAGCTCCCACAGTAAAATTCCCATCAGATACATTGACGTAGTTTTAAAAGAGCTGTGGATAGTCTTAAGAGAGCTCTGAAAGGTTTCTTTAGGCTATGTCTATAAGGTCGAATAAAACTATTCTGTTGGATGTTTTATTATAGCGTATAGAATTAACTTTAAAAACGTTAACAAAACAGGGCCTTTTTGCCATATGTTAGCTTTAAAGTAGTGTTGCTAATGGCGTAGAATGCGCTTTGGCTTATAAAGTAGCTTTAGGAAATAGTCTTTAGTGAACTGTTAAGGTTAGAATAAAACTTAAATTTTTACTTGGGTATGTCTATTAAAATGCCTGAATATTAGAGTGCCCCAAATGACCCGACTTTTGAAAAACTTATGTGCTGCAGGCTAAAATTAATCCTAAGTAGGCCTACTACAAGATCTCATGACAAATTTGGCCCACATTGGATCACGGGAAGAGGTCGATCACAAGCCTGAAGTTTGTATGGGATTTTGAGACATTTTGTTGGGGAGAAACATGAAAAACCAGTTTTTCATCAATAACTTTTGTTACCTTCTGTCGACTTCTTTTGAATATGGTTTTTATTAAAGCCCAAATTATGACAAATATTTCATCGGAAGACTGCATTTCGATTAGAGTTAAGATGGTTTAGATAAAGAAATGGTATTCATCTCTGTTAATGAGGCGTCAATATGTTCAACCGCCCCGACTTATATTAACAGTGATGAATACCACCCTTAAAAAAGTTAACCCATTCATTTCTCTCTCTTAATCCCCGGGGGAACCGCGCACCAGAGATGCCAGGTGTCCTGATTTATCAGGATTTGTCCTGATTTTCGAGAGACCGTCCTGATTTTTCAAAAACTCTCGAATTGTCCTGATTTTTGAAAATTGGTCTCTAAAATGTCCTGAATTGTCCTGATTTTCATGAAATTTCTCAAATATTATCGAATTTGTAGTTAAACTATGAGAAAACCGAATAAATCTGTAATATGCTGTAGGATAGATTAAGGCGTTTACAGCTCCTGAATTGCTCCGCAATCTAAGCAGAGCTGATTAATATTTCCATGCATCAAGAGGTGTCCTGAAAAATCCTGATTTTTAGATTCGCGTTGTCCTGATTTATGACAAAACCACCTGGCACCCCTGCCGCGCACTACCGTTCAGGGTGAGTCAGTAGGGTGGGTGCATATTGAGGAAAAGTAGGCAAGGGGTACCAAAAGTTTCTCATTGGTGGGGGGTGGAGACGGAGCGTTTTTTGACAGCGAATTGTTCGTCTACCATGCCTACGATTACGATTACCTGTCACAAGATGGACGATTCCGTGCATTGGTATAAGAACACACCTGAAGCTTTACCCGCCTTGCTACCGCTGTACTCGTTCACTCACGCTCGCTGATGGCTGACTGACCGCCTGGCGTACACGCTCCTGACAAATAACCGAATATTGGTTAAATCCATTCACGAATTCTATCAATAAGTTCAGTCTATCCTCTAAACTCGTCTTTTAATTATAAGTTGTCCTCTCAACTCGATTGAATTCTCATCAACAACTTAGACTGTCTTTTCAACTCGCCTTCCAATTTCAAGCTCTCAACTCGCTTCATATACAGTCAATCGCAAAATTGATCGTACACACATGGTTTACTAACTCTTTTCATTTATTTGGTGTGAAAAAATGGTATAACATTTATGATTTTGATGCACATTAATTGTTTGCAAATTTAGCTATTGATCTGATCGCAACGATTTTGAAAAATATGTTGTGCTTATTTTTTAATTCAAAAAGTTGATAAGAATCCGAAATGAGAGGTATGCAAAATTGATCGTACACCTTTTATTTAACCTGAAATTTTTGATGGGTAAACAATACCAATGTGGATAAGCAAAAGTTTTTTTGTCTGTGTTTCATGTCAACACCCAGCAGCTACTTGGGCAGTGTTTATTTTTGTTTTTTTTTGCTGAATTTCGAAGAGTTGTGATCAAAATGGTAAACGAGCGCAAGGAAACGAACCTTGCGACACGATCGTTGATAAAAGTATGTGTTGTCGCGGAAAGTCATTGCGGGAAATAGCAGAATCTGTCGAGCGAACCCACTCTACAGTGCAGTATATTATCAAAAAGTGGAAATACGAAGGAACCGTGAAAAATATCGCTGGAAGAGGACTAAAACGCATCTTGACTTCTTCAGATAAATGGGTAATTGTGCGAACTCTGAAAAGGAAACCTAAAACATGTATTCCGAAATTGGCCACTGAAGTCGCTGAGACCATCGGAATCGTGTAGCCCGTAAGAAGCCCTTTATCTCAATGGTAAAAATGATAAAAACGACTAGATTTTGCTAAAGCTTATAGGCTTATGTTAATAAGCCTAAAGAGTTCTGGAACAAAGTTCTATTTACCAACGAAACAAAAATAAACCTTTTCGGATCGGATGGACGGCAAATGGTGCGGAGCAAACCTGGAATGGAGCTCGAGCCCAAAAATTTGGCCCCAACTGTAAAACTCGGTGGCGGCAACCAGATGTTGTGGGGCTCAATGTCGGCCTCTGGACCTGGAACCATGGAATTCATTGACTCAACGATGGACAAGATGGGTTATTTGAACAGCCTCAAACGTAACCTGCCGCCTTCCGTGAATAAATTGGGTCTACCTCGTGAATACTACTTCCAACAAGATAATAATCTCAAACATACCGCTATTGTCGTACGGGGTTGGTTGCTGTATAATACCCCTAAACAATTCAAAACGCCTCCGCAGTCTCTCGATCTGAACCCGATAGAACACCTCTGGTCGGAGGACAAGAATCGCCTGAAAAATAAAATTTGTAGGAACAAGGCAGAACTCGGAACGGCGATTAAGGAGATCGGGGAGAACATTCCATCTAGTGTGATCAAAAACCTCGTTGAATCGATGCCACGACGCTTGCAAGCAGTGCCAGATGCTAAAGACGGTCATGCCAAATACTAATTTAGTTGTTTTATGATATTTGTTACTTTCTATGAATTGATTTTTATTGAAATTTTAAGAAAAAGTAGTACTGTACGATAAATTTTTCCACATCTGAAATGGTGTTTTTTTGTTGTTGTTTCAAATATGAAGTGAAAATGTAAATAATTTGTATTTTCTTTTCACAGTTAATGAGTTAAAAGGAGGTATTTTTCAATGGATTGAAGTTGATTTTACTTATTTACTGTTAAACCCCGAAAAACTCTAAATTCAAGGATGAGTAATAGGTGTACGATAAATTTTACGATTGACTGTACTTAGGCTGTTCTCTCAACTTGCCTTCCGGTTGAGAGGCCAACCTGCCTTTCGATTTCAAGCTGTCCTCTCAATTCACTTCATTTCTCATAAAAAAATCAGGCTGTCCTGTCAACTCGCTTTTTGATTTCAAGCTGTCCCCTGAACTCGCTGATTTCTCATCATTAACTCAGGCTGTCCTCTCAACTCGCCTTTCGATTTCAAGCTATCCTCACAATTCACTCGATTTCTCATCAACAACTCAGGCTGTCCTCTCAACTCGCTTGATTTTTCATCATTAACTCAGGCTGTCCTCTCAACTGGCCTTTCGATTTCAAGCTGTCCTCTCAATTCACTTGATTTCTCATCAACAACTCAGGCTGTCCTCTCAACTCGCTTGATTTTTCATCATTAACTCATTAAAATCCCGTAAATAAATCAATCTATGATAATAATAATAATAATAATAATAATAATAATAACCTTTAACTCAGGCTGTCCTCTCCACTCGCTTGATTTCTTATTAATAACTCAGGCAGTCCTCTCAACTCGCCTATTAATATTCTCCTTTAAATCTGGCGATTCTTATTTGATATATCATTTATGCTTTCTTACTAATTCGCGTCGCCTAAACATCAAAGTTTTTTCCCGAAATTTGCTTTTTTCGGTGTTTAATTGAATGAAACATTGATTTATTTACTTACACCTGTATTATAGGTCACTTTTTTCCTTGACACTTGACACCGACCAAAAAATCTTAAAAACTCACAAATGAGAACCAATTCCCGATATATTTAATCACTTTTTTCATATAATGGGTAATTAAATTACTCATTGCCCTAGAATTTACTTAATTTTTAAGATCGTCTAACGCATATTATTTCATCGTGAGTCTTTTAGTATTGCTTATGCTTTTCGTCTCGATTTTTCTTCTTTCCGATTCTGATTTACAAACTTCGACTCTGCGAAAAGGTTTATGAGAAGAAATCTGTCACGGTCGTAAAATGTGCGATTTGGTCCAGGGTTTGAATCTCCGGTGTGCCAACCACTTGACCGTAATCACCGGGAGAACCGCGCACTACCGCTGTTCTCGTTCACTCACGCTCGCTGACCGCTGACTGACTGCCTGTCGTACACGCTTGTGACAAATAACCGAGTGTCGATGAAATCCATTCACACACGATCTAGGCAGTTTTTTAACGGTCGCCATAGAACAAGGGCGTTGATTGAACTTTTATTTATTTTCATTGAATCCACTGACACCCCGAATCTTCTTTTATTGAGGATTTAAGCTGCATGTCTTCAAATATGCAGCCAGCACAATCCAATGACAAATAACAATATTCACATAAGTAGGGCATTAACAAAATCAAAAGACCTAGAAGAACTAAAGATCTTCTCCGGCAATAACTGTTACCGGTAACGTTCCAAGATTATTTCTAAAAAACAGCCCTAAACTGTGATGTGTAAGGATCGAAAACCGTGAAATTTCCAGCTCGTAAAATTTCCTGAACAATGATTAACCACACATCGTCCACACCACCACCCAAGTGAATGGGAATCCTGGCGGCGGCCTCTGGATGATGGCCTCTGTGTCGGTCTTAAATTTCCACTTGTCCGGATCGATAGGTCACATCCGAACCAGAAGAAGCTGTCGCCGTCTGCAAACATCCCATTCAGCCCTTTTTTCTTTCGTTCAAGATTCCTTCTCGGTCCCTTTGCTTGCTAGTGGTCCTGTTTCCACTAGAGAGCCACTCACATACGCGAAACTGAAGGAAGGGAGGTTAAAAAAAGGAACATTCAAAACCAGATTCGGGGCATATTTTATGGCATTCGAGGCGCCACGTTTGTTCGGTTCCGATAGATTTATTGGAGTAACTCGGCTGCTTTTGGGTGTCTTGGCCCTTTTCCGATATGAAACAAGGGTTTCATTCTTGGATCTTTTTTTTTGCTGCTGCTGCAGCACTGTTTTAATTTCCTCAAACACTCGTCTTGCGTGGCTTCGCTCATCATCAAGGTACACGAGAGATAATCTGATGGTACTGGATCGGTACCTTTATTCCCTGCTGCTTCTGCCACGATAAGACGGGTTTGTTTTTTCTCCCACTTTATTCCCTCGGATGCACTTTCGGAAATTCGGAAGGGACACGCAGCGGTTTCCCGAATGATGGAAGAAAGAACGATATAGCTTTTCCTTTGCGGGTTGCGGCTCGATCTCGGCGGAAAAACAGGGGCCAATTGAACCCAATCCGGGATCCCGAAAAACATCACAGGAACATGTGATAATTGCTGCCGAGATCAGATAAGAGCAGCTCTGCATCCAGCGTTCGGTTTCTGGGATCTGTCACGTTGGGCCGGTGTTTCGTTTTTTGTTTGTTAGTTTTTTTTTTGTCTGTCGATGTCGCCTTTTGCTCAACATTTCCTCAATTGTTTGAGGTTTGGCTACCGGACTTGGTTCCGATGATTTAGCTCCTCGGCAGAATTCTAGGAAATGGAAAAATTAAGATGTGTCTCGTCTCTTGGATTTCTTTTGAATGCCGATAGGTTAGAGAATGGAAAGTTAAATGTAAGCCCATATCTGAAAAAAATCAATCCTGTCTGGTTTGGTATTTGAAATAGATTCCAATATAAGCTCGTTTTACCTATATTCAATTTTTGATTCAGAGGAATGTTATGATTCACCGGAAAAAAATCACATATTTAGCATGAATGACGAAACAGGAAACCATTAAGGCAAATTCCTAAGCACCTTCTCTATCGTTACAAAGTAACGACCGTATCTCCGAAGTGCCCAAGGAAAAAAAACATTAACTTCCTCTGATAACAAGTTTTTTTTCTGCCACTCCCTACCAAACTTGTTTCCTTTTTTTTCCGAAGCAGACATCCGGTTCTTCTGCCCAAACAACGCAAAAAGCTGCGAAATTTATTTTCCCCAGACATTTAAAATATGCACTTAGCCAAACTTGTCAAGTCACACCATGTTAAGAGCGTGCGGAGTATGGTTGTTCGGAAATTTTTGCGAGCAAGTGAACTGGTGTTTTACTCCCTTTTTTTGTGGGCCTCAAAAATGGATCGTCTCGTCAATGTTGTGCGGCGGGTATGTCACGTCACCGCAATGCATTTCAATGAGTTTTGCTAATGAACTCAAAAATGCCTCGACTTTTAATTGTCTGGAAGACTGCCGAATGGTGATGTCTGGTACAAGTTATCTAATTACCTGTTTTTTGTCAGTTTTTTTTTCAGGGACTGCACTTTGTGTTTTTGAAAGATCGGTGCATCTTAAATATCAGTTCAGTGAGAAGCTTCGATCTAGACCAGTGGTTTTCAAAGTGGTCCCTACCGCCCCCCTGGGGGCGTTGAGAGCTTCTAGGGGGGCGGTGAGCTCAACTTTGAAATTTGGGGGGCGTTGGAAGGGCTCAGGTGGGCGGTGGGATCCTTTTTAAATTCACATTTTCACAAATTACGGAACAACCTAGAAATGAAATGACAACTAGTACGTTCAATGCCCAACAATGAAACGACTTTGAAGAACTCCGAAAACCAAATTATAGCCAGGTTGAGGACATATATCTTAGTTTTTAAGCACGTTTTTGTCTCTGTAAGTCACAATAACAGATAGATTATTTTTAATTGTGGAATATTTCGTATACAGTGTGTTTTAGGTCATATGAATTTGATAAATTCTAAAGTTTATACAACGCCTGAAAATTTTTAAAACGTATTCTCTTGAAAAAATTTTTCGAACAGAATCTATGATAAAAGCCGTCGCAGATATGGTCATAGATTTTTGGAATAAAAGACTAAAATTTTTATCAGCTCAAAGGATCTTTTATTTTTAATTCTGATTTGCTGATCTTTAATTCAATCGAAAAAGAAATTAAATATGGCAGTTTTTTATGATCAAAAATCAAAAGTTATTTGATTTTTACTAAATTTTCGGAATTAAGTTTTTGGAACCAGACCCGTTAAAAATGGTATTCAGATTTAGTCCACAATTGCCATAAATTAAAGTTGAAATTTATTTTATCAAGAAATGATACTATTTAAAATACTTATTATGCGATGTCACCGAATTATCAGTCAATATTTTGTAGAAAATTAAAGGCAAATTCATTTAGTAAAGAAGTCTGTTTACCGAATATTTTGATAGATGATTTGTTATTAGATATCTTTTTTGCTTTCCAGTTTAAGTATTTGTCCTGAGAAAAAAATTTATTTCAGTCTTGGTGGTCAATTTTATTTTGTGTTTTGTCTTGCTACAATTGATGGTTGGCTTTTCGGTCTTCTCAAGTCAATTATAACAGTTTTTAAATGAGCTAAATTTAACGTTATGAATAATACTACAGTAAAATTTCAAAAGCTTATGGTTTTGCAACGATGCCAATAAGCTTTTTTTCTAAAGATTTTTCAAAAAGTCGCTCGGGGGGCGTTGAGCTTAAAAATTAAGCGAAAGGGAGCGGTGAAGGTAAAAAGTTTGAAAACCACTGATCTAGACTCTATAGAGAACTAGATATAGCTACAGCTTAAAAAATAAACCCTACATGAAATTCTTCCAGCATTATTCGTTAATTTTACAAGTAAGTTTAAATGTTTTCAAATTCGAAGATGTGAATTGATATGAATGTCACAAGATGTTCGAAAAAAAGAGTCAAGCAGAAGCCGGTCTTAGGTTTGACCTCTATGCCCCGCTAACCATCGCAAGCAAAGAGACTCCATGATTAATGACGTAGTGTTGATCAGTTTGGGTATTTGCCAGATTTTATACTATTCGGAGGACCAAAATCTTATAAATCGTCCCAATTTTCCGGGAGAGTACTGTAAATAAGCACTTATTTTTCCACCTTTATACCGGCCTTAGACTCCTCGAATATCGTCTTGCCAAGGATTTTGGGGTGCCTTTTTGGCCCGCGAGGCAACATGACGTGATCTTACCTACAATGAAGCTGTACTTTAAATCGGAAATTATAAAAATTTTCATTTTTTTTTATTTCTAATGAACGAAAAACGTATTGGTCCAAATGATGACATAAAACTAATTTAAAATGAAGGAAGTACTACCGAAGTTTGACTACAGGCTTTCAGGCTTTCACTTTAAACTTTCCTCCGGAATACATCCATCTGAACGTCGAAGTGCTCAGAAAAACGTTCATTCGAATTGTTTATTCTAATGGAAATGTACAAGATCCTGGTTTCTAAATCCAAAGGGTCGCACATTTAGAAGAATAGCTTCCTGTAGCTTCCTGTAGCGTGGGACAGACAATTCGCGATGTCAAGAGATCGGCGATGAAGAAGGCTCGTGTTGCGTTTCTGTGGGATTGAAAAGTATCCAATAGAATTATGAAAAATGGAAAGTTATGAATAGGGCAATCTTAACAAGAAATTTTTTTGGAAAGTATTTGTTTAAACATACGGTTTCTCGGATCCTCCGATAAAACGGGATCGTCCCGGCAAAAGTTTTCTGCTGCACTCAGCAGAACCAAAATGATGTTTGTTTTGGTTTACCACATGCTTTGGACAATTCGCCATTGATGATTTCCGAATAATAGGATGGTGATGATGATGGATGACAGTACACATCTTTACATCATCACACGGTTAAGCGCGACCACTCAAATTAGGTTAGTGGTAGTTAAACAGTGTTGACACTTGACAGGAATTCTGAATAGAAGTATCAAACTACTCATCGAGAAATCACTTTTTTAATTCATTTTCGAATATTTTGGAAGGGGTTGCTTTTTTGTAACACATAAAAGTTATGAAAAACTTACTTTAACTAAATCAGGGATGAGTAAAACGCGGCCCGCGGGCCGCATGTGGCCCGCGAAGCTGTTTTCAAATTTATATTCCTTAATTTTTTTTTTCTTTAATGGATTGTTAGTAAAATTTATATGATTTGATCAAATATACACTTATCTCCACTTGCCCCATATTTGTTCAGATTGTTAACTTTTTTTCTGGCATTTAAGCATTCATTATATTCGGTTCAAGGCATAAATGCAATATTCATTAAAGTGAGTTCGAAGAGCAGCGAAAAATCGGTGTAGCTACACATGATAAAATTGAGAGAATTTAAAAATATCCAAAACTGATGTACCTTTTCAATATAGGGTATTTAAAAAGTCGTGAATTTCTGTTTTGTACACGTGAATTCAGTTTATCTTTCCTTTTTTAAATTTGTTTTCGCCTAAAATTCGTAGTTATAAAAAATTACGTAAATCTCTGCTAATTATTTAAAAAAAAGTTATTTGAAGAGCAGCCCGCCAACAAGATTTCAAATTTAAATTTGCCCGTTGGTCCAAAAGGTTGCTCACCCCTGAACTCAATGTGTAATTTGGATCTGTTGCGCTCTACCTCTATCGTGGAGCTCCAGGCCGCTCCACCGTGTCGTAGTTTGGACAGTGCTACGCTCGCAAGGAGACGTCTCTTGCTACTCTTCGGACCATGGCAGTACGGCATAATCCAGGCCAATGAATCGATGACTTTCGATGCACTTTCACAACAGTATATAAAATGTGCACCAAAATTTAAGCGATTGTCGACCATTACTCCAAGGTATTTCAGCTGCTGTTTCGAAGATGTCGTGTGCCCTCCAACAGAAATCTCCATATGCGGCACAACTCTCTTATTGGTCACTAGCAGAACTTCTGTTTTATGGTGAGCTATCTGAAGCTTAACTCCCTCCATCCAGATGCCAACCCTTTCTACGGACACCGTTGCAAGGTCTTCTACCTCCTCGATTGTTTCGCGTCTTTGGTGCGTCTTGTTTTGGTGATGCTTTCACCAAGAGCAGATAACTTTGGCTCTGCGCGTAGCTTCCGGAACAAGTCCGCATACGTTGTGCCTTCTTTGGCTTCCACGATAAGGGCATCACCCCTGGACATCACCCGTTGAGGTTTGGGTTTTGGGGGTGGTTCTGGCTTCATAACGACCTTTCTTTTCACGTTCTCCTTCCTATTGCGAACCATTCGCCAGCCTCCAGCACTGCTTTCACCGTCGGCATCCTCATAGTCCGTACCCCTCCTTTTTTGGAGGAATCGTTCACGTCGGGGGAATCGCGATCTCTTTTTGCGGTTTTTCTTGGCTTGGACTCCTTCGAAAGTCCTTGCGAAGGAAGCAACGAATTTTGCTTCCTCCAGGTCCTTCTCTGCAGCCTCGGCCTTCCGCACCAGCTCCGTTCTTTCCTTGACGGCACTCTGCAAGAGCACCATCAATTTCGGCTCCCAGGTCTTGATGTGCGTGTGCACGTTGTTGGTGCTTCGCACAAACTCCTGCATCTTGTCGACCATGTCGGCTGCCTCCAAAAGGCCACATTTTTTTATGCCCGTTGGTGCACCTCTTCCTGCGACTGGGACCTGCTCCTCTTGCTGGGAACTGCTGAGGTTTTCAGTGGACCCATCAGCGACCGGGCTTCTTCCCGCTTCCTTGGCAACCTCCCTGCCAAACTGCTTTCCTAGCTCCTTTACTACTTTGCTCAGTTGAGGAGACCTACGGAGTCCTCTCTTAGCAAAGACCTCCGTCTGAGTTCTTCTACTTTCTCCTCCTTCTTCCGAGCTAACATCAGTTGTCTCGACGTTCTTTCTGATTTTGGTGTTGTTGTTTATGTTCATGTTTAGTATGCCGGGGGTAGTATTCTAATGCCGCTACCCCACAACCGATACTGTAAATGTTGTAATGTAAGTATTGTGTGAAGAGCTGAAACATAGAACTTTTTTCATCATTCCCGTAATCACCTCGACCAGGAATCGAACTCGAGCCTACTGATTACCTCTCCGACATCTTACCAATAGGCCAAATCAGACGATACAAGTCAAGCTGTAGCTCTATTACTCAGTTGACTTAATCGAGTCGAATTAGCTGCTAGAATCCCCGGCAGAAAACGCTCATTATGCCTTCATTAATGGTGCTCATACTGCCTCGGGGGGTTTCTCATTATGCCTCTACAGTGACTGGATTTCAGCTTTCGGCAAAAATTTTTAAAATGCATTTTTAAACGTTTTTATCTACTTTTTCACTACTTTAGACTATTTGAGTGTCTGAACACGAAACAATGATGTAATTCACATATTACAGCTGTTCTCTATGATTAAACAAGCGTTTTCCTTAAGGTGGCCATTATGCCCTCATCTCCCCTAATCAATTTTAGAATAATTTTTTATGTTCCACGAATCGTATAATTTTAATTTTTCAACAAAATATTTCAAAGAGTGGCTAAAATTTAACGTATGATTTGCATAGTTTTTATTGATTATGCTATTGAAATCTCCTCTCAATATCAAATTTCCAAATCCATTATTTTATTAATATATTTTTTTTATACAAAAAGGTAATAATGTAGGCAGCAACATTGTCCTTCTTTTGAGAATATTTGTTTTTGAAAGAAAACGTTCAAAAAATCAATTGAGTCCAAACAAAAATTACTGTTATTGATGTTTTATGCCTTCTGTGCTAATTGGCATCAAAAAAATAATTTTAAAGATTTTGAGATACGTTAAACCCCAGTTACCTTCGTTATTTCGTAGAAATCCGTAGGGACAGCAGAAAATTCGAAACTTCTGAGTACCGAACTGCAAATCCTTATTAGGGATTAACGGGATAGTTCTTATATCTGAAAGCAGTGCTGGATTTATATAAAAAAATCGAAATGCTGATTGGTTAACTTAAGTTGCGATAAGTAGCATAAAATTACGTTACATGTTTTGGTTTTGTCAGTAACAAATAATTCCAAATTCAACGATGTTTTAAAATTTCCAGTTTTTGCTTACAATTTTCGGAAGATTTTTTTTTCTAAATAATTTTATAAAAAAACATCAAAAAATTTCATATGCATAATCGCAAACATTTGTTCGTACTTATTTTTTATTTTATTTTTTTTATATAAAGAACTCCCGTGAAATACGAAACATATTCCAATCTATTACCACTTTTTGAGAAAATTCCCCTACAATACTGCGTAAGATTGCAAAGTAACATGTATGAAGAAAAGAGATTACCTGTCGAAAATTTTATGAGTCATTGACTTCAATTCCAGTGAAAAACAGTTCCCAGTTCTTTCATGTTTGTTTTTTTTTTTAAATAAATTAAAATTCTGCTGTATTTCAACTTCTTCTGAACTTTAGAACGTGCCACGGTGTGTGTCGCCAGTTTTCCTTGGCCACGATCCCATTTAAACCACTTAATTGCCATTAATTAGCGTTTCTATCACTCGCACAATATATTGTATGTATACGGCCATGCAAAGCGAGCTAACAGCGCAAACAAATTTATATATTCCGGTCGAAAACTTCATTTCGAACGCCCTGGACGAGCCTGGACGCACATTTCCTTCATTGACGATGGCCCACAGGCAGAACACAAGCGGGTATCAAAACATCAATTTGGACCATAAAATCGATTATAAATTTCTCAATTCTTCGATAATTAGCTCGGACTGAAAACAATAAATATCCCACTGGTTTTGTTAGCCGTCGAAAAGGGTTTAGTTTAAGTATGGACATCACATCAAAAAAAGACACTCACAAAAAAACAGCATTTCGATTTTCCCTCCCTGCCACGGGGCGGCCGGGTTAATATATTCATCTCTTCGGACCGAGCTAATCTCCAACTGCTGTGAGTCCGCAGTCAGGTCTCGTTAATGAACGCCATCTTTTTTTTTCTTTTCCACTATTAGAAGCAGCCATCAGCCCCATCAGGCAGACGTGGACCTCCAAGCAAGAAGCCCAGCAAAACGCTCCTTTACGAGCGAAACGAAGGCGATAGACAAATATCCATCCTCTCACAAATTTTATGATGTGTGAGGTCCGAAGATTCGTTAGTCGCGATCCAAATCTGTGGGAAATTGTGGGCTCAACTGGCGACTGGAGACGGAAGGCATTCCACCTGGTCCACCTCCCAATGTCCTTCGTCTTCGTCGCCATCCGTCTCCGATAGCGTATTATGTATTAATTAGCAACAAGTTTTCCAGAGGATTTGCTTTTCGATACAGTTTGATTTTTTTGGTGAGGCTGTTTAGTCTTTTTCGGTTCTCTGGGGGGCTCATAACCAATAATAAACATTTTGCCCGAGTTTAATGGCACCCATGGCGTGATTTTAAATGAGCTGCTTTGCTCATTGATGCTTCGGTCTCTACACCGAGCAACTGATTCAAGGTGGGGTGAGAGTGAGATCTGGGACCTACACACACCGATCATAACTCGCTCGGCCGATGGTGAACCCTCTGAAACGCGAATTGCAGCTATGACTAAGTGGACAGTGCCTTGCGGTGATCACAGCTTTTGAAGATGGTAGTCAGAGGCATATTTTTAATCGAAGGTCTGGAATATACGATTCTTATTTTTTTAACTTAAAAACATAAATCTGATATTCAATCATCAGACTTCATATCATTTTTTCAGTCGACTTATTTTGTTAGAAGAGGTTTGAAGAAAATTTAGGCCTTCATTTTAATTCACTGGCCCTGCTTATGCAATATGATAAAAAAAACATGACAAAAGTGTATAAATACCATAAAAACAACATAAAGTTTAGAGCTTAAAAGTGGGAAAGGGGGTTTGGGACTTCAGAATGCTCTTCAGATGGCAAAAGGAGCAGAGATGACTAAAGTCCTGAGGTCCTTAAAAGTGTGCCTGAACCCGTAGCACCGGTAGGATCGAGACTAGGAAAATCGCCTTGAACAGGGAGCGCCGAACGATTGAACTACAAAGAATTTCATATTTGTTTATGTATTCAAATACATGGCGATAACTTCTCGAGATCAATCATTCCAAAACCTTCAGATATCGTAACTAAAGTGCCTCAGCATACGACTCTACTGCTTTGAACGTCTTATCCAGCAGTTTTTTACCGAATGCATACATGATAATCTATGGTGACTTGTTGCTGAAGCTTTAACCATAATTAAGGTACTAAGAATACTATCCCTGGGTCACTGGCCCATGTCGTAAGGGCGACTAAATCCAGCAACCCCCCTCTCGATGGCGACAATGGCAAATGGAACTGAAATACCCTACCGGAGCGATTGGAAAGAAAAAACCCAAGGTGCCCAAAGTGTGCTGCTCATGGGAGCGCTAAAACGGTCCCATGCATAAGACCATGCTTATGAGGTGGAAGGCTGGTGGGTTGTAAATGTGTCAGTCGATAACGATAGCCTGTGGGGCACCGGGACAAACCCCACAGTATTGCAGTCCTTACTGCGCTACAGCAGGACACTGGCGCAGTTGACCGTATATTTCGGCTTCGGCTATCTCTAGCTAGGCAGCTTACAGTCCAAATGGTAGAAACTCCAGAAGGCTCCATAGCGGAAAAAGGAAGAGAGCCTTTTAGCTCTCCAGAGAAGGAGGAAGTTCCTGTGCCGGAGGCTATGAAGGAAGCGATGACAGAAATGAAGGCTTTGACTGGCTTGGTTTTGAGCAAGCGAAGCATTCAAAAAGAGGTCAAGGACAAGCTATTAAAGGCTATGGCTCTGGCGAATTGCCTCTGTAGGCAAACAAAGCAGTCATAGGGTTGGTAATGTAGCAGTCCTCAAGTCCTCATATTCGAAAATTCGATATTAATTCTCCGCCTTTGAGTAGTCCCTATTTGTCCGTCACTCGATCGATCTCGAACAAAATATCGATTCGCGCGATCGACGGTTTGAGTAATGCAGGTTGACACGCTGGGGGAGACGTTCATACATTCTCGCGCGAGGTGTTGAATTGTTTCAGCTAGAACCAATTAGCTACTGCGATTCTTATGCATTTGCCGAGATTTTGATCTCCTGAGATAATCTCTTAGACTCTCGGGGATTATGAACTTCCGCCGAGGGCGTTCGTAGCAAGGTCGCTTTCCCTGCACTGAGAGCTCAAGGAGGCGATCAAATGTTTCTTGAGCGTGATCAGCAGTGGATGTGCGTGTGGGCCGTGATTGATTGGGTCCAATTTAATGTATGTAAATTGCGGTCAGGGTTTTCATTAAATTAATTAATAATTTTCTGATTTTAGTCTGCATAGGTAAATCAGAAAGTGCGTGCGTGCTAATTAGAAAATAAGCATTACAATCTAAAACAGCAAGGTAATTATTCGATATTCGTGCGTGTTGTTATGCTCTTTGTGTCAAATGAAGGCACATATCTTTTTCAGCTGAACCAATCCTGGACCACGCAGCACTCCGCGCTTCATATTCCCGCCACACTCAAGAACACCCGACATTTCGCGCCGTCGGAAGCGAAACGGTCTGTTACCACAATGTTTCGGAGGAGCAACGGGAGTTCTACGTGGCCAAGCGATTCATCCATTCGTCGTAGCCAGCACTGAAACAACCCAGCAGCCGTTCAAGGTCAGAGCAGTGCGACACAGCGTAGGTCGTTGCCTTTTGACCGCAGGTCAGGCCAAACCACGTTGTGAGATTATCACATAACATCGGTGATTATTGCCAACCAACACCCAACACATTCGAGGGACCCCCAAACCAACTTCCAGCATCCGAGAGCGCGTGACTCATGCATTAGGAGTCGCCAAACAGTCTCTTCGGTGCCAGCTAAGAACAGGAACGCAGGATCGGGTGAGTCCATTCCAGTTGGGAAGCTTTATAGCGGCAGGGAGTCATGCCTAGACGATGCCCCAACGGAAATTTTAGTAAATCGAATCCGTTAGCCGATTGCCAGCGAGCTGAAAAGCATGTTATGAAATTCCAGTGGTGAGGCCGAATTTCCCGGACAACTATTTAGGGAAGCCCCACTGTAGAACTTAAAACCTGGGCGCGACAAGCTATGTTGCTATAAGGGAACATCCATAAATGACGTAGCTTTTTTTTTTTGAGTTTTTATACCCCCCCCCCCTCCCCCCTCGTAGCATTTCGTCACAAAGTCATAGACCCCCCCCCCCTAGATAATAACGTAGCTTTAATAAACCCTCCTCCCCTTTTTAAAAATCGGTTTTTAATTTTTACTTTTATTATCAGCATTTAGCAAGAATAATACAAAAAATAACAAAAAATGGGAAAGAAGTTATAAATGGAAGTTTAAAAAAAGCATATCAATCAGTCAAACAAAAATCAAGCTACCTTTCAACAAAGAGTTGCGTCGGTCCAAATTATCTCCATTCTGGATTTCAATGAAATCGTTGGGCAGCTTTCCTCCATCATCTGTTCGGCTGGAATAATTGCATCTGCGATGTCAGCTGCCTCCACCCACTCTCTATCGTCCTCCGGAGTGATGACCAGCACTTCGTGTCTCTTTTGCCTACAATTCGCTTTGGACGAATCTTTCTATTCGAGGCTGGGGCCTTGTGGATTTTGCTATGCTCCTTTTGGAGAACATTTGAAGCAAAATATAAATTGCATTTCTTGCATGTACGCTCCTTGATACGCTTGAAAACAGTCGGGCAGTAGGAGTCAAAAGCTACATGTTCAGACTGGATTGAATTAGGCATAATTTTGCTCAATTTTGATTTTTTTTTCGATATTTAATTAAAGCTACGTAGCTTTACTTGAACCCCTCCCCCCCTCTCGTCACACATCGTCACACAAAGTCAAACTCCCCCCCTCCCCCTCAAATGCTACGTCATTTATGGATGTTCCCTAAGCTTGTCGCATAAAAGGCGCGCACGAATGGGGGTATAAGTTTAGGCGATTAAATGATTGCACGCAAGTAGGAGCTAGAAATGTAGGATACGTTTGAAAATGCCATAATTAAAAAACTTTACGTTAAGAATAAAATTGTTAAACCGTAATTGGCCCCTGAGCTTATTGATTGGTTTATTGAGGATTTTAACCACACTGGGGTAGTCCGGGGAAGGACCAAGGGGGTTTCACATGCGCCCAAATTGTTGGTTGTAATTGGGATTCGGGAGGTCGTCAGCTCAGTGATGAGATCGCCAGGTATGGGCGGACTATAACTGAGTTGTTCTGATATTTTATGTTGGTTGATTGCAATTTCGGTACGTCGCGTTTTGGTTTAGCTATTTGGAGAGCCCTATTTGTTCCGATCCTTAATCACTTTTAAGGACAATTTATGGACTCGCCCTCAGCAGAGTCTCACCGGGCATATTAAATCGTGGCGAACGATCTCCTAACAGAGTGGCGCTTAAGTCGTACGCCAGTAAGGGATCGGTCAGGGGCGGCTACATCTAGGCGCCCAACGTGGCGGCGCTACTAGTAGAGGAACAGAGGCAGAGAAAACCTCTAAGGCGAATGTCAGTCGCCTGAAACGGATCGATGCCTTCGTTCAAACAGTGAGGAATGAGATGTTACTCCGAGAAGCTCTAAGAGAGTAGAGAGGCAATTGAAAGGCAAGGACGACAGGCCGAACGAGGGAGCGCCCTCCGATTGTGACGGAGTAAACACCGTAAGGAGACGCGTAAACACCGTAAGGAGAGAGCTACGAAAACAAACCCCAAGCCCAAGGAGCAGCGAAGCCACGTAAGGGAAAAAGGTGAAGCTATCATAGTTAAGGCGCCAGAGGGTACGTATGCGGACGTGCTACGTCAGATGCGGACCGACGATAAGCTTGCTAGACTAGGAGAAAACGTGAGGAGGATCCGTCGTACTCGTTCCGGTGAGATAATCCTCGAGTTGAAACCAAGTTCAGCAACACAGAGTACATCCTTCAAGGTGCTAGCGGAGGAAGTTCTAGGGGCGAGAAGACGAAGGTGCGTGCGCTATGTCACGAAATAACCATCCGTATCAAAAACCTCGACGAAATTTCGACAGAATATGAAGTTAGGATAACGCTAGTCGACCACTATGTGGTTTATCTATAGGTGAGGACAAGACTGCACTTGCACGAGTGTGAGAATCAGTTTTTTCAATGTTTTGATTGCTACGTCACAAACGTTCATGAACGTCTCGACGTTGAAGTCGCCGTTCATCGACGACATGCAACGTTTCATGTTATTTGAAAAATCACAATCAAAGCACCCTTTTATTTACGCTTTTTCTTCCTGACGCCTAGTACGACGACGCTATGTGTTCTAAATAATAAACATCTTTATTTGCGTCCCAAACATACCTCCTAAGGGGCTGTTCAGATACCACGTGGACAGAAAAATGACATTTTTGACACCCCCCTCCCCCTCCGTGGACAAGCATGGACATTTGGCAAACCCCTACCCCCCTCCCCGGATGTCCACGTGGACAGATTTGAAATAGTTTTTTTTTTTTGAAAACTCATGTGGCAGTTAGGAAACACTACTCTTTGCCTATTTGTTATTGGAATGGCTGATTAAAAAAAATAAAGAAATAGCATTACCTAACATAAAATAATTTAAGTAAATTTAAATTTCTTAATTATCATATTTATTACTTGCTTTCAAGTGGTTTTTAATTGTTTAAACTTAAACTGGAAAGCTTTGTAATTTTAAGATTGAAACAGTAATTATGTCCACGTGGACATGACCCAAACCCCTACCCCCCTCTCCGTGGACAAGCGTGGACATTTCCATACACCCCCCCTCCCCCTAAGTTGTCCACGTGGTATGTGAACGGCCCCTAATATGTTTCTATGGCTACATTTGGACACCTAATACTTGACTCCGTGATGGCGTCGCGTTACGTCACAATCGTTCATAAACAACTGTATGGATACAACGAACTAATACTAAAGTTTTTGGTTGTCCTCACCTATAGATAAACCACATAGAGTCGACCAGTGTCGACCAGGTCAGATCTCGATCCGATTGAGACAGGGTCTTCCCAAATCCGGAACACAGGTTGTAATTATGAGGCACTCTCTACTAGTTCCACAGTTTTCCCCGCTTATTTCAAATGGAAATGGTTTCGCTTATCATCAAAAATAATCACAAAAAGGGGGGTGTTGCGTAAATGTGCACTTTTCAACAGAAGAGCCTTCCAAAATTGCCACCAAAATACACTAAATGCTTTCTATAGGGCTTCAGCAACTTCTAAACCCATCATAGTATTTGAGACAATTGTAGATCGTGGCTTGTTACAACTTTGTTTCAAAGACAGTGAACCATTTTATCCAATCTAAAACGTGTCAGGTTCAAAAAACTGTTTTTTTAAGAGATTACTTTGACTGTAACTCCTGAGGGTGATATGATAGGACTTTGACATATTCAACAAACTTATGTATTTCAATCAGATGAACAACTTTTGTCGAATATATTAAAGTCCTAGTTTGAAAAACAAATGAGTTAGCGTTTTTATCTCGCTATCGATGGACCCCTCGGCAGAAATTTTGATACTAGAATATGCTCCATGTAAAACTGAACAATGTTGCTGAAGACATCAAATGTCTATCTCTTTATCCCTGTGCGCTATTAATTTCGTACAGCTAGATTGATGTTCTGCACCACTGTGCAGTGGTAGCAGCAGACGCAGCACTCGAGTGCAGGCTGCTAAAGGTGGGATGGTCCGTTTGTCAGATAACCATCTCCCAGCAACCAGAGATATGCTTTCAAAGCATGGAGTACGGCCACAAGTCGTTTCATTGCAAGGGATTTAACACGAGGATTATGCTGGGGGTGCGGGGAATCCGGTCACATAGCGGCTAGCTGCAGTAAGCCGGCTAAGTGTCTTTTTTGCACTGGTGACCATGTAACTGGCAACCCAAGGGGGCCTGCCTACCAAAAGGCGCTAGCAGCTAGAAGTAATTCAAATCAATCTCAACCACTGTCACGAAGCACAACAGCTTCTGCGACAGATGGCGGTGGAAGAGAAGCTATACATAGTGTTAGTAGCAATTGCGTAACTGATAGTGCCAATTTGGCCGCAATAGGGATGACAGGAAAGTTTCCTATACAAGATGTGGCCACATCGAATGAGGAAAGCTTCGTGAAAGCCAAAGTCAATGGGATCTTCGTCTGTAGCTGCTACGCTCCACCGAGGTGGACCCTGGAGAAATTTAGCGCTACGATGGATAAGATAGTCGAGTTGCTCACAGGTCGAAGCCCCGTTATTATAGCGAGGAATTTCAATGCGTGGACCCAGGAATGCGATAGTTACCCTACGAACGCCAGAGGACAGAGCCTACTTGAAGCACTTGCAAGGCTGAAAGTGGACCTGGCGAACGTAGGTATTACTAGGACCTACCATAGAGAAGGACGTGAATCCATTATAGATATCACATTTGCTAGTCCCTGATGGACAAGTAACTGGAGGGTGAGCGAGGACTACACTCATAGCGACCACTTTGCGATCCGCTAGCGTGTGAGTAAGAGTACACAGTCATGGTACTGGTCATGGAGATCATGGTAGGTGAACGACACTAGAGGACAAAACAATTTGACCGGAATGTCTTTGTCGAGGTGTTGAAGTGGGAGCAAAACCTGTCGAAGTTTATTGGTGGACTGATGAAATAGCGAATTTCGTGCTAGCTGCCTTCGCGCTAGGCGAAACATGCAGAGCGCATGAACTCAAACGGAGAGAGACGAACGTAGGCCGCTTTTCAAAAATGAGAAAAGAAACCTCTGCAAGGCAATTAAAGAGAGTAAAAAGGTATGTTCAAGGAAGCTTTGTCTTGATGCCAATGACCGACCATAGGGCGATGCCTACAGGATAGTCATGGCAAAAAACAAAATCGGTAGCGCACCACCTGAAATGTGCCCCAAAAAACTGAGGGAAATAACGAGAGAGCTGTCCTCTCAACATAATATCAATAGCGGGGCGCAAGTCCCGTAAGACTGGAATACGGGCGAGGAGGAGTTAATATCGTTAGAAGAACTGCGCAACATCGCAAAATCTCTCCAGCTGGCAAAGACTCCCGGTCCAGATGGTATCCCGAACATTGCAGTTAAGGCCGCGATTATGGAATTTCACGAAATGTTTCGATCGTCACTGCAAATTTGTATTGCGGAAAGGATGTTTGCAGAGGTTTGGAAAAGGCAGAAGCTGTTTCTGCTGCCCAAACCAGGAAATCCATTGGGGAACCCATCTTTCTGGAAAAGGTGATCTTGAATCGTATCCAGCGGTACACCGAGGGAGAAGGCGGATTGTCGAATAATCAATTCGGTTTTCGAAATGGGCGATGCACAGTTGACGCTATTCGAACTATTATCGAAACGGCTGATAAAGCCAGACTCAAAAAGAGAAGAGGGGATTTTTGTGCGGTAGTAACATTGGACGTACGCAACGCCTTCAATAGTGTCAGCAGGGCAACGATTGCATTTTCGCTTATAAAAATGAGGATACCGAAATATCTCTGCAAATTAGTTGAAAGCCATTTTCAGAACCGTAAGCTACAATACATGACGAGCGGATTTCAGGAAATGGAGTACAGCTGGAGTACCGCAAGGGTCGATACTGGGCTCGGTAATGGCGAACAACTCGGGAATCCGAAGTAGTCAGCTGAAGATAATTTCGAGTGTGGTTGCGTCAATCCTTCGGTTTGGAGGAGCGGTCTGGAAATCTGATCTCCTGAATTTGCGGGTCATTAGTGCATACCGCACCGTTTCGTCGGAAGCTGCATGCGTTGTAGCGGGAGTCATGCCATCTCGGTTTTGTTGGTGGAGGACTCTTATTGCTACGAAAATAGAAGCTCGCAAAACGTGAGAACACGAGCCAGAGATAGCTCCATAGCCAACTGACAGCAGCTATGGGACAGCTCAGAAAGAGGAAGGTGGACCCATCGTTTGATCCCAAATAACAAGGAGTGGATGGAGAGAAAGCATGGCGAAGTGGATTTCTAAATGACGCAATCCTTGACTGGTCATGGATGCTTCATGAAGTATCACTACAGGTTCGGACATGTGGCATCGCCGGACTGCCTAACATGCGGAGACGTGGACGAGACACCCGAACATGAGGTATTCTATTGTCAGAATTTGAAGAGAAACGTGCCAACATATTCGCCGCATGCGGATCATACACGACAGCGGAAAACATGTTGCATAAGATGTGTGATGACATCAACACATGGCAGGTAGTCAGCGATGGGCTCGCCCGGATAATGACTGCTCGACACGTGAAGATGATCTCGGGTGGTCAGGATGCTCTTTAGGTTATTTAAATATGAACTTCTAAGCGAGTGTTGCATGAGTAGCGCATATGCGTGAATTAGACCCCCTTCCGAAGTATTGCCTTAGGGCAGTTACCGGTTTGGGAAATGGTCTGAGGCCCCAGGTGAAGTTTAGGGCGTATGTATATACGGATGAGCATATAACGATTCGACCCATTGGTTCCATGGACCCAGATGAGTTCTGGGGAGATTCGGCACTCGACGTGCCTTGGGACCAATTAGTAAAATTCCTTCTTCCAATTTAACACCAGAGTAACCAAAAAAAAATTGGCACCACATAAACTACAAATCTAAATTGAAAGAAATTGTATGCTTATTGAATTTGTTACTTGCGGTTCTTTGGTAACAAGGAAAAATTTATTTCCAATTTCGTAAACGCTCCTTTATTCGTACGAAGTTGATGGACACGTTTTAAAATTCTACAAAAACAATCAATTTTAATAGGAAAACTATAAGGCTTGTTTGTTTTGCTTACGTTTAGTTTTGTATTTGCCTCCGTTAGCCACCTTTAATATTAATTAAGCTAGTTTAAATTTGAATTCTGCTATTTCTCAATTAATTTCTTATCTATATTTGACAAAGCTCTCGGTTGACGTGATAGTTTGGGAACTACGTACTTCTGTAGTGTTTCCGTATAGCCTAGATTCAGAAGTTACGAGTTATTCAAAACCACTTAAACATTACATGTACGCCTACCTGCACTCGAGCGATTACACCTTTTCCACCTCCGTGCCACTTGTTTAAGTAAGAACTTTAGCATTGTTTAGCCCTGAGCTCAAAGATTTGATACAAAATTAGGATCTTTTCTGATGCAACCTTTACACTAAGCGCGATTTACTTCTTGTGTTTTGTTTTTGTTTATCTTAATTCCCTTTCCCGCTTAATTAGCCAAATTCACTGCTCACGTACGTGTGAACTCATCTTCTCATTGTAGAACTGTCAATTGAGATTGGGTGCGTTCAATACCGTTTTCGGTATCGAACGTCAGTTCAGTGACAATCCTAATCACATCCGAGTTTTGGGAGCAAAAAGTAGGCATAAGTCCTATCTTGAGGTTCTTCGCGAGAAAGGAACAAACTATTTGATGGTGGTCTCTTTCCTAGGGGAGGTCTCTCATTACCAAAAAATCTTGAACTAATCAGGCAAGCTCCAAGGTTACGCTCCTGTTAACATGTTTTGGCACAAAATTCACTACCTAGGCACTAGAGTGATGAAGCGCCTTTCCAACTCACTCCTATCGGCCGGGTGGTTAATTTATTGAAGCCATCAATTTTAGAGTGCGTTAAATACATTCTGCCATTGACGATGACGACGACGACCACGACGCATGATCGTTCCTTTTCGCCCCTGAGGTCGGATACTAATTTGCTTAACTCGTCGAATGTTCCATTTTATTGCCATGGCAACATGTAGGACATAAATTGACGTTTGAGCGTTTGGTTAGCTAGTTTGCGCGAAGCATCGAAAACAAAATCAACCGTAGGTAGGACTTCTTACCTACAGCGAAGCCCAATCTCGCGATCCTAAGCTGTTAGTAACGAAGATGTTGCCGAGATTTGACTGTGGGGGAAATGCACACGTATTTATTTAGTTTCGCGACGACGACGGTCATCAATGGCGGAGGATGATTATTATACCTACAGCGTCGGTCGTTCAGTTTAACGGTTATTTGTTCAGGCACTTTTTTATGTTATGTATTTTATTGTGCTGGCAAAGGCGCGTAACAGCCCGAATATAATGCGTTGACGGGCTGGAACTGGCTGCAGGGGCACTAGAAAATGTGTTAAGTGTCACACCTTCCAGACTTTGATTGCGACTGGTAATGAGAAATTTGGCGTGAATTTTATGTTCAATTTATAGCTTTGATTTGAGATGCTGAATTCAGATACATCTGTTCTGAAAAGGTTTTCTAACATAGGAAACAATTCATTTATTTAAGCATCCTGATTGATCTAAAATCTGATGTTATTCTAACTTAAGATTTGGTTCATACATTTAGTATATTAATAGAATTAAAAGAACAATCTTTATTACAAAACCATTTTTCTACAATTGAAAGTTCCCGTTCCGGTTTATGAAGCGCGTCCTTCATTAAGAGGCGCCGTCAAAGGCCATCTCATCGCACAGACACACTCAGCTGGAGAAAAAAAAAGATTCAAAGAAGCTAATCGACCACCATCATCTGCCTCGCAGAGAATTTTGGGAGGTCTCTTTATCGCTTCTCGCATACCTTCCTATGAATGGCTCACAGATTTAATTCTTCCATACACAACACATTGATTTGGTGTCCCCTTCCCCACCGAGAGGAGAAGAAAAACAAACACCAGCTAACTACATTCGAGGGCATTGTATTGTGTTTTCCACTTCGTCTTGTTTTTCCGAATGGCTGCCATCGAGAATCGATAGACTCCGGCGATGATCTTTCTCACATATCTGTTCGTTTTCCCTCGCGCGTCCCGATCATCTGATGGTTAATTTTATCCTCGAATTTCCCAACAAGTGTGTGGTCGAGTTGTGGCCGGTCAAGCTGCGGGTTATGTTTTTTTTTTCTCTTCTCCAAACAGTTTTGTTTTCCAAAAAAAAAGGTTCTTGTTTTTATATCTAAATTAGGTTGATTATCTCTCCCGGTGAGCAACCTCCATTGTTTTCCTGATTCGATTACTTCCTGGGGAGCGAAATCCGGCGCTGGGAAAGCATTTTGGACTTTTTAACGACCGGCGGAATGGAACGGCCGGCCGGCATCTTGGTGGACTAAATTGGATCATCAAGCATTTTTATAATGAACATTATGGAAAGCTGTTTATTACCGATTACGGATTCTTTCTAGGAGACAGACTAAATGAGTATCTATGGAGATTTCTTAGATGGACTGCTGAGAGAATGAGTAAAATTAAAAATAGTTTTAACCTAAATTTAGGACCAGCAAGAAGCTTTCAAGGCATGACAAACTAATATTCAAATTGAAAATACTACTGAATTTAAGTTAAAATATGTTTACAATTTTTAGAGTTCACCATTTGAAAATCCCACAACTATTTCCACTCAGATTCCAAATTTATTCTAAGTATCGAAACAGTATAAAATTGATAAAATAAGTATTTTCATATATAAATCTAAACTATTTAACAATTGCAAATCGTTGCCCAAGGGAGATTTGTGATTTCGTCGTGTTTTTTTCCGTTCCAACTAAAACAGAATTAAATTTTAGAATCGCAAACGTTATAAAATCCGCAGAGTGATGGGTCTAAGCCAGGGGTGAGCAACCCGCGGCCCGCGGGCCGCATGCGGCCCTCGAGACATGTTTGTGCGGCTCGCGAAGCTTACCTCAAATTTAATTTATTTCAAGATTTTTTTTTCTGTAACAGATTGTTAATTTTCATAAAACAGCAGTCCCTACTAAACCAAAAACATAATATATCAATAAGTAGGCTATCGCTTCTAGTTTCTTTTTTTTTCCTTTTTATAGGGGTTTAACCCGTTAGGGTCATTCTTCCTAGCGCTTCTAGTAATATGGTGTGTGGGTAAAATCGATCTTTGCTAAATGATAAATCAATAAACCTACATAACAATCAAAGCTGATTTTCAATCAATTTCATACTCTTTTTTCAATCAAGGACTCAGATATTGTCAAGATATTCTTGTTCCACAGATTCAATTAAATTCTACAATTTATAGAAATTAAAAAAAAAATAAGACTACAACTTTTTCTGACCTCCTTAAAAAATGTTATTGAATATTTTATTTTTTCAGCAAGTTTGTTGAAGACTGCGAAATTATTTGACTTGCGATTTTGAAAATATCAAAGATTCAGTTTAGTTTGATTTTTCTTTATAATTTCGTATAAATTCCCGGTTTTTGCAGGTTTGGATAACAAAAAGAAAACTTCCAAACCTTTTTTTTCTCAGAATTCAAAATTACTCGTGGTTTTTTTGAAAGTTGATATTTGAGTCAATAAGTCTTTGTATTTACCAGTTTTGTCTAATAAAAAAGGATGTAAATTGAATAGCAAATTTTTACCAATTTTTTTAAGTTATCTCGAGAACTAGAGCTGACAAAAATACAAATTGAATACATATTTGAATCCAGCGCTCCTGAATAAGTCAAAATCAGTTCAGAGATCCCTTGCACCTCGGAAAAATGTGAATTTTGTTAAATTGTGTTAATTGTGATGCTATTTTCAGAAATTTCATGAGCAAATCATGCAAAATATTGATTAAAAAGAGTCATTTAACTTAAAAATTTGACATCCATATTTCCAAAGTCATAAGATATTCATGATTCATTCTAAGAAAGCCCATCCCAATGGTATCCAAATTTAATTTAATATTTATGAAATCTGTAAAATTGACAAATCTGGTTGAAATTTTTTTTTCGATAAATTTGAAACCGTGCTCAACATCTCAATGCAATTATTTCATACGAAACTTCAAATTAAAAAAATCACCATTATAGAAAAAAAATGGAGCTTCATTACCAAATCCAAATGAGTTGTGATAATAACTTTCCGAAAATGGGCAAAGAAAAAATTCGTTATGATTAAGCTCCATGAAAATTTTAAATTTAAGTGATCACGAAAAAAGCCATCGCATCGGTTCGAACTAAAAAGAGGTTTTGTCAGAAAACGGTTCAAATCTTTTAAGAACGCATAGAAAGACTTACAAAATTTTTCGACTTTAATAAATAAAAGGGAAGCAAATAATATTTCACTTTTGTAAAAAATATTCGCTAACCATTTCAAATCACTCAGAACATAGAAATTATTGGAAAATTATCAAGATTTATTGATAAACCCAATCAATTTTGGCTTGTTTATTAATCAGCTTTAATTGAATAAAAAAATGTTTATGCAAGCACATGAATATGTGTTCTATCCTTTTCCATTTTTTTAATCAAAAATTTGTCATCATAAAGAATAACGTAAAGCTCTGCAAACTATTATCACTTAAATTTTATCTTGATGCGGCCCGCCGAAAGAATTTTAAATTAAAAGTGGCCCGTTGCTTCAAAAGGTTGCTCACCCCTGGTCTAAGCTTAAGGCTATTGGCTTTAAACACAGAAGACAGAATTTTCAGAAGAAACTTCGAGCTTTGTATGTACTCTTATAGTAAGCTTGATATTTTTTTTCGCGCACGTATCTTTGGCGGGCGAATCCAGGTTTTTTCATCTTTGAACCAGGTGAATTCCGGGTTATTGTTTTCCCATTTTTCGGCCCATAGTCTTGGCAAATTTGGGCGGAAATCAGAGAATCTATGTATATATAAAATTCTGTCTGTTCCCTATAGACTCGGAAACTACTACGGAAACTGATTTGCTTGAATCTTGGTCGGTGGTTGAATTAGAGGCCGGGGATGGTTTTTTTTTTTTCAAATATGTCTTTATTTGTATCAATTCATCATTACATTTATATTACATTATTACATTAAATTAGGTGTTCAGCTCAATAATGAACTTTTCAAAGCCCTATAGTTAACTAGATAATAAAATTTATTTATAAGATTTAAACTTGCTGAGCGCAATCAAGTATTTAATGTAGGAGAATGGCCGGGGATGGTTCCTATTATGGTTTGTGACCCCTCACTCACTGCACTATTGGGTTTGAGGCGGCAAAAAGTAAAAAACTGAACTTCATCGGATCGCTTTTTTATTTTTACTAGGTAATAACTCAGTACTGCAAGAAAATCGTTAGCGTTTTTGTAACTGAAAATTTTTCCTCGCGTCAGTATAACCGCTTAAAAGTTGGCAAAATATTATATTCGGAGTGAGTTAGGCTCGATTAGTTCTTTCATTGAGTAAGTTGTTGCCTTTTTTATAATTATATTGTAGGAATTAAATAATCCTCCAGATCCTGCAAATCGGCAACTTACGTTGTTGAGGCATGTTTTCGGCAAAGCCACTGGGGCATATTGAACGACTTATTGGTTGGATAAAATTGTCCTATTGCCAAGTAAGCCAGATAGATTTGAAAAATTATTAAATTTAGTATTGTAAACAGGCGCTAGGCAGTTTGCTACCGAAACCTGGCATTCAAGTAAAGTGGAAGTTAGTAGGGGAACTATTTGTAAGTGACCAATTTATTATTGTATTTCCCTAAATTTCATAAAAATGGTTTTGCAGATGAGTCCTGTCGAAGACAGTTTCCCGTCATTAAACGGCATTAATTCTGTCGGAGACAGAATACAAAAATCCCAAACAACTACTGTATATGGAAAACAATTTTTCTTAAATTTAAAGTACATCATATGAAAGCTTATATTAAAAGCTTTCATTTGAACCATTCAAAATTTTTTCACACTTAATTGATGTATGATAAAAATGAGTAAATAAACATTTTTTTCAATATTATAAAACTTTAAAGCCTTATAAAAAAAAGTCCAACATTGCCCTATACTCTATTCAATTTTAAGCTTTAGTTTTAGGTCCAAAAAATACAGTGAAGAGTTTCCAGGCACCTTAAAGCGCCGGTTTTAAAGTTACAGTCAAATAAAGCTGAAAATATCATGCGAATGGATAATTTTTACAATTAATAAGTAAAAAAATCAACAAATTTGTTGCTGGTTTGTCAAAAAAAATCTTTTCTCATGATTAATCATGAGATGATGATCCTGTAAAATTACGCAAATGTCCTGTAACAAAAAGGAGCAGGACATTTACCGTCATTTTACAGGTCGAAAACATGTTTACGTGACATTTAATTTTTGGTGTACAACTTTTTTACAGGACATTTGCTGTTATAATAAATGAATCTTCGTTAACTTTCAAGGAAAACAATTTAAAATTACAGGTTTTGTTGATTACAGGTGATTTATTTTAAAGGTTGTAGTTTTCAGTGACACGTAATAGTCAAAAAAATTTTCTTTGTATATAAGACTAACTAGCTATACCAAGAGAATAGCATTTGTGTGCATACAATTTAATAACTGATTTTGAAAGATTTTGGCGTCATGAGTTCGAATATTTCGTAAGATCTTAAGTTTAGGTGCTCTGGCTTATGGAATTTTAAAAAATTCATCAATTTCTACTGAATTTTGTCATGAAAATTCAAAAACTGATTTTAAATCATTTTTCTATACTTTTTTTACTGAAGAATTCAGATTTTGCCTAAATTATTTAAGTTCAGAGATGAAATTCTTTAAAATAAAGACCATTTTTAGAAAACTCAATCGAAAATGATACAACTATTTTTGACATCACAAAAGGGTGGTTTAAAGTTTTTGATATGTAAGATTTTAATTTATTAAAAAACTTTGTAGAAAACTGCAAAACATTTTGATTTGAAAATATCTAAGATTCCTGTTGGTTTAAAATTTCTTTAAAATTTGATCAAATTTATGGATTTTTATAGAACTGAAATAAAATTATATGGAAAACTTATGACACTTTTTCTGTTATGTCAAAATTATTCGCAGTCATCGCGAAAGTTGATCATCGATTTATACCCTTTATTTTCTATATCTTTGTAACCTTTTATAGTTTTTCAGCACAATGAACAAAAATCAGCTTTTGATTTTATTACACCTCGAAAACTGTGAACTTATGCTATCAGAAATTGATCGTTCATTTAATGATTTCATAGTTATTTCTTAAGAATCGTTTTAATATACTGGGAATATTGTGTCCTTCAAAGAACAAAAAACTATTTTTCGCAAACATTATTTGTTGCAAATTCGTTACTTTTCAAACAATGGACTAAAATCTTATTTTGTTTGTTTCAGATTGGATAAAATTTAAAATTAAGGATAATTCATTATTTTATTTCAGAATTAAATTCAGGTTTAGAGATACAACCATGATAATGTACAGAATATAATAAAAAAAATCAGAGTTTTAAAATCAGTTTAAAATTCAAAAATCAAAAAGTTATCTCGAATTTTTTTTTATGGACGTATACCTAGTCTCTGGTATATTAGCAAAATATTTTTTTTTTTTTTTGTTTCGATTATAGTCGTTTTACCATCTTTATGGCATTCGCGACTTTATCAGCGGTGCAGTTGGCGGATCGTTATTGAAAAACTCATCCGGTACAACTGTGTTCGATGTTTGCTCTAGGGCTCGAACTCGCAGACATCGGCTTAGGAGACAACAGACTTGCCAACTCAGCTATATCTCAAGCCCAAGCAAAATATAAATCATTAGAATTTCATTGAAGTTACCTTGCGTTGGTATGAAGAAGCTCAGGGAAAAATGGATAATTGAGAAGTTTCTTAATATTTTCTTCGAATAAACAACAAGTTTATTACTTCCATTTATAAAATTATATTTATAAAGAGAGATGCCTTAATGAGTTCATAAGCCAATTTTTTTTATTCCCTGGTACAAAAAATACGAAAATCATCTTTTTATCAACATTTTCTCGCATGGAAAATCATAGATTCACAGATATAAGTTGTATCAAAGGATATCCAATGGGTATCTTAATAAATTTTCATAGAAAATGGGTTAAAGCACTAAAAATTTCTCTTAAAAAACTAGTTTAAATTTTTCCGCAATCTTTCCCCCCATCACTCTTTCAAAATGAACGTTTGCTCACTAAATATTTAAGTTCTTTCGATTGGTCGATTTTTGAAAAAATGTAGAATCAACAGAATCAACACCTCAAGAGCGAGCTCTAGGACCGCGCCTGCTAAGTGCTTGTGTATTTTTGCTGACGAGGTATTCTCCAATACTAAAGCGTTCAGATATATAAATGCTGAATCGATAACTTTTTATAATTCGTTTGGTAAATATATCGGAATTTAGGAAATTGTTCTGAAAAACTTATTTGTGATGATTGGAACTGTATTTAAAAACAGTCATGACTCATTCATGAGGTCACAAAATAAGATACCGAACTGTTTTCCGTATTTTGACAGTTCGGTTCAAAACTATTCCTTTAGGAGATGCTGTGTTTACTGTGAGTCTGCAACCTTAATCCACCTGATTCGTAACAGCTTTCAGGGATAAATCATCCTTAACGATCAATCTTTGGATTAAAAAAAGATAGAAACTCATGGCAGCTGGACCACCGTATTGGCAGCCCTGGAAAATCTCAATGGTAAAAATCACCTCAGTTTTCGACTAGGGTGGCTTTTTCTTTCGACGTGGTGGAGTTAACAAATTTAATAACTTCATTATACGCTTCTCTTTCTTTGGACGGAGCTGATTATGTTTCCTCCATCATCGAGCTCCGTTGATGCTACAAGAGGTTGTTTTTCCCTCCAGGGCATTGTTCTCTCCTCTGCGCTTGGCCATGTGGCGTTTTTCCCCTTTTTTTTGGATTGGATTGGCTTGGCTTGGCCCCTGTTATTGGAAGCTATAGTTAGTTGTTGATTGTTGCTGGTGCTTCTAAAAACACATATGGGAGGGACACCCAACAGCAATAATTTCCAAACCAGAGCCAGGGTTGTTCTCAAGCTGTTGTTGATGTTTTCGTTGTTGCTCTAATCGACCGCGGAGAATTGCAGCCGGCCATCGCATCCCTCTCCTTGGAGGCCCATGGTTGGGTTGCGTCCAATCAGAAATTCCGACTGCCCGCCGAGGAATGAAAATTTATTTACCAAACCCATCCATAAGACGCGGGGTTTGTTTTTCCACGCTCTGTTGTATCGCGTTTCGTTTCTTCGTTTTTCGAGCTTTTGTTTTAATACAGTGAGCGAAATAAGAATAGCACCACTATGTGTTTTGCTTGTTAAAATATGAATGATTGAAAATTATGAAAATTTTCTTCCACAGATTGTTCTGAATTGCTTAACGGATAAATCAAGCATAAGTTTACTTTTTTTGGACGTAGCAATCGGCGTTGAGGTTCAAAAATGTGAAAAAGGGGTGCGAAATAAGAATAGAACCACTTGAGTTTTTCTAACAAAATCAAGATTATTTTCAAAAATTTACTGTGTAAAAGTGAATAATAATGCTTCTACGAGTTATTTGAGTAGATAACTGCATTTTAGGAGTTTTCCAGAGTTCCAAAGGATTTCAAAGGTTTTAAAATGGGGGTTTTAAAAGATGCTCCTCTAGCGTTAAGGAATTAAATATTTGAGCTGTAATTCATTATCAAATTACTAAATTTCTTCATAAGAATGACGTGAAATGATGAAACAAACATTCGGGATTAATTTTTAATCAGAAAAAATAGGTTGGAAATCAAAAACTTTGATTTTGTTCAGTAAACCACACTTTTTTCCAGTTTCAAGTCGTAGATGGCAGCACTATCTTGCCGTTAACACCATATTTAGTCTCAATATTGATTTTCCAGGTTTAGTTATGCCCATATTCATCATTTTGAGGTAATTTCCCATCACAGTTTTGTGGAAGTTCACGCTGCAGAAAGCTTTTCCGGATTTGCAAAAGAATCACCAGCACAAAAATGAACAACCGTCAAAATTCCTGCTCATCTCAACTTCCTATTCAATATGATTTGCACCAATAATACTGCTAGCCGTCTGGTCCATCAAACTGCATCCCAAAGTATAACTTTATTCTGATAATCGGTCCAAAAAATTAACTTTTAGTGACCTTGATGCAATTCTATTTTTTTTGGATTTAGTGATCTTAGAATTTCCAAAGCGTTCACACGGTACATGTATTTATTGCTTGACCAAAATCGTCCAGCACTCCCTAATTAATCCCAGATATTCGAAAATGGGTATGAATTTGGTTTGATGGCAAGATAGTGCTGCCATCTATGACTTAAAACTAGAGAAATAGTGTTTGATTATTAAAAAACATTAGTATTTTTTAATTCCAACCTGCTTTTTGGATTCAAACTCAGCCTCAAATCTATGTTTCATCATTTTGCATCATACTTATGAATGTTAATGAAGAAATCAAGCAGTTTGATAAAGTTTTATAGCTCAAATATCTAATTCCTTAACGCTAGAGGAGCATCTCTTAAAACCCCCATTTTAAAACCTTTGAAAACCTTTGAAATTCTGGAAAACTCCTAAAATGCAGTTATCTATTCAAATAACTCGTAGAAGCATTATTATTCACTTTTACACAGTAAATTTTTAAAACTAATCTAGTTTTTGTAGGAAAAACTCAAGTGGTTCTATTCTTATTTCGCACCCCTTTTCCACATTTTTGGTCCTCAACGCCAATTGCTACGTCCAAAAAAAGTAAACTTATGCTTGATTTATCCGTTAAGCAATTCAAAACAATCTTTGGAAGAAAATTTTCATAATTTTCAATCATCCATATTTTAACAAGCAAAACACATAGTGGTGCTATTCTTATTTCGCTCACTGTAGGTAGTCTCTCTCTCTGCAAAGGAAAAACATTTCTCGCCACACACGGAGCTCCGCAGCATGACACGGTTTTAATATGGTGTTGAACATATTTTTATGGAGTCTCGGGGTTGGCGCTAACATTTTGACGCTCTCTGGGCCGGACCCCAGCTGGAATGTTAAGGAATCGTCGTACTTGATCAAGGTTTTTTTTCTCCCTTCTGATTATCTGATAGCTGCAAGGAATGGAAAGTGGTAGAGTAATGACAGCGGAAACGAGCTGGCTGGCGCCACCCTTCTTCTTGATATAGCGATATCGATAGGTGCCAACAATAATCAACAACGAAAATTTCCATTTTAATTGAGAACATTTGTACGCACCTCTTTGTGAATTTTTATCATTTATGAGTCTTGAACATCGAGGGCAAGTGGAAATTCTATAATTAAAACGATAGGTACCTATGGGTTATTCCATATCAAGAGTGCACAGCGAAAAAAATCTTATCCGGAATTCACCAAACTTGACCGATAGACTCGCAATGTATTATGTATGTATGTATGTATGAAAACCCACCAGTGGCTGATAGGTCTTTCGACCCGAGGCGGTACGGAAGTCTCGATCACACATTCAAATATTGTTCATGCTTAACTCATCAACAATAATTGCAGCACAACCAAAGGGTCCGTTACCACTGGCTTGGGACAGGCAATAGCATGAAAAAAAACTTCCCCAAAGCGACCTTTACCTTTGTTTCCAATTTTTATTCTTTATGGATTTTTTTATCACTTTCATACACAACATGATACATTTCAGAACAGAATTTGCGCTTAACACAGATTCATTTCAAGATGGAATTGTAGATGGTAATAGAAAAAATAATGCAAAGAACGAGCTCACCAATTTATAAGCAGAAAAATCCGCATCGGCTGGCCAACATTCTTCAGGTATTCTTCCTACAATTGGTATCAGGTCAAATGGAGATCTGATAGAATTTTTTCACAAAACAACCTGTATTCTTCTTCCAATGAATGTTATAGGCATTAACGTTTGCTTTTAGCCTTCAATTGACCCATGTATCGCACTTTCACATTTCATTCAAGATCCCGATGTTCAAATTTATGAATGATTCCTTAAAAAACACTTCTATCAAAACATCTCTTACATTCAACTTTTAAAAATCTGATTTCACTAACTTATCAACAACCATTTATTGTATTTTTAGATTAAAAATCTGGAAATTTCTTCGAATTTTAGGAAAATATTTGCAACCAAAAAAAACGCGTGCTGCTGGTTCAGCACACGCCTACTCAAACTTCCACTTGACCGATAGACTCGCAATGGTTTACAAAACAAATGCTGAAATTTGGAAAAATGACCCGCTCACCCCTAGTCTCTGGACCCTTCTCCATCTAAAATGCAATATCTCCTAACAGAACAGAAACATAAATGTAGTCTACGAAATAAAATGTGGAGGATGTAGTAAATCATATGTAGAAGAAACGAGCCAGTTTTTAGAAAAAAAAAAAACGTTTGAAGCAACACAAGACAAATGTATCCACAAAACAAATAAGTAGAGGTTAAGCACAGCACTGTCTAGAAACTGGGCACATTTTTGATTTTGAAAATACCGAAATAATGGGATAGTTACTGGATACAATGCTAGAATAACTGCCGAAAAATTTTACATCAAAATGAGAGGTGACGATAATGTCGTTAATAGGCAGAGAGACTCGTTAAATTTTAAGACCGCTTACGACCCCATAATCGAAAAATTGACACAGACACTGACAAACAAATTTAAACGCAAAATAAAACAAACTGTCCAAAATCAAAACAGTTTAGTGTTCACTGAGGAGGAGCGAATGCCAAAGTAGGTATGGACAACTGATAAATCTGTTTTATTATTATTAAAACTCACCGAAAAACGTCGATAATATCGAAGAACAAACAATCGCGGTGATAAATCAAAAACTCAATATCTCCTAACTAAGAAGTTATAGAAAAACAACAGAATACTCGTTGTAAAGATTTCACTAAAATCTATTTATTGATATTGTTGACCAATTTTAAATAAACTTAAATAAAATTAAAGATCTAAAAAACGATAGTTTTCTGTGTAATTGTTTAGGACCAGTAAGATGAAAGTGGCAAAAAAAAGAAAGTGCCAAATTTTGAGTTAAGCATACAAACCGATTCTTCATATGTCTGCATCATCTGATGCAAAACTTAGAATTTTCATAATTTTTCAACACCTTCTCTTTGGATCTAATCAAAATTTCAAATCATACAGTATTTCTAGTTCCTGAGATATTAAGATTGAATATTATTTCAATGTTTTTTTTTTGCCCATAATAGACTTGGTAATTCTTCTGCTACGGTTAGGGTGGCTTATACAGAATACTACGTACACCGGAATCATAAATTTGATATTTAAAGTAACTTCTGACTTGTTCAGAAGACCCATACCAATTTTTTGAATTATTAGGTTAGCTTTAAAGGGTGTTTTGCCTAAAGCTCTTCGTATGATATTTTGGCACCTTTTAAGACTTGTACCACTTAGTATCAGATCTTCTAGTTGTCTTACCGATAATCTTAGAGAGTCTTAGAAGAATTGTTTACCTAGTTTTGGTAAATTTCATAAATATTGGTTCACGTGTTGAAAGTTATCCTAGATGGAACGCGAGATATGAGAAATAATTCTGCACCCCCACGTCCGGAATAATCCTGGGGTTTATCTCCGTAATTGGGGGGAAAAGTCAATGCAGCACATAGTAGGGGAGAATGAGGATACTTGATCCCTGGGAATACTTGATTCCTTGGCTATATCTCCAAACTGGAATGTCGTACAAAGATCAAATGCTCTAGAAAATGTGCCAAATGGAACAAAACAGTAATAGTTGAAGCTCAAAAAATTTTAACAAAATAAGTCTTTGGGTTATTGAACTTTGTTTGAAAAATTTCACAAAATGTGACTTGAAGATCTTTTTTCGTCATTTTAAAATGTTCCTAACATGGACATATTAAAACAAAAATATTTATTCCAGTACATCAATCTTTCGAGTGTAAAATGAACTTCAGAATACAATATTTTCAAAGCGATGGAAAACTCACAACTTTTTTCAGAAAAAGTTTTCTAAAATGTTGATTTTGGGTACAATTGATCCCTAATATATGGGTACAAATGATCCCGGTATATTCTTCTTCTCAATGGATCGTGATCATTGCTGATTACGAGATTACTAATATTTATCCAATAGCTAATATTCATCCATCAATTATCTGAAGAAAAGGGCTCAAATAATTGATTTTCTCTTGTTTATAAAAATTGCGCCCGTAGGTATGCAATGTCATAAGGGTTGAGAATAAGCTATAGAATTTTTTTCTGACAATTATAGATTGTGAAATGAGAAAAAAAACATGACCAAAATAGTCAATTAACAATCTATCTTGGGGTTTTGTTTGATTTTTTCCATGGATTAGGGCTTCCTGAATAAAGGATCAAGTGTCCCCTAACTTCAAAAATAAAATTTTTTACTCCCACGAAAATGCTTCTAGTTCATCTAAGGATTCAAGTATCGTTCTAATTTTAGGAGGATAGAAACTTGAAGTTACACGCTGTCAGAAAATGTAAAAGAGTGCGAGTTGCAAATTTTTTCCAAAAAACTATGGTGAAAATAAGAAAAAGGGATCAAGTTTCCCCACTCTCCCCTACAATAACATCATAGCCACCGCCAATAAGAGTACTATTTTAGTTACTTGATGAACAAACTTGAATAAAGATAGCTCCATTCCATCACTGAAACCAGCGTTTTTAACAAAAGAAGTTACAAAATTAATCAATGTTGTATAAAGTTATTTAAAAATGACAAAAATGGTAAAAAAAATTATAAAATTAAAAAAAAACAAATACCTACAAACAGAAGACTAAAACCAGAACTGACAAATATAGCTAACGGTCAACCGACCTTAACAAAGTAAGTTATTTTTATTTTTTATTTTTTATTTTATGATGGTCCCACAGGCCCAATTGGGTCCTTCCTCCACCCCATCTCTTTGATTATTAATAAAAAATCGTGATTGGTGCTATGTTTGTAGATACGGAATCTTTGGAGGTATATGCCCTTCGTGCATCGACAGCAAGTAATAAAGTTGAAACTATTTTCGGGACATCTCAAGAAGGCATGAACTATTTTTTTTTAATGAAGACGCCTTTGGTTGATTGGGAAGGTTGAAACCCGATATTCAGTCATGTTTATTATAGTCCTGAAAAATGCTTATATTTTTGTTTCGACCATTTGATTTCAGATAGTTTTGAAAACGATAATAAAACTTTTACAAAACATGCTGTATTAGTTGTATTGAAAGAGTTATGAATGCTCTGTTAAAACTACAATGAAACACAAACATAGAAGTTTGCTCCAAGCTTTCTATTGAATGTTTTATAATAGCACTCAATGCTTGATTATTAAACATAAAAACTCAGTGAAAGTTCTCGATCAAGATGTCAAAACAGGACACGTTCAAGTTAGATTGCAATTGGAATTCCCATTTATACACATTTTTGTAAAGCTTTGTGTGTTGGTTTTGAGTTTAAATTTAAAAAAAATATAAAAATCTTTGAAAAACTTCAATAAGCTCAACAAATAAAATTTAAATTTCGATGTCCGACGCTATGTTTGAAATCCAAGATGGCGACTACCACTCAATTTGAATGACTGTAAATGACTGCAAATCGCATAAATCCCTTAGGTACAATATGGGTATTATTTAAAAGGGCTCAACGAGTACGAGTCGAGTTTCGCTATTTGACGCCATATTGAAATCAAGATGGCGGCTTCCGCTGAACTTCGAAGTGTTGAATATCACTGGAAATCATATAAAAATAAAAGTATCAGTATTGCTACTGAACTAGCAGAAGTCGAATTTCGCTTTCCGACGCCATCAGAAAAAACCCGATTTAATACACTTATCAGTGGATTGGAGGCTTTCTTACAGAATGTAAATTATCTTTGGGAATAAATGACACAATAATGGATTCCTTATTTCTGAATTATATATGATTAATACTCTAAAAAAGATTATAATTAAAGAAAATCGATAGCAAAAATTACTAAACTCAATGTAAAAAAAGGTGGTCAGTACGTTTTTTGGAGGATAAGCGAATTGATATTCAACGAGTTCATTTACTATCAAAATATTTCAAACTGTTCAAGTTTGAGAGCCACAATTCTCAACACTCACTAGTGGTCTAGGAGTTAGCCTCCTAAATTCTCATGCTAGATGTCGTGGGTTCGATTCTCTGCTGATTGATGAACTTTTTGTCAAATTTTCGATCGCCTCCGCAATTAATTTAGCGATAGCTGGCTGCTGCTGCTGAGCAAATGGCTACCTTTTTTGAAGCCAACGTAAGCATGATATGTTCTATGGAATAGAAATTTTTTAAACAATTTTGTTTTTTTTTTTGGTTTTGAGATATGTCCTACAGGAAAAAAAATCCAATTTTTTGATACTAAATTCATCAAAATCGTGAAACCTAGAATAGGAGTTAATGTGTTAAGAACGTTTTAATGGAACATACAAATTTCCGGACATCATCGTAACTCGTCGAGCTGAGTCGATTGGTACCTATAAAGTGGGGCCTTGGACCCTTAATTAATGATATCCCCAACTGACCGTTTGCTATGCCTTTCTGTAAGAAAGCCAAAAAAGTCTGAATTCGATATCTTTGTCTGAATCTGAATTTTCAATCAATGTTTTACAAATGCTTATAATATGTGCTCTGTATTTAAAAATCCAATTATACAAAAATGTATATGACACACACGTCAAATGTTCTGTCCACTTTTCAAAATATTTGAACTGTGTTGTATGACTAAACCACTTTGACGGTAGATTGATTGAAAAATACGGTTTGGCACCAGAAGTCACGATCTTGAATTAAAAAAATTATATGTGCAAACTATAAATTTGATTCAGAGAAAAGAACCACGATTTTTAGAAATGAGTGAATATTTTACACTCTTGAGGTTATTAGACTTTAAGGAAGCGTTCATTAAAAAAGTGATGATAAAAAATTAAGATTTCATAAATTTTGCTTACCAGAGGAAAAAAAATTTGGATGCGTTCGAAAAAAATTACCTACCTTCAAACTTCCAATAGTGGCAGACGCGAGTAAAATTTCGAAAATAAAATCTTATCCTTAAACATTATTTTTGGGTGTGTAGGGTAGGAGGATTAATTCAGATTATCATAAATCTTTATCAAATCTTTGTTTTTAATTCATCTAGGTTAATTTTTAATTTGCATTTGCATTTGCAATTTTGTTCTTTTTGTGAAAGAAAAAATATTGTTAATTTAAACTATCCAAATAATTGATCTACATCAGAGGCTAAAGAATGATAAGAACCGAGTTCTAAATCTGAATTTGGGTTCTGAATGTGAATCTGATTTTAGAATCAATTTCGAACAGAAATTCAAATCTTAGATAAGAGTCTAGTTAAACTGAATATAATATTATATCATATCAAAATTTATAATCTCTATTCTAATCTGAATTTTGAATGCGAACGCAGAATCCAAATCTGGATTCCGATCTGAATTCGGAGTGTAAATCCTAAATCTGATCTCTGAATATTTTTTTCCAAAAACTTAAATAAATTAGAATTCACATTCAGAATTTGCCTAATCCATCTTAATCTGAATCCTGGGACTGAAATCTAAATTTTAATCTGAGTTTTAGGAGTTCAGATTAAGATTAAAATTCAAATGTTAGTTAAATCAGTAGTTCCGCTGAAATGATTTCATGAAAAAATTCTCTGAAAAGAAAAGAGATTTATTAGATGCAGGAATATTTTGTTAGAATTTCTAAACCTGAAGAAAGAAAAGTATAGGCTTATTTCTTTTAATCTTGAAAATATTTCTTGAGAGAAATTAACTAGGAAATATCCTTGCATATACGAGATATTTGGATTTCAATTAGTATTGCATTAAAACAACACCAGTGTAAATGTTTGAATCTGTATGCGTTATCTAATAATGAGTCAATATTTGAATTCTGATACTGGATTCTGACTCCGAATTCTCGATTATATTAGGAATAAATGTCAGCTTGTTGATAAACCAAAAAAAAAATTTTTTTTCGAATTCTAAACATGAAATTTCCTTTTCCAAATTATCCTTTTATATGAAATCGAATTTAAATTGTAGTCCTGAATTTGAGTTCTCAGTCTGAATTCGATGATCTGTTTTGTTGTGAATTGATAATATCAATTTTAGATTTTAACCTTTATTCCAAATCTGATTTGGAATATCGAATCCTAATTATGAGTCTGATTTATTTAAATTTATTTTTGTATTCAAATTAAGATAAGCTTTTTACCACAACTCTGAAGCAATTGGTTCGGAACTAAGTAAACTGAATGGTGAACATGAAATCTAATTGAAAATCATTTCAGCTTTGGTGGGCCTGAATGTTTGATTCATTATTTGAATTCGAATTTTGTGATCACAAAAAAAATCTTTCTATTCCACAACATAAAATTGATTTTTCATGAAACTAAATGGCAACTAATGAAACTAAAATAAACTGAATTTCAATTAATCAACATTTATGAGATGGGTAATGATTGCCCCTTCTAGATATGAGTCAAAATGTAGAGGCAACAAATGTACAAAAAACACTGTAAAAGGAATTCGAAAAAAGGTTTGGAAAATAATCCAACCACTAATATTGTGACATTAGTTAAATTAGCTAAGGATTAATTCGCACCTATCGCCTGATGGGATGAATCATCCAATAGGATGAAAATCATTGGAAAGAAGCACCTATCACCTTCGATCATCCTAGTTTTAGTTCATAGTTTAAAAATTAGATTCTTAATTAGGTAATTACTCACGGTTTTCATATTGGGCTGTATGTTACTGTCCGTTAAAAAACAAATTCCTATGCTGAGGGTTTTCATCTGCAGCACTCATTTTCCGCTAAGACGTAATCCGTTTGTGTGGGTAAAATCTTCAAAATTGGTCAAATCAAATGCGGGGGAGTTGGTTTTACGACGAAGGACCACATATTTTTCTTGAGCAGCAAACCTACTTAGGGCCTCAAAATCATCACAATCATAACTTATCCATCGATGAACCTAAAAAGATACTAGAAAAAAAAACCCAAACCCTCCCCAAAGAAGTCCAATTAAAACTCAACATTTTGAGCGATACAATTTACTAACCTGAAAGATAAATCCGCTTAGTTGGACCGCTTTTCCACCTAGTCCACCGTCCCGTCGGGTCGCGGGAACTTGTGGCTAGGTGGAATCTCCGTCGGCAGCAAACACAACACACCGTCGAGTCGCACACAACATTGTCTCTTCGTTTTGTTTTGATCCGTATTCATTATGATAAATGGGGTACGTTCAGAGAAGTGAGTTAAGCATAATACTAGGTTTGTTCAGTGTTATTTATAAAAAAAATATTGATTCTCATTTTCTATTGGAAGAAAGAAAATGGATAAAGCTGGATGTTTGTTGTTCACATGAAGTGTATTCATGTCAATCAGAACTTGTGTAGCTTTAGTGCGGCAAACCGATGATGTTTTGTGAAATTTATTTTATCACATGAGTTTAATATTATGATGATGAGTACTGAATTTGACGTATGAACTTGAATTCCGAATCTGTATCTCTTATTACATTCTCAGAACTGAATTCTGAATCTAAATCTGAGTTCTAAATATGAATTATAATTTCTTGTTCTGAATTCTGAATCCCTCAAACCGTTTTTTTTTTCTTTGCTGAAAAAAATCACATAAGTTAAATTTTATGATTATAACCAACATTTGTCATACAAAAAACTTTATTGCTAAAGTTTGATATTCATTTTTTGTTAAATAATTTTTTGACAGTGTTTAAATTAAACATATTAAACTGCTTCATGGGTTATTTTCATATAACTGTGTTAGAATTGTTATGTTAATAATGTGAGATATTTCAACACATGCGAAAAGTAAATTATGGACACACTAGTCGATTTGTTGTCGTTTTTCCCAACCCAATTTACAATTGTTTTATGCTGATTCTGAATGTCATATCTAGTATAAATTTTTAATTTGCTGGCTGAATCTGAATTCTGAATGCGAACGCAGAATTAGAATCGAGGATTTCGATTTGAATTCTTGATGTGAATCTTAAATCTGAACTCTGGATCGATTTTTTTTTCGATACAAAAATTTTCAAAATTCCCATTTACAATTTACATACATTCACCTGAATCTGAATCCTGCATCTGAAATCTGAATCAAAATTCTTTATTTTAATTCTTAGTTGGAATGATTTTCTTTGAATCTTAATGTTGATTCTGAATGCTTATCCTGTACAGAACTCTAAACTCGAAAGCTTCCAAAAATATGTAATATTATAAAATCGGTTTTTATTAGTTTCGAATCGTCATTCCAATTAGAAATTCAACTGAAAAAGTCATTTCATTAAAAAATCAATGATGAATTCCATACTTTACTTATTCTCGTTAATGCATTCGTGACCCATTTTTTAACTCCTGAAAGTAGGCTCATTGTTACATCCAAGAACATAGTTGCGATGCCGCGTTCTTTGAACAGAAGAAAAAAAATTCTAGGTGTCATGTTTTAATTCTGAAACTGAATTCTGAGTCCGAATTCTTAATCTTTAAAGATTGTTTAAGAATGTTTATTTGAATAAATTTACATAAATTATATACTTCAAATCAACCGAATGAGGTCAAATAAAATCTTCAAATTATTCAAAATGATTTTTAACCAATTTATTGGAATTTTCATTTAAATAACAAACAGAATTACAAAATGTTTACTAAATCCTGCTAAACCGTCATATCATATTTCATATAATTTGATGTCTGAATCTTAATTCTGAATGCAAAGGCAAAATTTTGATATGTATTCCGATTTTTAATTCTGAATGTTAATCCTAAGTCTGAACTCGGAATCTTTTTTTTTCAAAAATTAAAAAATGATCTTAAGAATTCATATTTAAATTTCATCTACATTCATCTCATTCTAATCTGAATCTGAATCCTGGAAATGAAATCTGAATTCGAATCTGATTCCTTAATCTAAATCTGAACTATAAATCTCAATTCTTAATCAAAATCCTTTTCTATGAACCTTAATGTTAATTCTGAATGTCAGGTCTGCACAGAAATCTAAATTAGAAAGCTAATTTTTTTTAAATGATTTATTAGTTTTGAATCCTCATTCTTAATAGTTATTCAGTTGTAGAATTCATTTCATTAAAAAAATATTAATGATGTATTCTATAATGCCGCTTTAAAAAAAACGATTACAATTAAAATTTTTCTACTATCAGCACATGTGCTTTTTCCGGTAAAAATGAACTCTGGATGGTTATTAGAAGCAACCCCTGTTCATATGGTGTTTGAAATCAACCTCGGCAATGTTTGATGAAAAAAATGATATCAGATCTGATTTCTGAAACTGAATTATGAATCTGGATTCTGAACCTAAATCCTGATTTGAAACTTTTCTCAAACATAATTCTGTCTCACTCAATAAAGGTTTAAAAAGCGAGGTTGCGTATAAGAGATTTGACACTCGAGCCAATCAAACCAAAACCCAACAACAACAACAAAAGCGAGGCTCATAAAAAATCTTCTAATCATTTCCCTTCTATGTATTTTTTCTGTGCGGATGCGCTGTTTTGCCGACACCCGGCTCTCTGAAGGGAAAGCTGCGGTTATGATTGACTTGCCTAAAGCCGCCATTTGCTGTATTGAAAAGCAATGAAAAAGGAGAAATCAAAAAAGAGCCAGAAAATATCGGCGGGACCGACACACCGCAAACCGGCCAAGGCACCAGAAAGGTGCAACTGAGTTTGACCATCAACATATTTCAAAGTGCTTAAGTTTGAGAACCACGTTTCTCGACGCTCACTAGTGGTCAAGGGGTTAGCTCTCTGAACTCTTATGAAGGATGTCGTGGGGTCGATTCTCGGCTGATTGATGAACTTTTTGACAAATTTTCGATCGCCTCTGTAATTAATTTAGCGATTGCTGGTTACTGCTGCGCTGAGCAAATGGCTACCTTTTTTGGAGCCAACGTAAGCAAGATATGTTCTATGGAATAGAAAATTTTTAAACAATTTTGTTTTTTTTTTGGTTTTGAGATAGGACCTACAGGAAAAAAAATGCAATTTTTTGATACTAAATTCATCAAAATCGTGAAACCTAGAATAGGAGTTAATGTGTTAAGAACGTTTTTATGGAACATACAAATGGACGGACATCATCGTAACTCGTCGAGCTGAGTCGATTGGTACCTATAAAGTGGGGTCTTGGACCCTTAATTAATGATATCCCCAACTTGACCGTTCGCTATGCCTTTCTGTAAGAAAGCCAAAAACGCATCTCAGAACAAATCATGGCAACTTATCAACGATATGCTCGGAAATAATAAAAAATCTCCAGTTATAACATTAAAAACATCAAATGCAGAATAAAATGATGGTGAAGTTGTTAGTAATAGAGTGTCCGTCCCGCGATTTCCCGGGCGGAAATTCCCGGGAATTTGCAAAACTCGGGAATTCCCAATTCCCGGGAATCGTATTTTCATTCCCGGGAATTCCCGATATGTATGAAATTATTTCTCTGGAAAAGACTCCGGAATCATTCTTATTGTTCTTTTTGAAAATGTAGTCATGCAAAACTCATTGAGAATATTCCGATTTCTTTGCCGAAGACATTTAGCAGCGATTTGGTGCTATTTTTTTATTCAAATAGATAAGTTTGAAAAGATAACATGTATTTCCTCACCGTATTCATTGAACTTAAACCCACAACCTCAACCCCTAATTGCATGGTTGATTTTTTATTTGACTTATTCAGGTTATTTTATAGTTTGTTAGACTTTTTTTGATTTATCATTGTTGAAAACTGTTTGATTTAATTGATTAAAAATAAGTTTTAAAAACATTATGAAGTGTACATATTGAACAAATTATGGGCTTGTATGCACGAAAGGTTCGATAAGCTATGTATATTTGAATCGAAATGCATATATTTTACATGGTTTAGAATATTTCCCGGGATCTCGGCAATTCCCGGGAAACAGGCCACCAGATTTCCCGATTTCCGGGAACGAGAAGATGGCCGGGAAATGGACACTTTAGTTAGTAATCTACTTAACAATTTTTTCTGCTTAATTGGATCCAAAGTAGCAAGCACACTTCGATGTGATAGAAACATTTCTAAATTTGGAACCCTTCCTAGTCATGATTGTTCCGTATTTTTAAGCAGAACATCTGATCAAGAAGTAATTATCTTGATCGCGAAATTAGAAAGCAACAAATCACCTGGACTGGATACTGTTAGTCCTGGCAGTAAAAAACATCATCTGGCTTTTGCAACGCTTCTGAAAAATGAGTTCGATGAAGAAATTGATGATTCCTATATATGTATAAATAAATCTGGAGATACTATGGACCTGAACAATTATAGGCCAATAACTTTATTATCAATCTTGAACAAAATCGTGGAACAATTATTTGTTACAAGGATATTGGATTTCCTGAACCGATCCCAGCAAACATTTTTGTAGGTATATTTCTCAACAAACTTTGCTATACGCTTCATATACATTATAAAATCATCTTAAATAACTCGAAAAAACAGCATTTACGTACTAAAGTGGAGGCAATATACATACATATTTTTAACTTCTGGCTTATGCGATAAGTGTTGTTAAAATGTGACGATATACAACACCTTTTACCGTACATCCTGACAGTATGCGAGAGAGCGCAAGTTTTGCTCTCAATGCATGCGAACCGTTGCCAGCGACAATATTTGCTGCTTCTCTCATTGGACAGTTTAGCCAAATGGACCCTCTGATTTTTAGAAATCTGGTTGCACTGATAATCACAGAGAGCACAACAAGGTTGTTTTCTCACTTGAATCCCGCACGCAGGAGACAAATTTGCAAACATGGCGCAATGTTGTCATATACGAGTCGGTAGACTTTAACTAACCATTTTTACGATCATTTACTTGGTTTGGTAGGAAATACGATTCGCATTAACATTGTTAACGAGTTGAGCTGACATTTCTAATGCGATGTTATGTTTGCTGGGATTCAATTTGTTGTGTGTACACCACAATAATATGGGTTCAGACGAGGTTACAGTACCCTTTCTGCCACTTGCGAGCTAATTGTGGACATCTATAAGGCAATCGATGGAAAATTGGTGGTCGGGGCCATCTTTCTAGATCTTCAAAAAGCATTCGACACGGTAAATCACGAACTGCTGCTACAAAAACTTCAGTGCTATGGGATAAGAGGAAAAGCTCTCGCAATTTTAGCCAGCTACTTAGATAATCGATTGCAGCTTGTGTCTGTGAATGAGGAGATAAGTGAATTACAATCAATACACACCGGCATCCCTCGGGGTAGTGTACAAGGCCCCCTGTTGTTCCTGATATTCATTAATGATTTATCAAGACTCAAGCTGATCGGCAAAATTCGTTTTTTCGCATTTAAAAGCATTTTAAAATTCAGCGAAAGCCGCCATCTTTGATTTCTAGATGGTGTCTGATAGTGAAATTCGGTTTGTGTAAGTTTAGCCCTTTGCCCAATACCCATATTGTGAAGATTCTTTGCGATTTTCAATATGGCGTCAGACAACGAAATTCGACTTCTTCTAGTTTAGCCCTTTCACCCAATATCAAAGTGTTATGAACGCTTTATTTATAAGAGCTTTGGTGTCCATACTTTTACAGCATAATGATTTTATCGAAGCATAAAAAAAGTTGCTAAATGTGTCTCACACGTGATAAAAAATAATGAAAAATGACTTAAAATTGTTAAAAATTGATTTGAACACGTTTCGACTTCGACAACAAAAAATGTTCCAACGTGTTGCCAAAATATTTAGAACGGGGTCTGTAATTTTTTCTACATTTTCCTCAATGATTCGACCAATGCTCCCTTAAAATTGATTTCGACTATTTTTTAAGCAAACCACCAACTCAAAAAAATGTTCAAACAGCTTCGATCCTACCTAGGCATGGTATAATAACCGAGGGTGGCCGATCTGTACTTCAGAAAGGATTCGAAGTAGTTTGTTTTAAAATCGGATCGTTAAAAGAAATTAAGCGTACCCTAACAAGCCATAAAAATGTCTGGGAATCAGTTTTCCCGCATTTTTTTTTCAACCTATTTGACCGGGGGTCCCGTTTTTTGATGATGATCCGTAAAACAAAGAGGAGAACCCAAGAGAGCAGAAGCACCAGCAGCCATGGCGTGATTATATGTTTGGTTTGTTTACCGGGAATGTACAAGCCTAGGATCTACAAACTGCGCGAACGGACTAACCGGACAGGAATCTTTGGCGACGGTAGAAACGAACAGAACTCATAGGAAAAGGGATCAAAAAATGATTCACATCATTAGACGGGAAATTCTCAGACAGGGTTGGCCTCTATGCTTAGAAGACCTTCGTCCGTTTGAATCCCATCCTGGATAAGGTGGATTAATAATAAAACCTACATTTTTATTACAATTTATTCCACTTTTAATCACGCCTCTCGAAAACAAAACCATCAAAAAGGATACAACGGGAAATCTATGAAGGGATGGATAGGAAGAAAGGGAAAAAAAGTAAAGTTGTGGGCGCAGTTGACAACTTGTTGTCGCTTCCTTACCGTCATCGTTGTCGTCGTCACCAGGCCAAACTGTAGTTAAAGTCGATCGTGAGAAAATTCTTGTATCACACCACGCATCGTTGAGGTTTTCGGGAAGGTGCGCTCAGATACCGCCCAGCTCGAGCCGGAGTGCTGCTGGAGATAATAGGACCTAGTACATACGTTCGAGAGCGAAAACGGAAGGCCTGTCAAAGGTCTTTCGGAAGCTGTTTCAGGAAATGAACACTCTTGTCATCGTAAAACAACCGGAGAGTTTACGATGCAGATAAGGTCAGAGTAGAAGAGTCTGTCTCTAGAAGAGAACTCAGAAGAGACTGAAATCTGAGAAAAGCTTTTTAACATAGGTACATTCTTGACAATTTTTTCAATGAATCAAAATTCTTGATAATATCAATCGTTATGAAAAAAACCAAACTTTAGAATCCATTGAGAAAAAGGAAAAAAAACGTCAATCAAAAAACGTAATTTTGATTAAAAATTCTTCCATTTTAGTAGCTATGAAAGCTGAGGGGAATATTTAGAAAGATTGTAAAAAGTGAGTAATTATATTTCAATTAACATCCGACAACTACAATGTGATAACACGATATGATAGATAAATTAATTTTTAAAACATTTCATTCATACAACTATCAATTAACACGTTCGTCGCCACGCTCATTTTGATAGTTTTACTAGCCGGGCCCAAAGAAATTTTCAGAGAGAGAAAGCAAAGAGGGAGAACTCCCATATTTGAAACGTGTGGCGAAGCTGAGCGGTAAACTCAAGTAAGAGAGCGTCACACGCTTTTTGATGTGACGGGGCCCCCCAGGAAATACACCCGTCACCCGAATATGGGTGCCGTGGCGACGAACGTGTTAATTCGATTTCAATTTTAACGTGTACGGTGTCGTTTTTATGGACCTTTAAAAAGAAAAAAAGTCGGCATCTCTGAAAATTCCCCAAATTATATAGTAAACTCTCTTCTGCACAACGCACTATTCAGGAAAAATACGAACGGGGGGTTCAAGAACAACTTTTTTCTTGAAGATCCGCGAACAAAACACATAAGCAAATTTTCAGGTTTTTGCCAATAATTTTTCCTTTGAACTTCAATTTTTTCGTCTTTGAGCTTTGATTAGTTGAGATTTCTTCAAAAATAAATAGTAATGACAAGGACCAGAAAATTTGTACACTGGAGAGGAACGAAAAACTGGTTGAAACGATTTTATTTTCTAAAACTCGCCAATTGACGTTGATTAGATAAAATACAATTCATCGCGGCGATAAAAAAAAATCAATCATCAAAAAAATAGTAACACCAACAAAATTGATAAAAATGATTTTTAACCAAATATGTTGACAAAAATGTTTATTTTTGAAGAACATTCAAAAATAGAACTAATCGTAAAAATATATGGAAAGACTATAGCAAATTAACAAAAGCACGGTAATAAAGGTGTATTCTCTATAATCATTTTTACCGAAGTCAGAATGTAGTTTTAGTTGAGTGGAGAAAGTTACAATTTAATAATTCTACAATATGTAAATTAAAGTTATAACCTAATACCGTCAAATGGGGCATCATGCAACAGCGAGGTTCGATGCAACATTTATATAACACTACATTAAATCAATTTTTAATTTAATGTATTGTTATAAAGTTTTCTTTTAATGATCACAAAATGATGATGACATAATTTCTCACATTTTAAGCTAGTTTTCTTAAGTTTTTTATTTTTATGTAAAATTTGAAAAATTGAGCAATAAATGTACAAATTTTAACATTTTTTGATGCCGAAAAAAACTTTACCCAGTATGACATATTGGCTTGATAATATTACCTACAAACTTTTTACTGATTTCCTCATGTTATACCAACATTGTTGGTGTAAAAATATTTTTCGAACAATCACCCAATTTTTTTAAATAAATATTTTTAAAATTCCGTTAGGTGCCTGGGGTTAAATGCAACAAAATGCAAATCAAAGAAATATCTTGTAAATCTTGTTTCCATGTGTTGGGATATGAATGTTTTGCATCACGCGTTTGTAAACATTGAAATTTCATTCATCCAAACATTTATTTTAATGATTTCAGCATTTAGAATTTTTCGTAGTATTATTTAACCCCTAAATGTATGCAGCATCTTCATTTTCAGAAAAAATGTGAAAACTAGTTATTACAGACCCAAAAACTACTGCAATTGGTGTTGTCATGCGTAATGATCTTAAAGGCATCGCTAATATATTAAAAACTATAAATTTTTGTACGTGTTCATAAGATTTTTCATTAAAAACAAAGTTTGTTGCAAGTTACCCCATTTTCTAAGGAGGGTGAAAATCGCATGTTTTTAGAAAATTAAAAATAACTGAAGAAACCTATAATTTTTCTAACTACGCCAATTTGATACCCCAGCATCCTTAAAACTTTTGATGCATAAGGGGTAGGATTAATTGTGAACATAAGTTTTTTAGAAGCCATTGAAGTTGAAAATTGTTGCATGTTGCCCCAGTTGACGGTATTTAAAGGTTCCAGAAATGTGATAAGGCTCTACGTGGTAGCAAATAATTTATATAGATTAAAAAAATACAATACTGATTGTTTGATAATCCTCACTTCCTTCTAGGCGGTCTGTTTCAAATTTGAAAATCATGTTAAAATAAGGATTTAAAGCAATATAGCAATGCTTTTTAAAGTTTATCAAACATGTGCTAACCTACGATGATTCATAAAAAAAAAATAATATGCTTAATGCACTCTTAACACTGGAAACACGTGGTTGAAAGGAAACAATTTCCCTGGAAACACATCAAAATAACATTTCAAAATAAGTGTTTTCTTCAAGCAAACAATGCACACATTTAATAATACTAGTTTACAATTTTTTTTTTTAATCGTGAACTTTATTGGCTGATCTATGTACATTTTTAATGTGAAATCGGGCGCTGAATACGGAAAGGAAGTTTAAAAAAAATCTCAATAGAACATTTTTTGAGTTATGCTCCAAATATGAAATTTTGGAAAAATAAAAAGTTCTTCTCAGATTCAAGTATCATAAATGCATAAGGAAAATTTGAAATATTTTTTTTTGATTATTACAGGTGAATTAATTTTCTATTGATCATCTGAACTTCATTTTTGCTTATGATCAACAATATTGTTGATATTAGTGCCTTTATGATAGAAAAAAATATGAAATACGCATTTTTCGGAGAAAACTTTAATTCAGCGAAAGTTTTAGACACAAAGGTAGTATTTTAAACTTCTGGTTTGCTTTCGGACATGGATATCAATTCAAAACAAAGATTTCAAGAAGTTATTTATCAAAATCGATTGAAAATTAAAGAAGTTATGGTTACTTTACCATAACAGTATTTGTTTTTGCATTTTTGAATAATTTGACGATCTGACCATGGGGAGGCGCGGTTGCTTGAGTCTCAAACGTGAATAGGATTTCAAGGTATTTTGCTCGGAAGGAACAAAAAATGCTGGTTTTTCATTAAAAACTTTTTTTTCGCTAGCCGAACGCTTTTTATGAACAATAAGCCTAAATTGAGAAAAATATTTCACTCGAAGACTGCAATACGATTGGAATTGAAAAAAAAAGTTATTTTGGTTCAAAGATTGTATTTTTGCCGAAAATACTCGTGTTAAAAGCAATACGTAAAAAGTGCTCATTGCTTGTTTGACGAATTTTAAAATGTGACTAGATAATTAATCAAGAAATCTCATGTTCACATCAAAAACATGCGTATATGCTTACTAGCTGATTTTACAGGCCTTGCACGGGTTCACATAAAATATAAGTTCATATTCATATTAACTAATTATTATGAAGTTTCCCAATAGAAATTTCAAATAATTTTCCCTTGAATTCTTATTCATCCTATCATGAAAAAAATTCTAAACCACCTTTTTTAGGAAACTTGAATAAATCAGCCTAAAATTTTTGTTAACTTCAGATGAGAACAATCTCGTTTTTATCTTTTCCATGTGTTATCTAATGAAAATCCAGTACCTTAGGCTTGTAAACATATGCGAATGACATCTTTTGAAGACTATCCCACTTTTTAAGATGGATGATCTCGCGTAGAATGGTATATTCAAGTTTTGTTTACTAAGAAGTTCCTTAAAAGACTTCCGTTGAAACCTTGTTGAAAACTTACTCTGCATGTTTTCAACTGTACGGGTTTTTTTTTGCTGTATAATTTCACACTGTTCTATGATTAGTTTTTTTATGTTGAATTAAGGTAATAGTTTTTCGAAGTAATCAGAAAACATATCATCTCGGAACCGAAATCACCCATTTTAAAATTCATGAAAAATATGTAAGGCTGGAACAAATATCAATTTATTCTTGAATTCGTTAAAAAATCAGATATCCCAAAGATAACTAAACCAAAAAACAACGAATAGTGGAGATGGAAGTTATTTCACTTTTTGTATTCTTGATTTTATTAAATTTTTCGAAAAAAATTACTGGATTTAAATAAATTCTGCAATGATCTAGTGCAATTTTGTTATTGTTTTTCATTATTATCCCCCCCCTTGCGATGTTCCAACTTCGACTTTCGAGTGACAAGAGAAGGATTTGAACTTTGTTCTGGCCTTATTTGTGATACATTTCCATTTCTCTATTATTTGACAAAAGTATCCCATTAATTATCGTGAGGAATGATTAATGTAAACATCCTTAGAAACAATTTGATTGAATTTTCAGTACTCATAATTAGATGGTAAACTGATCACATTGATCAACAATAACTCAAAAGTTATAAATTGACCAAAATTGTTCAAAACTAAAAATGATAGATTTCATTTCTAAAAAATGTTATGCGTTGGATTTGAATTTAACTTTTTCCAGAAAATACACGTTTGATTGTTTAATCCCGCGATTAAATTCCTACTCGGCTATCGAAGCTTGAACAATAGTTTTCAGCATTCTGTCCAAATCGTTATTCAGCTGAGGAAATCATCTCATTATGAAGATTAACTATTGCATCATCAGGGCCAGATTAAGCCATCGGGAGGCCCCTATGATTCATTTTTTTTTTTCAAGAAAAAAAGCCTGACAGCGAACTTCTGTATTGCTTTTTTTAAGATTAACACACGGCAACAATATTCACATTCCTCCGAGGTGCAAGAACATGAGTGCGCATTTTAAGTTGTAAGTAGTGCTGATTCCAAATATGCAATATGTAATACTTTTTCGAACAGCTTTTGTTTTCGCGATAACATTTGGAGATAGGTAAAATTCATTTAAAATTGTTTTGTACTTTTTTGGTTAAACTGGAGAACATTGCAAAAGTTTTGAAAAAAGATTCTAATTCAAACCTTTCCAAAACAGCGAGTAATTTGTACATCGGAGAAAAAAGTTATAGAAGCTTTTTTTGTATTTTCCTCAATTCTGCAAAACATGGGATTTTTGGAATAAAAATTGAAAATTTTTAAAAAAGTTTCTTCGATTTATTTTTTCAGCATGTGTCAAATCGAATTGCAGTCTTCAAAAAATTGACAGAATGAAAAAAAAATCATACGCCTTATCATCAGATCTAGAGGTGATGGTCAAATCTGACAAATGATTCGAGCTAAGGACGTTACAAAATAATTTAAATCAACATAGTCTGTTTTTTTTTTTTTGTAGCGGCCCACCACCCTCCCCCACTTAAAAAGGTTATTTGGGCCCTCCCTGGTAATGGACGCTACTGTTCTCAGGCCTCAGCACGTCTGGCATCAACAAAAAATAACATAAAAACGCGAGAATAATTTTACTCATGCTGAGAACTCTAATGTTTGAATTAAAGTGCGAGGAAAGTGCTGGAAGCAAAGATCAACGGGAGTCAATAAATATTTTCAAGCATCTATTCTGGAGAGTTTGAAGTTTATGTAAATTTGACAAGAATGCTCTTCCTCATACTATAATAAGATAGTTAATATGAGAGTGAATAAACGCAAAGTAAAATTTTAATAAAACATGTTGAGGCGCCAAATTTTTAAATTTCCATAGGATACCACTAAGAGGAGAAATTTTTTTTTCTCTAGATATTATATGTATGTGACGACTCCAAGTAAAATTTTAATAAAACATGTTGAGGCGCCAAATTTTTAAATTTCCATAGGATACCACTAAGAGGAGAATTTTTTTTTTCTCTAGATATTATATGTATGTGACGACTCCAAGAAATATTAAGAATATTTAAAGCATTTTACCCTCTCAGTAATATTTCCATTTATCGTTGGGTCATTATTTGGTAGCAATCATTTATGTGAAGAATGAAATAACATATATTTGGTTTTCGTATAGTTGAGTGAAAGCAGGTTAGTATTAAAATATTTAGATAACAATTTCAAATAATTTTCAATTTGTTGGATGATAATATCATATGATGCTGTTGAGTAGAAATTTGCAGTATCATCAACGAATAGCCGTGCTGTGCCTTGTAATGATAAGTTACAAAGATCATTAACATACACAAAAAAAAGTAAAGGACCTATATTGCTACCTTGTGGTACAATATTTCTTAACACGTTTTTGGTATTTCCAATCACGATCGCTCGTGTTTGTCCACTCGATCGTGATTTCAGCATCGGTTTTAAATATTTCTTAAGGCTTAGTTCCAATTCAAGATCAATTTATTTAATCTTTAAAATAAGACGTATATCCTTAGTTTTAATAAGTAAGGTCTTTATGATGAATTAAATCAGAATGAAATGGTTTGAACGTAAACCTCAACGCTAGACATATGGATATTACAATTCCTTTAAAAACTTCAATTATGAGACTTTGTTCAATTAATCTTATCATCTAAAATTAGCATTCATAGTTTTAAACTGCGAAATGTTCAATTGAAAGAAATGTTTAAATTCGAAATATTGAAAAATAGTTCAATATTTTGAAACTGTAATAGGTATAAATTTTGACTATTAAAGGTTTTTAAGATTAACTTACCTACAATAAAAACAACAAAAACAGAACGTCATCAATTCAAAATATATAAGCGCGAAAAACTTAGCAAAAGAAACCTTTAAACAAATTCATGTGATTTACAAATAATTCCCTCCAGCGTGTTTGCATATATCCATAACCTGGCTAAACCCCTCAAACAAACGTGTAAATTATCTTGAATAAACAAATATTTCACCTCGAGGCGTCCCGCAAATTAAGCAATACCTTTCCAACACGAGATATGCATACCAAAAGCCGCCCGTCCATCCAGCGTAGATATGTATGCAAGCATTTATGGGTTCCCGAAGGACGCAAAATGAGCCGTTCCTAAATATTAACGCGTTTCTGCTGCCTCCTGATCCCTGGGGGCATTCCAAACCAGATTCTTGTTATAGGTATGATTGGATCACACACAAAAATGATCGACTTTGCCACACACTAACTGACGCCGAAACTGGAACTGGAAACAGTCACATTTATTGAGACATGTCATCGCGACATTGATCGCTAGGGCCCAAACATCGTGTCGTCGTGACAATCATAATTTAATAACGTCGGACTGTCTTCCGGGCCCGCACTTGATGAAGATATTTACACGCAGTTGCTGCCTATATGCGTTCTTCCACGCTACGTTGCTTTTTGAACCCATCGAGTTGATTCTTTCAATCAGCCTCAATCTGTAACGAGGTCGATCAAGTCAATCATATATGTAGGGGAAAGGTTTCCTAAATGGGCCTATCGGGTAAAATGACCCTACGGCTGTTTGATGAAATGGCTGACTAGACAGCTTATCTGACCAATGCATTTTAAGGGTGATATGCTTAGAACATAAGGCAAGAAAGAATTTTATGAATTTACAAACTCAAAAAAATTTATAAAATCATACAAGGTTTTGATACATTTTGATGTAATATTTCGACTTTTAAAAATTATACGTAAAGAAGCTTAAAACAAAAACTAGGATGATTTTTGTTTCTTACTCAAATGAACATATGAATTTAAACATATTACAGCGTTTGTGGAGGTTTAATAAAGATTTTATAGTGGAATAAAAGAGTGTTTTTGTATGCCCCCATTATGTTTGTAAAATGCCTCCATCCTGAAATAACAGGTTAAATAGAATAAATAAATGATTTTTATCATTGAACTTTCAAATCTAAGCTCTGAATAACATCTTAAGAGAGAATTGAAGATCCAAAAACAGATTTGATAAAGTTTTTCTCATGGATGAACTGCCTCCATAGTACGGCAACCCCAACTTTTGATTTATTCCATAAAATTATAATGTACATAGATTTTTATAAAACTTCAGCTTTATTGTACGGAAATTATTACTTTCTAGCAGTTTCAATGAAATTATACGGAAATATTGCCCAAAAAACAGAAATTTTGTTCAAAACATGAATAGGCGCATTTAGCCCGCACGGTTTGAGGTTCGGCATTTTAGACAACACTTATAATAAAATCGTTTTCTTGGAAACAGAGGAAAATTTTAACATAAAAATTACTCCAATGTATAGTAAACAGATGCCTGCACACGTGTATATAGTTTTCGTACACATATTCGATGTGATATTTGATAAAATCAGTGTTCTGCTTAATAGGCGCATATAGCCCGCTCCTCCCCTACCTTCCTAAAGGTGGCTCCAGAAAGCGATATCTGGTAGACTGTATCAACTGCGTGAAGCTTTTTCCCTTCTTCACCTCACCCGAGGAACACACAATTGGAGCCTACCTCCAGGCTAGGAAGAGATGAGCAGGGCAGACGAAGTAAGGAGAGAACATCTCCCGAAACAGAGGGGCTTCATTGTTGATGAATCCCGAGCATTGTCTTCCACTTGGCGCCTTTGCCTTCGTCTTTCACCGACCTTCCGCGGGACCGGGAAACGAAAATTGCCTCGTAAAATGTGATGAAGTATGTTAAAACAACGAAAAAAGCTCACGAGTTGATCCACCGCAAACACAACATGAGGAAGAAGAAGGAGGAAAAAATCTGAGAAAATTTCGATGTAAAGATATAAAAATGAATTATTGAAATGTTGGTGGTCTCGAGTTTCTCTCGGTGGCGCTTCGTGCCAAGCAGATTCTGTGAGGCCGTTAACAGCTCCTCATCGTCGGGGTTCAACTCGAGAGCACCCGCTAGCCGCTAGCTGGATGGACCAATGAATTAACTACTGCCTCGTGGGTCTCCCCACACAGTTAGTCGTCGTCTCCGGTAGGAAGTTTCGACGCACTTGGAGGCCAAAATAATACCTCTTGCTACATAGGTACAGGTAGGTATGCAAAGAGAGGTAAAAGTCCGCGCGCTTGACAGGCCCCAGCGAAATTGGCGAGAGCAGCTTGCAGAAAAAAGGTCTGTAATCATTTCTCGTTTGTTTTATCTCATTTTACCTTTCTGTCTCAGTTCAATGAAGAATATTGTAATCTAATTTGGCATTAGGGCATTAGATCGAGTCGTTTTCTGGTCATTGTCGAATTTCTGCCATCTCTGCTTAAAACCTATCTATGATTTTTTGTTAAATTAACAATACAATAGTAGCATTAGTGAATAGAGCAATTAAGCTAACTCACACAAGATACAGGGAAAATACCCTCAAAACAGTCAAAAATTTATTAAAAATCAAAAACTATCCCTTGAACCTTGTAATTAAAGACACACAACACACAAAATATACAACAGGAAATCATCGGCGATACTATCCAGTTTTTAGAAAAACGTATAAAACAACATAAAACAACATAAAACAACTGTATCAACATAACAAATAAGAACAAATTTAGCACAACATAGTCTAAATAATGAACATATACATTAGACTGCCTCAAATTTGTATGGGAAATTCAAAACCTGCAAAATGTTATGCGCTGCAGGCTAAAATTGATCCTAGTCCTAGTACAAGATCTCATGCCAAATTTGGGCCAGATCCGATCACGGGAAGGGGTCGCTCAACGAGCCTTAAGTTTGTATGAGATTTTGAGACATTTTGTTCGAGAGAAACATGAAAAACCAGTTTTTCATAAATAACTTTGATTCCCTTCGGCCGATTTCTTTCAAAAACGGGTTTTCTTAAAGCCTAATTTATGAAAAACATTTCATCCGAAGACTGCATTTCAATAAGAGTTAAGATAAAAGAGTTATTAGGCTTCAAAAATGGGCAAATTTTTTTAAGGAAGGTATTCATCACTGTTCATGAGTCGGGGCGGTCGAACATATCGTCGCCTCATTAACACTGATGAATACCACCGTTAAAAAAATTTGCCCATTTATGAAGCCTTATAACTTTTTTACCTTAACTCTTATCGAAATGCAGTCTTCGGATGGAATGTTTTTCATAATTTAGGCTCTAAGAAAACCCGTTTTTGAAAGAAATCGGCCGAAGGGAATCAAAGTTATTGATGAAAAACTGGTTTTTCATGTTTCTCCCGAACAAAATGTCTCAAAATCCCATACAAACTTCAGGCTCGTTGAGCGACCCCTTCCCGTGATCGGATCTGGCCCAAATTTGGCATGAGATCTTGTACTAGGACTAGGATCAATTTTAGCCTGCAGCGTATAGCTTTTTCAAAACCCGGGTCATTTGGGGCACTCTAATATACATATACATATAAATAATAACAATCGAAACGTTTGATATTACATTAAGAGGCGACGATAATGTAGTCAATAAAAGACAAACGACTCATTGAATTTTAAGACTGCTTACGACCCTGTTATTGCTTAATTAACACATACACTGACAAACAAATGTAAACGAAAAACAAAACAAACTGTCCAAAATCAAAATAGTTAAGACGATGACCAGTTGTTTGTGTGTTCTAACTAAAAATTAAAATTAAAATTCAATGTTTTGAGAAAATATTATTTTAGTATCCAGTGAAGAGGAGCGAATGTCAGAGTAGCTCTAAACGTCTGGAAAACTGGTAAATTTTGGTTTTTTAATATTTAAACTCGGCAAAAAAGTCGATTCACTCCAAGAGCAAACATTCGCAGCGATAAATCCAAAAACAACAAATTTAAATAAAACGTTTAAAGGGTGATACGGTCAAAATTTCGTCAATATCAACTTGGCGTATTTCTTTCAATTTTGCATTTAAAAAACCTAAACACCCCTCATTTAGAAGGTGTGTATGTTTGTGTGTGTGTAGAATGTTGCTCCTATTTTGATTTTGGAATTCACTCTTCAGCTGTCAAAATGCCGTCCAAGGAAGAAGAGCAGCGTATCAAAATTTTGCTCGCGCATCGCGAAAATCCGAGCTACTCGCACGAAAAGCTGGCAAAACCGCTAAAAGTTGCCAAATCAACCGTTACAAATGTAATTAAAGTGTTTGGGGAACGTTTGTCGACAGCCAGGAAGTCTGGATCGGGGAGAAATCGAAAACCGGAAGCCGCTGAGACGACAAAAAGAGTTGCCGGTAGTTTCAAGCGAAACCATAACCTCTCTCTCCGAGATGCCGCAAATAAGCTGGGTGTATCGTCTACAACAGGGGTGAGCAACCCGCGGCCCGCGGGCCGCATGTGGCCCGCGAGACCCTTTTGTGCGGCCCGCGTAGCTTTTTTCAAATTTGTATGCCTTACCTTTTTTTCTACAATGGATTGTTAGAAAAATTTAAATGCCTTGATCAAAATATGCTGTTATCTGCATTTGCCTACAATTATTGAAATTGTTAACTTTTTCTGGCTTTTAAGCATGTTTTATGTTCTGTTCAAGGCATAAACGCAATATTTTTTATTGGCATAACGTAATTTTGGGTTTTTTTTTAAATCAGGATACATTTTTCCTAAACCACCTTGGAAAGCAAAATCCATTAAAGTGCGGAAGAGCAGCTAAAGCTACACATGATCAAAGGAATTTCGAAGTCCGTAAGTGAAGTTATAATTTTCGTCTCAAGCAAAAATAAAGTTGAATGATAAAAAATTTATCTAAAAAGGCTTGTTCTGTTAGCATTCAAATACTGGCAAAAAAATTCAAACCAAAGCCTTGGGAAATATTATTTATTTCTGAATAATGACGAAAAAATGAATCTATATATATAAAAAGCAATTTCTGTATGTTTGTTTGTTTGTTTGTTTGTCCTCTATAGACTCAGCCGTCTTAAGAGCTAGAGAGCTGAAATTCGGCATGGATACTCATTAGGACCAGGAAAGATGAAAAATGTTTTCAGATTTTTGGATGACCCCTTCTGAAGGGGGTCGTCCATACAAGACAAATATTATTTTCACGATATTGACGTTACTTTTCGTCGGATTGTGTTGAAAATTTGCACATGAGTGTGTTGAAAGACGAGCAATCGATTTCAAGTGTCAAATTTTGTGTAAAGGACAGCCAAAAGGGTCGTCCATATTAACTGTTAGCTGTTTTTGCGATATTGACGTTATTATACATCGTATTCAGATGAAAATTGGTACACGATAGTTTTGAGTGACGTGCAATCGATTTGAGGTATCCAATTTAGTGTAAGGGGCCGGCAAAAGGGGTCGTCCATATAAAATTTTCAGTATCTTAGAGATATTGTCGTTTTTATACATCGGATTGGGATGAAAATTTGCACATAGGAGTTATTAGGGACAAATAACTGATTTCACTTATCCAAACTAAAATCAGGGGTCGGCCAAATGGGTCGTCCATGTTAACTATTCACTGTTGATGCAATATTGTCGTTATTATACATCGGATTTAGACGAAAATTTATACACGCGGGTTTTGAGGGTTGAGCAATGGATTTCAGGTATTCAATTCAGTTTAAGTGGCCGGCAAAGGGGGTCGTTCATATAAACCTTTCAATATTTTTGCAATATCGACGTTATTATACATCGAACGAAAGGGGTCGACGAAAGGGGTTTTAGCAATATTGACGATATTATACATTGGATTGCTTTGAAAATTTGCACACGGGAGTTTTGAGGCAAGGGCAATCGATTTCAGATATCAAAGTTTATATAAAAGCCACCGAAAGGGGTTTATCTTTTTGGTAATAATTGCGTTGTTATGCAATGATTTAGTCGAAATTTATACACGTGGTTTTTGATTCCTGATTTCATATTAAGTACCAGACGACAGACGAAGTGATCGTCCAATATTTTTGCAATTATTACTTAACAATGAATCTGGAAAATGCTTGGCAATTGATTTTCATACAAACTGTTCATGACATATTCTAAGTTGAAAGCGAAACGGAGTTCGTATGGGATCAGCTAGTGTTTAATAATTAAGCCTGGGTGAACGATTTTAGATTTTATATTAACATAAATCAGCCGGCATTAAAGTTACCGACAAAAATTATTATTTCTTGATAAAAACAATAGATATCTGAAATTCTGTGATTTATCCTCAAAGTTATTTGACGATTATCTGTGATGCTTTTTTTCAGAAATTTGATAGAAAATTTATTTTGAAGATAGTGATATGTGTAATATGTGAAATTGAAAATTTTTCTGTGATTTCTATACAACCTTGCTCAACATCTCGATTTAAAAAACTAGGTTCTTATCGTTTGTTGGGAAAAAATGTAGTCTTTGAGGACAAGTTTTAATTATGGAAAAACAAAACACAGAAAGTCAATTAGCAATTCAACGTCCAACGCCAAGAAGACGGTGATTGACTATTGAAAAATTGAGAGATAGTTACGGTTTTATTAATGACACTTTACCATCCTTGTGGCATTCGTGTTGAGAGATAGTAAAAATGACAAAGATTTAGTGATGTACCTTTTCAATATCGGATATTTAACAAGTCGTGTTAATTTTCTGTTTTTAAACTCGTAAATTCGGTTAATCTTAATCTTTCCTTTTTCAGATTTGTTTTCGCCAAAAATTTGTAGTTATAAAAACTGACGTGAAGTTCTGCTAATTATTAAAAAAAAATATTTTAAGTGCGGCCCGCCGACAAGATTTCAAATTTAAATTGGCCCGTTGGTTCAAAAGGTTGCTCACCCCTGGTCTACAACCGTGCATCGAGCCAAAAAACGAGCCGTACTATCGACTTACAAGAAGGTAGTGACTCCAAATCGCGAATATAAACAAAATACGACGGCCAAAGCGCGATCCCGGAGGCTCTACACGACGATGCTGACGAAGTTTGACTGCGTGGTAATGGACGACGAAACCTACGTCAAAGCCGACTACAAGCAGCTTCTGGGACAGGAGTTTTATACGGCAAAAGGAAAGGGAAAGGTAGCAGATATTTTCAAGCACATGAAACTGTCAAAGTTCGCGAAGAAATATCTGGTTTGGCAAGCCATCTGTACCTGTGGCTTGAAAAGCAGCATTTTCATAGCTTCCGGGACTATCAACCAAGAAATTTACGTCTGCTGCCTTTTTTGAAGAAACACGGTTTTTCCGTACTGGTTTGTCCGGATTTGGCATCTTGCCATCACGGTAAAAAGGCCATGGAGTGGTACGCCACCAACAACGTGCAGGTGGTTCCCAAGGACAAGAACCCTCCCAACACGCCAGAGCTCCGCCCAATTGAGAAATACTGGGTTATTGTCAAGCGGAACCTAAAAAAGACCAAAAAACTGCTAAGGACGAGCAGCAGTTCAAGGCAAACTGGCTTTCTGCGGCAAAGAAGGTGAACAAGGTGGCTGTACAAAATCTGATGACAGGAGTTAAGCGTAAGGTCCGGCAATTCGGATTTGGAAAAGCGAAAGCCTAACTGAATATTTTTCCTGAACTTTATATTAATTAAACTTGAAAAAGAAATTTAATTTGATTTTTTTAATAAACGATTTCACCGATTTACACGCGTTTGCCCTTGACCAAATTTTGACCGTATCACCCTTTACATGAATGAATTTTAACTTTTTTAGCACAAAAATCATTGGATGGCTCTGTTACAGATTTAACATAAAATTTATGTTCATCTGAATCATTATCTTTCGATTGTTTTGGTATAAAAGAATTATTCAACCAAGTAGGCTCACAACACATATTCAAGTGATCATGTTCGTTTTTTAGAATCAAATATTCGACTTTCCCAAACAAACTTTGATGTGAAAGTTTATTCGTGTAAACGTTACTTAATAATTTAGCTTAATGTGTAATGATATTGAATAAAAGGAATGTAATGTAATGTAAAGTAATACAAAGTAATGTATTGTAATGTAATGAAATGTAATGTAATGTAATCTAATGTAATGTAATGTAATCTAATGTAATGTAATGTAATCTAATGTAATGTAATGTAATGTTATGAAATGTAATGTAATGTAATGAAATGTATTGAAATGGAATGTAATGTAATGAAATGCAATGTTATGAAATGAAATGATATGTAATGTTATGTTATGCAATGTAATATAATGTAATGAAATGTAATGTTATTTAATGTAACGTAATGTAACGTTATGTAATGTAATGTAATGTGATGAAATGTAATGTAACGTAATGTAACGTAATGAAATTTAATGAAATGTAATGAAGTGTAATGAAATGTAATGAAATGTAATGAAATGTAATGAAATGTAATGAAATGTAATGAAATGTAATGAAATGTAATGAAACGTAATGAAATGTAATGAAATGTAATGAAATGTAATCAAATGTAATGAAATGTAATGAAATGTAATGAAATGTAATGAAATGTAATGAAATGTAATGTAATGTAATGAAATGTAATAAAATGTAATGCAATGTAATAAAATGCAATGAAATGTAATTCAATGTAATTCAATGTAATTCAATGTAATTCAATGTAATGAAATGTAATGAAATGTAATGAAATGTAATGAAATGTAATGAAATGTAATGAAATGTAATGAAATGTAATGAAATGTAATGAAATGTAATGAAATGTCATCAAATGTAATGTAATGTTATGTAATGAAATGTAATGTAATGAAATGTTATGAAATGTTATGAAATTTAAGGAAATGTAATGAAATGTAATGTAATGCAATGTAATGTTCTTTTGGAACGATTTCTTTGAATATGGTTTTTGAAGTTTAATCTATGACAAATATATCATTCGAATACCGCATTTCAATTTGAATAAGGATGAAAAGTTATTTAGCTACAAAAATGGGATAACATTTTTAAGGATGGTATTCATCACTGTTAATGAAGCGTCAAAATGTTTGACCACCTAGAACGGAACACTCAATTTGAAATGCAACTTTTGTCATCCTAGAATCAGATTTCAGGTTTAGAACAAGGCTGGTCTCTGAAAATAAAGAAACTGAATATCAAATATAAAGTTTTTCCTTGAATAAAGACTTCTTAAAAAAAAATTATAAGTTTAATCACTAATTTCGAAATTAATTCAGAATCCATAAATTTGGAAACCTTCCAATTTGTTTATGAAAATATATATTTGTTAATTTATTTCGATTTATATTTGGAGTATCGTTTAGATAAGAATTTAAATCTGTGTAGCCTTATTTCAATAATCATAATTGAAGCACGTTATATCTGAAGAGTGGAAATGCTCATGATTTAGATTCAAGGAAATGGAGACTTTTCGGAAAAAAAAAAGTATTTTAAAACCACTATTTTATACGGAATAAAGATTAAATTTAGATAAATAAAAAAGTCCGGCGTGATAACCGTTTATTTTGACTGATATCCGATGATCCACAGGGCCTTCATTTATTTTTTCAACTTTGAATGCATGAATCATGAATTCATTTTCAAAGTTAAGTTTGAAACACTAGGAAATTGCTAAATCTAAAGCATTTTAAAAAAAATTCAAACCCTGAATTTTTTGTGAAAATTTTTTGTTTGTGAGGTTTGTAGCTAAAAAACAGATATGTACAATTAGACTGAGTCGATTTGGGATCATTTTTGAATTTCTCAAACCCTGTTGTCTAAAATGCTACGTTTTGATCAAAACTCATCCATGATATTTTGCACGTTTACATGAGTAAATTTAAACTTTTGGGTTTGTATGGGAAAATTGAATATTTTGTACTGAAAAATCAACATCATCTTTGTTTCTTCTGTGGAACCGAGTCTGGTTATGGTTTTTGTGCAAATTTATAAATTCACCAAAGAAAATTTTCCGCTGAACAACTTTGTCTAAGACACTAACTTTGTATCTTATAAGGCAAACAAGTTTTTATCTGTTTAACAGGGATATGATAAACAAAAAATTCAATTGGCATCACTGTTGGGTGCTTCATAAAAAGTATTTAACTTAAACAATTTAAGAGTTGATTTTTCTAACTTTATTTTAAAAATTCAACTTAACAAACTTCAACGGGCTTAACCCCATAAACCTAAAACTTCGAGAGAGTCATTTCCCGGCCAAACCGCGTGGCGCGAACAAATATTAACAACTTTTTAGCAAGATAAAGTGATCATCATCATCTCGTTTAGTTCCCAACTTTGCTCAACAATTTAACCCGGGCATCACAAAAAAATTGGCAGTTCCAATTCACGCTGCCCTGGCGAGTTGCGAAAAACTGCGAAAAAGTTCCAAACGTTAACGATACCCATTCTTTTTTTTCCTCTTGGGCAATCTGTTATTCGTATTTTTTTCCTGTTGTTTCTTAATTTCTGCCGTTGCAAGGGTATTTTGTTTTCTCGACTTCATAACCTTCTTTTTACACACAACAGACAACTGCTCCTCACGGATGGAGGTGAAATTCTCAGAATTTATTCAATCAAATTATTTCGAGAGCCCCCTCCGGTCATGTATCGTGTGGTGGGTATGCTGTTGTGGTTCTTTTTTTGCCCTGCCTTGACGGTGGTCAAACCAAACAGCCAACGAGGTCTGGCCCATCATCGTGGACATCGCTGTCTGCTGGATGGCGTCAACAACGACCGCAATCACGGACCCTGGCTTATTGTTGTTGCGATGCTGCTGGGCTGGGAAGATTGGGGCAGTTTGCGAAGATTTTCACAACTCGAGCCTCGCTTACCTTACTGACGCGATTGATGGGCTTGTTGTGCATCCAGAGCAACAGAGGCGTCACTTTTATCGCTGTTCAAGAATCAAGGGTTTATCATGAGCTTCGATATTGATTTTAAAAAATTCTTGTGCCTATTGTGTTTGCAGGGCATAAACTACATTTTGATTGGACATTAGAATGTTCCGAAAGTAAGCCAGCAAGGCAGGCAAGGATCGAAATGTTTCAGACTACAATTAAGATCGTTGGCGAAATTCCTGCAATGATTTTTTTCTAGTATCTGTGAAAACTTCTATTCTAGTCTATTTTATTTATTCTATTCTTTTCCGAGAAGCTGACCAGACTAATCAAGGCGACGCAAACAGGAATATATAGAACAAAAAGTTGGTCAAAAGTGTTTTTTAAATGTTTATACTCAGTCATACATTTAGATATATTGGAATAAGACTATTAAAATATTATAAAAGTTTAAGAAAATAATTTTTTACCAACTCAATCACCTAGCAGTGATTTTTAAGCTTTCTGATAAGAAAAAACGACGATATCAGTATCGAATCCGCTTGATACTTCAAATATTAGCATCCACCTTGAATAATACAAATATTATTAAATTATTCTAATGAAAATCCTCTTATTTTCTCACCACTTGATTGTACTGATTTCTATTCAAATTTGCTTAGACACATTTTTGTAGTTTATTTAAGTAATGGGTTTCAAAAAGATTCTACAATTCAGCCACTTTGCCAGGTTTCTTAAAAACTTTTTAGATTATTTTCAAAGCATATCCTGATGCCCGAATATCCTATAGCCCTTAGTTCATTCTTGCTACATAGCTTAAAACATCCATAGGCACGGTTTTATGGAGCTGCTGTATATTTCTTCGCTGTTGTTTTTCGTCTGTTTGGAGCTCATCTTGATATTTCCATGAGCCGTTTCTCTTAAAATATAAGATTTTCTTCTTTAGAAGGATCTCAATACTCTATACTCCACGATTATTTTAAACAACTGAGCTCTGAAGAATGAACTTTCATTGTGCAAACAAAAATTTTAATATTATTTTGAATAAATTCTTGACTTTAAACCAGTAACTGAAAATCCAAGAGTTTTCTTTGTTATCATTTTAAAAAAGAATAGTGTATAGCTTTAAAAAAATTAAAAACAAAAGTACAAGTTTTATACATGTTCTACGAGTTTAACATTAATAAAATTGTATCATTAAGTAAATAAATTATTTCATTAAGCATTAAAAATAATTTCAAACGAAAATTCGAAACTTATATTTATATACATGTTTGAGCAACTTATTAAAATTAGCATGGCGCAATAAAACCATTTTACAAAAAAAGACCAATTTTTCAAATTCAACATTGAAAATATCACGAGTGCGGAAGTATGCGGAAATTTCTTCTTCTGTACATGGTTCATGAAGTTATGAATTTTTACATGGTGTTAAATTTGTTGTCGGGACTTTCTGGGAACATTAACAAGAACACGTATTTAACAAAAAAGCTTTGAAAGCTGCAAACAAAATAAAGAACTTTTGGAAGCTCCAGTACCTGAAACACTTTTTTCAACCACTTATCCTCAAATATAACGTTCTAACAATCATTTATAGATTGTTCCAGAAATAATAAGCACACCTAATGTTAACGATCATTTTGAATCGAATATTACTTTTCGAATTCTACTGGCTGCATCCTTTGCTTTACACATTTCTGTACGTGATAACATAAAAAAAACATACAGTTTGTGATTTGTACATATCAAATAGCTTAGTCTTACTCCGGAGTAGAGAAAAAGTATCGTGAACAAGTGGTGTGCTGTGAGACTCATTGAAAAAATTGGCCAAAGGTGAGGATGTGAGCGTCAGAGCGGTACGGAAAGCTATAAAAAAATGTGGTGAACATTGTACATTTGAAGATGAACTAAGGAGTGGTCGAAAATCTGGTCCTGTAAGTCCTGCTATCGGATGCTCGTTTCGTCTTTTTACTAGAACGATCTCTCACCTGAACGGTTCGATAACACCGGAAAGAAGGCTGGCCAGAAAGATAATACCTAAGATAGCTAACGAAACCACGCTACAAGAAGCCTCCACCGAGCCAAGACGGAAATATGCTCTCGAAAGCAACCCTACACAATCCTCTTCCCTTTCCTCAAGTATTTAATATAAAACTATAACAGTTGGGTCAACGCGACGATTACGGCTCCCCTCTTACTAGCACTACAAAGTGAAATGAATACTCGGCGCAAAAAAAAACTTTATGAGTTAAATGCCTTAATAAAACTACTTGTAGATAAAAAAAAAAAGTGCTGCTGCTATCGACAAAAATGTCAGGGATGACTGCAAACAAAAACCATCGGCTTTCGTTCGGGATGTGGCGAGAAAAGTCGGGACCTCAACATCTAACGCGATGCGTGCTAAAGAGCGACTTGGGCTCACGACGTAGCGGAAGCAGAAAAAACCTAAAAGGAACCCAAGTCAAGCCGCTTCAATATTTGCAAAAGCTCTGGGTGCATTATCATGGACGATGAAACGTATGTGAAATTGAACTATAAAACCCTTACTGGGCCACAACACTTCACTGTACGCAAGGACAAGGATATCCCCGAAACGGAGAAGGCCATTTGCCAAATTTGGCAAGAATGTGATAGTGGGGCAGGCAATTTGTCGGCAAAATATCTAGCCCGTACGTTACATCGGTAACAATGAACACCCAGAACTAAATCAAAGAATGCCTCCAGAAGCGTTTATTGTCGATAATCAAGCAGCATGATGAACCCGTCATATTTTGGCCCGATTTGGCATCATTGTAACCTTTAGGTTATTTTGCCCCGTTAAACCCCCACAGAGCAAGCCATTTTGGAGTGTTCCTTTCGATCACTCAAAGCGTTCAAGCTGTTCATCGACAATTTTCCGATGGAACTCAGCTTCACTGGGACAAAATTTGTTAAAAGTTTGATAAGACAGGTTCAGTTAGTTAAAAATTTAAATAAATTAGACACTCCAAATTAAAATGATAACAGGGAAAACATTCAGCAGATTTAAATTTAAAATGAACAAACACACAAAGCTCAAACGCAACGAAACGAGAATGACAACAACTAAACGTCAGTGGAAAATGGAACGGATGTTGGGTTAGGGAGGGGTTGCCAACTCATTGACAAAAGACTAGAAGACTTCCTTTCCATCTGTGGCCATGCAAGCGCAAGCACGTATTTAGCGCACAGTTAATTTAGTTACCACAGTGAAAGTTAACATCAATTTTATGAAGGGTTAATCACCGTAATTTATATTTTTTAAAAGACGTAGATTTAATTTATCGGCCTAGCGGTGAAAAGTGATGTCCTTTTTAGTAGAGATATCTAAAGATTATGATTTTTTTTATATATATATAGGTGGATAGAAGGTTAGATGAAATGAAAGATGTTGAAAATGAGCGGGTAGAATTTATTTAGAAGCATATCATCACATATCAAATTTTTGTTCCTCACGGGCCTACTACTATGAAGCGGTAGATACAGATAGAGTTGCATCTACCACCACACATAAGTAGGCCAAGCGTGGTCCGCCCCACAAGGGAAAACTTGCAGTGCGGACGAACAAAAAGATGATATGTGATCGCTCAGATATGTATCTACCGCTTCATAGTAGTAGGCCCGTGAGGAACAAAAATTTGATATGTGATGATATGCTTCTAAATAAATTCTACCCGCTCATTTTCAACATCTTTCATTTCATCTAACCTTCTATCCACCTATATAAAAAAAAATCATAATCTTTAGATGTCCCTACTAAAAAGGACATCACTTTTCACCGCTAGGCCGATAAATTAAATCTACAAGTTAACATCAATATTTGTGGAAAGTTTAAGTAAGCTTCGAAAACAATCAAGTCTTGTGAGTATGGTTTGCCATCCATAACAAGTACCCCTCCTAACCATAGTTTCCATCCAGGTCCCTTTAAGATTTTGCCTGAAGATTGTGGCTGAAGGAATCTGGCCATAGAATCTTGCCATAGTGGGTTCAACAAAGCTTCCGTTCGCACGAGGCAAACGGGACAGTGAATCACCGCTTTCCAATACGCCACTCTGCCATTGCCATCCTGAGTCAAGAGGATTCCAGGCAACGGATCATACCAAGGCGACTCAACCAACTTCGGTTACACGTGGCAACTGGGAAGGTGAGCCAAAGCACTGGTCAGAAGGTCCCGACCAGGCTTCCGAAAAGTACAGCTTTGCTATGACAGCCTTTTTCTTGCCAAACAAACTGTCTCGGTTTTCCTTACCACTCGGTTCGCTGCTGTACCGTCGGTAACGAATCGTAATGCTTCGGCTACATCGCAAACGTGCAAGAACCCAGGCTGTATCTGAACAATCTGCTCAAAGAATGCGTTGCCGAAAGTGTTGTGCTTTAAGCTGTAGCGAACCCAACCGACAGTTCGGTTTTCATCCCCCCATCCTCCTGTTTCGAAAATAATTTCATCCTAACTGTCGGCTGCAGGGCGTGACAGTTTTTGCAGGACTGTCACGGGTGACTGTAGTGCCCATACCGTAACCATGCCCGATCGTATGCGCTGCTGCTCGGATCGAATAGATCGAACGAGCCATATATTCACACCGAGCAGCAGCATACAACCGAGGCGTAACGCGATGTGTGGTGCCGGTGCAGGTTAGGCGGAAAGGGGTGGGGAGGATGATTGGGGTAATCACCACCCGTAGTAGATTCAAGCAAAGGGAAAATACGTTCGTTCGAAATTAACTCGGCTCGAGCGAATCTCGGCTACAGTCGGACGGAGTGAGTAGTACTGTCATGCGAAATTCAACGCATCGAAAACTGTCACGATGTCTTTTCCCAAAACTGTCACGGAGCTTAAAAAACTTTCATACCCACGAACAAACTCTCGCATGAGGTACAACAAGGCATCGCTGTACATCGCACGACCGCTCCTTTTTAAACTGTCGGGGAACAAATATTCGGGAAGCTTTCATCGAGGTGCACGAGTGAGGTTTGCAAGAATACTGTCGTTCGCCAGTACTTTTCGGAAGCCTGGTTGTGCTTTAAGCTGTAGCGAACCCAACCGACAGTTCGGTTTTCATCCCTTCATGCCTGCTATTTCGAAAATAATTTCATCCTAACTGTCGGCTGCAGGGCGTGACAGTTTTTGCACTGTCACGGGTGACTGTCATGCCCATACCGTACCCATGCCCGATCGTATGCGCTGCTGCTCGGTTTCGAATAGATCGAACGAGCCATCTATTCGCACCGAGCAGCAGCATACGATCGGCGCGTAACGCAATGTGTGGTGCCGAAAAGGGAAGGGGAGGGTGATTGGGGTGATCACCACCCTATGTGGTTTATCTATAGGTGGGGACAACCAAAAACTTTAGTATTAGTTCGATGTATCCATACAGTTGTTTATGAACAATTCTGACGTAACGCGACGCCATCACGGAGTCAAGTGTTAAGCGCCCAAAAGTAGCCATGGAGACTTTTAAGGAAGAATGTTTGGGACGCAAATAAACTTGTTTATTATTTTGAACGAATACCGTCGCCGTGCTGTGCTTCAGGAAAAAAAAGCGTAAATGAATGGCTGCTTTGATTGTGATTTATAAAATTGCATGGAACATTGTATGCCGTCGATGAATGGCGACTTCAACGTCGAGACGCTCATGAACGATTGTGACGTAGCAATCAAAACATTAAAAAAACTGATTCTCACACTCGTGCAAGGGCAATCTTGTCCGCACCTATACATAAACCACATAGATCACCACCCGCAGTAGCTTCAAGCAAAAGGAAAATTCATATGTTCGTTGGAAATTAACTCGGCCCGAGCGAATCTCGGCTACAGTCGGACGGAGTAAGTAGTACTGTCATGCGAAATTCAACGCATTGAAAACTGTCACGAAGATATTCCCAAAACTGTCACGAAGCTTAAACAATTTTCATACCCACGAACAAACTCTCGCATGGGGTAAAACGAGGCCTCGCTGTACATCGCACGACCGCTCCTTTTAAAACTGTCGGGGAAGAAATACTCGGGAAGCTTTCACCGAGGTGCATGTGCGACTTTCGCAAGAATACTGTCGTTCGCCAGTACTTTTCGGAAGCCTGGTCCCGACAATCCCGTGTCCATCCGCTAGTTGAGTCAACTAAATTGCCATCCACAGTGGCAAAGGAATCAACGAAAACAGTGGGCAACTACAGCGGAAATTCCTCAGCAACCCAGAGCATAAAGTAATCGATTGGGTTCCGTTGCTCTGTCGAGGAGCCTGCGGAGCGTAAGCGCTAGTCGAAAACTCTCTCGAATGATCAACGAAAGTCGTGTCTACTATGGATTCCGCGACTGCGGTAATTACACCGATTGTCCTCTACGGGCACGAGACGTGGATATTGCTCGAGAAGGACCTGCGTACACTCGGAGTATTTGAGCGACGAATGATAAGAACCACCTTTGACGGCGTGCAGGAACAATGAGTGTGGAGGCGAAGGATGAACCACTGCGAAGAAGGTCAAGTCTTTTCCCCACAACTTCGGTCGTTGGGAACCACACTACTCAGATACTCCCCGAAGGTGGAGCATACTACGCACTAACGCGGCGTTCCCACGGCATCTGCTACGCAGAAGATGTTGCCTTATATTTGTAGCTTCAAACCATGGGGACGGACGCACTTTTCATGACAGCCTCCCTTTGGCTGGCAACCCTAGGAATCCTAGGCTAGGATATTTGGCCCGAGGCTTTTTCTGCCCGTCGTGTGCCAGATCGAGAGCAGCTTGTCCTGGACTCGCGCCTGTCAGGGCACACATTAGCAGTAATCCGACAGTAACGACATCCTACACCGACTCGAGAAGCTCGCCCGCCACTACGCAGGCTCAGGGCTGGTAGCGAGTCACTTTTTAGTGACTTGGTCACTTTTTTTGGGTCAGTCACTAAAAAGTCACTTTTTTCATCATTTGGTCACTAAAGTCACTATTTTCCGAAAAATTGTCACTTTTATCACCAAAAGTCACTTTTTTCGCCGATAATAAACCAATGAAAGAGTAATTTGAATTGCGCGTGTTAATATTGACGGTAGTAACGGTAAATTACTTGATCAGTCAGTCAGAATTTTTTTTCGCCTCCGGCGGAATTTTGGCATGAATCACCCTTGGCTTGAGACATTTCGATCTACGACATTATTTGACGTTCGTGAATTGAAACTAACTTTGATTGTAGATTCTAGTTTTTAGTTCAATCAACCTTTTGTATTGGAACTCAAAACTTGATATACAAAAACCCTATCTCGTCTTTAGTTAGAATGGGTTTTTATTAAGAAGTGTAACTAAGATTGAGATTGAAACGAACCATTTTTTTTATTAAAAAAATCTTTTATGTCATAACAAATGTTATGTTGATATAAAATATTCTTAAAAAAATCAATTTCTTACTCAATTTTATTTCGTGTTTTTTGTTCTTCTAAATACTTAAAAAAAGGGTTTTTAAAATTTACACAAGGCCACAAAATTTACATTTTTTTTAGGTGCAATGAATTTAAACGGTAATTTCAACTAATTTGGGTTCCCCGAATCTAAATATGCATGCAATATTTCTATCAGCTTTTATATTTATTATTTATTACCGTACAGACTGATGACTTAAAAACTAGGAAATTCTTCTTAAGCCTATTTTAAAACGACGTTTGCACATATTAAAATTAAACAAATTAAACACTCAATTAAAAAGTTAACAACACTTGTCAATAGGGTGGTTTTGGCCATAGACAGTATGGTGGTGAGGAATTGAAAGAAACTTACGTTGTCAAAGTGTTCTCGTTGGTACATAAATGTTAACACGTTGTAGAATGTAAGCACAGTCAATACGGTTGGTCAATGTGTCGAATATAAAACCTTGCTGCAGTTCGACGCGCCGCTTTTCGAGTGAGGTTAGAGGATCTTTAGAGAAGTTTCTGCACTTTTTTTTTACAAAAACTCAAATCAAAAACATGTTATTTAGAAATAAAAGTTTTAAATGAATTAATGAGCTTTAAATAGAATCAAGTTTTTTTACACTTTCTGCTGTGATGTCAAAAATACTTGTAATGACATTTTTCCAGAATCAGTTATCTATCAATTTTACTAGTAATAAACTCTTTATCACCAAAACTAAATGTGTTCGGCCGAATTTGACGAAATTTCTAGTTGAGGACACTATATACCAAATCAATAATTAAAAAATAAGCAGCAAAATGGTTATGGTGAAACATGTTTATTGAAAAAACTCTTCCTGTTTTAAAAACTAATATTTTTTTTATTTTCATATTGTTTTTTTTTTCAATTTTCAAATAAATTTACCGAATTTTATTGTACGTTTTTTTTTCAATTTTCTAATCAACTTGCCGGATTTTTTTCAATCAAACTTTTTAAATTTTTAAGACATATTTTTAACAATTGTTTCCTTGTTTTTAAATTCTGAATTTTCGTGTGCTTCAACCATAAGCCTTTAACTCCAAATTTTTAATAATAAAACATAATTTCAACCTTCTGTTCTTTCAGGACCCAATATTTTAATCAAAAGAAACAAAATACTCAGAGCTTGTACTTAAAAGCTTAAAAACCTGCGATTGAAAATTTAAACACTTTTTATTAATATTTTTTATATGAAATCATGTTTTTCGGATCGATCATGATTTTTAAAATTATTTAAAAAGTTTGAAAAATTGTTCTAAGTAGCAACTTTAAAAATAAATTTTAATACGCAGTGTTAACTAACTTTGTATTTGATTTGTGCTTTGAATATTAATAACAAAAGTTTTGAACTCATTGTTTTTAATTTTTTATCAGTTTTTATCAATCACATAATTACTCATTTTCTAACATTTCTTTGTCAGTGTAGTTGAACATGGAGGATTTTACTTTATTAAAGGTTTTATGTCTGGCTTCTATAACTGGCACTTTTAAAATAATTATAAATATATTCTTCTTTTTATAAAATTAAATTAAAACATCAAACATTGAATAAATTCTGTTCAAAATTCATTTCTTATTCAGTAATCGGTAATTTACATTTTAAATCGTGATTAAATATTTTTTGTTCAAATTAAAAAATTACAGCGGAATTTCTCACTAAACTTCCAGTTGAAAATGAGGAAAAGAATTCCAAATTTAGATGAATAAAAATTAACAATTATTATCATTTCCCTAACATCTATTTATGCTAAGTTTTGTACAAGATTTGACATTTATTCTAAATTCAGATATTTTTTAATTTTAAATTAGCTAGGAAATTCTTTTGAAACTAATTTATTTCTTACTTTCTTGACTTATCGAAAATTTGAAACATTCATTGTAATAAGTTTCCAAAATTTTGTTTATCAGTAATTTTTTTAGTTTTTGTGTTGAACATGAGTGACAAATGGTGTAAGAAAACCCTTTCCTTTTCAATTGTTTATTTTTGGTATTGTTATTAATTTTATCTAAATTTGAATTTTGAAAACCCCCCCGGAAGGGTCCATCGCACGGGCCTGACTGGTCACATTTTTTGTACTTCAAAGTTATTTTTTCGTTCTACATAGTCACTATTTGGTCACTTTTTTCGGTCCTCAAAGTCACTATTTGGTCACTTTTTTTCAAATTTTGGTCACTAAAGTCCCTACTATTTCATTGTCAAACCGCTACCAGCCCTGCAGGCTGCTTCGGACGAGATGGTCCGGTATCCACTGATAACCCACAGGTTCATCGCTAACAGCTGCTAAGTCAACTCTTCAATCTTAACAAATTAAGAACTGTCGTCTTCACTTGTCAACGGTAGGAATATAAAAACAAGAATATTTCAACCTTCCTCTTGCTAAACAGCAAGAGATTGCCAGGCTGGCTTAACAAAAACTTCAAAACTACCATCTTTCAGATAAATGATTTTTGTAGTAAAACCTAATACATACAAATGAAATTATATGTTCATTGAAGCTTAAGAACGTGTCTTTCAAATTCATATAATTTTGTTTTCATAAGTTTGCAACTTTTAGAGATATCGAGCATTGAAAATATACAATTTTCAAACGTAATTACACAAAAAGTAAAGTCTGCTTCATTTAATATTGGAACACAAACAATTGCGTGTAGTTTAGTCATTTATTAACGAATTCATAATTCGTTTTTCATACAAATGTAGCATTTTCTTTACTCTTTCATAAAAAAAAAATTAAAAAAATTATTCATTGCTGTTTCGAAGAAATTTTCGTACTTTTTCCGTAATACGGCACATTAGGCGGCGCACACCCTTTTCGTCCACCGTTTTGGCAATTTGATTCCACCAGTTCTTCATTTGAGTCATGTTCCTAACAAGTTTTCCTTTTGCCTTAAGCCTCCGCTTCGTGATTGCCCAGTATTTCTCTATCGGCCGGAACTGGGGGCAGTTTGGGGGGTTGAGGTCCTTCGGTATTACGCTGACCCCGTTCGTTGCGTACCATTCCATAACCGTTTTGCTGTAATGGCAGCTTGCGAGGTCCGGCCAAAACATTACTGGACGGTCGTGGGCACGAATAAACGGCAGAATCCGTTTCTGTAGGCACTCTTTTTTGTAGACTTCTGATGTCATTGTCTTGTCAGTGAGAAAGACTTTGGTTTTCTGTCCACAACTGCATATCCCCTGCCAAATCATGTACTTGCGGGCGAATTTATCCGCAAACACGAGCTTAAATTTTGCAGGTACATCCCCCCGAGCCGTCGCCAAATAAAATTTTTGACCTGGGATTTGCCCAAAGTCCGCCTTCACGTAGGTCTCATCGTCCATCAGAATACATCCGTCGAACTTGGTCAGCACTTGGTCGTACAGCTTTCGAGCACGGATTCTGGCCACATTGTTCTGCTTCAGCGTCCGATTTTTCTGTTTGCTGGCTCGGAATGACCTTATTCCTTCCCGGAGACGAATTCGTCGCACCGTACTGTGAGCGGCCTGGAACTTATTGGCCAAATCGCGGTCTGAAAGATTGGGATTCCTCTTGACGGCCTTGATGACTTTCCCACGCAGTTTCCGGTCGATAGTTCCACTCCGACGCTTCGAATGCGGCTTCCGAGCCGTCGTCAATGTTTCCTTGTACTGCTTGATAACACGCCATACGGTATTTCTGGGCATTTTAAGCTGTTTAGCTAGCTTCGATGCCGACAACAATGGATTTTCAAGAAAACTGTGCACAATTTGATCTCTCCGTTCGGCTTCCATGGCGGTTGTTTACAAAATGCTATCGTTTGGTTGATCGTTTGGTGTTATGACATAAATACATGGTGAAAGGTAATGAATTTCCCGACACGTGGGTGAAAAAAGTTTCCAAATCCGTCGACTAGGAGCGCAACAATGAGCAAAAGAATTTGTTCCAATATTAAATGAAGCAGACTTTACCATTCAACGTCAAGATAGAAACTTGACACCTTCAATGAAGTTGTTTATTTTTACAATTGTCACAACTCTCTCATATAAAGTAAGACTCGAAAGTCGCTTTGAAAAAAGTTAAACGAAAATTTGGTTTTTTGAGGTTAGTTTTTAGAAAAATGTCTATAAATCTGTTGTTTTAAAAGATAGAGCTTTGAAGTCTTTTACAAAGTTTTTTAAAACTGTATTGTCTACAAGTTTTTGAAGACATTATTTTGATTGGATAACAAACTCAAAAAATAAAAAAAATATTTCACTTTTAGGTGGATCGATCAGAAAAAAAAAACAATGACAAAATATGCGCAATTAAAAATAATGAAACATTGTAGAACATGTCATTAAGCTATTTTGATATCTAAGGCATCAAAAAGCCCATGATCACGTTTTTCGAGTTTTAAACCACTGTGCACTGCTCCATACCGCAACATTGACGTGATCACGCTTGACAGTATCCTTCCCTTGCTACTTCGGATTGGTGAGGAGTTCGACATCATCCGTGTGGGTGCGGCCGTGTCCATTGCCGCTAGAAGAGCAATATCAGTTGAATCGAATGTATTGTTCATTTGACGTTACCCAGGCTGTATAACAATGCAAATATACCAGGTATTGTCTGAGTAACGCGTTTCCCAATGATCGAAGCTTGCGCAAATTAAGTCGGCGTAGAATTACATCTTTGTCGAAAATTATCCAAATCTTAACGTAACGATTCGTCTAAAGCGTGTGTATTGACAGGCACGAATCCATGAAAAGCTGTTCTCAACCGAATCTCTAAGAGAAGGGGTTTGTGTATTAAACCCCTAGTCTTTATGATGAGGGTTTGGAAGTCGGAGCTCGAGTCGCAAGAGAAGAAATCAGGCCTTAAACCAACAGCAAGAGGGGTATGCGTGTTAACCTCGAATTGCTACGAGGAGAAGTCAAATCTCGAGTTTAGAGGAGTACATGCCGTAAATAAGTCGTACAGAGGAGAAGTATGTGTATATCTCAACCTCAAAGCATTGCGAGGAGGAGTCGGATCTTGAGTCGCTGAAGGAGACATCAGACCTTGAGTCCCCAAGACTAGAGCTTTAAGCCAGAGCTTCGCGTCATTACTACAAGATGGCGATTCTCGAGTCGTTCAGGCTTCGAGTTACAAAGAGGAGAGATATTGCTGAGAGTGGTCTCATCTACGCATGTTCCGTGAAACGCAGCAGCGCGTGGACCTCCTTCCATTAAAAGAATGTGTCAAACAGTTCGGGGTGGGGAATAAGGTCTGTGGACCCATGTAGCGATTAAGGAGTATGAGGTGTACGTGGAATACGACAGGACTCATCCCATTGCACCCATGGACCTATGGTAAACTAGTAGACGCGGTGGCTCGCCGTATTTTGAAATGCAATACGTACACGATGATTTACCACCTCGGTAATCGAAAAAAGGCTTTACCACAAGACAAATTTTTAAAGGGTGAAACAAGGCTTAAATTTTAGGTTTTTCGGGTACGAAAATTGTCATTTTCTCACAAATCTGCAACCCACGCGAATTTCGACGAAATTTCCAAAAAAGATTTTACCCACGGAATTGTTTGAAACATATATTTTTAAAAGCATAAGTCAAATCGTTTCACAGTCTTTAACAAAGTTGTTAAATATTTGAAATCTTCAACATCAAATACTAAAAGATTTTGTTGAAGGATGTCAGAAATAGATGTAATCTAATCAGTTTATTTAGTTAAGTATTTTCATGAACATATTTCCTAGGCCTAAGAAATTTTTTTATAAAGTTGGAACATGAAACAAACATATAAATTAAAAACAAATTAGGTACCTTGCTACCCTCCTGAATTCGGATGCAGAAGCCGTGGACCCGCTCTGGTGAAATCATAAATTTACAACGGAACTCCGTGAAAGATGATGCTTCTTAAAAGTTGTGAAACACCATTATCTTGGCGAATTTCCAGAACAGGTATCATCGTCGTCATCATCATCGTCGGGTCAACCTCCAGCTTTCCATCGGGAGCATCGTTATGCAGTTCCCAAACAATCGCAAAAAAGGTTGGGACCATTCAAAATACGAAAAAAAGACACACGACACACGCTTAAAGAGACAAAAGGCATCAGAAGAAATGTATCACCGAACGACTTGCCGATGATGATGGTGGTGGCATCTCCGTGAGCAGATTTGGACCGGCCGATAATAACAGCCATTCTTCGGGAATTCCCTTGAAATGGACCTCTTCCTTCAGCACTGGCTGGCGACAAAAGGAATGGTTTGTTGGAAACACATGTTGCTTGGCGCCTTCTCCGGTTTCCGGATCGCGTTGTGAAGTTTTCGGGGCAATGGATTGGGATCTTGAGAACTTGGTGGACCGTGCGAAGTATTATCATCTTCTTGGCTGTTCGTCGCCTCATAAATGCTGTCCGTACGTCCAAAGTCATCATCAACGCAGAGAGCTAGCGCGACTACTCTGGAAAAAGTTTCGGTTTCGGATGTTGATTTTCGTTATAAACCTTTTACGAAACATAAAGGCTTAGAAAAACCCTAAACCACAATGTCTGATGGGTAATTTGGTGTAAAGTGTATTCCACGATGATTTTAACATGGGTAAGATCCGATAACAAATTTTATTTGACAAACAAAACCAAAACAAAAACATTATTGTTTTACAATAAACAAAAGATTCATTGTAAACAATTATTTCAACCCAATGAAAAAAATACTAATCAATGCAAACAGATATCGACAATCGACATGCTTCAAAAAGGACATATTGCCCTATCGAACCCAACCTCCTTACAGACGATCCTGACTATCATCAGCAGCAAATCAGATGGGCCAGATCCGACGCCAGAAATGTAGATGTCGAGCAGAAAAAGGTTCCCATTTTTCGATGGAAATTGCTGGAATTAGCTAAAACAAACAATGCCCCAGCCAGACGACGACGACCGAGCGATGTGCGAAGATGGTCTTGCTGATTATGGACATCATGACAAGCCAATGTTGGTGTTTTTTTGGTTCTTGTTTTTCAGTTTTTCAGAACAACGATATTTGGTTTTTCTCAGCTTTCTGCTGATTTCCCGGAACTTCGCTATACGGTACACATATTTGGGGGAAATCTACAAATGCTTGTTATGCCAAAAATTTATCAAGAGTCTTCAGAGTATTGTTTACCAATGTTTTATTGAAACATCGACAAACATGTTCAAACTACTTTTTTTTAAATAATAAAATATACATATATAAAAAGTCACGTCAATACATCCTGTACCAAAGATTTCAAGATTGAAAACCTAGTGGATTGCCGGATTTAGTTTTCAGCAGTCACTTTTTCTCGGAGTCAGATAAGAGAGAGTTCTCCCGAAACGTTAATAAATGACAAATTTGTCGTTGTAAGAAATTTATGCCGCCTTTACCATTTATGATGTGATAGAATTTTAACTTATCGGCATAAGCAAGTTTTGGGCTATCGAGAAGCGTTAGAACATCTTTAAAACAATCAAAAACCAAAAATCGGTCATTGAAACAGCTACACGGAGAAAAAATACGACTGTTGTTCTATTTATTTCAGCTGGTTATACCATCAAACCGTATTTTTTCGCATCCAACTATAATTATAATAGACTCAACTACAAACTGATGATTGACCTTAAGCAATTAACCATGAATGTAATGGATTCATTTGCAAATATAATAGATCCAACTATACATTCCTGATTGACCTCTCCCATCGAACTATAAATATAATACATTCAATTGCAATGGTATAACTGATTCAACTGTAAATATGAAAAGCTCAACTACAATTGTATAATTTATTTTAGGTATTCAATTAAAAATACTCAGCTATATATTTCTGGTTAACCTCTTACATTTAACCAAAGATCTTATAGTATCAAGATAGCCGGTTTAATTCTTTCTCGACCATATCGTTTGCGACGCCAACATAATGATCATGGTGCTGCCGCTCTGCGAGATGGGATCTAAGCTTTTCATCTTTCTTCTCAATTATCGCAGCTTTGCATTCAGGCGTTGAATAAAAGCACATCATCACACTAAAACATCAAATACCAAACGTCACTCTGCTCACACCATGATTTTCTTTATATCTTATATATAAAAATGGAGACGTTTTCTATGTAACACCATCACGTATGAACGGACGGTCGGAATGGAGTGAAATTTGGTATCCGAGGATTTTCGGGCCAGAGATGGTTTGTATAATAGTTTCGAGAATCTTACTTTTAATGGAAGGGAGGCTGCCATACAAAATCAACTAGAAATGGGACATAACTCGAACAACTTGAAGACGGTTTTCATGAAAACTGATTCACGAAGACGAAGAAGTTAAAGAAATAAACATTTATTTATGGATTTATTAAGTAACAGGTAAAACGAAGTTTACCGGGACAGCTGGTTGTTTATAGTTATATAAATTGCTCTGGTGCCCAAGTGTGTTAAAAGTATTTAAGCTAGAGGTTCAACCCCAACCCGTTAATCCTTAGTTGGCGCTAGTGAAATTTCGCCAGAATTTCAGGAAAGCCGATAGTATCTAATTTCACTGTGAATATGATATATAACTGTAGAGTAAATCAACTGTAAATATGAAAGATTTAACTACAAATGTATGATTGAATCTAGATATTCAACTATAATTAAAGTAAATTCAACTATATTTTAATGATTGATTGTGTGATACTTGAATAAATATATACTAATCCAAACACTACATGTATTTACATAAGTGTGGCAAGTGTGCATTCAGAAGCAGGCAGCTGGTGTATACCAAAGAATAAAACAGCAAAGGTATAATCGAATAGCATACATTTGCTTGTTTTAATCTTTTGATAACATTTTTCCTCCCTTTAGGTCAATTCAAGCCAGATGCGGCAGCAACTCAATTCCAAACGAAGGAATCGATGCCGCTGGAGAAATCGTTGGACTCCAACTGGGATGGATGGCATCGGTTGGCGTTTTATCGGGAAGCAGAAATGGCTAGGCAGTGCCAAAACCAAATTGAATATAAAAATGGATGCAGGAAAAATACGAAAAAATATATAGTATAGTATAGTATAGTATAGTATAGTATAGTATAGTATAGTATAGTATAGTATAGTATAGTATAGTATAGTATAGTATAGTATAGTATAGTATAGTATAGTATAGTATAGTATAGTATAGTATAGTATAGTATAGTATAGTATAGTATAGTATAGTATAGTATAGTATAGTATAGTATAGTATAGTATAGTATAGTATAGTATAGTATAGTATAGTATAGTATAGTATAGTATAGTATAGTATAGTATAGTATAGTATAGTATAGTATAGTATAGTATAGTATAGTATAGTATAGTATAGTATAGTATAGTATAGTATAGTATAGTATAGTATAGTATAGTATAGTATAGTATAGTATAGTATAGTATAGTATAGTATAGTATAGTATAGTATAGTATAGTATAGTATAGTATAGTATAGTATAGTATAGTATAGTATAGTATAGTATAGTATAGTATAGTATAGTATAGTATAGTATAGTATAGTATAGTATAGTATAGTATAGTATAGTATAGTATAGTATAGTATAGTATAGTATAGTATAGTATAGTATAGTATAGTATAGTATAGTATAGTATAGTATAGTATAGTATAGTATAGTATAGTATAGTATAGTATAGTATAGTATAGTATAGTATAGTATAGTATAGTATAGTATAGTATAGTATAGTATAGTATAGTATAGTATAGTATAGTATAGTATAGTATAGTATAGTATAGTATAGTATAGTATAGTATAGTATAGTATAGTATAGTATAGTATAGTATAGTATAGTATAGTATAGTATAGTATAGTATAGTATAGTATAGTATAGTATAGTATAGTATAGTATAGTATAGTATAGTATAGTATAGTATAGTATAGTATAGTATAGTATAGTATAGTATAGTATAGTATAGTATAGTATAGTATAGTATAGTATAGTATAGTATAGTATAGTATAGTATAGTATAGTATAGTATAGTATAGTATAGTATAGTATAGTATAGTATAGTATAGTATAGTATAGTATAGTATAGTATAGTATAGTATAGTATAGTATAGTATAGTATAGTATAGTATAGTATAGTATAGTATAGTATAGTATAGTATAGTATAGTATAGTATAGTATAGTATAGTATAGTATAGTATAGTATAGTATAGTATAGTATAGTATAGTATAGTATAGTATAGTATAGTATAGTATAGTATAGTATAGTATAGTATAGTATAGTATAGTATAGTATAGTATAGTATAGTATAGTATAGTATAGTATAGTATAGTATAGTATAGTATAGTATAGTATAGTATAGTATAGTATAGTATAGTATAGTATAGTATAGTATAGTATAGTATAGTATAGTATAGTATAGTATAGTATAGTATAGTATAGTATAGTATAGTATAGTATAGTATAGTATAGTATAGTATAGTATAGTATAGTATAGTATAGTATAGTATAGTATAGTATAGTATAGTATAGTATAGTATAGTATAGTATAGTATAGTATAGTATAGTATAGTATAGTATAGTATAGTATAGTATAGTATAGTATAGTATAGTATAGTATAGTATAGTATAGTATAGTATAGTATAGTATAGTATAGTATAGTATAGTATAGTATAGTATAGTATAGTATAGTATAGTATAGTATAGTATAGTATAGTATAGTATAGTATAGTATAGTATAGTATAGTATAGTATAGTATAGTATAGTATAGTATAGTATAGTATAGTATAGTATAGTATAGTATAGTATAGTATAGTATAGTATAGTATAGTATAGTATAGTATAGTATAGTATAGTATAGTATAGTATAGTATAGTATAGTATAGTATAGTATAGTATAGTATAGTATAGTATAGTATAGTATAGTATAGTATAGTATAGTATAGTATAGTATAGTATAGTATAGTATAGTATAGTATAGTATAGTATAGTATAGTATAGTATAGTATAGTATAGTATAGTATAGTATAGTATAGTATAGTATAGTATAGTATAGTATAGTATAGTATAGTATAGTATAGTATAGTATAGTATAGTATAGTATAGTATAGTATAGTATAGTATAGTATAGTATAGTATAGTATAGTATAGTATAGTATAGTATAGTATAGTATAGTATAGTATAGTATAGTATAGTATAGTCAATCATAGGAATATAATCGATTCATTCATCGTTAAAGGTAAATCAACCATAACAATATAGTTGAATCTGCACTATATTTATAGTCGAATGCTTTTTTCCAAAAACATCGATATTATTTTGCTGGTACTATTCCAATACATTCCTGGTGCAGTGGCAGCTAGCTAGATCGGTCCAGAACTTAGCAGGGCCTGGATAAGTGGCAAAAAAATATGTCCTGAAGACACTTTTCCTAGTAAGCTTTTTTATTCATGCTTGCTCTAGTGATGAAAACTTTTGTCTTCTTCCAACAACTACAGATGGCTTGCCAAATCATCAACTTGCGGGAAATTTTATCCACGAATACTTATTTGAACTTACCTAGTGTATTCCGCTTACGTGTCATAACAATTCTCAAGGTTAAATATATGACCCGTATTTTCCCAAAGTCTGTTTTAACGTGATGTTTTACTGTCCATAAAACTACAGTCGTTTCATTCTGGACTCTGTCAGGATTTGGCCGTAAAGCTTTCTTGCTCGGGTTTTGGCAACCATTTTCTTTTTTAGAACCTTGTTGGTTGTTTGCTGGTCCAATTTTCCACCTCAAAAATAGTTTTTTTGCTCAATCCACTGCCAATGAAAAAGTTTGAGTATAGAGTAGCATAGCATATAGAGTTTCTCAAAATCGACCATTGTCGTCTGTAAAAAGAATATTCACTGGCCTATACCTAAAGGAACATCCCATATGATCCATCTTGTTGGGAAAACTCTCAGCTTCACTCATTCACGTTGCAGTACCGGAGACGACCCTAAAATGACACTGACATGGGTTTGGAGCGACATTATCGGAAAAAGTGCCAGCGAACATCGTTGGATGCATTTGCAACTGACTGAAGCAATTTTTTAAGTCCAGGAGGGAAATTTCGAGCCAACTTGAAGTTTTTTTGTTTGATGTTGTTGCCAAGGTGCTATAGAATGTTAGTATTTATTCAATTTTATTTTTACACTGCACACCAAACCAGTTTCTAAACCTCTTCATTAAACAGCTGCATATTCTTTTCGCCATTGATGAATCAGCAGACACTCAAAGTCAAAGAGTCATAAATGAATGCCAATGCTTGGCCTTTAAAGCAAAGTACCAAGTGTGTCTCAAAACTAGTACAAATTTCCTAGCAGGTCTCGAGGGTAGCAATTTTTCACACAATGGATCTTACCTTCATATGTCGGTGGAGGTGAGAGAACGGGTTTTTCGAAAATTGGCACTTGTGTGAATCCGACAGGTAATGTTATGCATCATTGTTGTTGCTCCTCCAAATACCTTTTTCGGTAGCCCTACTAACAGCTTTTTCTTGGAATTTGGGAGTTGGACCGCACACGTTGACCGCAGTAAATCCTAGAAGTTGCAATTGAACAATTACCTCAACATTTTCGTGAACTGTTGTCGGAAGACCTTCGTCACACTCTGGGGCAACAATTTCGTTGGAAGCGCTGACCTATAAGCTTGAATTTTCGGTTGCTCTCGAAATGCTCTTTCCGTCCATTTATGACTGACTAATGTTGCCAAATTGATGACCTTCATAAATAACGAAACACCTTCGCTGGGGCAGGGCATTCCAAAAATGTACCCCCGGAGATCATTTTTCAAAACATTAACCATCCCCGAGGAAAAATTCGTCCGATTCTCACCGTCCGTTCAGCCAGATATCGTCGTCCGTTGTGTAAAACTGATGGCCCAACATCAAACCTCATTTGGAACGTGGGTGTTAAAATATCGCTTGGCGCCACTTAATTACCGGCTGCCTCGCGATCCAATTTATACGCTCTCGCTAAGTCGTTTCTGGCTTTGCTCTGCTGATGGTTGATGGCTGACGGCCGTCGTTGAGGCTAGCCAACATACATACATCAAGCCTTTGATATCTGTGGGTAGGAATCGCCTTGTTTTCTTTCTCGGAGTGCTTTCACATATCAACACCTCGTTCGGCCGTCCGTCAAATGGCGTGTCAGAAGTTTTTAGCGCTTTGTTCCCCTCAGCTGACCCGTGGAATTTCAAATCCATTTGTTACCCACCCGTCAATGATTGAACTTTCGATGTTAATCATAACCATCGATATGTATCTCAGGCGTCTCTTAAATCTATCATTTGCATCGTTAAGTAGTTTGAATAATTTTATGTTTTACAAAAAATGCTTGATTTGAGATTTTTTTTATTGTAACGTAAGCCTGTTTTCAAAATTTTTTTTTTTTGTTTGATTATAGTCGTTGTAACAACTTAGAGACATTCGCGACTTTATATCGTTGCAGTTGAGTGACAGTTATTGTAGAACTTATACGGTACAACTGAGTTTGATGTTTACTCTTGTGCTCGAACTCGCAGACATCGGCTCAGGAGGCAACTGACTTGTTAACTGAGCTGTATCACAAAGATGTCTCGAAAAGTATAAAGGGATATTCTGGTTTGTTTGATTCCAATTTTCAAGGTGATGGATGATTTTAGAGAAACATGATGATCAAAGAAAAGAAAGAACATAAGCCGTAAATACCATGACTTTTTAGAAAATGATACAACGGCTCACCGACAGGACTTGAACCCGCGATCTCCTAGCTCATCGATGTCTTCGACAAAGTTACTCGACTATATTTGCGCTATCTACACAGATAAAAAAATGTAACCTTACAATACAAGTGATTTTACATTTCTACATCGTTGCTTGAAAATTTTTGAAAAAGAGTATAGCAGCTCAACCATTTCTATGAAAATTACATCTGTACCAACACGTGAAAAGGATGTATCTCCATATATGGCGAATCGAGAAAAACGCGTTTGAAAAAAATACAACCTATTTTAAATCGCTAATTGAAAATCACTTGAAATTTTTACTTTTTATGAAAGACAAACGATTTTTAGAAGCATCTCCTACTTGTTTGAATAGAGGGATATCAATTTTCATGAAAAAACAACGCGCTATCGTAGATAGAACCTAGCTCACTTGATATTTTGTCTCCCTTGTTTATACACCCTTTGCTATTTTAACATTTCTAGCTTTAGTTTTAAGCTCGCATTCATTTGCAACTATGTTTTAAGTGAATAAAATGTTAAATCTTTATCAACACATAAAAAAAGGATTAATCTCCATGTATGGCGTATCGAGAAAAACGCGTTTGAAAAAAATACAACCTATTTTAAATCCCTAATTAAATATCACTTGACATTTTTGCTTTTTATGAAAGACAAACGATTTTTAGAAGCATTCTCTATGTGTTAGAATAGAGGAATATCAATTTGCATGAAAAAACAACGCTCTATCGTAAATAGAACCTTGCTCACGTAATATTTTGTCTAACCTGTTTATACACCCTTTGCTATTTTCTTATTTTTAGCTTTAGTTATAAGCTCGCATTCATTTGCAACTATGTTTTTATGTTGAATAAAGAGTCAAATTGATTATTTTGAGTTTGTTGGCGGAGTAGTAGCGAAAAATGGTTTCGGAGTAAAGGGTGTATATCCATGTAATGGCAGTTCTGGGTTAAGAATGTTTATAGATCCTTTACTCAAATTGAGTTTTTAATGTAACGGAATAACATTTTCTGAAAAGGGTTTTACCGTTAAGTAGTGCAAATGTTGGCCTATCAAGAGGTACTGAAAATGGTTTTTGTTTACTTTTGGAGATACATCCTTTTCACGTGTTGGTACAGACATGTCAATGCACGCTTATTCAAGCGCCGGTGTCAATTTGTCAGTTTTGTTTTGTTTCCATTCCTATTCGTTTCCCGTCCCGTGCTGCGTCGGCAAAAGATGTTAGTTTTTTTTCTCTATCAAATCGTGGTTGCTGATTAAAGGTAAATCAATATTAAAAATAACTGTGATTGACTTAATAATTTCACACTAATTGCTGTTCTTTACAGGAAATGTTGATGCTGAATCCCCAAAACATCATAGCCGCAACTGTGCGACAATTTTCTGCTGTCTTATCGAACCAGCCGTCGAGCCGCCGTCGTCGGCCGAATCGGCAACGAAGATCACTGCAAGTGTTGTTATTCAATCAGCAAGTACGATTAGCGTGAAATAAAATTTTTCCTGCATAAAAACGGTGATTTTTTTGATTTTGCGAAACCACTCCCTGTCCAATAAGATTCGTGAGATGTGCTAAATAATGTAAATGTACAGTAAACAGCAGCATTGAATGCGTCCGGGAATTTACATGAAACGTGCAGTATTATCACTTGTAAATAGCCGATTCCTTTCTACCCATGCAGTTGCATGTAAATCTACGTGGATTTTTCTAAGTGTGTATTTATGGATTTGAATTCGTTTTCTTTTTCTCCGCAAGGTGGGAAATTTAAAAAAAACATTTTTTCACGTGTTTTTCTTTAAAACTTCATTGTTTGTAATAGATACAATTTCGAATATTTTTACTATTTATAGTCTCTGAAACCAATTTCTTCAATAAACTATAAATATTTCATTAAGTCAATATCACTTACATGATTTATTTAAAACCGCACTGCTATATATTACACAAAAAGGCAAAAATCTGTAAAAATCTGTTCATAATTTTAAAAATCTGTCATCTGCACGTACAGAATCTGTACCAAAAATGGGTTCAAAAATCTGTACTATTCTAGATAAATCGTTACATGTAGCAGGTCCATGGCTGGACCTTCATGCATTTCTTTCTCCCTGAGCACTAGTTTCCCAGCAAACATTTAAGAGGGTTTATCGCAGGAACAACAGAATTATTCAAACAAATATACCGTCAACTAGGGCATCATGCAACACTTTTCAACTTCAATGGCTTCTTAAATCTTAATGCTTACAGATAATCATACCTCTTGTACATCAAAAGTTTTAAGGTTGATGGGACACCAAATTAACGTAGTCAGAAAAATTATTGGTTTAAACAGGTATTTTTAAATTTACAAAAACATGCGATTTTCATCCTACTAAGAAAAAGGGGTAAATTGCAACAAACTCTGTAATAATTGAAAAATCAAATGAAAATGTTTGAAAATTTATAGTTTTTGATACATTTGTGATGTCATAACGCATAAAGCACCAATTGCAGTAATATTTGGTCAGTTCTGATTTGCATTTGGTTGCATTTTGCCCCAGAGAGCTAACTGAATTATAAAAATATTTATTTAAACAAATTTGGAGATTGTCCGAAAAACATTTGTACACCAACAGTGTTGGTATAGGATAATGAAAGCAATGTAAAGTTTGTAGGTGATATCATTAAGCCAATGCTAACTTTATTACAGTTTATTGAAATAAAAATTGAATGAGTGCTGTGGTATACAAATGTTGCATCTAACCCTGCTTTTGCATGATGCCCCGTTTGACGGTACCAGATGAAAAGATTGTATTAAACTTACCAAAAAATAGCATATAGCTACAAATCTGGAGGCGATATATCTGCAATGACAAGATTTTAACGATTCGATTTCCCCACAAAAAGCAAAATATACGATTTTAAGTAATTTGAGTAAAACGAAATAAAACTTCCTCGACCGAGATTTGAACTTCAGTCCTCCGAGTTGGCTGTCCAGTATCTTACCACAATGCCAACTCATCAGTTGATATGATTTGCGCTTTAGCTCTATATCTAAGAAGGAAGGATCGCCCATTTATCGTAAATCAGTTCACTCAAATCGTAAATGTCGAATTTAATATTCTCAACTATTTGGAGACATATTTACGAATTGACTAAACTGCTTTCCGATTCAACTTTTTTGGGCAAAGCTTGTCGTAAGTGCATGATAGAAAATCATTCAATACCAACTTGTTTACGATGGTTATTGGAAACGTCTTAATATTCGATTTGAATTATCATTTCCATTACGATTTCATGTTAGCTGGGATGTTCACTGTCTGTGTTGGAAATGGCTAACGCGCCGTTGTACTGAAGCAGAGATTGCGGGTTCAAGTCCCGTCGATGAGTCGTTGTATTTTTTTCGAAAAATTCATGAAATTTACGGCTTATGTTCCTTCTTCATGTTTCTCTAAAACTTTCCACCACCTTCGAAAATTTCTCTCCAACATGATTTTGTTTACCAAAAAATAATTTACAAAATTAACTGAAGTTTTTTTTATTTAGTTTAAGTTAGGATATTTTTTGCCTCGAATATTCTAAAGAAAGGCGAAGTTTAGAAAATCGGAATTTTTAATCGATGTCAAATGATTTGAAAATGCGTAAATGTTTGACCTAAATTGATTTTCTGGGAATAGTGTAAGGGCTTGCAGTTTCTGTGCAGCTGAAGACCAAAAATTAATATAATTTTAAATAGGCTTCTAAAGTGATATAAATTCTAAAAAAATATAAATATAACAACAACAAAAATAACATAATTGTAAACGTGACAAAAATCCAGCAAAAGTTACAAAAAGACATGAACCACTGTAAGTGCATCTTACCGACTGACTATTTTAAAACTGAACCTTTCATATATTACGTTTAGAAGTATTTTTATACCATGTTAATTGGCAACGGATTTCAACTGTGGCCAAACTAGATACCCAGACAACCAGAAGTCGTATATTGTTTTACATATTATATCGTATGAATGCTATTTAAACTCATTTTCGTATATCTGCACCTACAATGTGCGGCCCATGCATATCCTTTATCGTATTTAAATACATTGCATGTTTTTATTACGACAATTCGTTTATATGCACCTACAATGTGCGTTCCATGCATATTCTTTATCGTATTAAAATACATTGCATGTTTACGACAAAATAAACCAAATCAAGAATATGTGTGCTAATGTACCTATATGGCCTCCAAAATGATACGTATATACTGGTTTTGCTGCATTATATACGAATTGTTTACACTTATATTTGCACGTATATTTGTGTTGCAAATTTTATATACCCACCAATTGGTTGTCTGGGTAACTATTTTTATTGCTGAATTGACGAATATTTTAATTGTCATTTACAATTTTCAACTTTTTTTTGCTCTTGTGCCTTAAAAAATGGATGTTTGTTTTTTTTTTCAACAGTTTAGATATTGAATTTTAAAAATCGTGCGAACAGAATCTGTAAACAAAAATGTTAATGGTCTGTTATTCTAACTCATCTGAAAATAGGTTTTGAGTGCCCATATCAGGCAGGTTAAATGCCTCTATAAAAAAAACTAGATTAGCCATTTTTTTTACTTTTTATCATTGAAACATTTAATCTACGCTTTAATTACAATCTAACAGCGTAAATAGAGGAGCATAATACTAATCTGATAAAAAAGGATATGAACAAAATATTACCATGAAATATGGCAATATGGCACCCTAACTATGTTTTATGCAAAAGAGCTAGTGATATTTAAAATTTCGCCTAAATTTCAGCTTTGACGTATGCATAACATGTGTTTCTACCATTTTCAACTAAATTATACAAAAATATTGCAAGTGAAAATCAAATAAACATAAAAATGCGCATTTAGCCCGCCCGGTTTCAGAAATTGAGAATTTTGACTACTTGTATTGTAAAATCATTTTCTCAAAAACTGAAGGAGATTTGAACATAAAAATTTCTCTAACATATATAAAACAGATGTCCGCTTATGTGCAAATAGTCTTCAGACTGCTATCTACCGGAATATGGGTGAAAATGAGTATTCTCTATTGTAGGGGCATTTAGCCCGCATCTCCCTGTCTTTTATACTCAAATATCGCATGTACCACATCCCATAGTGTCGTGAATTCAGCTTCACATCTTTTTTTTACCTTCTTTTTTAAACAATGACAAATATTTTTGAGGTCGAACAAATGGGCTTTGAAACTTATTCCTGCGCTTGGGCCATTTTCTTAGATTCATCAACTCGTGTCAAAGTGAAATAAAGTGCTCAGTAAAGGAGGATTTATATTAGAATATTTTTATGTCCATATAAAACAAAATCAAACTATCCCCTGAAATAGATGCATCAGCGTAATCAATTGTCGATCCTTTTATTGCCACGATCAACGATCGGTCATGGCTCGAGCTGTTGACATATCCATAAAACTGGCGTTTCCGAAGCTCTTAGATCGAACTCGCTCGCTGCTGCTGCTGCTGCTGCTTCTAAAAATACAATTTTTATAAACTTCGTGTTAACGGCGTGAGCTTATCGCGTATCGTATCGGTCTTTTTAACGACCCATCGAAATGGACAGCAACAAAACCACTAAAATGCTACCTTAAACCAGTATCGAATATCGACTACCAACTCGCCTCGTGGACTTCCATCGGCAGAGGTCGACAATGATAAGGAAGGCGTTAAAATCAATTTTACTACATTTATTAATTTCTTTTTATACGACGGAGACGTTTTGTTTATGCATATTTCAGTTGGTGGAACGTCACAAAACACCTCTAACCTCTGGAATAAAACGGGTTGGGAAAAAATATACATATAAAAAAAAACATCTATGAGGGAGACACTCGAACCTGCGGATTCCAGGAAGCAGCCTCCGGACTTTTTATGACCTTTTCGCGACGTTTTACGGGAACTGGCCAACCGGTGTGTCTCCGGAGAAATTCCTAAAACGCGGCTGATGAGAAAAGTTCGATAACGTATTCCATAAGATGATGGCTCATCTTGATGAATTTAAATCGCTTTTTTTTAACTGTATGGCCGAGAGCGATGAAGACAGAATGGGAGAGAATGTGACGCGGTGTGGGAAAAATTGATTTTTATGGCAACATTTTATGTTCTTTCTATTGGAGTAAATATGTCAAATGCATTATCGCTGTTGATTGGAATTGGAATGAATCACTCCCGATGAGAATTTACTCAAATGATATCTCTTGGCACGAGGAAACATTCCAAGGCCGCTTACTTTAGAACCCAAGTTAACAGTTTCAGTTACCACAATGCATTATAATATACCTAGAATTCCGTCAAAATTTTCGTGTAGAGATCAATCTAAACATGAATAAACAATTTACGTTATTTTCTCTTAAATTTTAAATTTCAATTCACGAACAATATTAAAGTTCATGGATTCATGGAACATAGTCGTAGAACTGTCCATAAATGGTCAACTTAATAGACGTCCTTGGACTTTATTGGCCATCGTTTGTCTTTACGTCTTGTATCATTATAACTCAATTAAATATTAATGACATCCAAAGAGAGTGAAGCACAATCCTGGAAATTTTCATTGGCAAGAACTCTTGTGCCTCTGTTCTCGAAAAGAGATAAATTTGAGTGTAAATAAGGCCGGAATAAATTTGAATTCCTTCATTTGACACTTGGAGTAGAAACATAACCCAGCGAACATTTTTTAGGTATATACTCAACAAGTTTGTTAAAAGTTAACATTTTTGACTCACAAAAATAGTATTTACCCACCAAAGTGGAGGCAGTATACATACACAGCAAAAAATAATGTAACGATAGTAGATGTTATTTCTGGAGATGATGTAGCATTAGAGATTTCTGTTTTAATAATGCATCTAAACGATGTACACAATGCGAATACGTCATGTAGTGTAATATCAAAACTTTCTGTGTGATATCGCATCAAGTAGTCAATGTTTTCCTCAATTGACGTTCAAATTGTTTTCATTTCAAAAAATAAAAAACAGATTACGGACGTCAGGTGTATTTGTTTGGCTTATAAGTACTACCAAAATTAAATAAAATTGTAAGCAAAGCAATAACTTCGAATATAATTTCATTATTTTTATTTTTAGGAAATTTGGGCCCCTTGCATTAGCGGTACAAAAAATAATGCAATGATTTCAAACAGCCGGATACATCAAGACGATGTAATATTATGTTACATTTGCGACTCAAGTTATGTGCAGGTATTTGATGTAATATCACAACACTTTTTTTTTACTGTGTATACATATTTTTGGCTCAAGCGATAGAAAATACACTAATTTTAAGTTTTTACACCCGTTTGAAATGTTCTGCACAGCGGCCATCCCGTCTCCACCTGAATATCGTGAGTTGGGCTTTATATTACGTACGTGCGAGGCTTCATTAAATTTAAACCTACACATATGTAAACCTCACATCTTCAAACATCTATTCGTTTCTTCTACCCAAAGCGCTCTAGCTTTATCTGTCCACCTAGTAGTTTCATCTTCTTTCACTAATTCTACTTAGTTTCTATAAATTTGCCGAAATGCCAACTTAGATTAAAATTAAATAAGATTTCCGATAACACAATGTTCTGCAACGAAGGAGCTCCGTTGAACCATCCTAACACCAGAAAAGGCCCAGTAGTAACATGACGATGCTGCGCCCATTAGCGGCGGTAATGCGCGCCAAATTCATCGGTTTACCTCGGACACGAAGAGGTTTTTTCCGAAGGATCGAACCACCGTCGATTCTTAGCTCGGTCTCTTTTCTCAACCAACCACCATCGGAGACAGACCACGATAATATGTTAGCGGCCTTTGGGGCCAGAGGCAGAGGCCTGTATGGCCTTTGTCAGAGGTCTAGAGCGACCAACGTTTGTGTGGGAAGTCCCCGTATTAGAAGTTTGTAATTAGTTCTAAGATCGGTAAAATACAGTCCACAAAATCGTTGTAATGTTTTGTGAGAATGAGTGTGTTTTAATTCTATAGAGAAATATCTGATGCTATCGATCCAAGCCATCAGGGGCGATCCTGAAGAACATATGTACAAAGGATTAAAAAAAAATAAAATAGTTGTTTCAATAAAAAAAAACTCATTGAAATCTTCTTGGATCAGTGAGATGTCATTTGTTGCAAGCAGTGATGCGAATGTTATCCAAAACACAGTCGGGATCGTAACGGTCGCATAAATTAATTCAAATTCTCAATCCACTCTGATCATACAGTTTTGTGATACCTGTAAATAAAATAACTAATTTCCAGCCGATCTGAGGCATGGATAGCCCGTACTTCCACTACCGACAAGAAGCACTTTTTTAGCTGTGCTTCCAACAAATAGCTCTTCAGAGCATATCCTGACGTCTCTGCGTTCTTTGCTCCACAGTGGGCCCGACCAGTTTATGTTTTATATTGTTTTAATTTTTTTATATTAACATAATGGCAAACATGAACAAAGACAAGAAGAATAATAACAATCTGTTATTATTCTCCGAGATCAGGCATAAGTTCTGGCTGTGGAAGCATGAATAGTCAATATTGAATAATAGTGAATGTTTTTGATTACGTTTGATTTTGAAATAAATAAATCAAGTGTTCAATGCTTCAAAAACTTTAGTGACAAATTCTCTAAAACCGATTTTAGTTATAGTATAGCACAGGTTTTCAAGAGCTCCCTTTTCGACTATGTTTTTGTTTCTGAAGAGCTTATATTATGTACACGGCAAAAATAGAAAACTCAACATTAACTTTTTTGTACGCATCTCGGACAAAAAGTGCAGGGACTCAATCTTAAGTTTAATGCATTAAACTCAACTTCAAGCTAAGCATGTTTAGTGCACTTTACTCAATAGAAAATTTTTCTACATTTTCTGGCCGGTGCGCAAGGTTGCCGAAATCGCAGAAAAATCTGTAATTTCACAGAACTTTGAGCAAATTTTCATCACAGAATCTGTGTCACAGAACACAGAAATTCGGAAAATTCACAGATTTCACAGAATTTTTGAATTTTGAATCGAGTTCCAAAATTATGACTTTTTAGCTTTTACAAAATTTAGATTTTTTTTACCTTAAATTAAAAAAGTATGATACAATATGTAATTTAAATTGATTTTGCCAAACTTAAATGTAAAAAAGATCCAATTTATCATGAATTTTCTATGAAAATAAAGGAAAAAGCATCACAGAAAACCATCACAGAATTTTTGGCTAAAATCACAGAAATTCAGAATTTTTTTTCTCAAAAAAACAGAATTTTTTTCGGCAACCTTGCCGGTGCGTCGAATCAAAGAAACGTAAAAGATGCGATTTTCTCGTACGAAATGAAATAAAATGCAGGCATTTCAACCTTATCACTTTATTTACTGGTTCGAACGCATAAAATACTTCCAGACAAGTTTATAAAATTCTTCATTCGGCCTTCTTGGGATAAGCGAGAGCTTGGCTCCAGTCGGATGTTGCGTTGCAATGCGATTGCCAGCACGATGCGGTGGGCAGTCTGACGTAGATTCAGTTGATATCTGGTGGCATTCATGGTGTTCGTTTCCCTTAGAGTACAACGTAACCGCTGCTTCAGCTGGCCTTCGGTATGACCTTGGAGGTATTCCGGGGAAAATACTCGACCTACCGATGAATTGGACTTTTCCACATGGTCTTACGGTGGTTTTCGTATAAATTAAACGCCAACTTTTTTTCAGAGGAAAGACATATAAGGGGAAAGGGGGGCTTCCATACAAATTTTTTGCTTAACTAGAGAATTAATCGAGCAAATGAAATCAAGTTTGGCAACAAAAAGTATTTAAGTACGAAAAATACTTTTATGAATAATAAGTTGTCACCCCTCCATTTAATGAGGAGAACGGAAGGGGGGATGGTACTTCCTTTCAAGTTTATGCATAACTCAAGAATTTGCTACGCAAAAAAAACAAATTTGGCATGGGATGGTATTCCAACGCGAGAAATTTTTCTATGTGAAACAATTCTTTTCCTGCAGTAGGAGCATAGAATTGGGACTATAGGAAGGGAAGAGGAAAGCCTACATTTATCTTTTTTTTTTTACAAAATCCGAGAAATGGACAAAATTTAACATGGAAAATCATTTTGGTACGATTTTATAATAATCTGACTCACCATCCTCCTTCCAGTGAGTAGGTACATAGGAGGAGGGAGGTCAGTTCAATACAATTTTGTTAGTTCTCAGTTTATGCTAACGAAGCCAACAAATGAAAACAAATATGGCATGGAAAGGTACTTGGTTAAGAGATATGTTTCAACAAATTTTATAGACCCTCCTTTTTCAGGGCGAAGCTTAAAGGAACAGATTAAAATTATCAGATCTTTGACACAAATTTATAAATCAAAATTTAGAAAATTAGTTTAAGTCATCTTTGTGTTGCAATTCGAAACTCCAGCTGCAGCTCTCATTTTATAGCGACTGCTTATGAGTTATGTTATAATTTGATTTAAAATAATGCCAACAAAACAATAAAATTTTTAATAATTTCAGAAAATATCATTTGTTTTTGGAAGGTGTAGCAAAGCACACCGGGTCAGCTAGTAGAATATAAAAAAAAAACAAAAACTATGCAACTCAAAGTAAACGTCAAAAAACTCGCGGTTGCGTAAAAATACTTTACTCGATAAGTTTTTAAAAGTTTCCGTGTAAATGAAGATTACTAACAAAACTAAAGTATTCTGTAGATATGTGTGAGAGGATGTAAATTTGTTCAAAAAGATATCCGAATCCTTCCGCATTGATGTACCAATAGTAAAAATAAGATTACGACCTCATTCCTTACGAAATTGGTTGAATATTGTGATATTAGTCAATAACGCAGTTTCTTTGCGCAATATAGGAGATTAGGAAAACGGGGTGAAAAAAGAAGGATCCTTGTCAAAGGTGTTTCCAGATCGTATCCTTTTCCCCACATTCCCAAAAAAATATTATTTGCTACGATGCAAATGTGATCTCGGTCCTAAGGCGCTAAATTATAGTTTTCATCCGTTTCTCATTTTTCCTAACTATCCGTTGACTACTAGGACGTGGCCGGCGCGCCGTTATTCATGTTCAATTAGAGAGCATCAGTTTTGGGCATTGAGAAAAGGCTTCTCATCCCAATAACCATCCTTTTGACCTCTGAACAAAATGTATGGCCTCGGTCAATCACGGAGTAGCAACCATTGGCAATGTGGAATTCATTCTACTGAGCCACGCCAGTGATCAAGGTATTTCAAATGCATTTTTTAAAATCCCGTAATTAAAGTATTAACCTTTAAAAAAAAGATTTCAAAGCTTTAAAATAATAATTGTTTTTGAACATTTTCCATGTGGCATTTCAAATTCATTGATTTAAGGTGGATGTGAGTAATCAATCAAGCTAAGTTAAGCTTAGCTAAGATTCATTCTCTAGGTATCAGTTACTAGTTAGTATGTATGTATATATGTATAGTAGTCACCTTGGGTGCACGGTCGTTCCGTAGTTGTGGCTAAGGCTTCAGCAACAAGCCACCATAGGTTACCATATATCCGGTTAATAACTGCTGTATGAGCTTTTTAAGGGAGTGGCCAAGTTAACAGTTACTAGCTAGTTGCGTTATATTCCCTCGAACTAAGTCAAAATATAACTGTTCAAGTTCCCAGCATGAATAAACTTTGCACGCGTGTTGTATTATTCATTATTCACGCATTAATCAGCATATTCAGTTTATTTTTTGCCAAACATTTTTTTACCAGTTTTAATGTTTAAAGCTATCTTTTACTCTTGACCAAATTTCACATTTCACATCACTATTTTTTGAAAAAAATCATTGCATGATCTTGTGGATAAACAATGTTTAAAAAAAACAATCAACAAACAAGAAAAGCATTAGAACAAAACCTGTAATAAAAAAAAATTGGGTTATCCGCAGTAAAATTCTTAACTCAATAAAATTTAAAAAAAATATATTTCATTTGTTAGATCAATACAAAACGAGTGAAACAATAGTGTAGATTTCTTAAAATGCTATCAATTTCTGTTGATGTGTTTATGAGCCATCACACGATATTGGATTTAACAACACACTGCGGTGATGATTGACGATTACAGATTACAACTTGCTGTCTCGATCGATTGGAATGCTTATAGTTTGATGGGGTGTTTATGGCCGTTTGTCTACCAGTATGGACCTGAAAAAAATTACCTCTAGCCCCTTGGTTTATGAGAGATGTTTATTGATTTATGGAACCCTTGACCTTGTCCGGTTGCTAGAATGATCCGTAAACCATATCACTGAGATTGATCACTGTTTTGAATTTATTGTCTTCGGGATCGTCTCGTGTTTTACTCGCAGCCTCAGAACTTCCATCATTAATTAGTCCCCGATCATAACAATTGGTAGCGCTGGGTGTTGGAACCAATTACTGTGAGTGTGAGTTTTCTATGGGTCCTTAAAAAAGAAAAATTTCCCACGACACATTCGTCTGGGATGGATCGATCAACATCAAAATATGGAATCGAAAACACATCAGAAATGTCAAAAATCGATAAAAATCCATTATGCAAGTCTCTCGAGTGTGTCAAGCTACCACAGGTTGCATTCTTTTCCCCGACTCATGAGGGTGCTCTTCGATATGACGAGGAAGCAGAACCTCGGAATGAACTAGTTCGGGATTTTTTTTTTCTTCCCTGAGCCAGTCCAATGAATAAGTCAGAAAAGATAATGAAAAGTAGCAACGAGGCGCCATGCCACATGCTGTTCGCAGACAAAGGCAATGTTTGTTCTTTCCCTCATCATCAGGGGTCCTAATAATGGTACACGAGAGACCACCACACCCTTTGATCCACCCATCTTCCTGAAAGACGACGAGCAGGGCAGCAGAGAGGTCTCTACTCGAATGGATTTATGTTGCGTGTAATCTGCGGAGAGACGTCGTCGAGGATCGCACGAGTAGCAACAGCAATAGCAGGAATAGCAATCTCTGTAAGATGATCGGTCACACTTCCTTGGCTGGGTCGTCGGAATGGGATCAGCAGAAAGGGACCCGGATTCTTTTTTTTTCCTCACTGTTGCTCTACTACTTTCCGAGGGTGATGCAAAACTGTTAATTATCCACTCAACACTCATTGCTTGCTGGTTTTGCTGAATGGTTTCGGTGAGCGAACGGTCTAAACATTAGCCAGGAGGGAAAACTGAAAGTTGCAAGTAATCCATCAAAACGCAGTAATGTGATGAACGAATTCATTCAAGATCTTTATTTCCGATGTGTCAATGATTGGTAAGTATGGGCACGTGGTTTTAGACAATGAAAGAGTTGAACTCGCAGTTAAACCACAAATAAAGTTAGGTAAAACATATAAATGTTCAAAAACCTGAGTTAAGTGATTGACGTACAAAAAAAGGAAACTTTAATGCAGTAGGCTGAGTCGATTTGAGATCATTTTCGAATTTTTCAAACATCTAGAACGCTTTGTTCAAAACTCATTAATGATTTTATTGCATAGTTTCCAAGTAACGTTTACAAATTGCTTTTTGGGTCAATATGACCCGTCGCGCACATTTCACACATCTTTATCATTCCAATATACTGAAGAATTGGGAATTTTGACAGAACAAGTATCTATGTTCTATGAAAATAATGATCAAATTAACGACAAAAAATTAAAATTTGAGTTTGAAAATCGGTTCATATGGAAATGAAAAACAGCTAAGCAAAGCCAAAGTTGGATGTCGTTTTTAAGGTAAGATTTTTTTCTACCGGAAGATCTGAGATAGCGGTAAAAACTCTCATTGGACTCCAACATATCTATACATTGACGGATAGATGGATTCTTGAATTTCAAACATCAGTAAAACACTAAACAGCTTTTCTATACTTAAAGCTGTCAGAAGTTATGAGTTTTTTAAAAATAAAATTGAATTTTCGATCTTTTTACTTTCTGAACCAGTTTCTGATAACCTGGTAACACATATCGACTTTATTTTGAAAAGTTGAATAAGAATAAATTACCTACACAATGAATATAATATCATCAAAATCGGTTAACATTTACAGCCAGGAGAACGAAATCAAACCACAACTTAAATTTTCCCGAAACGGATATTTAGCGAACGGCTTTAGACGGTTAAAACTTCACATTGCTACGGAAAAATGTAACATTTCGTTCTGAAAACAAACATAATTTGTCTTTTAAATCTGAAACCAAGCCATATTTTCGTTTTCGTCTTTTAGAATTGAATGCAGTTCAATTGAACTGGGGCTGGAGGGGGTTTCAAAAATTTATTTAAGCTAGAGATATTAACAATACCAAAAATCTATATATATAAAAATGAATTTCTGTCTGTCTGTCTGTCTGTTCCCTATAGACTCGAAAACTACTCAACCGATTTGCTTGAAACTTGGCAGGTGGGGGTATTGAAGGCAGGGGAAGGTTCCTTTTATGGTTCGGGACCCCTCCCTCTATCCTGAAGGGGGAGAGGGGCCTCCCAAATAAAAGAAACTTTTTTGCATAACTCGAGTACACATCAAGCAAATGGTATCAAATTTAGCATGGGTTGATATTTGGGAACGAGGAATATTTCTATGAATATAAGCTACCCCTCCCTCCTCTCAGTGAGATGATAGGAAGGGGGAGGGGGGCTACCTTACAATTTTTCATATAACTCGAAAAATAATCAAGATATTGGAACCAAATTTGGCACGGGAAGGAATTTGGATACGAAAAACATTTCAATGATTATTTGAAACCCCTCCCTCTTTCCAGTAGAAAAGGGGAGAGGCCTCTTTCACATTTTTTTTCACAACTCAAAAACTAATAAAGCTAATGGAACCAAATTTGGCATGGGAGGGTATTCGGATACGAACAATATTTCTATGATTATTTGAGACCCCTCCCTCTTTCCAGTAGGGAGATGTAAAGGGGGTGAGGCCTCTTTTATAATTTTTGACATAACTCAAAAACTAATTGATCAAATGGAACCAAATTTGGCATGGGCGGGTATTTGGGAACGTGACATGTTCTGATTGTTTGAGGCCCCTTCCTTCTTCCAGCGGGGAGAAGAGAAGAGGGAGGGGAGTTTCATACAATTTGTACTGCATAACTCAAGAACTACAACAGCAAATGAAACCAAATTTGGCATGAAACAATTTTTGGGTACGAGAATTGCTTCTATAAAGATTTGGTATCCCTCACTCCTTCAAAGAGGTGGATAAAAAAGGGAGGAGAGGTCTCCTTTACAATTTTCAGTAGGGGAACTGGGGGTAAGACGCCCACGTTAAGAAGAATCTTTCATTACTCGTAAATGAAGAATGCAATCCAGTAAATTCAACAATAGTTTAGAAAAGGGGACTGTTCTTCTCCAGAAATATACAAACAGGAACACCTATATCGATAATTAACGTCTTAATCGTTAAATTTTGAAAGGCTTCCTAAAGTATGATTTCCATTTCGTTTGGGGCAAAGTGCGCATATGTGTGTACCCAAACGCGCCTTTTAACGATTAATGGGTGTTTATTAATTCAAGGGCCTCCAAAAGTGTTTGCCAGGTAAAAACACTTCTTTTCTACTTCACAGATGGAAAAATGCATTGCTATGCGCAGTGCTGCCAGATATACTGACGTTCTTGTGAATAGTTAATTAAATCTATATTAAATTTAGGAATTTTAAATATATTTGTTTATATTCAAGTTATGTTTTCCAATTCAACACATAAATTTCCTTACAATTGTTGTGATGAAAACTGCATATAAATTTAAATAAACATGAAACATGCTCAAAGATAAACGGACATGGCGTGTTTCGCCCTGCCTAGACATGTTTATTAAAAATCGTTTAAAATAACAGAAAAAATAATTGAATAAGGAAATTTTTCGTTGTGTGACGATTGTCAAGAGTGTCAAGACCAATGTTCATCATTGGAACAGATGCCAGGTAAATGTTTTGTTGATAATGCCGTAATTCCTTACGAGAAAAGTTGAAAAATTGCAAGAAAAGGTCATAAAAAATTTTGTTTTCGTTTTTCGTCAAATTTACGTAATATAGAAAACTTAGAAGGTCCACAAATGTTTAGAAACGCATAAAAGTGTAAATAAAACGAACTGGCATTTTCAGAAATGTTGAACAATGTTTGTTTAATGAAATGGTGGCGATGGTGATGGTGGCGCATCTTGTCCCGACTGCGCATTTTATACCCAGTTCCCCGATAACTGGAGCAAATTGAACCATATTTGGCATGTTAAGCTATTTGGATAAGAGAAATGTTTTTGTTATAAATTGAAGCCCCGCCTTTTTTTTCAGCGTAAAAATATATATTTTTCCTAGTTATGAAAATACAAGACTAACAAAGCTCATTTTTGAAGTTCAAAATAATCATTTTACATATTTGTGTGTTTATCATATAGGTGATATTGATATTGATTGTCAATATGACACTATTTATTGGAAGTTTGTCGGCTTGTAACTTTCTTCGGGTGCATCCAAGTAAAACAGTTTCTTCGGGGACCCTCAATAAATTCTCAAAATTTATAACTTTGATAATAATTTTAATCGCATGTTCGGCGGAATGAAACACTAGAGAGGATTTTATTTTTATAGAAAATTTGAAAGAAATTCAAACTCAAATTTTCTATAAAATAAAATTATTTCAAGTGTTTCATTCCGCCGAACATGCCATTAAAACTATGCTCATAAAAATTACGGCGATTCAAATCATTTAACAATTTATAATTTTGCATCATTTTTTATTTCATGGACGCACTCTGAAAGCCCTGAAACTAAAAAGCGCTTTATCTCTCTTGTTTCTCAACCGATTTTTACAAAATGTACCTATATTTTTGGAATTCATCTGCAACACTTCAGTTTCCCGTTATTCAAAGTCTAAGAAAAAGTTTCGGAAAAACATGCTACGGAAACAGACTGTAAATCAGCTACGGGCTACGGAACACTAAAAAAAATCACTTTGTGTTCAAGAATCCTGAAGTTAGAAGCTGTACGTTGGACCTAAGTATGTATATATTTTTTTGCAATGTTTTAAGATTTTGACCACAAAAAATGTAAAAAAGTGGTGTGACAACCGTATTTTTCAATCAATGAATCGTGATTGTTATTAAAGTTATACCAGATAAATTTTGAAAAGAAGATTAGAAAGTTGACGTTATTTGGAACAATTTCGCATCCTTAGGTTTTTAAATTCGAAACACAGAATTTTCGACGAATTTTCAAAGGTGGCTGTTATTCAAACTTTTTGTCAATTTGCAATTTTTCAGATTACCTTACACTTAAATTTTACTTTGCACTAGATTTTGAGTATATTCGCGCAAGATTTTCGCATCAAATTAATATTCTTCAGATTGGAAATTTCGTACCGATTCTAGTGGTGTCAATTTAACACTCCAGGGACTGTAACGGGTAAAAATTTCAGGGATGGGTGCGCGTTAAACAGCTAGCATCTTACAAATGTTAAAACCACCAGACATCAGAAAGTGTATTATGTATGCCATGACCGAAATTAGATCTCATGAACCTTGGCGTACATGACTTGAATTCTAATCACTACGCCAAAGCCGCTGGCATCTTTGGCACTGTTATTTAGTTAATATAGCCCATTAAAATTAAATTTTAAAGTTACTACTTCAAATCACTTTTTGGTCTTTTCAAAGATTAATTGAAAAATCACGATCAATTTCAAAAAGAAGATTTAAACTAATAAAAATAAGTGAATTGTACCATGTTCTTCTTATTAAAAATTTAGATTCATAGTATTTCAAATAAATGATGTTTTCTGAACAAATAAATTTAATTTTGGAGACATACTTATAAAAAAAGCAAAAATCCAAACAGTAGCACTGTAAAATTTGGTGAAGTACCTAAACATTAGTACCAAATATAAAGACCAAAAATATAAGTTTTTAAATATTTTAGAATAAAATTTTTTTTTAAATTGTTATCAAAACCTCATTATAAAATTCAATGATAACTCCAGGGAACAGCATTTTGGTGCCTATTTTTTAATGACTGACTTTGATGATTTTTGAGTCATGATCTCGAATCTTTTGTCGGATTTTGTCTATCACATCTAGTTTTGTTGATATGGAATTTATAATTTTAAAATTGAACCAGATTAAGTGGAATCAGTCAATGATAACTGATGAAACATAAAACTTACATGAAAAAAACAGATTCTGAATTTGTTTATTATCCTTTTAATTGAAGAATAATGTTTAGCCAAGATACTCTAATATCATAAATACAGTGGTCTTGAAATTGAAATTCTACCTTTTATCATTACAAGTTTTTTGAAATTATAAAAAAAAATATTTAAAAAAAGGGTTTAACTTTATTTGACAAATTTGTTGAACAAGAAAACCAATTTGACTTTTGCTATAATCGAATTTTTAAAATTCAATTCGGTTCAAAATTTATTTTGAAAATTTATTAAAGCTTACATTTTACAGAATGGGTAGAAGTAGATTAGAAAAAAAAACTTTTATAACTTTTTTCGCAAAAGTCAAAATTACTTGCGGTTTTTGGGAAATTTGATCATTTTTTAATAAAAAAACTTCTTTGATCGAAATTTATGCAATGTTTTACTGCTTGTCAAAAAATGCTGAAATTTATTAAATGATTTAAACCTAAACCCTTTGCACTTCGGAAAATGTGAATTTTGTTGCCTTGTATAATTTATCAAAACCATTTTGAATGTAAGGTTGAGCATTCAGATGAACAAGAATCACAAAATAAAATTGGGGCCATAATTGGTTTTTTGGAAAAAAAAAATCAAATCAGCATCACATTTAGAAAGACATAATTTATTCCTCCAAAATAAAATAGTTGAGCAAGTTTTGTTAAAATAGTCATGAAAGATTTTTAAGATGCCTAGAACACAATTCAAAATCCGTTGAAAAATTTTTTTTTCTTAATTTTGGTAGAGAAATTTCTGGGTTTTGATCAAAATTGCCCGAATATAGCTCGGATTTTTGGTCATCAATTTTGAAACCAAATACCTGGATTGCTAGGATTTATATGAAATTGCTGGCCCGGATACGTGCCGAAAAAATTCTGGCTACCTTAGACTTAGCTATAAGTAATGGTTAGTTTAAGATTTTTTTTGCTCATTCTGATGACTATTTATCGTGAGTAGTAAAAGCCTGTCACACAGCTCCCAGCTTGTTGATCTATTCAATTAGTGTTTTGATGAATGAACTTTGAGATTAAAATATGAATAAATGCTTAACTTGGGTAACATTTCTTGAAAAAAAAAGTTCAGCAGAACATTTTCTTTAAATAATTTAAAAAATTGACACAAAAATAACAACATTGCTTGGTTCCAGATTAAAAGGAAAATCATGTTTGATTTGCAAAACAAAATGTGAAATTTTCCGATACAAACAGAAAAGTTAATACTCCCTTATGTAAACTTTACTTTAAAATTATGCAAAACTCATGGATGTGTTTTGAACCGAACAAGTTTTTTAAAATCTCAAAGTTTGAAAAATTCAAAATTGACCCTAAATTAACTCAATCTATTAACAGCATACTTATGCAGTGAATTTAAAAAAATGTGTTATGTGTATAGACTCAACGAGAGCTTCCCCTCAACCGACCTACATATAATTAACTCGTCGAAGATGTGTAAAATTATATCATTTCAAGCTCTCTAACAAGCTAATTTCGGTTAGTTTTCCATTCTATCGATCGATTGTTGAAAACATTGACATTGGGCTAAGGGTTTCTCCGGAAAGTGGTAGATAACGAGCCTGGATCCGCTTAAAAACCCATCCCGATCGACGCGGTTGGGCTTGTAACCAGAAACATATAATTATCGGATGTGTGAGTGAGTAGGTATAGACTCATGAGAAGAGATGCTGGCTGGGAAGCGCTTTTAACCTTTGCATCCGAGAGCTCATATTTAACAGCAGGTTCGTCGCTTATTTTTTTACCACCCAATCGCACGTTGAGGCTACTAGTCTGGGGTTGGAATTGTGGTATTAACGAGATCAGGCAAATGGACAGGTTCTGCGGTGAGAGTCATTTCTCTTTAGAAATTACTGTTATTGCTGTTTGAATGGACCACATCTACGATATTGATTGAATTTCAATTTAATAATTGGTTCAAAGCTCTGCTTTGAAATGAAAAAAACATAATAATAATTTATTTTTTGAAAAACTAGTACCTATTACTAGCATTATTCTTACACTGCTGAGCGTTGAAATAAAAATCAAAGACGGGTAGACAATTAGTTGTTAATGCACAAGAGCGAAGAGCATTTGCAACAGAAGCTTAGACCACCCGCAAAGTTTTTATTCCGCTTAACCTCTCTCCTATCCCTAATAACTTTCTGTACTAGCTCGTACCATCTTACGATCTTTGATCGAAATGAATGAAATTACGTCTAGATTGAGAAAACCAAACTTGTAGAGCAATTGGTACATGTTAAAAGTTAGAGCCAAAAAGTCGGATTAGCAGGTTCGCTAAAAAAAAATATGTCGAATTTCCATATAAACTTGAGCTTAACTTGAGTTAACCAAATGAGCTGAAATTGAATATGAGGCCTTCTGGCAGGCCAAGGAACGATTTTAGCCTCCAAGATTTTGATTTGGAAACATAACCCTAATTTTTGGACCACCCTTATACACATTTTGTGGATTGGCTTGACAAATTGCGTTGTCATCAGGTCTCGCACGATCCAAAATTTTTTCATTCCATTTTTAATTGCTTGAATAATTGAAGAACGTGAAATTTTGAAGCCAAAATAAATAAGATGGTTTAGAACAAATAATTTTCTTATAAACACAAGAGAAGATTAGCTGATAAATAATTATACCAAATTTAAGTTTTAAATTACTATAATCATGGTTATACAGTTATAAATATGTCGACTGGAAAAAAAACGCAGCTGCCAAAATCAGTTGCTTGGACTCACAATGAAAACCCCTAGAAAAATTCTTGGCATCCTTACATCTGTGGCTAGTGAACGGTAGACAATGTGCAACTCGAGACCCCATACACCCAACCTCCGGGTAGTGGTCATATCACCTCTTGTCTGCAACTCCGATTCTCTACCTGGTGCTAGCTGGGGTGCGAGCAACCTTAGCGGAGATCGGGTACCCAACCCCGGTGGATGCTTTGGTCGCATGCAGACTGAGTCAGGGGGCTTCGTACGCGTCTGTTCTCCATGTCAGGGGCGGCGTGCGGAGTGCAACAACGTCCTGGTGGTGTTCGGGACCCAAAACAACAACATCACGACGGTCCTCCTGCGAGATAGTGGGGTTAGCTGCGGGCCTTGCGAGCCTGTGACTACAACAAACATAAGCAACGAACAACGAACAACAAATTTCGGATGGAAATCGGCAAAGACCCACGCTACGAAAAGGGACTAGCGATTGGAAACTTGGAACATGGAACTGCCGATCTCTAAATTTTGTGGGCAGTACCCACGTGCTCTCCAACGAATTGAAGAGCCGCAAATTCGACATCGTAGCGCTGCAGAAGTATGCTGGAAGGGCTCCACGGTACGAACGTATCCAGATTGTCGTGCCATCTACCAGGGCTGCGGCAACACACACGAGCTTGGAACAGCTTTTATAGTGATGGGAAAGATGCAAAAGCGCGTGATCGGGTGGTGGCCGATCAACTCACGAATGTGCCGGTTGAGAATCAAGGCCGGTTCTTCAACATCAGCATCATCAACGTGCACAGCCCTCACCTCGGGAGTACCGGTGACGACAAAGACGAATTTTACGCGCAGCTGGAGCGTGAATACGACCGTTGCCCAAAACATGATATCAAGATCGTCATCGGGGATTTCAATGCTCAGGTCCGCCAGGAGGAGGAATTCAAACTGACAATTGGAAGGTTCAGTGCGCACCAGCTGACCAACGAAAACGTCCTAAGACTTATCGATTTCACCGCCTCCAAACGAATGGCCGTACATAGTACCTTTTTCCAGCACCGCCTCCCACACAAGTACACCTGGAGATCACCGTACCAAACTCAATCACAGATCGACCACGTTTTGATCGACAGCCGGCACTTCTCGGACATCATCGACGTCAGATCCTGTCGGGGCGCCAACATCGAGTCGGACCATTATCTGGTGATGGTGAAGATGTGCCCAAAACTCTCCGTAGTAAACAACACGCGAAACCGGCGCCCGCCTCGGTTAAATATCGCGCGACTGAAGCAACCTGAGGTCGCGGCAGCCTACGCGCAATCGGTCGAAGCAGCGCTGCCGGCAGAGGGCGAGCTTGACGAAGCCCCTCTCGAGGACTGTTGGGATACCATCAAAACAGCCATCAACAGTGCTGCGGAGAACGTCATCGGTTATGTGGAGCGAACTCGACGGAACGACTGGTTCGACGAGGAGTGTAGGAGGGTGATGGACGAAGAGAATGCCGCGCGGGCGGCAGTAGTGCAAAGAGGCACCCGTCGAAATGTGGAAAATCACCGACAGCGGAAGAGGCAGCGAGTCCGACTTTTTCAGGAGAAAAAGCGCCGCCTGGAGGAGGAGGAGCTCGAGGAGCTGGAGCAGCTGCATCGTTCCCAAGAAACACGAAAGTTCTATCAAAAAATCAACGCATCCCGCAAAGGTTTCGTGCCGCAAGCCGAAATGTGCCGGGATAAGGACGGGGGCATCCTGACGGACAATCGTGAGGTAATCAAAAGGTGGAAGCAGCACTTCGATGAACACCTGAACGGCGCACATGCAGGAGATCAAGACGGTGGGGGGAGGTACATCGCCGGCGTAGTCAACGACGAAGAGGAGCCACTCCCAACGATGAGTGAAGTTAAGGAAGCCATTCGCCAGTTGAATAGAAACAAGTCGGCTGGGAAGGATGGCATCGCAGCTGAACTCATCAAAATTGGCCCGGACAAGTTGGCCGATTGTCTACACCGGTTGATAGTGCGGATCTGGGACATAGAACAGCTACCGGGGGAGTGGAAGGAGGGGGTAATATGCCCCATCTACAAGAAGGGCGACAAATTGGACTGTGAGAACTACCGAACGATCACTGTCCTCAATGCCGCCTACAAAGTGCTGTCCCGAATCCTACTCCGCCGCCTAACGCCGCAAGCAAACAGATTCGTGGGAAGTCATCAGGCCGGCTTCATGGAGGGACGGTCTACGACGGACCAGATATTCACATTACGGCAAATCCTCCAAAAATGCCGTGAACACCAAGTCCCTACGCACCATCTATTCATCGACTTCAAAGCCGCATACGACACGATCGACCGTAACGAGCTATGGAAAATCATGGACGAGAACGGCTTTTCCGGGAAGCTGATCAGACTGATCAAGGCGACGATGGATGGAACGCAGTGCTGTGTGCGGATTACGGGTGAATTGTCGAGTTCATTCGAATCGCGCAGGGGGCTTCGACAAGGTGATGGTCTATCCTGCATGATGTTCAACGTGGCGCTAGAAGGTGTTATTCGACGAGCGGTGGGCGAAATGCGGGGCACGATTTTCAACAGATCCAATCAACTTATCTGCTTTGCCGATGACCTTGATATAGTCGGCAGATCATCTGCGGCGGTGGAGGAGATCTACCGCAAACTGAAACGTGAAGCAGGGAGGATTGGGTTGATGATTAATACGTCCAAGACAAAGTACATGCTGGCCTGTGGATCCGAGACCGACCGAACCCGCTTGTCCAGTAATAACAAGGTCACGATCGACCGCGACGAGCTGGAGATAGTCGAAGACTTTGTCTATCTCGGCTCACTGGTGACCGCAGACAATGACACCAGCCGTGAGATCCGGAGGCGAATTATCAGCGGAAGTCGTGCCTACTATGGACTCCACAAGCAACTGCGGTCGAGAAGACTTAGCCCTCGCACGAAGTGTAACCTGTATACGACGCTTATTAGACCGGTTGTTCTCTATGGGCACGAGACATGGATATTGCTCGAGGAGGACCTGCGTACACTCGGAGTATTCGAGCGACGAGTGTTAAGAACCATCTTTGGCGGCGCACAGGAGAACGGAATGTGGAGGCGAAGGATGAACCACGAGCTCGCGCGACTCTACGGCGAACCCAGTATCCAGAAGGTGGTGAAAGCTGGCCGGATACGCTGGGCGGGACATGTCGCGAGAATGCCGGATGACTGTCCTGCAAAACAGGTGTTCGAAACGAATCCGGTAGGAAAAAGACGAGCAGGGGCGCAACGAGCGAGGTGGTTAGACCAAGTGGAGCGTGATCTGGCGAACGTGGTGTGCCCGAGAAATTGGAGAACGGTTGCCATGGACCGAGTGAATTTTAGGAATTATGTTCGTCAAGTTATGTCGTAAGACGGAATACTATGTAAATAAATAAATAATTCCATACCTAGTAAGACTTAAATTTGGTGAGGCCCGGTCGTATCGTAGTTTGTTTCGATTTCTGATGTTATGTAATCTATAAGGGATTAAAAGGTTTAAATTATGATGAGACGACGGATTACAATGAACTTTATGTACAAAAATAACAGTTTGTATTTAATTCGCAAAGTGCTCTTAGTGGTAGAATACAATGATCATTCGGGAATATAACAATGACGTTAGATGCAGCATAGGCAAATTATAAATAATTTTTAATTTGATTATTCGATTTCAAATCGAAATATTCGATTTGATTATTTGATTATTAATTTTTAAACATCCGTTTTGAAGAGATTGCAGTGATGATCACAAATCGACTCAGTCTAATGTTGTATTGAAAGACTCTTTCCATTTGAATAATGAGAGCACTCATCTATATCTTTAAAAATGAATGTTTTTCTGTCTGTCTGTTTCCTATAGACTCGAAAACTATTTAACTAATCAATTTGAAATATACGGTATGTAAGAGTTTTTTTTAAAGGTTTAAAGGCATACAAAATCAATAAAAAATGACACAATTCGAACAATTTCCGGAAACTACTGAACCGATCAACGTTAAATTTGGTTGTACCCGTTTCGCAGACCGAGAATAGCTTCTATAATACATTCAAACCCTTCCACATTAAGGGAGGGGTGCTCCCATACAAATTTAATAAAAATATGGCACATTTCGAAAAATTTTCGGAAACTGCTGAACCGATGGACGTGAAATTTGGTTGTAGCCGTTTTGAAGACCGGGATTAGTTTCCACATTACTTTTAAACCGCTCCAAATTAAGATATGGGGGGAAGAGCTCCCCTACAAAATAATAAAATTATAATACAATTCGAAAAATTTCCAGAAACTACTGAACCGATCAACATGAATTTGGTGTCCAGCCATTTTTAAGATCGAGAATGGTTTCTATAATACTTCCAAATCTCTCCAAATCCAAAAAGCGGTGGTTCGCATAGAAAATTAACAAAAATATGATTAAATCCTCGATGGATTTTTTGTGAAAAATTGATGAACGTAAGCGTTCCAATTAGATGATATATAGCATTGATAGACGCTTCCTATTTTAACGAATGCAGATAAAAAAATACATGTTATCAATTAAAACAATGCCCAAGTGTTTTCATAGAGCTTAGTACACGCTTTGATTGTATTGTGCAAATTTGCCTGTATTTAAAAATTCCTCCCGCTTTAGAAAGGGGCGATTTTGTTTTTTAATTTAAAGGGATTATTTATTGATGTCGATGATACCTCCTATTGTGGCTCCTTCAACCCTCAAACTTTCAAGTTACGTTCAGACTCATGACAATCTAGAAGCTCAGATGCCATGAAAAATAGTTCCTTTTAGAATTATGTTTTAGTTTTTAATTTAAACAAAATTAAATATTTCCATAAAAGGAGTGGCAAAGCACACCGGGTCAGCTAGTACCGAAATATTTAAAATATGTATATAACTTCTTCAATTTCGATGTTATCAGCCTCAAAGTTCTATACTGTGGCATTTTTTTCCTGGTTGAATGGAAAATCGTATATTAAGTTTTAATTGGATTGCGTGACAGGAAGTTTGACCAACAAAAGTTTTTTAGTAGCTTAAGGTAAGCTGGGGGGCACACCTGTGGAAATGCTGTGGATCTTTGTGCATCACTGATTGAAAAAAAAAATGGTTTCCTCACAGAAAGATTACTCTTAATCACTTGGTTAGCAACCCCTCGTATGCCAAGTTATTCTAAAGCTTGTTAATGCTTGATCGGCATAGAATCTTACACCGATAATTCCACCTCCAAGGAAGTTCATTATTGGAGTAGAGTCTGATTTGTGAGTATAGGTTCAAACTCGATAAAAATCACTCAAATATTGTTCGAAATGTGTCGGTATTTATTTTATTTGTACATTTTTTTATGGAAACTCGTTACAAGATTGGGAAGGGTCATGTTTCGCACTTTTTGCTGTCTTCGTGCTCGTTTTCACGATGAGTTGTCCAGTGGTAGTGTTCCTAGTATCATACTACCTTAGGATTGGGTCTTAATTATACTTCACCTTTAAAAAATATCTTTTTATTCCTTTTGTTTTGATAAGAACTCGGTTCAGTCTGAAATATTTTTTTTTTCTATTTTTTTAAAGAAGCTTTTACACCATTTTTATTTTCTTGGATAGTTTTTTTAACCTTCGAAGCTATCTTTTTTCTCTAATTCAAAATAATTTAGGTTTATTTTCTCTCTCGAACGTATCCAGATGGTCGTGCCATCTACCAGAGCTGCGGCAACACACACGAGCTTGGAACAGCTTTTATAGTGATGGGAAAGATGCAAAAGCGCGTGATCGGGTGGTGGCCGATCAACTCACGAATGTGCCGGTTGAGAATCAAGGGCCGGTTCTTCAACATCAGCATCATCAACGTGCACAGCCCTCACCTCGGAAGTACCGGTGACGACAAAGACGAATTCTACGCGCAGCTGGAGCGTGAATACGACCGTTGCCCAAAACATGATATCAAGATCGTCATCGGGGATTTCAATGCTCAGCTCGGCCAGGAGGAGGAATTTAAACCGACAATTGGAAGGTTCAGCGCGCACCAGCTGACCAACGAAAACGGCCTCAGACTCATTGATTTCGCCGCCTCCAAACGAATGGCCGTACGTAGTACCTTTTTTCAGCACCGCCTCCCACACAAGTACACCTGGAGATCACCGTACCAAACTCAATCACAGATCGACCACGTTTTGATCGACAGCCGGCACTTTTCGGACATCATCGACGTCAGATCCTGTCGGGGCGCCAACATCGAGTCGGACCATTATCTGGTGATGGTGAAGATGCGCCCAAAACTCTCCGTAGTGAACAACAAGCGAAACCGGCGCCCGCCTCGGTTAAACATCGCGCGACTGAAGCAACCTGAGGTCGCGGCAGACTACGCGCAATCGGTCGAAGCAGCGCTACCGGCAGAGGGCGAACTTGACGAAGCCCCTCTCGAGGACTGTTGGGATACCATCAAAACAGCCATCAACAGTGCTGCGGAGAACGTCATCGGTTATGTGGAGCGATCTCGACGGAACGACTGGTTCGACGAGGAGTGTAGGAGGGTGATGGACGAAGAGAATGCCGCGCGGGCGGCAGTAGTGCAAAGAGGCACCCGTCGAAATGTGGAAAATCACCGACAGCGGAAGAGGCAGCGAGTCCGACTTTTCCAGGAGAAAAAGCGCCGCCTGGAGGAGGAGGAGCTCGAGGAGCTGGAGCAGCTGCATCGTTCCCAAGAAACACGAAAGTTCTATCAGAAACTCAACGCATCCCGCAAAGGCTTCGTGCCGCAAGCCGAAATGTGCCGGGATAAGGACGGGGGTATCCTGACGGACAATCGTGAGGTGATCAAAAGGTGGAAGCAGCACTTCGATGAACACCTGAACGGCGCACATGCAGGAGATCAAGACGGTGGGGGAAGGTACATCGCCGGCGTAGCCAACGACGAAGAGGAGCCACTCCCAACGATGAGTGAAGTTAAGGAAGCCATTCGCCAGCTGAATAGAAACAAGTCGGCTGGGAAGGATGGCATCGCAGCTGAACTCATCAAAATGGGCCCGGACAGGTTGGCCGACTGCCTACACCGGTTGATAGTCCGGATCTGGGACATAGAACAGCTACCGGAGGAGTGGAAGGAGGGGGTAATATGCCCCATCTACAAGAAGGGCGACAAATTGGACTGTGAGAACTACCGAGCGATCACTGTCCTCAATGCCGCCTACAAAGTGTTGTCCCGAATCCTACTCCGCCGCCTCACGCCACAAGCAAACAGATTCGTGGGAAGTCATCAGGCCGGCTTCATGGAGGGACGGTCTACGACGGACCAGATATTCACATTACGGCAAATCCTCCAAAAATGCCGTGAACACCAAGTCCCTACGCATCATCTATTCATCGACTTCAAAGCCGCATACGACACGATCGACCGTAACGAGCTATGGAAAATCATGGACGAGAACGGCTTTTCCGGGAAGCTAATCAGACTGATCAAGGCGACGATGGATGGAACGCAGTGCTGTGTGCGGATTTCGGGTGAATTGTCGAGTTCATTCGAATCGCGCAGGGGGCTTCGACAAGGTGATGGTCTATCCTGCATGATGTTCAACGTGGCGCTAGAAGGTGTTATTCGACGAGCGGTGGGCGAAATGCGGGGCACGATTTTCAACAGATCCAGTCAACTTATCTGCTTTGCCGATGACATTGATATAGTCGGCAGATCATCTGCGGCGGTGGAGGAGATCTACCGCAAACTGAAACGCGAAGCAGGAAGGATTGGGTTGATGATTAATACGTCCAAGACGAAGTACATGCTGGCCTGCGGATCCGAGACCGACCGAACCCGCTTGTCCAGTAATAACAAGGTCATGATCGACGGCGACGAGCTGGAGATAGTCGAAGACTTTGTCTATCTCGGCTCACTGGTGACCGCAGACAATGACACCAGCCGTGAGATCCGGAGGCGAATTATCAGCGGAAGTCGTGCCTACTATGGACTCCACAAGCAACTGCGGTCGAGAAGACTTTGCCCTCGTACGAAGTGTAACCTGTATATGACGCTTATTAGACCGGTTGTTCTCTACGGGCACGAGACATGGATATTGCTCGAGGAGGACCTGCGTACACTCGGAGTATTCGAGCGACGAGTGTTAAGAACCATCTTTGGCGGCGTACAGGAGAACGGAGTGTGGAGGCGAAGGATGAACCACGAGCTCGCGCGACTCTACGGCGAACCCAGTATCCAGAATGTGGTGAAAGCTGGCCGGATACGCTGGGCTGGACATGTTGCGAGAATGCCGGACGACTGTCCTGCAAAACAGGTGTTCGCTACGAATCCGGTAGGAACAAGACGAGCGGGGGCGCAACGAGCGAGGTGGTTAGACCAAGTGGAGCGTGATCTGGCGAACGTGGGGTGCCCGAGAAATTGGAGAACGGTTGCTATGAACCGAGTGAATTTTAGGAATTATGTTCGTCAAGTTATGTCGTGAGACGGAATACTATGTAAATAAATAAAATAATTATATTTCTTTTTTTTTTTCAAGTCGAACTTATTTTTTAGAAACTTTGCATTTACATCAAAACTTCATTACTACTGAAATACATTTTTTTAAATCATCAATTATTTCTCGTTTTTTCCTTATTTTTTTCATTTGAGTTCTTTTTATTTAACCTTAATGTTACTTGAAATTAATACTTTTTTTTAAGTAATCTTCATCATTCATGCAATTCCAATCAAAATATTTTTGAGTGTGGATTCTGAAGTTGCTTTATTGTGTCATTAATTTTTCTTTTTCCACTCACCCCCCTGAATCTATTAGATCTTTTAATAAAATTCAATCAAAAATCACTGTCAGTTCTTCATAATTATATTGTGTTCTCACCATTTTTAACATGATTTTGTCTTTTTTTACCACTCAAAGATTTGGTCTTAATTGTACCGCTCGATTTGGAAGAATTTTTTTCTCTCTATTCTTCTCGTTTAAGAAAAAACCGTTCAGTCTACAAAAATTCTTTTTTTCTTAATTCAACAGAATTTTCTACCAAAGCATGATTTTGTTTTTAATAATTTTTGCAAGAAATCTTAGAAGCTTTCCATTTTTTCGAATTAACAAATATTTATATTTATTCATTTATATTTTTTCTTCTAAGAATTTTGCCTTCTCATCGAAATCCAATAGTTAAGATAATTATTCAACTCCGCCTTCCCATCGAAGTCAAATATTGTCTAAACAGAACTTCGCAATTCCCATCGAAGTCCGATTATTTTTTTTTTTATTTCTTTTTTTTCAAGTCAAACTATTTTTTTCTTTCTAAAACTTCGCCTTCCCTTCGAAGCTTCATTAATTCTAAAATAATAATTTTTTTTATTTCTTTTTTTTTCAAGTCAAACTATTTTTTTTTTCTTTCGAAAACTTCGCCTTCCCATCGAAGCTTCATTAATTCTAAAATAAAATTTATTTATTTTTTTTCAATTATCATTCATTAGGATCTCCGCCTTCCCATCGAAGTCCTGGTTTCGACTAATGCCATTTTTTTCAAAGAATATCATTTTACTGTCTCTTTTGATTTGTAAATAAGCTTCTAAGGTACTGTTTTTTTTTTTCAATGTATATAAATTCTTATGCACTTTCTCTTTTAAAACTACTTCATCTTAAATTCGTTGGCTTTCGCATTCACTTCAGATGTCTATCCACACTGCAATGCATCTATTTAGAAGATACTCACCTAATCTGGGGAGCAACAACCTACCGATTGTGCCATTGTCGGATTCTTCTCTCACTTCTTCTGGACCACAATGTCAACAAACATCCATCACCGCCAAAATTCGTTAATCAACTGACTCATTTTCGTTTTTCTTTTTTTTTTCTTTGACCGTTTCTGAAAAAGCCTTTTACTCACTCAGAAAATAATATTCAATTGAATGTATATATTGATCAAAAGGATTAACCATTGTTTTAAACTATTCTCATCTGTATCCTACAATATTAAGTCCCATTTGCGACTCAAATTATGTGCAGGTATTTGATGTAACATCGCAATACTGTGAAGGTACATGGCTCTCTCTAAAGTCCGATGGTAATTTTCAGTGTTCGGCACAAAAGCGCTAATCCGCTATTCGCTAGTTAGTCCGCTAACTTTTCGTTAGCGGATTAGTTTTGACGCTAAGTTTTGATTGATTCAGCGAATTAAAAAGTTCCGCTATTTTTTGGTTCCGCTAATTGAAGACCGCTAACTCCCATATATTTGTATCAATCTATCTAATTCTTAGTGATAAAATAAACTTTTCTCATTAATCAAGTTAAGGTGACATTGGGCATCATTCTGATTGCTTAATTTAATTCATTTTAGGAATGCGTACTGAGTTAGAGAAAAGATTTGTGCCATTTTTCTCTCTTTTGGCACTTTATTTTGGCAACCTTTTCAGAAGAAGATAACAATAAAAGGTGTTAAACAATATAATAAAACTATTTTTAAACATCGCTTCATCAGCATTTCATTCATTTCAAATGGTTGAAATATTTACTTTTCACAATACAGTTTTTTAGAGATTTTCCAGATCAGTTCATATAAAAATTCGATAAAATTGCCATTGTAGCCTTCGTTTAAAGTTCAAATAGAAATTGCATAATTGTTTACGTATGACAATACTCCAGCAAGTTTGAAAAAAGGGAAAACAGGTTAAACATTTTAAGTGAGGACAATGTAAAATAATGCCAAAAACAACAAAATGGAATTAATTGTACAAAAGTATGTTTGCAACAAAATAGTATTTTATCCACTTTGCTCAAAACCGATAAATCGAGTAAATTTTTAACCAAAATTTAAATTAAAGAAAAAGAGATAAAGCTCCCATCTTCCGCATTCTCTTCTTTTGCTCCTGTAATTGTTCGAGAATTCAGTTGTTTTTATTTGTAGAACACAGTGCTTTGTTTAAATTCCTATCTTTGACAGTTTTGGTTTAGTTCATATTATTTTATGAAAATTCAATCAATTTATCTAATTTTAAATCAAATACTTAAAACTTTATTTATTCCTTCTTGGGGAGTTTTAAAAATCGAAGAGGGGAAAGGCGTGACTAAAGAAGAATTTGATATTTTTTCCGGCTTTAATGTTGGTCAACAGTTAGCGATTAGCGTTTTAAGCTTAAAGCGATAACTTTTTCGGCACATTTAGCGTATTTAATTAGCGATCGCTAACTTTATATGAGTTAGCGATTTCATTAGCAGCGCTAATTTGTCAGTTAGCGATGCCAAACACTGGTAATTTTTAATATAGGGTAACGGACTTATTTTGGACCGGGTACATATTTTGGACCATCTTGCAGCTTTTTCCAGTCTTTCTCTCATCAAACATGTTAAACATGAAACTTTTGAACAAATATAGTTGGAGCTACTTCTTATGAATCTTATCATATCTAAGATTCCATTTACGTATGCTGATAAGGGATAGAAAATTGAAAATAAAGTTGTGATTTTTCACAGTTGTGCCAAATCAAGTCCATTTCAGGAGGACGAGCCATTATTGGAGTCAACTTCCAAGAAATTTTCTGCCTAGCGGTGATGAATTTAAAAACATCAAACATGATCACAGCTATGATTAAACACTTGAAAACAAGTTTGCAAGCTCAAAGAACTGAAAAAAACTTGTTTTTATAATAATTTGACCCATGTCGAAAATAGGTCCTACTTCATTCCTTAAGGACTTATTTTGGACCACCCAACATAACCTGAGTATTAAATCAGCTGTTAAATGTTCATGAAGTTGTAGTTAAAGTTGAAGTTGTACGTCGATATGAAAAGTATTATGCACACTATTTAAATCACTTATTATAAATAGAATTTGAAATTTTGGCATTATTTTATTTAATCAACTCGCTATAGTCCAAACCTGCCTTTAGACGAGGTTCACTTGCATTGGCATAAAATCAAGCCAATCATTGTTTTAACTTACTTTTTGAGCACTATGCCTAAAACCAGGTTAATCTTACAATCTTCATTAGTGGCAACTGTTTGATAGGCAGTTGTCAAAAACTACAGCTTAAAGAAGCTTTAAAACATGAAAAAACTCAACATGCATGAACTGACTTCATGAAAAATTATTGACAGTTTGGTCTAAATGTAACAACCATACAGGATTGATTTTTGAGAACGAAAATCTTGTTTAGGTAGAAGAGACGAAATATAAACCTCGTCTTAAGTAGGGGTTGGAAAAACGACAACAAATCGGCAAATATGTAACTGAGTTTAATATTTGCAAAATTGAAATATCTCAGTTAACATTAGAACAATTTTAACAAAAAATATATTCAACTATAGCTATCAAATAATATTAATATATTTCAAAACTAAGGAAAAAATTGTTGAAATGTTTAAAAATTACAATGCTAAATGTTCTTAAAAGCTAGTTTTTCAGCCCTGTGGTTATGCAATTTTTGAAAAAAAATACCGTTGAAGAAATTACTCCAACGATATAAGAACAAAAGTTATTTAAAAAATAAAACTGAACTTTTGTGATTTTTTTAGCTAAACAAAATCTGGCTTTTGGATGGTTTAAAAGATCGCATAATTCTCGCACATTTTTATCATTTTTGAATCTATATTCTACAGAACTGAAGCCAAACCAAATCCACTAACGTTTTGGAAGTCAAAATTCATCAATTGATGTTGCGAAGTTGAAGATGTCAGACTTTCTTAAATTATAATTGGGTCGCATGAAGGAGATTGGCTTTTTAAAATTGATCTTAAAAATAAGCCAACTGGCCAGTATTTAACACTGCAGAACAAATTTCGTCGAGATTCCAGTGTGCTGTCGGAACTTTCAAAACATTTAAAACACACTACATATATAACAAGAGAGTTTTTCTGTTTTTACACTATTCTTATCGAGAATTACTGTTTTAAAGCAAAACAAGTTGTAGAAAAAAAAACAGATTGTTGTTTGTAGTAGGACACAATCATCAAACAAGTGTGCCTAAATAGGCTGGGGAAAAATTTAAGAAAGTTAGTTCAGAAATGAATGGCCGTGAACAAATAAAACTTGACTACGAGGATAAGATAGGAAAAGATTAACTGAATTATTCGTATCATTGCGTATTAATCGCTGTCATAAATATAGTAAAATTGAGAAAAAATGAAACTGATTTAGTTTAAGGGGGGTAAAAAATAGGTCCAAAGCGTGGTCCAAAATAGAAACCTGGGGGTCCAAAATACCGACTAGAGTAATGATCTAAAAACCGAGCTTTTAGGCTTAAATCTTGTTACATTGCAACAAACGACTATGTATATGTTTTTATAGAAAAAGCATTGATCTTCGTAATGAACGGATAGAGCAGTCAAAAATTGTAAAATGTACTTTTTTATTTCAGAAAATAGCATAGCCACTTCCCAAAGCGGTCCAAAATAGGTCCGTTATCCTATCCCTTTCCAGCCTAGCTAGCATTCTCTTGAAACTTAAAATTACTTTTACATACATCCACGAAATTTGTTGAAAGAGTCCAGTACACCATAGGGATTGAACCGGATCCATGTTTTTCGTTCTGTTGAAAAAACCTGCTTTCGTTATATCCATGAATGAAATCTCAGAAAAACATTGACAGTTGAACCAAAGTGTAACAGAACTTGTCATTCTAAGTTTGAAGGCAAAATTGTGATAAGTATTCGTTCAAGCTTTAAGTAGTGGTTGCACCTGTAACCATTAATTTTTTTTCTTGAAATATCATACCAAAAAAGGAAGAAGTAACAAGATTCGTTTCATTGTCATTTTTTCGTTCGCCAGCGCGGATCAGTTACGCACGCCTTCCGTTAAAAATCTGTCGCCTGTCTGCCAAAGATACAAAAAAAAGTGTCCTTCTACTCATCTTATCTAGAAGTGATCGAAGCCGAACCTTATAGAAAAAAAAGTAGGATCCCTTTCATCAATCGATCCGCTATGTCGGTGCGTATAATAGGGACGACACAACGCAATCCGATCCTGTTGTTCGAAGGTGTAAATGGTTTGTTAGACGGGAAATTCATAGACATAGGTCTAGTTTCCCTTTGTTCCTTGGGTTTTTTATTGCGTTGAGGTGTTCTTTTTTCCTTTCTACCGTATAGATATCGATACTTTTTCCCTGTACAACCTGTGTCGAGACACTTCACATTCGTTGCGCTCATCCGCAACCAAATGGCACATAAATTAAGATCATAAAATTAGGCCTTCTCTCCGTGTTTGGTTGGTTTTTGGGTTTGATGCGGGCCTTTGACTAGGCATTTACGCATATAGGAGACTTGCATGCCGTCAATCGAAGCAGGAGACGAACTCCACAAGATCATTCCCCGGAGCTGTAGAGCAAAAAAAAAACAAAATCCTAAGCTTTGCTTATCTGCCAAGTTGATCTCGAAAAGCCGCAAAGCAATATGCCATCCGTGTCTCGAGCAAGCAAATGAAGAACATACGGGTTGGTTCGCATTCGATTTAACTTTTTTCTCCAACTTCCTTCTAGAGAGCATCAAATGTCACACAACTGACTCGCTTTAGCTTCGGAAAAAAGTGAGAAAAAACCTTTTGAAATTTGATATTTTTGACGAAATCGAATCTACATTAGATAAGTGTGGTGGCTACCCATTTTTTCGCGGTCGTAAGGGGCTCGAGGAACAATTAATGAGAAGTAGAAAAAATAAAATAATAAAAGATCAGAAGAGCGCCAAATGTGGCGTTTGATAGCGATCTATTTTCGAGGTGTCAGGTTAGTCTCTAGGGAATGTCAGCTGGCTTATGAGGACTTTTCATTTGAAGATGTATTTTAGAATGTTTTTTTTTTTCAAGCCTCACAAATCGTTTGCATGATATAGGTATGTATGCTGTATGCATTATGAAAAATTATTTTATGTACGTGGTATTTCTTGAAAGCAAATTATGCAGTTTTTCATATTAAGCTGACGGCTGCCAGGCAACAGGAACCTGCATCGGAGATAGAATCATCCATGATGGCTGGACTCCACAGAACTAGTCCTTCAGAATGTCCTGAACCGTGGGCACGACATTTTAGTTCAAGGAAATAGGTTTCCCACCAGGACTTTGCTGTGCAGTGGACGGAGAATTCCCTAACCCTATGGTTTTAGCTGTCTGGATAACATTCAAGATCGAAGTTTGCTCTAAAATAAACATGAAACTGTGAAAGTCCTCAAACGACATTTAGCGATAGCCTAGGATAAAATACTGAAAAAGCTTCTGCAGGCCTTCCCAATAAACATTTTGGCTGCTTAAGAACGGCAATTGGCTGCACAAAAGCTGAGCTAACGCGTAATTGATGCTCCAGCTTACTGGTTGAATAAAGACAAACTGTACTCATGTTTCAGCGTTTAAATAAGTCTCAGTGCAGCCAATGCCAAGCCAAGCCAATCTAGGCACAATTTTCCCGTTTGTGTGGATAACGTGCCACTTTAAGCCTACCCCTTTTCTGATACCTTGCTTGATTTTGAAATGAAGAGTAGATATTCTAAAAAAAATTGTAAAATTGCACGATACGTTAGTAGTTTAACCCAAGGATGAACGCGTTGAACTGAATCAATGCATTTTAAAAAGCGATTTGTTTTAAAGTATTTTGAAAATAAATTTTGATTAGAACAATTTATCTTGATCATTGCAGCACCTCCTGGTGAATCCTACTAGGGATCATCCTAGTGGATCCTGTAGAGGAAAACAAAACTCCAATCATGTTTACAGTAAACAATCTCGTTGCAGATTGCTCCGCGTGTTGGCATTAGGAACCACCCAGCAAGATCTCAAGACGCGAACGAAAGTTGAAAAAACTGACGCGCCCCTTTTGGACCTGGACCTGTGTTATTTACACAATAGCCGGAGGCAATTGACGAGGCGCAAAGAAAATCGGACAGATTGCTGGCTGGCGTCGTCGGGGCAGCAGCAACACATCACCCGGGACCGTTTTTATGAATGATCCTGAGGAGCCAGAGCCAGAGAGAGAGAGATAGAGAGGGGGCGGAACTTAACATGACTGGTGTAGAATTTTTTGATGATAGAGCCACTCGAACTTCATTTCCTCAACCTCATACCTAAGACGAAGGGCCACTCGGCATAATCATCTCAACCCAAGGAAGGTAGGCACCCGGTGATGATTATGACGAATTTCGGTGCTGGCCTACACATGGCGTCACCATCTCCATCATCGTCCATGATGGCGTCCGTCATCCGGATTTCGGTAGGTTCCGTTTCGGGCTCGAAAACTAACGGCAAAAGAGAGAAGTTTAACAATTAGGTATTGGATAATAAGGCAATAATTCTTTCCACTTGTGTGTGATTGTTGTTTGTTCTGTCGGATCATGATGGGACCTCCGGAGGTGATTTATTTTTTTCGGGTTGAGTTGGGTTGTTGTTTGCCTTTGGGTGGTTCGCTTTTCGGCTTGCCGGCGTTATTCGCATGACGGCTTAAAAAGGGTTACACTGTTGGAAGATTTCAAGCTTGAGGAAATGTCTTGCTCATAATCAAGACATTATCGCTCCAACATCGGTGGTACATCACCAAGAGAATTGAAACTATTTATTTAACAACAGTGGATGAATCAGTTGTTGATTACTAAAATATAATGATTTGAATATGTTATTAAAGGTTGTTTTATGAAAATTGTCATAGGTTCACACTGTGTAGTGGGATTTGACCTCTCATTTGTAGAGGTTAAGATTCGATTTTTTTTTTCCAATGCTGTCCCAGAGAATACAAAACATTTTAAACGTGTAAAAGAACTGGAGATTAATTTAGCATAATGTCTTCAAACAGCCATGTTAGTCTACTTACGTTTCTGGTATCTTCAAATAAAAATTATTAATTAATCTCGAGCAAACATTGCAGAAGAGTTTAGAAATTTCTCAAAAATGAAAACTCTGATTTAAGATGCAATGTGCAAAATTTTATTCTCATTTTTTTTAAATATCCTTATCACCAATTTAAATTGTCTGATATAGTATAATGACCGGATAGATATTTTCAATGGTCCGGACCGGATAGATCGTCTGGTTTGTGCTTCATCAAGAAATATTCACCTAATGACAATTGGGAAGTATCATGAAGTTTTGAAACATAGAATACAAAATTTAAAAAAATAAACAAATAATTAAATTGAAATTCCATAGAGATACAGATGTAAAAGTTTTGAGAAACAAGATATAAATTTAATTAAAAAAAAGATATTGAAAGTTACAATCAGAGCCAAAGCAGAAATTGCCCCAAATGTGTATTTCAATTTTATATCTTTAAAACACAAAAAAACGTTTTCATGTGATGTTCATGAATATGTTTCTCATCAGATAAAAAAAAATTGCTATAAAATTGTTATTCTAAATTTGATAAAAGTTTCATTCGATTCCCCCGAAGCCAAAAGGGTATTAGTGCAAAAATGATCAATTGGAAAAAAAAAACAGAATAGAGATTAAATGTTCAAAACACAGAATCAGTTATCATTGAAAAAAGTCAGACAAGAATTCCAAATGAGTTTGGTACCTTAAACAAAGATCCTGAGTTCTCAAAATTCAGAAAATCATGAAACTGGAGAAACATCTCTAGACTTGAAAATCTCAATGAATTGAATTTGAAAAAAATAAGGTTAAAAACATATAAATATTCATGTTAAGATAATCACTCAATGATATTAGCAACTCAACTATGAGATCGTTTTTATGGTAATTTGAGAGTGATCATTTGGAAAATGATACGCTCAATTCAGGATATTTACTTCAGTAGATGATAACATTTTGGTTAAATCAGTTGAAAATGTTTCAATACGAGTCCAAGACAGAAATTGAGATGGAAATTTAATAAAGAAAATGAGGAGATGTTTTTCTTTATTTTCTCTGTTCTGTACAGAATATCCGGACTGACATGTTCCGATATGAAGGAACGCGCTACGCTCAGAATGAGTACCGCAAGCACTTAAAAAATCAGAGGGCTTCCGTCCCACATGTTCCTGGACAACAACACAGCTAACTCCAACCCTGAAGTTCGTGAGCTCTTTGCTAAGAAATTCTCCAAAATTTTTACAACTAGTGCCATTTCTTCAGAGCAACTAGCCAGGGCTGTCCAGAATATCTTACCTCTAGGTTCATCTTTGAATGGTTTCCTAATTGAAGATGCAGCCATCTTGAAAGCGACAGCAAAGTTGATAAATTCTACCTGTACGGGCCCGGACGGTATACTAGCCACTTTTTGGAAGCGTTTTATGCCACTTTTTCTGACTTCCATCTAACATATTTCTCAATAATCGCTGGACAGCGCAATTTTTCCCTCACTGTGGAAGGAAGCTCATATGTATCCTGTCCACGAAAAAGGGAACATGAGAGATGTTACCGTTTGATATCAGCTATATGCGTGATATCGAAACTCTTTTAACTGGTCGTAATGGAAACTGTTTTCTCGTTTTGCAAGCTAAACATTTCCAACGACCAGCATGGATTCATGCCTAAACGATCCACGACTACCAACTTACTGAGCTTCACATCCTTCGTTCAAGACTGCTTTGCCAGCCCAGGAAGGCCCAAACGGACGCCATTTATACTGATCTCTTTGCTGCGTTCGACAAGGCGAACCATTATATTGCAAAGCTCGGACGTTTAGGATTCTGTGGATCCCTACTGGATTGGTTCCAGAGTTATCTAACGGACGGAAGTTATCCGTTCGAACTGGTGAATTCTTTTCCAGGCAATTCCCTGTACCCTCAGGAGTGCCCCAAGGAAGCCATTTAGGACCGATAATTTTCGTAATCTACTTCAATGACGCACTCTCGCTTCTCGACGGCACAAATCTTGCATATGCTGATGACCTGACACCTTTTCATGCCGTAAACAACCAAGACGACATCGACTTTTTACAGCAGCAATTCTCCGCATTCGCTCACTGGTGTGACATGAACTGCCGGCCGTTGAACCGCAGTAAATGCTCGTTTTCCTCTATCTGCGGAGTACAAGCTTGGAGACGAAACCATCACCCGGGTAGACCACATCAACGATCTAGACGTTATTCTCGATCAGCGGCTGGAGTTCAAAACTAACACGAACACAACAAAACTTCTCTAGACCCTTGAATTACTGTTTCGTATGGCCAAAGACTTCAAAGACGTGTACTACCTTAAAAGTCTATATTGCTGCATAGTTCGTTCCATTCTCGAGTGCGCATCAGCTGTTTGGTGCCTTTTCTAAAGGGTTTCCACGATGAAATTGCCGCACTATGAAACCGCACTAGAACAAGGATCTCTCACATCGCTAAAACCTTGGGAATCGCGAATTGCACGGTGTCGCGAGTGATCAAGCGGTTCGAGGAACGATTGACCACCGATCGGAAGCCCAGAAGTGAAACACCAAAAATCACAACCGCGTAGTTAGGGTCTTCAACTGAAACAGAACGTTTTTCATGGCCAAGGATAAGTTCAGCGTTCCGGAGCATTTCCGCACTCAGAAGATGTCCAAATTTGCAAATAAATTCCTGGTTTGGAAAGCCATCTGCACGTGCGGAAAGCGGAGTGCACCTTTCGTGACCCAGGACACGATGGACGGACAGGTGTACATGAAAGAGTGCCTGCAGAAGCGGCTGCTGGTATTGGCTGGTAGTTCCACCTCCTCGTGGTCCAGGGCGGAAACGTGTCTGCAAGTCCGGCCTATTGCAGATGTACGGCCAAGTGAACTATAACTAAACCCACTAGAGGCCGTCGACGGGTCTGTCAAACCCGCGCGAAAGAAGTGGTGCACCCGGGTACTTAGGTACCAGTACTCGGGTGTGAGAGTACGCGTTCGGGGGGTCATGGCCGTGAAATGCGGATGTGACCGGAGGGAGAGCGATCGCCAGTCAAGCACCCGACTTGAAGATTGAGTAGTTGCGCTGAGTGGTGACTTAAGTCAACACTACTTGTGAGCAGGCTTACTGATATTCGCTTCGTTTGCTTCAAAATTTCAAATCGTTACCGACGCAACCACAGTAACGACGCTGTTGAGCATTGACTCGCGAACGAAGCAAAACATACAACATAAGAACGCCGTCTTAGTGAACCATGTACTATGAATTTTCGTTCTGTGTTGCCTAGCGTTCCTTGTTGATTTTCACCTCCCGATTTTCAGTCATTGTTTACTCCAGCAATCATTGGCTTCGCTACTGAATGAATTCGTTTGCGAGTTGATTCGGCGCAAGTTGATGACGATGCTGTTGAATCATGCCCAGAATCATCCCTTTAAGGAAGAATTAGGGATCAATTCCTGGGATAAAGACCAAGACCGATATTTAATGAAATAATGAACATACCTCGAGGGGAAAATAATCCAATATTGGCTTAAATTTGGTTTTTGGGCATCTCTTGCGTTCCAAGAATTGAACCGTTTTCCTTCAAGAAGCGTTTGCGGCGAAGCATGATCGTCAGCGAGTCGAGTAGATGTCCGTCTAAGTGCAATATTTTCATTAGAAGCAAATGATGATTGTTTGATGGTTACCGATAGTAACTCAGCAAATAACTAATCTCTAAAGAGGGGAAGCAAAACAAACTAGGTTTGCGTCTTTCCATGCTAAAAAGCGTCGTTTCTAAAGAAAACTGACTTTCTATGATGAGTTGTAAAATCGGTGATAGGATCGGGGTGAAAAACCATTCTGAGCGAAGATCAGCAACCTTGCTTGTGAGTTCAGAGGAGTCTGAGTCCTACACGTGGCTTAAGAGGCTTACACCCCACCCCCCTCCCCCCCCCCCCCCCTCTGACCCACGTATTCGAACAGAGAAAGTGTTGTCGACAACTCGCTTTGTGTTTCTGGACTTCCTGGACTAGATCCACAAAGCTTGTAGTTGCGCTACATGGGGACCTCATTCACACGATGAGATGTCGGGTCCTAACTCGTCAGAGAAGGGGTTGCGCATCAAGTTGTGTTAGAATAAGGTATTGCTGACAGAGGATTCTTAAACGAGTATTGTCTTGGAACGCACTAGCGCGAATTGACCTCCCACTATTGAAGCAAAGTGTGTCAAACAGTTCGAGGTGGGAACAAAGGTAAGTGGCCCCAGGTGGACTTTATGGCGTAGGGGTACAGTGTTCCTTAGCATTGTAGCATTGCCCCAGAGTAGCAAACAGGGGGGACGCGGTGGCCAAGGTTGCCGAAATCACAGAATAATCTGTAATTTCACAGAATTTCGAACAAATTTTCATCACAGAATCTGTGTCACAGAACACAGAATTTTAAAATTTTCACAGATTTCACAGAATTTTTAAATTTTGAAGAATTTCCGAAAATATAATTTTTTTTGGACAGTGCGAAATTTAGATTTCTTATTTTGAATTTGAAAATCATGATAAGATTAGTAATGGTAATTGATTTGGCCCAACTTAAATGTTAAAAAGACCCAATTCACCATGCATTTTCTATGAAATTCAAAGAAATAGCATCACAGAATTCCATCACAGAATTTTTGGGTAAAATCACAGAAAGTCAGAATTATTTTTCTCAAAAACACAGAATTTTTTTCGGCAACCTTGGCGGTGGCTCGCCTCGCCTTGGAATGCAATCCGTAAAATGGATTTACCACCTGGGTTAACAACTAAAAAAAAAAGAAACGGCTGCTTCCTCTCCTGAAGGCCCACAACGTCCCAACAATCATGCCACTACTCCAAGGACGTGCTGAAGTGGTATGCGGACAATAAGGTCAATTTCGTGCCGAAGATGTTCAACCCTCCCAACACTCCGGAGCTCCGCCCCATCGCATATCGTCTTCGACTTCGATTTTTGACGGGAAATTTAAGACGTGTCCAGAAATGTGTCGAGTGGATTTTAATTTTAATAAGGTATTAATGATTAAGTTTTCATTTGGATCAACATGTGATCCGTAGATTTTTTATACAAATAAACAATGAACAAATAAAAGGCACTATAAAAAAGTATGTTCTTCAAGCTATCATTCAAAGGTGGGACTCAACCCAGATAATCCCAGACATAGAGAAATTTCGGGCCACTCTAAGTATGTACAGAATGAGTATGAGTATGAGTAAATGCGATAAGTAAATGCGAAAATTTTTAGCACTATTTTTGGTATTTTTTGACGATTTTTTAAGATTTCTTTTTGTGTGTGTATTAGCTCTAACCTTCATCTGTCAATTAACTTAAATAATACAGTACTACCATACGCTATATCGGCAAGGTGTTCCCAAAGGAGATAGTTACCAGTATGCTTCTCGCCCAAAAATCTCCTAAGCAAATTTCGGCGGCTGTAGGATGCCATCTAACGACTGTTTACCACGTGAAACGTTCTCTCGTTGATGGACTATGTTCACGGAATCCGGAAAGTGGAAGGCCACGATCTGCAATCCTTTCACCCAAGTGCGATTCTCTGAAGGCTTCCATCGCTTCCATATCAGAAGCTTATACAGATTTGATCTCATCTGCATGGAGAAAGAAGTTGAGAGCAAAAGTGGACACATCGAGTTATTGTTTCTCAATAAAGGGTGATACGGTCAAAATTTGGTCAAGGGAAAACGAGTGTATATCGGTAAAATCGTTTATTTAAAAAATCAAATTATTTTTTTTTTTAAGTTTATTTATTTTATTTACATAGTATTCCGTCTCACGACATAACTTGACGAACATAATTCCTAAAATTCACTCGGTTCATAGCAACCGTTCTCCAATTTCTTGGGCACCCCACGTTCGCCAGATCACGCTCCACTTGGTCTAACCACCTCGCTCGTTGCGCCCTCACTCGTCTTGTTCCTACCGGATTCGTCGCGAACACCTGTTTTGCAGGACAGTCATCCGGCATTCTCGCAACATGTCCCGCCCAGCGTATCCGGCCAGCTTTCACCACCTTCTGGATACTGGGTTCGCCGTAGAGTCGCGCGAGCTCGTGGTTCATCCTTCGCCTCCACACTCCGTTCTCCTGTACGCCGCCAAAGATGGTTCTTAACACTCGTCGCTCGAATACTCCGAGTGTACGCAGGTCCTCCTCGAGCAATATCCATGTCTCGTGCCCGTAGAGAACAACCGGTCTAATGAGCGTCATATACAGGTTACACTTCGTGCGAGGGCTAAGTCTTCTCGACCGCAGTTGCTTGTGGAGTCCATAGTAGGCACGACTTCCGCTGATAATTCGCCTCCGGATCTCACGGCTGGTGTCATTGTCTGCGGTCACCAGTGAGCCAAGATAGACAAAGTCTTCGACTATCTCCAGCTCGTCGCCGTCGATCGTGACCTTGTTATTACTGGACAAGCGGGTTCGGTCGGCCTCGGATCCGCACGCCAGCATGTACTTCGTCTTGGACGTATTAACCATCAACCCAATCCTTCCTGCTTCGCGTTTCAGTTTGCGGTAGATCTCCTCCACCGCCGCAGATGATCTGCCGACTATGTCAATGTCATCGGCAAAGCAGATAAGTCGACTGGATCTGTTGAAAATCGTGCCCCGCATTTCGCCCACCGCTCGTCGAATAACACCTTCTAGCGCCACGTTGAACATCATGCAGGATAGACCATCACCTTGTCGAAGCCCCCTGCGCGATTCGAATGAACTCGACAATTCACCCGAGATCCGCACACAGCACTGCGTTTCTTCCATCGTCGCCTTGATCAGTATGATCAGCTTCCCGGAAAAGCCGTTCTCGTCCATGATTTTCCATAGCTCGTTACGGTCGATCGTGTCGTATGCGGCTTTGAAGTCGATGAATAGATGGTGCGTAGGGACTTGGTGTTCCCGGCATTTTTGGAGGATTTGTCGTAATGTGAATATCTGGTCCGTCGTTGACCGTCCCTCCATGAAGCCGGCCTGATGGCTTCCCACGAATCTGTATGCTTGTGGCGTTAGGCGGCGGAGTAGGATTCGGGACAACATTTTGTAGGCGGCATTGAGGACAGTGATCGCTCGGTAGTTCTCACAGTCCAATTTGTCGATTTTTTAAGTTTAATTAGTATTAAATTCAGGAAAAATATTCAGTTAGGCTTCCACTTTTCCAAATCCGAATTGCCAGGCCTTACGCTTAACCCCTGCCATCAGATTTTTTACAGCCACCTTGTCCACCTTCTTCGCCGCAGAAAGCCAGGCTGAGCTCTGGCGTGTTGGTAGGGATCTTGTCTTTGGGAACCACCAGCACGTTGCTGGCGGCGTACCACTCCACGGCCGTTTTACTGTAATGGGAAGATGCCAAATGATTCTTCAGGAAAGGCAGCAGACGTTTATTCAAACACTCTTTCACGTAAATTTCTTGATTGACAGTCCCGTAAGCTATGAAAATGCTGCTTTTCAAGCCACAGGTACAGATAGATTGCCAAACCAGATATTTCTTCGCGATCTTTGACAGTTTCATGTGCTTGAAAATATCTGCTACCTTTTCCCTGTCGCGGAAGCTGCTCGTAGTCGGCTTTGACGTAGGTTTCGTCGTCCATTACCACGCAGTCAAATTTCGTCAGCATCGTCGTGTACAGCCTCCGGAATCGCGCTTTGGTCGTCGTATTTTGTTTTGGATCGTCGCGATTCTAAATGCTTTTAGCTATTTTTAATTTGATAGAAAAAGCATGTGCCTTTGAACTAAGTCCGCAAAATCACATTCGAGTTACTTCAGCAGTAATTTATTCTGTAGAAAATTTACCCTTTGTAAGTGAAACCAACAGTTTTTTTTTTCGAATAAGCTAATAATTTAGTACCTCGGTTAAACGATCACACACACATAGGATCTCAGTGAAACTTGATGTTTCTTTGAAGAGATCTTTTCGAAGATCTTTCGAAGTTATGATGGCTAGCATCTTACAAATGCTAAAACCACCAGACCACAGAAAGAGTACTATGTATGCCATGACCGGGATTCGATCTCATGAACTTTAGCGTAGATGACTTGAACTCTAACCACTACGCCAAAGCCGCTGGCTATGTTTTAAGTTCCTATCTAACTTGAGTTAAATAAGATCTGACGTAAAATCATCGGATACATATTCCTGGGCCATGAATTTTTAAATATCATTAATCAAAAAGTGCGTCCTTATTTGTGACAAGCATATGCAACCGGATTCAAATTGACCATTCATAAATGTGTCTGTCCCACCAGGCTCGTAAATCAACATCACCTCCCTTTCGATCATGACGGTCATCATCGTTTTTTGTAACCATGTCCTTCCCAGGACATGAATGTAGCAAATTCTACCAGCAAAAATGCTAAGCGCCACCACTCTCAAGATGCTCACCGACAACTCGGAAGATTCCCGCTGACAGTGTTCAGTAACTTCGAGCCTGTCTGTCCCTAACAACTTTTGTCCAAATGTGACACATTGCCAAGGCGTCGCCACGCTACGCCGCCTCAAAGGAACCGTCTTGAGACGAATTTTAAAACAACAAAAAAAGATACAGCTAATTCTAACAAGTGCGACGTATCCCCTACCGGAGAGACCGACTCACTTTCTTTGCGTAGTTTTTTTTTTGTCAGTGCTTCCAACATCCCAGACAGGTCATTGCGGAAAGGATGCTGCACTTGTCTTCTTGAGTGAGTGACTCGAAGGAAGCTCAAATGCCATGTCGCCTTGTCGCCAAATTCAAGAGACTGATCCGTGTCGGAGTTGTGGGAAAAAACACTCCAGGGGCGACGAGACAGGGATGGGTCACCGAAAAATAAAAACAGAAGTGGCTAAATAGCAAAAAAACCAACTGATATGATGCAATTTGGCGACAGATCTCCGTCCGGCTGATGTCGGGCGTTTTGGCTGGCTGTTTGACATTTTCCGAAGCTGTCGAAATGCGATGCGGAATCTTTCGACTTTGTGATAAGGAATCAACTAAACATGTGTTGTGGAAGATATTCCTGCGACAGGTGAAGCGGCACTCGTTTGTCTTTCTATGCTCTTGATATGGATGCCATCCATTTGATTTTGAACTGTTTTTCACGGACTCTAAGAATAGTTTAAAAAATAAGCAACTAAAAAGCTATACATATTTTTTGTCTAGACATGTGACGGCTCTGATTTGTTCCATTCATTAAGTCATTCTCATTTAACGCATCTTTAGTCCAGGTGTAAAATACATAAAATGGTGAATAAATGCGGTAAGCATTATTGGGAGGATTATAAAAGTGGTAGGTAAGTATATTGTATTGTACCTATTAACAAGTTTTGTAAACTTCTTTGAATTATGCGTAAAAAGGCCTCTTTTCAAGAGGTTATGTAGAGTAAAAAAACGATTACAGAACTTTCAAGTTTGGAAAGATTTTATTAGGAGTTATTCCAGAAAACCAGAATGATGAAAAGTTGAAGACCGAACTGCCAACAGCTATTTTCGATCGAAAAACACGTGGACCTAGGATTTCTGACGCGACCAAGATGATAATTTTCCAAAAAATAGGTCCATTTCCAGTTTTTTCGTGTTAACACGGAGAAAAATATATAGATTTATCAGTTATATTACGCGTTAAATATATGGTTGTTTGGTTCTGACCCGAAAATACAATCAAGCCAACAATCTGATAATACGTTGCCACAAATGGATAAATGGCTGATTTAGCGATCGCATCAGCTTCGAGAATCCAACAGGAATTTTTAGTCAATCATTCGTATGGCTGTTTTACCGTAATACTGCTCCCCATGATCGTTGGAAATTGTAGATTCAAATATTAATAAAAGTTTATTTGAGCTGTTAAATGCATTGTTTTTCCTTTTTAGTTTTAATAAGAAATATGTTTTTTTTTATAAATTCAATCATATATATCAGTGGCATATGTTTTTATTCAAACCAATGCAATGTACTCAATTGATGCTGCTGCTCCGCCGTTTTCAGAAGGATAATTTTCGGGGCTTGCGCGGAAAATGCCATCCTGGACCCGAAACAAAATTAAAAAAAAAAATTGTCAAAATCAAAATTGTTTTTTCTTTAAACGAGAGAGCATAATAAATGTTCAAAAAATGTCAAATTACTTACGTGGTAAAATTAATTTGGAGACATTTTGGGGAATTTCGTTTTTTTTTCATTTGCTTCGGCGAACCGGGGTCCAAAAAATAACTTCCACTATCTTCTGTTTTTGTGATATTCTAAAACTAAATTTTAGAATCTTCAAGTTGACCTAAATAAAATAGCCAAATTCGCCATATGTTATATAAGCGATGAGTAGATGAGAAATCCTCGATAGCCAAAACAACTTAACAGCAACGCTGATTTGTTCGTAGATATCGATGTTGATCAAGTAAAAAGGTAAGTTGAATTGAAAATCATTGGCATGGAAGAGGCAACCATACGAATTTTTATAACAACTAGTAGACTTTTTTATCCGTGAAAGTTTGGTTATATCCAGCTTCGCGCAACTACTTTTCCAACAGTTGCCATCAGAATGGATTGTGAGATGAACATATTTTAAATCGTTCTGCGCGAAAAGTTAGGTAAACTGAGTATTGGCTTGAGTTCAATGCCGATTTCAATCCAGTTTCAGATTTGACAAAAATTGTTGATTATTACAAATGCAACGGATAAAGACTCTACACTCTACAATAAAGAATAGTATGAACTACCTACACAAGAGAACAGCATTTTGCATATGTTGGTGCATATGTTAAAATTACTGTTTCGAAAAATTTGGACGAGTTTGAATATTTCGTCAGATTTTTTCTATCACTTCTAGTTTTGGTGATATGGACGCAAGCCGTGCGAAAAGGGGGGGGGGATAGGGGTTTACCCCCCCCCCCCCCTCTGTGGGGCAGAACCTATGAAAGTTGTGACAAAACCTCATTTTTCATTTCTTGGATAAAAATTCTCAAAATTATATTTTTAGAAACGAGATAAATGGCCCATCTCAAATCTATCAAAGATTTTGGAAAATTCGATTTTTTGAGCAACTTACTTAGTAGGGGAAGTTAGGGTAATTTTTTTTTGAAAAATGAGAAAATAATAAGAGAAATCTTTATCACTCTGTAGAAATTCATCTGTTCAAGATAAACGTTAACCAAATACATTATTTTTTTTGAAATTTTATCTATTTTTATGCACTCAGAACATATTAAATTTACAAAATATATTCTCCTAGTTATAGCAAAAATAGTTAGACATAAAAAATCACAGATTTTCACCAATTTCAAACATCTTAAAGTATAGTTTTTCAGCAGAATTCCGCGTCGAGTTACATATAAAAATAAAGAACTAAGTTTCAGCTTTATCTCAAAACAAAAAGTAGTTGCTAATACTTGCTAATAAAGAAGTTATTACACTTTTTGTGAGGCATGTTTTTTGTCTTTATCATGAAATTTAACATTTTTCTCAGTAACTCGTTCTTGGAATGAAAGCCTACTATTTATTGTGGGTTCTTAAAAAAACGATAAGCTTAAATAATACCATTATTTTTTTTACTTTATTTACTCAAAAAATCAATTTCCTTACATAACTGAATTCATTTTATGCGTAAATATAGGATATTATTGTGGAGCTAATGTGAACATTTAAATTTTTTTCTAAACTATTCCAAGGCAATATACAATAACATAAAATTGCAAACATGTTAATGAACAGCTTTATTATTCATCAGTACCCATATAAAAGTATTTTTCTTATTTTTTGAACTTTCACTTTTTGCACAAATCAAGATAATCTTTTTAAAGGTTCAGTGAGCGGAAGAGTTAGCCAAATACAATTGCGTTAAAAAAGAACGAAATCACGTGAAGCTGCGCATCCACTTCCAACTTTGACTAGCTGCCATTTCTCTGTCGGTTGATATTTTTTTATGAAAACTTCACACAATCTAGTTCAACTAATCAAAAAACGCTCTATAAAATTTGAAATCTTTACAATTACGGGAAACAAAGATACAGATATTCCCGTAAAAAGGGAGATTTAGAATTGCTTTACTTAATTTGCTGTATCTTTGACAATTTTCATTGAAAAATCTTGAAATTTGAAACAAAAAAGGTAAAGATGTTTGCTCTAATACCAGGCAAAGTTTTGTCAAAATTGATGAACGTATTAAAAAATGGTGCCTAGTAGACTATTTGATACTCTTTCAAAACAGATAAATTGAAAAAAAAAAAACTTCAATGATTCACATATATTATTACCGATTAAAGATATTAAAAATACAAAACATGCAAAAAAAAACTTTGAAACTATAATCACTGAAATCAACACCGCTTCTTATTTCAGATTTATGCATACGTATAAAACACACCTTCACGACAAAGCTAATTTGTTTAAAGTGTTCTCGAAAGCATTTATTTATTGTCGTCAATCAATTGTAGACCGTTTCATTTACAAATACGTTTATAACTAGTTATATACTATGCCTAATTAATCCGGAAGAATTGTTTTTTAAGTTTATTTCTGTTCATTGTAACATCTAGATTTTCATAATACATATTATAGCAGGACATCATTCTGTTAATTGGTACATTTTTGGCATAATTTGTTCAGTGACTATTGATGTAAAATAAATTCCGGTTTCTTAAAGATCTAGTGGGAGCATAAAAGTTAAGATTTTCTAAAATTTCAGGAACATTTACTTTTTGAGTCACAGTATCATTTATGAAGGCTATCATTGCAAACTCTCTTCGTTTTTTCAGTGTGTTTAAATTAATAAGCATGCATCGAGATTCATATGATGGAAGGGGTAAAGTCGTCCAGCCTAATTTACGCAAGGCAAACAACAAGAATTGCTTTTGTACTGACTCAATACGATTTATGTGAACTTCTTGGTATGGAGACCACACTACACTGCAGTATTCAAGGAGGGGCCTAACATAAGCTACATACAAAGTTTTTATTGTGTAAGGATCATTAAATGGCAGACTAAATCTTTTGATAAAACCAAGCATATTACTTGCCTTGTAGATAATATTATTAAAATGGACAACGAAGGTTAGTTTAGAGTCCAATAAGATTCCTAAGTCTCTCACTTGACTACACCTTTCAACTTTATTTTGACCTAATTTTACTGATTTATGGTTATTGCGATAAGTTTTTTTTATTCAATATCAATATTTTATTCAAATCCGAATTTATTTTAAATTTTTCCAGCAAATCGTTAAATCTCTTCAACTTATGATTTTGTTGAGTTTGAAAAAAAAATTTCATCATTTATTCTCTAGAAATATGAAATTTGATGCGTTTTGGATACATTAAGACGTAAAGTTGAATGAAGAAACGCGGTTTTTTACACAAAGCTTAAAGATAAAAATTGCTGGAACCACCAGATAAATTATTCTCGCGAATAGTGCGATAGATTGAGCGTTTTCTAATCTTTAATTTAGAGAATTTTCAAACATGTATTTTTTTTTCGTTTTGGAGTTATTATAATCAAGATAAGGTGAATTTCACCGACGTATATTTTCAATTTTATGCCTTTCAAAAATGAATTAAAATATTTAGCTAGAATATCATCAACTAAACGATTTGATAGCTTTTATTATCGTGAACATTTCACCCGAAGACATCAAACCTCTATGAGCTGATTTAAAGAAGTTACGAGGTTTTGTCCAACACAAAGCATGTTCTGCCCCACTGTGCCCCATAGCGATTTTCTGAAAGAAAAAAAATTTCAGATCAAGAAATGAATTTACCAGAGTAACGGGAAATTATTTCATCCCAAAAGTTGTTAATAAATAAGTGTTCACAAACACGTCGTAAAATTTTCTCGCCTTCGGCGGTTTTTAGTCCTTTATCAACTTAGGCCTAAGACATTTCATTCTGCAACAAAACATAACATTTACGTATTACATTTCGTATTACATTACATTTCGTATTACAATTTAAAATTAAGCAATATTTTGTCTTTGAAATTGGTTTTTATTAAGAAATGCATCTAAATAAGTTTATCCATTAGGTTATTACTTATCATTTTTATAATTATAAAACACTTTTAAACCTAAAAAAAAATAATGCTGGTATGAAATATTCTTCAAACGACCAACCAATTTCAACATCAACTTTAATTTGTGTTATTTTTTTTTTTTTGTAAATACTCAACTCGACAATTTAAGGATTTTGATAAATTACACAAGGCCACCCAATTTTTATTTTAATAAAGTTCAAAGAATTTAAGAGCTAATTTTGATTAATTTTGGTGTCTTGCAACCTTTGAAAATAAACATAAATTATACAAGAAAATTCAGCAAAATTTGAAAAATTTTTGAAACATTTAAAAAAATTTAAACAAAGGTTTTTTCCCAAGACCTTATTAAGTCATTTTGACTTCTGCGAAAGAGAACCTATTAAAGTTTTCCATTTGATAGTTTTTAAGAATTTTGAAAAATAATAGATATTAAACGAACTTTTAGAGATGTATGTAAACAAAATTGCATTTGAGATATTTTTAAAGAAAAAATCAAATCTTCTTGCAGATTTCGAGAAGTTTGTTTATTTAAATTACAATTGAATTCTATAAAACATTTGGCAGATTGAAAGAAATTAAACGAATAAATATTGAAAATTAGCGAGTAGAATTTGATAAGAATCATTTTCATCACATGCCATCAATTTGTTCCTAATGGAACAAATTTTCATATCCATAACCTCGAAATGTTCTTACTACTTACAGGCCGATCAATTGAGTTAACATTTTATTATAATTTTAAATTGCGACCCAGAGATGGGTCTTGACTCAAACATTCAGTCAGCGAAACTTTTTTTGTAGAGAAATGAATCCAACTTAGATGAAATTTCAGGGACTAGATAAGAGAAAATCGATGTTGAAAAACATGCGAAAAAAATTCGCCTTGTCTCCCGGTGAGACTTGAACCCACATCTTGCGCCTCTCCGGGGCCCATGTATTAACATTCTACTACAGGAGACCAACTTGGCGTATGAATATTATACTGGTTGAGTGTCGATGTCTATCGGAATGAAGGGAATAGTTCTCCCATGTGATCATAATCATTTTTCTTGGTCTATTTCTATTCCCATCATTTCATCTTACGGTAGTTGGAATCAAGTTTGGACATTTTTAAGCACGGCAAGATTTGCATTGCCTTCTCATATCCTGCACGGGTTGTCAGTTATGATGAGAAATGATGCGATTATGATCACATGGGAGAACTATTCCCTTCATTCCGATGGACATCGACACTCAACCAGTATAATATTCATACGCCAGGTTGGTCTCCTGTAGTAGAATGTTAATACATGGGCCCCGGAGAGGCGCAAGATGTGGGTTCAAGTCTCACCGGGAGACAAGGCGAATTTTTTTCGCATGTTTTTCAACATCGATTTTCTCTTATCTAGTCCCTGAAATTTCATCTAAGTTGGATTCATTTCGCTACAAAAAAAATTTCGCTGACTGAATGTTTGAGTCAAGACCCATCTCTGGGTCGCAATTTAAAAATAGAAATAAGGCGGTGCCAAACACCGAAATTGGCTGGATATCCAAATACGGCAAACGCATCATTTCTCATCATAACTGACAACCCGTGCAGGATATGAGAAGGCAATGCAAATCTTGCCGTGCTTAAAAATGTCCAAACTTGATTCCAACTACCGTAAGATGAAATGATGGGAATAGAAATAGACCAAGAAAAATGATTATGATCACATGGGAGAACTATTCCCTTCATTCCGATAGACATCGACACTCAACCAGTATAATATTCATACGCCAGGTTGGTCTCCTGTAGTAGAATGTTAATACATGGGCCCCGGAGAGGCGCAAGATGTGGGTTCAAGTCTCACAGGGAGACAAGGCGAATTTTTTTCGCATGTTTTTCAACATCGATTTTCTCTTATCTAGTCCCTGAAATTTCATCTAAGTTGGATTCATTTTATTATAATTTCCAAAAAATTAACCAATTTACCGAATTTTATAGTCAATCTTTTAAGAAAATTTTAACCATTTTCAATAATTGTGTTTTTCAAGTTCAAATTTATGTGTTTTGAAAACATAATCTTCTTGAAAGTCTGTTGCACAATGTTGACTCAATTACTATTTGAATTTCTTAATTTTCCTAAAGCTTGTAGCCAGTGCGTGTGTGAGAAGCCCAAGATCAGTGAGAATAATCGATATAAATGTATGTAAATGTGCACAGGAAGCGCTGTGGCGAGTGGAGGCGGACCGTACCTTACACCACCGACGCCATACGCAAATTATGGCTAGGTAATGGTCGAGTAAGATGCTGACCAATAGAGGGCGCGGATTGAAACGCACAGATGGGCAGCCATAGGCGGGCTTCGAAAGCGGCGCAATGGGGCGGAATCCCAGGATGGAGCTGGAGAAGTTCAGATCCGGGGCGATGACCTACAGCTACGACAATCACTCCACAAACAACGTCCATACCATACGGTTCAACCGATAGTTCTTATAGTGAAAAATAATCACACTACAACCAGGTGAGAAGTGATTGCCGCCCCGGAATCCTAAGGGATGATGAACTGGCCCACTAGATTATTTATTTTCATAGTATTCCGTCTCACGACATAACTTGACGAACATAATTCCTAAAATTCACTCGGTTCATTGCAACCGTTCTCCAATTCCTGGGGCACCCCACGTTCGCCAGATCACGCTCCACTTGGTCTAACCACCTCGCTCGTTGCTCCCCCGCTCGTCTTGTTCCTACCGGTTCGTAGCGAACACCTGTTTTGCAGGACAGTCGTCCGGCATTCTCGCAACATGTCCCGCCCAGCATATCCGACCAGCCTTCACCACCTTCTGGATACTGGGTTCGCCGTAGAGTCGCGCGAGCTCGTGGTTCATCCTTCGCCTCCACACTCCGTTCTCCTGTACGCCGCCAAAGATGGTTCTTAACACTCGTCGCTCGAATACCCCGAGTGTACGCAGGTCCTCCTCGAGCCATATCCATGTCTCGTGCCCGTAGAGAACAACCGGTCTAATGAGCGTCATATACAGGTTACACTTCGTGCGAGGGCTAAGTCTTCTCGACCGCAGTTGCTTGTGGAGTCCATAGTAGGCACGACTTCCGCTGATAATTCGCCTCCGGATCTCACGGCTGGTGTCATTGTCTGCGGTCACCAGTGAGCCGAGATAGACAAAGTCTTCGACTATCTCCAGCTCGTCGCCGTCGATCGTGACCTTGTTATTACTGGACAAGCGGGTTCGGTCGGTCTCGGATCCGCAGGCCAGCATGTACTTCGTCTTGGACGTATTAATCATCAACCCAATCCTTCCTGCTTCGCGTTTCAGTTCGCGGTAGATCTCCTCCACCGCCGCAGATGATCTGCCGACTATATCAATGTCATCGGCAAAGCAGATAAGTTGACTGGATCTGTTGAAAATCGTGCCCCGCATTTCACCCACCGCTCGTCGAATAACACCTTCTAGCGCCACGTTGAACATCATGCAGGATAGACCATCACCTTGTCGAAGCCCCCTGCGCGATTCGAATGAACTCGACAATTCACCCGAGATCCGCACACAGAACTGCGTTCCATCCATCGTCGCCTTGATGAGTCTGATCAGCTTCCCGGAAAAGCCGTTCTCGTCCATGCTTTTCCATAGCTCGTTACGGTCGATCGTGTCGTATGCGGCTTTAAAGTCGATGAATAGATGGTGCGTAGGGACTTGGTGTTCCCGGCATTTTTGGAGGTTTTGCCGTAATGTGAATATCTGGTCCGTCGTTGACCGTCCCTCCATGAAGCCGGCCTGATGACTTCCCACGAATCTGTTTGCTTGTGGCGTTAGGCGGCGGAGTAGGATTCGGGACAACACTTTGTAGGCGGCATTGAGGACAGTGATCGCTCGGTAGTTCTCACAGTCCAATTTGTCGCCCTTTTTGTAGATGGGTCATATTACCCCCTCCTTCCCTCCTTCGGTAGACAATGTGCAACTCGAGACCCCATACACCCAACCTTCGGGTAGTGGTCATATTACCTCTTGTCTGCAACTCCGATTCTCTACCTCCCCGTGGTGCTAGCTGGGGTGCGAGCAACCTTAGCGGAGATCGGGTACCCAACCCCGGTGGATGCTTTGGTCGCATGCAGACTGAGTCAGGGGGCTTCGTACGCGTCTGTTCTCCATGTCAGGGGCGGCGTGCGGAGTGCAACGTCCTGGTGGTGTTCGGGACCCAAAACAGAAACATCACGACGGTCCTCCTGCGAGATAGTGGGGTTATCTGCGGGCCTTGCGAGCCCGTGACTACAAAAAACATAAGCAACGAATAACGAACAACAAATTTCGGATGGCCCACTAGAATGGTTCCTAACCCACTTGCGCCAACAGGACCCCTTTATGTTTGTTCCCTTCCATTGGAGGACTGCAGCTAGTCTGGAGAAAGCCAACAGATAAGCGAGGCAAATCCTAAGAGGCCCCGTCACGACAGCTTAGCAGTTCCCACCACACCCAGGCAGCCGTCAACGCCGAGTGGTCCGACATTACACCCCATCCCATCCGTCAACACCTGGTGGTCCGGAAATCGGACCTTGCGCCGCAGCGTAGTTCAACGGAAGTAGGCGGAAGGGAGTGAGGTGCTGGGGCAGCCCCGGAGGTCATCATTGGCAGTCATCGTCAAGGTAGGAAGAGCCTATGTTATTGTAAAGCCGTAAAGTTAGTGGTAGAAACCATCTTGTCGACCCATCAACCCAATAAACAATAAACGGGGAAAGTTCGTTTTCACAAAGCTCAGTGTTTTCTTGTGCTAGCTAGAACGCGGATAGCCGACCCTGCGGCACATGGAGGGGGGTTCTCATAGGTGCTGGGCAGGCTAACTCACCCATAGGTTATAAGCTTAAATTTTGACAAACGTTCCAACTTTAGATCGCATAAGCGTTATCACAAAAAAGTTAAAGTGGTATAAAATATTAAGTGATACTTTAAATCTTTAATCATGTTTGTTAATAATTTCACCAATGTTTTCACAGTCAGAAAATCAAAAGAGAAAGGTTTCAAATGGAATGATATATAGATTCAGATAATTACAGATAATTTTAATGATTTCTGAAAATTAAACCCTCCAAGACGGCTGACAAGATTTGCCAGCCGATTTTAAAATTTTAAGATTAGGAGATATTTTTTAAAGCAATATTCTTTGTTTTAATTGCGTATTTTCTGTAACTACAGGGTGACAAAAAAATCCTGTCACACTTTTTTTGGGGTCGCTTGTAGCCTATACTAGTGATGCGCGAGCGCTCAAGAGCCGCTCATTTGAACCGGTTCTTCAAAAAGAACGAACGACCCGTGGCTCTTGAAAAAAGAGCCGCGGTTCAAAAATGAACCGTGACCCGCCGCTCAACACCGGTTGAAATATTTAACCGCTACAATATGCAAGAGCGGAAAGTGGAGAGCCGTCCGTTCTTCGAATCGAACAAGTCACGGTTCGTTCGTTCTTTCCAAAAGAGCCGGTTCAAATAAACAGCTCTTGGTTGCTCTCCCATCACTAAACAAGCAACACAAACTGAAGAGCGGAGAACAGCAGAAATCCGTTCGTTCGCTCTCCCAAACCAAAAGAACCGAGGTGGGTGGTGGGTGGTTAAAAAAGAGCTACAGGACGGCTCGAAAAAAAAAACCGAACAGAGTATCCGAGCCGAGCCGTTCATTTGATCAAATTGAACGGCTCTCCATACTCCGCTCTTGCCGTTCAGATTGTGAACCAGAGTTGAGCGAGTCGCGGTTCTTTTTTGAGCGGTTCGTTTTTGAGCGGTTCTTTTTTGAACCGTTCTTTTCCGAGCCGTTTTTCGACTCTTTTTTGAACCACCACCCAGCACGGCTCCTTTGGTTCGAGAGAACGATCGAACGACTTTCTGCTGTTCTTCGCTCCTCAGTCTATGTTACCTGTGATTTGATGGGCGAAGAACCAAAAGCTGCTAATTTGAAGCAAAAGCAGATCAACACACAAAAGAGGGATGCGCTGGATTGTTTGATTTTTCAGCCATATCTCGTAATTCGTATACGTATTCGTATACAAAATTAGCAAAATTCAGATACTCGAAAAATGTATGTAATGTATAATGTAATTTTAACTTTAATTTGGATAATGTGAGAAACCTGCTAAAGTGTGCTAGAGATAAATGAACGAAAATTGAGGACTCCAGCGGACATGTTTCTGTGTAATTGAACATGTTTATTTTTATAACATTAAACATTAATCCCGAGTTTATATTCGTAGTAGAAGTATAATACGTAATGTTGCTTTGAATTTAGCACTTTTAAAAAACGTTATTTATAATTTTCATTAAAATGCTAGATAATAATATAAAAATAAAGAATAAAAAAAAAGATAAAATATTAATAACAATTTCATAATATTTATTCAATGTTCAAAAATATTTATGGAGTGAGTATGTCCACGTGGACATGACTCAAACTTCTACCCCCCTCTACATGGAAATTTCCAAATCAACCCCCCCCCCCCCCCCCCTCCCCACTCCCTTCCCTTAGGTTGACCACGTGGTATGTGAACGGCTCCAGTGTTAGCTGCGTGACACGGTTCATTTTTGAGCCGTTCAAATGAACCGGCTCATTGAATTGAGCGAACGGCTCTGAGCCGCTCATTGAAATGAGCCGTTTTGCCCACCTCTAGCCTATACGTTGCATCTCTCTGGCGCCATCTATATGTCAAATGAAAGTGCTAACTTTGCTGCCCACAGTGGCAGTGGCAGAGTTTCATTTCTGTGCAGTTTGTGTACATTAAGTTGTGAGTGGCAGAGTTGAGAGCAGCTGTTATCGATGAATATGTGAGAGGGTACAAACCCGGACACATATTCAATATATTCAAACACTTAAAACCGCTCATAATCAACCGGAAAGTCCATAAATCGATACCTAGAGACCAGAGGCACCGAGGAGACACGATCTGGACGACCAAAGTCTGTGAGAACTCCAAGGTTGCAAAAGAATTTACGAGAGCGGACGAGCGCGCCGCTTACGACGACTTTCCGAGACGTCTGAAGCTGGTTCGATCAGAGAAAGGTGGTGTAATTCCGAGATATCGTCTGTGAAGTATCTTGATGAGTTACTGAATAAAGCTATGAAAGTCAGATTCTGATTTTCATCTTATTCTTATTCAATATCTCTTCTTATTGAAATATTGAGATTTTTCTGTGTGACCGGACTTTTTTGTCACCCAGTAGTTTAAAATACTTTTGAATTTTTTCAATGGATTTAAAAATTAATGTTGTTGAAACTTAAAATTGACGAATTAGCACCACTACAATTGTAAAATGCTTAAAACATTTTATAAGTTTATTAAAAAATAAAATTTCTGAAAAATATTTTTTTCTGGAGGGTCACCAACCAAATATTTTAACATTTCGTGGAAATGAACTGGAAAAAGCTCTACTTTCAGCCCATGCAAAAATTAGCGTTACTGTATTTTTTTTTTCTTTAGGTCCTGCTACTAACAGCACCGTGCCTTTTTTTGTATTGCTGGTATTTCTAGTTAAATTTTAATTTTTTGCGTAGTAAAATTTTCAAAATGTCAAAATTTCTACCACTTTTTCCCAACACCAGTGAACTTGCTCTCAGAAAATGCAAAAGACGGCGAGTTGCTAAATTTTCCCAAAAAGATATGATGAAGTTAAGAAAAGGGGATCAAGTACCCCCATTCTCCCCTATATTTATTAGGCTCTTTTTCAAATAAGATTTCTCACTTGCATAATGGGGTTATTCGTTGAATTGATTCCGTAAGTTATTAAATTTTTGGTGGATTAAAATTTCGGTTCGTTTAGTTTTATTAAAAGAATGTCGCTTAGATCAGCCATATTCTGAAAAAAAACATCTTCATCAAGCAATCGCCAAGTCACAAAAGTTCTCACACTAAATACATTTTCCCATGCTTCAAACTCTGAACACCACCAAAGTAGGTACGTTAATTGCCAAACATTAGACCATTGATGCTAATAGGCCCTAATTTGTGGTTTCTCATCAGAACAGATTTTATAAGATTTTTGGAGTGGATTAGACTACCACTTGAAATAGGTATGGTATTTAGACAGGGAAAAAAAACTGCCCTACATCCATTAAAGGACGTCGAATGCGGTAACATCACAAGGAAAACCGGCGCAAGTGACGAAACTCGGCAATGCTGACAAGCTCTTGTACCTACATGGATTCTAATTGAATATTTGTCTCGTTGAAACTTAAACTTGCAAGGATACCGCTTCTCAAGATGTGATTTCCTGGTTTTCAAACCATGGTTAGTTGAGAGGCAATCCGTGTCATGGTATCATTAAAAAAATAATTGTTAAAAAATTGACACAATTTTTTATAAAATAAAAACGTGGCCAACAATTTGAAATTCTGAATCCATTGATTTTCTGTGTTCTATCCGGCTTTCTGTTTACGTTAAATTTATTCAGCTACCAATTGGTTCCCCAATTTCATGGATCTTAAGAATTTTCATTCATCGTTTTCATGCTTATGAAGAGTCAAAAGGACTCATTAATCATTATTATTACGGGGAGCTTGAATCAAAGTTGAAAACCGACGCTGACTCCAAAAAGAATATAACAGAATTCTGATTGTAACGGAAAAAATACCCACAGCCACTCGATAATCAAGCGCCTTGTTGTAAGCTTTTGAGCTTGATGCCAATCTATTTAGGCGCGTAGCAAAAACCGCAAAGTCATAATCAAAATGTGATAATTATTCACTCGATTTTTTTAACTGTTGTACCTTGCTTCGTGCGGGTCCTTTCGATCTCGGAGGTTTTAGTCATTTTTTGAAGAAATTCGGCTTTCGGTGTCTCGTTCAAAAGGAGTTGCTGGAGGTTGTTTTACGTTGGTGTTTTTTATTAGCTACAACAACGCTAAGTCTAATCAAGAAGCGGCATGATGATAGTTGAAAATGATCTGGCAGTTCAAGAAAGGCACTCCATAAGCATTCAAGCTTTTACGGTTTGATTTCTTCTATTAGGTACTCCTACGTACTGACATGAAAACAATTGAATCAGAGATCTATGCGAGTGTACACTAAGCACCATCGAGGAAAAATTGTGGTAGCGCCAGAACTTAAACCTTATACTTGAGGAATAACTGAACCGATTTCACAAATTTTACCTCATTGAATTAGGGTAAGTGTTCCTAATTTGGCATGTGTACCTAATGTTAACATACTGTTCGATTTTGCCTATTTTTGACGTTATTTTCAACTTATCACTATCATCAAAAAAATGATAATGTAAAGGATCATGTGAACTTTCATTTTACAAAAAAATTAGTTTTCTAACTCACAGGATTTTTCGTAAAATCCGGATTATTTCAAAGTATGCCCAAATTGAATGGAATTGTTAGCAAATTTCTTAAAAAACACCTGTTTAGAAATAGAAGATTATAGCTGAATTTGTCAACCGATTTATTTGAAATTTTTCGTTGGATTGTTTTTTATCATGATTTAGGTAATAAGTATGTTAGAACCATGTTTTTTTCGTGTAAAAACTAAAAAAAGCATATGTTCACAATTGGGAACACTATTTTCAAAGTGCTCCTAATTATGGACATAGTCAAAGTTTTCCAAACTATATCAAAGTCATAGAATGTATTTGAAATAAATTTGATTGATAGAATTGTGTTTTGACATAATTTTCAACGATCTGGTAAAATTAACTGTTTTGAGCTAATAAAGAATGTTTTTTTTTACTTTAGTATAACTCAAAGCTAAAAATGTTGAAAAAATATTTTCTTCAGGTTGTAAAGAACGCAACCTTTCGCGACAGAGAAGGAAACCATCAAGTTACAGAGAGCTTCTTAACGAGAACAGAATCGAAAGGAAAAATTTTTAAAAAAAAAATCTCAATAAAACACGTTGTATACAGTCATTTGGGGCATCATGCAACACTTTTCAACTTCAATGGCTTTTATAAACCTAATGTCCACAGATAATCCTACCGTTAGTACATCAAAAGTTTTAAGGTTAATGGGACATCAAATTAACGTAGTCAGAAAAATAATTGGTTCCACCAGTTATTTTTTAATTTAAAAAACATGCGATTTTCACCCTACTAAGAAAAAGGGGTATCTAAGCTGCAAAAACCTACACAGCAAAAAAAAATGTAAGGCTGGACGATGTAATTTAAGCAGATGTAAGCATCTGATGTATTATTGAAGATGATCGCCATTATATCACAGACTGATGCTAAGAGCAAGTTCACTGGTGTTGGGAAAAAGTGGTAGAAATTTTGACACTTATGGCACATTTTGAAAATTTTGCCATGTAAAAACATTTTCAAGATCTGTGACCTTCTAGTTTTTTTTACAACACGTGTTGTATTTTCGCATGCTGTGATGCAAAAATAGCAATATTTCTATCACATACGGCTAAAATAGAAACAGTGTTGTAAGAAAATACAACGCCTCAAGATCTTGAAAACATGTTTGCATGGTAAAATTTTCAAAATATCGAAATTTCTTCCACTTTTTCCCAACACCAGTGAACTTGCTCTAATATTATAGGTCTATGCTTATTATTACATCTGAACGATGTACGCAATGCGAATATGTCGTGTAGTGTAATATCACAACCTGCTAATGTGATATTCCAGCAAAGCAGCCCTTGTTGATTTTTTTTGACGTTCAATAGTTGATTCATGTGGAAAAGTTGAAAAAGGATTGCGAAGCTCTGGAGGATTTGTTTAGCAGGTAAGTGCGATTGATATTCATTTTAAACGTAAGCAAAACCGTTGGTGATGTTTTTTTTTCATCACATTTCCATTTTTAGGAAATTTTGCCCGTAGTCTTGAGTGAAGAAAATATTCGAAGTTATCAAAACAAACGAATGTGAAGGTCAGTTTTTGTGTTGAAATCTCTCTCCCATTTACGATTTTTTTAAAATCCTTTCAGGAATTAACGGAGGAACGTAAATGTAAGTGATCCAGCTACCGTCCGATGATGAAACCGATGTATCGATGGGAGTTCAATATTGTTTCAGAAAGGTAGCTGAATTTCGGAAAGTTCGAGAAAAAAATTAGAGAGAAAGTCCGCGTTCTCGAATTAGGACATCCCAAAAAAGAGTCCCCAAGTTAGATGCACTGAAGAACTAATAAGAAGATTGTCGCTGACCTACTTTTGGAGAAAAGTTGTTTGCAAAAAAGTTCCTTACTTCCAGATCAGATGGTTTTTGGAAAAGGAAAAGAAAATATCGCTATTATAATAGACTCAAATGCGTTGTGATGTGTGTGATGTAAGATGTAAGATGGCTTTTACGTTTACTACAAATAAGTTTTAATTAAAAAAAATTGTTATATTGTAAATGTACGAACATGTTTTTTTTTTTCATTAAAATTATTTTATCCCATGAGGTTGCTGAATTTTATTCAATAAAAAATGTGACATAATAATCTTTTTATGCTGGATATTGAAATGTTGAGAACTTTTAATCAAATGTAGACCGATTAAAAAAATATAATCACTTCGAATTAGAGTCCCCTATTCTGAATTTGATTTCAAATAAATTCCACACCTTGTCGTTCCCAAATATTGTATCTAAATGCGAGATTATTTTACCCTTAACTGTTGATTGATAATAACGATTATGTTTTTAACATGAGGAAGTTTTTAAGTAAAAATGGTTAAAAATATGGCTCTTAAACAACATTAACAGCTCTGCGTCGCCTTCATTCTCGTAATCGTTTACTGCGATTCATATATTTAGTGTAAAATTTTACATCAAATATACGTAGCCAACTTGTACATAAAAAGAATGTATTATGCATGCAAAAAAAAATCCAAAATATGAGCGCTAATAATCATAGCTGGTTTGCCTACTAGCGACACGTCGCATCCGTCGCGACGTTGACAATAATAACGACGCATAGCAAGTTTCCTAGGAGACTTGAAGCATGCGATTGATGTCCTAAGGAAAATGTACAGTAAATAACATAAACAATGTTCGAATACTACATCGAAATCGCCTACTGGACTGAAAAAAGAAAAACAAATCTACGAATGACAGGAATCTCGCTAGTAAAAAAGCGTCGCTAGTCCTTCTGTCGCTATTCGGTTTGGTGCTATACACATAATAATATTAGATAGCATTGGCGACTCAAGTTATGTGCACGTTTTCGATGTAATATCGCAACACTTTTTTTGCTGTGTATGTTTTTAATGAAAAAAAAAGTTTGAATAGGGTGATTTGCCAATCGTTGTCCCCTAACCCATTGTTGCACAGCATGAATTAAATTATCAATATTTCAGCTGTTTTTCAACTTTTCCTCAAAAATAATACTGAATCATTTAATACGGAATGTTTTCTGATGATATGAGGCTTTTGTGATATTTTCTGCTGGTAAGTGTGTATCTTACGACAGTTTTAATTTTTCTTGTTTTTTTCGCGCGGTTTTTGTGCTAATTGTTAACAAAAACCTTAACATTCCTTCTACGGCAAATAAGGTTTTACGCCAGAACAAAACATTTTCCGTATCAGTTTTCTATACGAAACGTTTGTTGGACAATTTTAAAACCATTATTTTGAAAAAAAAAATTATGATCCATACTTAATCAGAAAATATGTTGGATCGTGCAACAATTGGTCCGCTGAATCTCCTCCTGCCCCATTGTTGTACATAATTCCGCTGCAAAATTTGTTTGGAAATTTCAAATTTATAAATTCGTATACCTCCAAAAACTTTGTTTGGTTGTTTTTACAGCTAAAAATAGCAATAAAAATTTTGGAAGCGATTGATTAAGTTCTGAATTATTACAACGTGTTTTGAATTAGTAAGGAGGCTTGTACGGAAAAATCTAAATTTTCATTCAAAACCATCACAAGCGTACTGAAATTTCAAAAAAACATAATTTTGTATTTTTAAAATATATCTTGGTTCACATTGCATGTGAACAAAAACTAACCCTAACTTGTACCCCAGAAATGATATTCGTTGTCATACAAAAAATTCAAAATAGGTAAATATTTTTTTTAATTTTAGTGTTTTGACAGCTAACTTGAAAGCTGGTTATTCGGATGAAAATAAGAATCGCATTATACTGCTTTGCATAGCCAATAAGTGTGATGATTTAAAACTTTCGCAAAAACATGTCATGAAATTATTGAAAGCATCAGAAAGCAAATCCTGCAATTTTACAATACTTTTCAATGGATTACGATTTTTTATTTCGAATGCTGGCAAACAATTAATCTTAAGAATGGGCAAAATCAATAATTTAAAACAAAATTCATTTCAAACTTATTTGAATTTCTTGTATATGCGAAAAGTTCTTCTTGCATACAAATTGTCATACAAAATTGAACACGTTCATTGACTACATGCAACTAAAACAACTCTAATTGTCTATTGATATGACTTTTTTTTTTCTGAATAAGTGGATATTTACGTTTAACTAGTAATTTTAATAAATTCTGTGCATTAATTAATTATTTTCCACTCAGAATTTTCACATTTTTCGCACTCAATGTTGATATTTAATAATTAATTCAATAGTTCAAAGACTCTTTATATATCCATACATAAGTTTATTTTTCTACCGTCAAATCTTAAAAATGAAGTTTTGAAATTATTAAACTCGTCGAAGAAACTTATATATGTATGAAAGTCGGGCAATTTGCATTGTCTGAAAAGTGTCAAAGTCAACTCAACTGCATTGGCTTTGAGAGACTACTTTTTTATCAGATTTATTTTGAAATCCTTTATCCCGACCATTTACTCAACATTTTATGCAAAGAATCTAAAAGCTGTTCTGAAAAAATCTGTTTCTCTAATTTCGTGACGACAAATCAAAAAGAATTTTATTCCATTTCAACAACGATCCTCTTGATATTGTTATTAATATTGTCAGAATATTGTACAGGAGGGAATCTACGACCCTTAATCCCAAAAACTAGAAGTCGAAGGTTGGAAGACCCGAAATATTACTTATCTGACGTGCAATTTTCTCAGGAATTCGAATCTGCCGTTGAGTTGCCGTCACTGGAGTCATCTATGTGAAGCTTTATTTGGCCCTTATCATCCAGAAAATTAAACAGTCATAGCTTTGTGAAACTTAATTTGATCCTGTGCAATCCAGATGCACCATGAAATCACCCACCAAGGTAATGTCGTCCTCCGGACCGACGCTGCAACTCGCTCAGTCGAATGACGCGTTGCTACTGCTGGCGATGCTCGAGTCTGGCCTGAGAGAATCCATAGAAGTATTCTCTCGTCCATCCTTGACCCACACATCTCCCTTCCTCTCGGGAAAGAAGAAAAAAAAATTAAAAATGTTTGTGCAGGGTTCAAGCCTATCGAGTTACGATTCTCTAAAAAAACAATTAAAATCACTTATTGAGCTTATGATCGCTTTTCCTTTGCTCTTTCTTCCGCTGACGGGCGACTATTGACCAAATCCAATAATATCGTCGCGACTAGCCCTTAAATATTTCAAGATATTGAAGAAACGAAACCGAGAGACCTTGTGGCATACCTATATGTTTAGTTGTATTTGAATTTCATTTAAAAAACATCTTTCAGGGGCACTACATATTATACAAACACTTAAGGATTTCACGCAATCCGAATGCGCGCTCAATCAAACATGGTATCCGCAATCACAGAATTTCATCACTTTGCGCAATAACAATGCGCCTTAATATATGCTGTCGTGGAAGCACAAAACCACGTCATTGAGCCTGATGGAAAACGCCTAAATGCTTCCAGGCTTCCTCTAGGTGAGAACGAGGTAACTCTCTTAGCGCCGCACGCTCACTTTGTTTCAGCGCTTTCATTTTCCGAATGCCTAGGACGTCGTTGATGGACGTCGGTGTCGCTTTCGTAGCGATTTACCTACACAACAATACATTAGTGGGAGGATATGCGTCTCTTTGAAAAGGAAAGAGCGGATTCTAATCTTCATCCCCTCCCTCTCCGCAGAAAAGAAAGCCAAGAACGGCGGCGTATCGTTATCTCATGGACGCACAGATGAGCTAGCCATTTTTTTTTTTGCGTTTCGCTTGAGCGTAGTCGTCACCAGCGTTGCCAGATTGCAAACCGCTCAATTCCGTAGATTTGACGAAAATCGAAAAATGTACTGATTTTGCTAAATGAAGCATGATGAGCTTTTTTTTGTCGTCAGGTAGAATTTTGGTTTATCCGTAGAATCCCGTTAATTTTCGATAATCCGTAGAAAATCTGTAGGAAATGCTGAATGTCCGTTGATTTTGAGCATCGATCCGTAGCTCCGAAGAAATGCCTAAAATCCGTAGATCTACGGAGGAATCCGTAGATCTGACAACGCTGGTCGTTACTGTCGTCAGTTAACACACATATGCAAGCTCAGATAGAGCTAACTCTCTCAAGTTTTGGGAAGACTAAATCTCCACTGACCACAGCGAGGCCATGTTATATTGATCAGCTGCGAAAAGCTCAAGCCAGGATTGCCAAATAGTTTTTTTTTTAAATATTATTGTTTCAAACTTTTTTTTCCCATGAGGACACAAACGAACTTCCATTGAATTGAGTATCCTCCTTCTATAAAAGTGTTGTTAGTTTTGTAAACACGATTCTTTTTTAAATATTCTTTCCAACGAATTCTTGAGTTTTGGCTATCCACGAAAATTGTTCTTCGTTATCTTTCAGGGTTGCATTCAACATATAACTCTCATGAATGAAATGTGAAAACAGCCATCTTAACTGATAGAATTTCTTCTAGAATATTCTTGCATCCAATTAGATATTCATTTTAAAACAAATCATTACAGTTATAATGGTTGTTTATCCATTTAACAGCGTAATAGTTCCTTCCTCCTAGCTATACCTATATTCACTTCCATCTTATCAGGCTGTTATTTTTACGGGTTTTTTTTTGTTCTTTTTTTTTATCAACTAGATACGAAAGATCTTTTAAGCGTTTTTACTTCTTCCCTTATTTGTTTATTTTTTTGCCATATTTTTTTCGTCTTTGTTACTTTGACCCGCTTCATCGCTCTGACAGCTCACTTTCTGATCACTTTATTATTAATCTATCTTCTTCTTCTTCTTCAATAAATTAATTTTTGTATTTATTATTTAACCGTTTTTCATACTCTTCTTTTTTCTTCATAGCTTTTCATCGTTCGTATCTTGTCATGTTCCATGTTTCCCTTCCTCTTTACAATATAACGTCCTGTTTTCGTGAGATCATCTTCTTCTACAACCAACTTGGTACTTCATAATCTGTCTTTCAAATCTCCCTTAATATTATCTGTCATCTCATTCTCCATTCAGCTGTCTTCTAAACACGCTGAATTTACTTTTCGGTTCTTCTAACACGCACATTATTTTCTACCTCTTCAATTCACTTGTTTTAATTCAGCTGATTTTAGTTCTTTGGTCCTCTCAGACCCGCAAATGATTGGCCATCCTCTTTTACTTCCGCGGTCCTCCCAACACACAAATAATTGGCTGTCTTAACAACTCGCCGTTAGTTTCATTTCAGCTGTCCTTTCAACACGCTGATTCTACTTTTGCGGTCCTCCCAACACGCAAATAATTGGCTGTCCTCTCAACTCGCCATTAATTCCATTTCAGCTGTCCTCTCAACACGCTGATTCTACTTTGCGGTCCTCCCAACACGCAGATAATTGGCTGTCCTCTCAACTCGCCAATAATATTCAATTCAGCTGTCCTCTCAACACGCTGATTCTACTTTTGCGGTCCTCCCAACACGCAAATAATTGGCTGTCCTCTCAACTCGCCATTAGTTTCATTTCAGCTGTTCTCTCAACACGCTGATTCTACTTTTGCGGTCCTCCCAACACGCAAATAATTGGCTGTCCTCTCAACTCGCCATTAATTTCATTTCAGCTGTCATCTCAACACGCTGACTCTACTTTTGCGGTCCTCCCAACACGCAGATTTAATCTTTGCGGTCCTCTCAATACGCAATTATAAATTCACCAACACAACTGCAATTGGCTGTCTCTGAAATTTGACTTCCGATTTTCAATAATTTTTCGATTTTTTTCCTTTTGAGTCAATTGTACATAATTGATGAAAAATATGTACTATCCGCAACACTGGTCGTTTTCGATTCTGGTGTTTTGTTTTCTCCTTGGTGGGTGATCTCTGCCCCAGGTTCTTTTACTGTACGATAAAACTTTCCGACGTAAAAAAAACGCACTAATCACTTTATCACTACAATCTGTAAATATTCTCAGTCCTGTCGGTCGCCAAATGTGCAATCCAGATGCACCATGAAATCACCCACCAAGGTAATGTCGTCCTCCGGACCGACGCTGCAACTCGCTCAGTCGAATGACGCGTTGCTACTGCTGGCGATGCTCGAGTCTGGCCTGAGAGAATCCATAGAAGTATTCTCTCGTCCATCCGCCTTGCCAGGTAAATTTTTTGACGTTTCGGAGTTAGGACAAATGTATGGCCGTTTTCAAAAGCTTTCCAAAAGCTCCCTAACTAATCCAAACTTTTCTATGGAGGACATGGTGTCGCTAGTGTTTGCTTAATAACTCCCATCCTTGACCCACACAGATCCAAAACAGTTTTTCAGCCGGAAAACTCTTGGGAAGGATTTCTATATGATGCAATTGTTTCCTGAAGATTGATGAAATGCCACAGAGGTTACATTGATTACAAATAAACCCACTTACATATATGAAAAAGATATTTAAATCAATTAACTTTTCGAAAAAAAATTCTTATACAAAATTGTATATCATGAGCATAAATCAGTCAAACGGTCTGAAACTTTGGGCGTGGTTGTGTCCATTTTCAAGTTTTAAATTGAGATTCATTATGTAAAAATCGATCGACTTTCAAGTGAGTTCTAAAACATTTTTTTTATAAAATCGCATCTTCTTCATAGGGGTAAAAGGGGGCAAAACAGATCACGTTCTCTAATCTTTTCACCTGTTAATAGCCACTTAAAAATTAAGCATTAACTTTCAGTTTATTCTATGGGATTTTAAAGACATAATATTTTATGTTGGTAGGACATATTAAGAAAAAGGCTCAACACTGGGCAAATTAAGTTAAATAACACTCAAATGGTTTCGGGTAAATTAAGAGGTAGATTTGAGTTTCTGAGAAAACTTCACGTGTAATAAATGCTATTCCAGACACTCAAACCGGTGGCTTTGTGTTTTTTTTGGGCCGAATCGGAATTGGAAAGTGCATTGGACGGTTTATACGGAAGCACCACCCCCCCCCCCCCCTCCCCTCATAAGGGGCCGTCTGAAATTTAGATTGCATTTGAACTAAAAGTTCTCATATAAGCTTCCGTAACAAATATCAGCCTAATCGACCTCATGGTGGCTGATTTTTTAAATGTGCAACCATTGGAAAAAATCGGACAACATTATGCACGACACAAAATTTGCCTGTGCAACTATTGGGCACAGACAAGCGGTTTTAAATGATTTTTTAAATTTTTATGTCACTTTTTTCAAACACTTGAACTTTTGGATCTTGTTGACCAATCCTGTATGAGTGCATCGACAAAAAAAAATCGAGTGATTTCGGTTAAAATGACTAAAATACAGCATAAACACCAAAATCATGTGCTTAGCTGTGCAACCATTGGCAAATCACCCTAGTTATAGTTGTTGACATATTTTTGATGTCGTTACGCATCTGCAGTTATTCTTGATTTTGTTAGAATTAAAGTATATATTTTTTCTGTCAAAGATTTATTTTTAAAAAGAAAGCATAAAGGTACATTTAGGGATAAAAATTATTACAAAAATTTTACATCATATTCTAGCATATGGAAACAAAATTTAAACTGTGAATCATTGTTTGCATGTCGATGCATTTTAGCCGAGACTGGTAACAGAATTTTAAAAATTCAATGATTGTCCGAAAAATATTCATACACCAACAGTGTTGATGTAGGATAATATAATCCATATAAAGTTTGTATATCACTAAGTCAATCCGTCAGATTGTGTAAAGTTTTTTACGGCATAAAAAAATAGAAAAATTTCGATTTTTCGAATTTTCTATGAGAAACAAAAACTTCAAAAAACTCTCTCACAATGTGAGAAACTATGACATCATCGTTTTGTTATCATTAAATGATAGTTTTATTACATTATATTAAAATAAAAGTTAAATTAGTGTTGTGGTTGTGGTACATAAATGTTGCATCGAACCATGTTGTTGCATGATGCTCTTTATTTGTATTGGATTGACTTATTTGTATCCATTACAATGAATTTTATACTTTTGAAATATAATAAATATATCCATTGGAAAAGTAAAAGTTTGAATTTTAATAAGCTCAACATCCACTACTTTCTTCAAAACTAGCGTAAAGGAATATTGTGTAGGATTTAAATAGTCCTCATTTCTCTATTCATATACCAAAAACGTTGTAAAATTTATAAATAGGTGAGTTTTCAGATTTTTTTTCATAAAGTATTAAAAAACAGACCCATATGCAAAATCAGGAACAAATAGTGTAATATTGGGTACGCTGATACATTTTTCTTCATATGTTAACATTAGGAACACCCATATGTTAACATTAGGAACAATTAGTGCCACATTAGGAACATCGACACACTTTATAAAACATGATATTTTTTATAAATTAAGGCTTGAAATGATTATTTCAAACCAAAACAGAGTTCAGAAAAAAAATTTGGAACTTAGTAACCAAGAAATTGTATATCTAAATATAAGAGATTCGGCGTAATAATATCAAATCTAAAAACCTCTGACAAAATATAGCGAAATTAGGCTCACTTACCCTACTTACTACAAAACTTTTTTGTTAATTTTCAGTATTTTGAACTACATACAAAACTTTTTTGTTAAGAATCAGCATTTTGAACTAAATATCAAAATCTAGAGAAACTTTTTTCTTTAAATGATATTTTTATTTTATTGTGATTTACCAACACATCACATGGCGTAGAAAAACGGTTAATAGTTCTCAGCAATTGTTTATTTTTCAGTTTTCATATTCAGACAAACAATTATTTTAAGCAGGATACTTCTTTTGTCACTCGGAATTGGAACACCGCGTGGGGGGAGGGGTTTCTGGATAATAAAAAATATATTTCGAAAAACAAATAAATTTTAATAAATTACACAAAAGCTGGTATGCAACAAAATTGCATACTATAGCATTGCACAAAACCTATAAATCAAGTAATTTGTTATAAAAAAATACAAAAGGTGAAATAGCTCCAATCTTCCACGATTTGTTTTTTGGTCTTGAAATTTTTGGGATATTTGAGGAAAAAAATTTCGAAATAAGCTTAAAACTCTTCAAACTTTATGTATCCCCCATCCGGGATTTTTGGAAATTTTGGAGAGGGGGGTTTCAAAAGAAGAAATGGATATTTGTTCAAGCTTTAATCCAGCTTCTAGTTTTTTTTTTTCTTTATTTTTGTTGAGTAATTCTTTAAATTTTACAAAATTTGCCCGGATTTTTGGGCGACAATTTCGAAATAAAATGCCCAGATTTTGCCAGGTTTTTAAATAAAATTGCCCGGATTTGTTCGGCACGGATATACTTGCTGAAACAATTCTGGCAACCTTAAGATAAGAAGCAATTCGCTTTTGAAATTTACAAAAGCAAGCAATGTAGTTCTGTTTTACGTTGCAAGTTACAATAACGACAGGAGCTCGTAACCGAAAAAAACCTTATCGTAAGGTAAGACCACTTTTCGGTTCCGGACTGAAAAAAAGGCAAAAAAGTACTACAGTCCGGAAGAAACCAGCAATTTAAAACAGCAAAGGCGGTCTACGATGACATCTGAAATGCAAAAACCCAATCCCATACCCTGGCCGGCTAGCATATCAATCGGACGCAAACGTCCTATGACGATCGCCCGAAAACGCAAAATAAACCTTAGGCCCAGCCGACTGACCAGCCCATCCCAGTTGTTTTAATGGCGCCAGAGGGCTACAATTTACGAATTTGAGAAAACTAATACCTCTCAAGTGGCTTGCTTCACGCTGACAGTTTTGGCCCATTCGGCAGTTTTGTTGACTTTGGCACGAAACACGTGGGAATTTCCGGATTTGGGAAGGATCTAGGAAAAAGAACGAGCGAAAAAAAAGGAACTGGAACAGGAAAATGCATTAGATAGAAGCGAGCACTTGAAGGAAAAAATACTAAAGAGAGTGCTGATTTCTTTGGTCGGATTATCTTTTATCAAATTTGTTACTTCCGACCGATGGAGTCGATGGAATATTTCTGTTCTGCGTAGGATACTGATGAGTAAGTGTTCCCAAACTTAACATTTCTGATGATTATGTAAAACTTTGATAGAATTGAAATCTTTCAAAAACACGTGTGAAATTCATTGATCGAATGAGGTAATGATGCGCCTGAAATTATACTACAAATTCAATACACTTTCAACGGAAAACAGATAACATAAAACGCCCATATTTAGGCAACGTATAAATATGAAAAAAAAACGAAACCCATGGGAAAAGTTTATGGCGATCCTATTGAGAGAATCTTGAATGGATCTTGAAGCGACGATCATTTGTTTTTAAGTAAATTAACTAGCATCACTGGAAACCCGTTTCGATGGTTTCGATTCGTCATCGTTCATTTTTGAACCTCTGAACCTACTTTCGTCTAGGGGTTGCTTTTTAGCAAAACCAATAATAAAGTTAAATAAGCACTTCCTACACCTAGCTGCGGGGATCCTTTTGTGCAAGCATTATTTTCCGGCACAGGATCGGATATTTATTTTTTCATCCGACTCAACGAGGAAAGTCAAATGGAAGGATCAAAAGGAGTGGAAAATAGGGAAAATAGCAGACGGTTTTTTTTTCTTCTACTCTTTTTGCAGTAGGTATCCCACCTACCATTCCAAGCGATGACGACAGCTTAATTGGTAATTTTGGTGGTTTCAGTTTCCTACATCAAAATCCGGATGCATGAGGGAACCGACAATTTGTCATTCAGGAAGTGATTCCCTTTTTTTTTAACTCAAGACATGGATGTCCAACAATGGTCAAAACTCCCACTATATTTGTTTAAATTTTGGATAATTAAAGACTTTAGGCCGATTTTGCTTTCTGGATATAATAGCATCCTTATGGCTTTTAATAGAAATTTAAGCCGCTGTTGTCATTTTTAAGAATTTTTATAAGATTTTATCCAGATAAACTTACTTTTATGAACGAATCGTGGAATACTCCCTCAATTTTAACCACGGTATTTACTGCGTCATTGATTGCATAAGCTGTATAAATTAAGGCGTTATACATGTCAAAGACACTTACATTTCGCCTTAACTTATGAAATCTACAAAATGACAAAAACTATGATAAAATTAAAGTTTCAAAACTTAAAAAAAAATTTAAAAAAAAACTAAAAATTCAAAAATTACAAAAATTACAAAAATTTCAAAAATTACAAAATTACAAAAATTGCAAAAATTACCAAAAATAACAAATATTACAAAAATTGCGAAAATTACAAATCATAGAAAAATAACATAAAATTTAAAAATTCCTCAAATATCAAATATAACAAAAATTTCAAAAAAATACAAAAATTACAAGAAATAAAAAGAATTACAAAAATTAATAAAATTACAAAAATTACCAAACTACAAAAATAACAAAAACTTCAAAAATTACAAAAATTATAAAAGTAACACCAAATTACAAAAATAACAAAACTTGACCAAAATTACAAATAATCCAAAAATTGTTAAAATTACAAAAATTGCGAAAATTATAAAAAATTCCAAAACTTAAATTATAAAAATTACAAAAATTACAAAAATCACAAAAATCCCAAAAATTACAAAAATAACAAAACTTATAAAAATTATAAAAATTATAAAAATCATAAAAATTATAAAAATTATAAAAATTATAAAAATTACAAAAAAATACAAAAATTACAAAAATTGCAAAAATTACAAAAATTACGAAAATTACAAAAATTACAAAAATTATTAAAAATAAAAAAATTACAAACATTACCAAAATTACAAAAATTACAAAAATTACAAAAATTACAAAAATTACAAAAATTACAAAAATTACAAAAATTACAAAAATTACAAAAATTACAAAAATTACAAAAATTACAAAAATTACAAAAATTACAAAAATTAAAAAAATTACAAAAATTACAAAAATTACAAAAATTACAAAAATTACAAAAATTACAAAAATTACAAAAGTTACAAAAATTACAAAAATAACAAAAATTTAAAAAATTGCAAAAATTACAAGCATTTCAAAAATTAAAAAAAAAAATTATAAAAATTACAAAATCTACAAATTTTACAAAAATTACAAAAATAACAAAAAATTTAAAAAAATGTGAAAATTGCAACAATTACAAAAATAACAAAAATTGGTGAAGTTACAAAAAACTACAAAAATAACAAAAGTTACAAAAATCACAAAAAAATACAAAAATTACAAAAATTATAAAAATTATAAAAAATAACAAAAATCACAAAAATTACAAAAATTGCAAAAATTATAAAAATCACAAAAATTACAAATATTACAAAACTTACAAAAAATACAAACATTACAAAAACTATAAAAATTCCACAAATTACAAAAATTATAAAAAACTACAAAAATAACAAAAATCACACAAATTACAAAAATTACATAAATTATAAAAATTACAAGAATTACAAAAATCACAAAAACTACAAAAATCACCAAAATTACAAAAGTTACAAAAATTACAAAAATTACAAAAATTGCAAAAATAACAATTGCAAAAATTACAAAAATTATAAAAATAACAAAATATCAAAAATTAAAAAAATTATTTAACACTACAAAAACTACAAAAAACTTCAAATTTTGCAAAAATTACAGAAATTACAAAAATTAAAAGAATAACAAGAATAACAAGAATTACAAAAATTACAAAAATTACAAAAATTACAAAAATTACAAAAATTACAAAAATTACAAAAATTACAAAAATTACAAAAATTACAAAAATTACAAAAATTACAAAAATTACAAAAATTACAAAAATTTCAAAAATTACAAAAATAACAAAAATTACAAAAATTACAAAAATTACAAATATTACAAAAATTACAAAAATTACAAAAATTACAAAAATTACAAAAATTACAAAAATTACAAAAATTACAAAAGTTACAAAAATCACAAAAATTACAAAAATTACAAAAATTACAAAAATTACAAAAATTACAAAAATTACAAAAATTACAAAAATTACAAAAATTACAAAAATAACAAAAATTACAAAAATTGCAAACATAACAAAAATTTCAAAAATTGCAAAAATTACAAAAATTACAAAAATTACAAAAATTGCAAAAATAACAAGAATTACAAAAATAACAGAAATTACAAAAAATATAAAAATTTCAAAAATTACAAAAATTAGAAATAACAAAAATTACAAATATTACAAAAATTACAAAAATTACAAACATTACAAACATTACATAAATTACAAAAATTAGAAAAATTACAAAAATTACAAAAATTACAAAAATTACAAAAATTTTAAAAAACTACAAAAATCACACAAATTACAAACATTACAAAAATTACAAAAATTAAAAAAAATTAAAAGAATGACAAAAAAATACAAAAATCACAAAAATTACAAAAATTACAAAAATTACAAAAATTACAAAAATTACAAAAGTTACAAAAATTACAAAAAAAAAAACAAAAATTGCAAAAATTACAATTGCAAAAGTTATAAAAATTACAAAAATTATAAAAATTACACAAATTACAAAAATTAAAGAAATTATATAAAACTGCAAAAACTACAAAAAATACATAAAAATTGTTAAATCTACAAAACTTACAAAATTACAAAAATTTAATTACAAAAAATACAAGAATTACGAAATTTAAAAAACAATAAAATCAACAGAATTTCAAAAACAAAAAGGATTGCAGAAATTACAAAAAACTAAACATTTACAAACATCACAAAATTACAAAATTCACAAAAATTACAAAAATCAAAAACTAAAAAAAATTTAAAAAAAATATTAAAATTACATTTTTTTAAGTTTTTAAAAATACAAATTGGCAAAGATAAAATAAATGAAAAAGATATAAAATTGAAAAAGTTTATTTCCATAAACAAAAGGCCCATTTTTTCAAGTTTTACTTTTTTTGGCACATTCATATGTTTGTTATTCTTAAAATGATTAGTTTTTAGTTTGAATTTTTTTTTTCATTTCTATTCATTCATTCATTCATCGATCATCCAAATTTATCCAAAATCATCCAAATCCGCATAATCCTAAAATTAATTGCGATTAGTTCGGTTCCTCGACCAAATATAACGAACCTTTTTTTTTTTTTGTTCGACTTTCAACAATTTCCAAAGCGGGTTATTTCTAATCAAGTTCTGTGTATAAACATCGTTTCGTGCAGTCAGCTGATTGGCACAACCAAGGGGGGTATATAGTAGGTGTACTGATCAACGAAATTTTCCAATCAGCCATGTTAGGGTTTCAAATTGGCTACCATGGACACGTTGCGTTTGTTTACCAACAAAGAACTCGAAGACGAAGACATTCGCAAAATAATAAGCCTGTTGGAGAGTTTATGTAAAGGGCTAAACGATATCTGTCCGGAGGTAGGTACTAATCAGCTAACGAACTGAACTGTTTGGTTCCTGTGCCGACTCACTTTGAAATTTTCTAGCCGAAGTCCTGCTGCTGCTGGGAATATCCAAGAAATATCCAGCCCTCGCCAGCTAATGTGAACCGAAAAAGATGCAGTTCAGAAGTAGGTATGTCGTATGCCTTGAGAATGTGAAGTCGAAGAGTAATTTTGATGTAATTTTCTTTTTAGGATTTATTTATGGCAGACGAGGGTTCAGGTATAAATCTTGAATCAGAATGCCAGTCCAGATAATAAAATTCCTAGCAAATACAAAAAAAGACCAGATAATCATCCGTCAAGAGGGAGCTAAAAATAAACCAAACTGTAAATAATGCTCAGAAAATTCCGCTGGTCAACGCAATCAATCCACCGAATCCAACTCCGCAGGTGTTTAACAGGTCATATAGGCAACTATGCAGCAGATTTCCAGACCCTTCCGGGACTACCTTTCTATTCTTGTTTCATTTTGATAAGTGCAGTAATTTTTAAATTTCTCTAAGTGTTCTGCGTCGAACACAGCAAAAAATTTCTAAAAGTACACGGAATCTAAAACACGAGTGATCTATTTTTTCTTGAGTGTAATTACAAAAAGATGTAATTTTAAACTTCTTTCGATGTAATATTAGTCTATTTTCTAAAATTGAATAGAAATAAACTGTTTTGATCTAATTTTACACTGCATCATGCAAAAATCAACCGGTCAACGAAATTTATATCACAAACAGTGTAAAATTATATCTGTTTGATTTAAAATTGAATGCAAATATTTAAATTGTACCTTTTTATATTTCAAGTTAGTTTGCGCGTCGGGCACAAAGTAAACAAGTCGGAAAATTATTCGGAAACGAGTCATTCAAAGGCGTAGCTACAGGAGCACTTAAAAAGTCTTTAAAGTAGTAAGTTTATGAGACGTGAAATAAAGAATATGGTTGAAACTGATAAGTTTTCTCTCCATTACAGCAAGGTCAGATTTTTCGCAGCGGCTGATATCCGGCCAGTGATTATCCGGAGAAACTTTTGTCAGAATAATTCGAGTGTGCAGGATGCTGACCGAAAAATTATGATTTCCGGAACCATTCGAGGATGCTGATCATGCTGATTCGAAAAACATCCCCGTACTGGGGATCATCGGATGCAACAACAATATCAGCCTGACGCTTTCCGAATGATTTTTATGTTCAGTTTTGTAAATAAATGTGAATTAAAAATGATACATGCAGCGTATTTATTCAAGACAAAAGCAAAAACCTTAATATTTAGAAAAAATATCATTATTTACGATAATAAATTTTAAAATTTACATCCCTGTGTATTTTTACACGACGGTTTTTGTGATCCAATCTCGTGCATTGATTTCGATCTAAATTTACATGCCTCAAAAATTACATCCTCGAAAAAAATACACCGTGATAGAATTTTACATCAAAATCGATGTTCCGTTTTCGTGCATCGTTTTCGATCTAAATTTACACGAATTTTTCTTGCTGTGAATGATGTAACAAATATCCTTAATTAAACGATTAAATTAAAAAAAAAGAAACGTGTTCTTTATTGAACATAGAAAAACAAATTAAATTTGGGATTGGTTTGGAAGAAAGCAACAGATCTCGGGAAGAAGCCGTCTCGAACGTTCAGAAGCATCTGAAAAACAAACCGCATAAATAAAGATTGTAACCAAACGATTTCTTTAATAGTCAAATGATGATTTGAGGAAGCGTAAAAAAACTTTTAGCAAACGATTATGGAAACTGTAAAATACATTGCTGGAATCGTGAATTTCAAAATGATTGTATTTTAAATATGTTGTTAGGTTATGTAACTGTTAAAAACCATTAAAACATTTGTATGAAGGAACTGTTAAACAAACAGTTTAGATAACGTCCAAAAATCGCTCATGTTAACATATTTTGCTCTTCAAACTGTTATTGTTGAAGTAATTCTTGAAGTACGTTTATAACGAGACGTTTACGGTTGAAGTCTTGAAACGACTCGTAGTAACGTTCAACAACGCTATGCGTACGTTACTTACAACCGTGCGTGAATAGCTAGAATTTTCGGATTGATAGAACCAATTGTTCCTGGGTATATAGGTTTTATTTACAAAATTCTCACTTTATTTTGTTCCTTTTTATACATAAAATAGAAGCTTCGTTTCTCATGCTTGAATGCCATCCAGTGTTATGAACCCTTACGGCTTGCGCTACGTCGGACGATGTGATAGTAGCTGGCATCCATAACCTGAAAGAAGCAAAAAAAAAGTTCTCAATTTCCCATATTTCTATTGAAATTGTAAAATTCTGTTTTGCTACCTTGTTTGATTGGAATTTTACAGAATTATAAATTACACCTACCTATTGGAAACAGCAATCCGATTCTCCCACGGCAGTCTTGGTGTTGAAATTTCCACGAGCATTGCCACTGCCTTAGCCGGACGTTTAGCTGATTTTATGAGCCCCCTGGATCCGTAATTCAGGTGGTAGCTGTTGAAAATGTAGACGTTTTCGGAAAGTTGTAGCTGGCCTTCCACTCAAACATTCGAAACGACGTCCTCCGTGATCCTCCGATCCGATTTTTGTTGTGGGATACCAGGCGAGGTGCGAAAAAAGCCGAATTAAAACGCGACAAGAGAAAATTGTTGTTGTTTTTTTCCAGGGCAGCAACACGAACGACATCAAACAGTCAGTGGTGCTATGTTTGAAGATTTTTCAAAATATAGACTTTTTTTCTTTTCTTTAATATCTAAATTAATTTATGATGAAGGAGAAAAGATTTATAGATCAAGAATATTATACTTTTTGATGTCTTAACTTAATTCTTTAATGAGGTTGAAATTTGTTTTAAACTGATTAAAAATTAATGTGCAGTCATACACAAATAACCATGAGCACTAAAATAGCAGTTAATTTCGTACTTGTTAGACCAGAGAAGCTCATAAGCTGTGTTTAGATAGCATTTTGACAAGTTATAAATGTTCATTATAATTCTTGGGTATGTCTATGCATAACTTACTATTGAATCTTGTCGATTCCAAAATCAGTACCTAAATTTTAAAAAATCACAAAATAACTTCAATTATGATGTAGTATCATGTAAAATATTGCTTCCAAATTTTATAGTTATTGTCGTAGAAACACTCCATAGTCGTATCAGAATATAAGAAATTAAAGATATTTTCATTATTGTGTACTGATTTTTGTGCAAACCATGTGGCATCTCTGACCGGCGTTTCGTCAATTTTCGACGTAAATTTGACAGAAGGATTGAACGGTATGGGTAACGGTTCGAGATCATTTTTACGATTAATGAAAATTTGAAGGTAACCGTTCAAACCATTCTATCACCGTTCCAGCTACTATCACTCTTTCATATGAACACGCTCGGCCATATTGAACCATAAATGTTTGAAAAATAACCATAATCGAAGTTTTGTGGGTTAAGTCATTTTATGAGTTTTCAGTGAAAACTCATAAAATGAGATTTCACGGAGAACTTGGATTATGGTTATTTTTCAACCGTTTGCTAAAACGGGATAATGGTTGTAAAATAACCGTTTTCCGAAAAGAAAAAAATGAAAAAAGAAAAGATATGGTAATTTAATAAGCAGAAATAATTTATTTTTGTTTAATCATATACATTATATTATTTCCAAAAGAAATTTCCACTCATGGATCATATCGGAACCGGTGGTCGAGCTCGAACCTGTAAAAAATTTAACCAACTAGTACAAGAGACCGCTAAATCGTGTTATTTTGATCAAAATTTATAACCTACCTTTCTAGGGTCCGGAAGGCTGGGTCAGCAAACTAGGACGGACGGAGTGCTGAGTATTAAACCAACTCGGCTCGGAACATTAATCCATCAGTTACTCCGATTCTAACATCCACGTCAGGGCTTAGATATTTTCAAAAATCTTCCCCTTCATGAATGCTGGATCAATCTTCCGGCTAAACTTTTTGCAACCTTTGCTTTTTGCAAACTGCATCTTATGATTGTCTAGAAAATAAAAGAAATGAATAGTTCGATTGACAATTAGTGTACAATATTATTACCTTATCAGCTGTCCGGGAAGAAATTGAAGTCACCAAGTTGCATGTTTTTCTGATTGTGAACAAATTTTGGAAATACAACATTTAATCGTAAATGAGCTCATCCAGTTGCCGTCATTTTTTCCGACATTTTCATCCCGGAAGATTTATTCCTGAATTGTTGCGGTCAAATAAGTTCCCAGCTGGAAATAGTTTCGCAGGCAGCAGCTTCCGCCAGAAATTCCAGCTGCATATAATTTGCCATCCGTTCATCTGAAGGTTCCCGTTGGGATTCTCTACGACACTGGAAATATGGATGATAAATTTCACAAAAAAAAATCAGCATAATTACAAAATTTACCTGCTCTTGGTCATTGGTTTCAACCTTTTAATTTTGTCATCAGTATCCCGGAGAGTATAACTCTATACTTTTTTGTCCAAAAAACGCTGGTATCTGAACTGCAACATTTGATTTGCACCCGAAAATTAATGTCCGAATCAAACGAGTGCGGACCGCTCACCAAATGTTTTCGCTCAAATTTTCAACCATTATTTTGGTTTTCCACCATGTACTTGGAAAACGGTTGAAATTGAACAGTTCATTATGGTTAAAAAATAACAATAATGAAAGTTTTTCTAAGAAACCCATAAAACGGTTGAAAAAAACTCGAAAATGGTTGAATAAAAATGAGCGTGAACGTTCATGTTTCGTTGTTAGCGTTTTCGAAGTAAAGTTTAACAGAACAGCTGCGTTTTTAGAGACAATCACTTTTTCTGGAGCCGTCAATGTATGATTTAGAATATTTGAGATATAGTTTTTTAGTATGCGGGAAACCACAGGACGAAACCGTTGCGAACCTACAGATGAATTGGACAGCTGTTTTTCTGTCCTGAAATCGTCAGAATTGTCCCGATCACAGGAGAAAAGATTAAGTGTGACGTTAACAGATAGGTAAACACTTTTAGAATATCCGGAATGATATGCAGCTCAACTCGGTTGGTTCCAGCGGTGAGTTTTGCGTTCTGCCACCGCAGAAACAGGCTGCAATGTTTTTCGATTGGCTTAAATATCCTCACCGATCCTGCTGTTGTTGCTACACACAAATCCGGGTGTGCGCTCGTTAAAGATGAGCTCGGGCTGCGGATGATCGGTTGTCTGATGACTGCCGGTGTCAGGGAAGGATTCTGGTATTCAAGGGTTTGGTTTGATGGCTGGTTGATAGCGGATATTAAAAAACCTTTTTGGTGTTAGCTATTTAGAAGCTGGCTAGTATGGGAAACACCGGTCCAAGGGAAATCAGCTGGTTTGGAATTTCGGGTTGGTTGGCTTCGAACAAAGGCCGGTGGCTGATGGAAACTGACTTGAGGACACTGAAAATGAACTCTGATTAAATTGAATCAACTTGCTTCACCAAACAATTTTTGTCTTATGTTTATAAACAAAGATAACGAGCACCACCAACACCCGCGCTCTCCTCGCCTACTTACTGCAAAAGTCAGCAAACCTTCTATTAAGAAACCTTGGGCACAACAACAGCACTTTCCGACGGGCCCCTCCTGAAAACCAAAACATTAAACACAATTTTTTCCACAACAAACGGTGCGTGCGTGCTGCTGCTGCTGGAACTGATAAGGTGATTTTTCCACACAAAATAGTCGATAAAAAAGTGAAAAGGCACAAATAATAGTGGTTGGTTGGTTAAACTAGGTAAGTTTGTTTTGTGTTTGATATTGATGTCGGGTTTTTCGTTGGGGATGCCGGGGAAAACGAAATTTTCACCGGGGCGTTTTAGTGCTGCATGAATCACAAATTATCGATTTGTTTCGTATGACTTTTCTCTCTGTCTCTCCCCTTAAGGTGTCTCGGCAAAATGTGTTGAACGAAGGCTGCCTCTAGTCGAGATTGAAGGAAATCTTCCGGGTCGTTCTCATTGGTATTCACAAGGCGAACGAGTTCGACGGCAATGCCAAGTACGTTGCTATTTGCGAACAGCAATGAAGGACGGGTGTACGCTTTGTCGACTGCTGGATCGGCTTGGCGGGAGTTCCTGTACTTGGGACTGGAGTTCAAGCGGATATCCGTAGTTCCGCACTTTATGTGGGCTATCGGCGGGGATCGACAGGTCTATGTGCATGTTTATGGTTTGGACATCCCGATCCGGATTAAGGAGGAAGCTTACGAAAATGAACGGTGGTTCCCGATTGAGGGATGGTCCGGGCGACTTCTTCCGACTGATCGATATAAATTTTCCAATGCGGAAGGTACGGTAGATAGAAACATCAATAACGTACGGTTGCCATCGATGGCCTGGCAATGGGAGAGCAAGGAATGGCAACTGGATCTGACTTTGGATGGGCAGCCATTGGATCACGATGGATGGACTTATGCTGTAGATTTTCCTGCAACCTATCAACCGCAAAAGAATTGGATGTCCTGTGTGCGGAGACGGAAGTGGGTTCGATTCAGGAGATATTGTGCTTTGAACTCGTGGTGCGCTATAGCGCCTTTGCATAAAGATCCAACCCAAGAACCGTTTATAGATGTTTCCGTTACTGTTTGTAACGTCCCAGGGGCACCGGCTGGACAACTGTTAGTGTGGGCAGTAACTGCACATGGACGGATTATGTTTAGATCAGGTGTGAGCACCTCGTCGCCGGAAGGGCTTCGCTGGACCGACGTGACGACTTCTTCCGGGTGTGAAGTATCTCAGATAGCGGTCGGTCCAACGGGACTCGTTTGGGCCACACTTTACAATGGCCGAGCGATTGTAAGGGCTGGAGTAACCAGAGATCTTTTGATGGGGACCGCTTGGCTCGAAGTGAAGCCCCCTGGAAACAATCTGAGCATTGCGCAAGTATCGGTTGGTACGAATTCGGTGTGGTGCGTCACAAATGATAATCATGTTTGGTTCCGACGGGGAGTTCATGGGGAAGCTTCTGGTATTAGCGAAGATGCAGCTATAGGAAGTGGATGGGTTGAAATGGTAGGAAATATTTCCTATATCTCAGTAGCGCCGAACGATCAGGTCTTCGCAGTGGGCTCCGAAGATAGGGCACTGTACTTCCGTTCCGGGGTGTCCAAGTCGGATCCTACCGGTAAAAAGTGGCGCCTGATTCAACTGCCTATGCAAATGAGCCGAACTTCCAGTAATTTTTCTCTTTGTAGTCGACGAAGTGGAAGCGAATCTCCATCGAGTAAACATCGCAGCTTAAACAGCTTGTATCGGGAAAAGTTACAGCAAGAACATGGAGATAACGGAGATAAAACTTCATGCTCAGCGCCAACCAACAATCCAAAGAATAGACCGGAGCTGTGGCATAAACCACAAATCTCACCAGATATTATCAACGCCAAAGGTGAAACGCAACATGTGGGAAGTCTTGTTGAAAATAAAGTTACCAGAAATCTATCGAGCGAAACTGTCGTAGCTTCGAGTGCGCCCTTGAACGAGATCTACGAAATATCCGGGAAGCAACTGAAGAACTCACGAGCCTGGAGTCCAGTTCGAAGTGTAGGATCAGTTGTCGGTACCGAGGCTCATCCAGAGACAGATTCAAGCGTTTTCGAGGGCGAAAGTTCCCGGGACTCGGGTGTCTTTGGCGAGTACGAAGACCACGGTGGATCTCAGAACTGGGCCGAGTGTGAAGTTTTGTGGGTCGGTTGCGCAGCTGGAGCTGTCAGCGTGGATCCCAACCAGTTGCCGAACTGGTTTAATGACAGCTTTGCCAATGCCAACGAACAAGAGCTGATCCAACCGTGGCGGATTAAAATTTTGGACGATCTGAAAAGCCGGCCACCGGGCCCATTGGGCGAAAGCGAGTTCGCGCTGTACGAGAAAGCCATCGAGAAGTCTTCCTGGGTAAAAACGGGCGAAGCACGTGCTTCCAAATCGGGCCACGCTTACGAGGATTGCCTGCTAGAGTTGGAATGGGTCAACAACCAGGGAACGGGACCGGATTCCGGTACCTTAACCATCCTCAACCCGGACGGAATCACCACCAAGGTATAGTTAGACCTCTCTTATTTGAGTAATTGTGCATACATTTTAAAAATCTTTCGTATAAATTTTCACAGATGCAATTTTCGCTATCGGAAATCACATCCATCATGTGCTGCAGTGAACCAGGATCGGCTCGTTTGGCAATTCACGCTCCCCGTTTACCACCGGGCTCATCACCAATCAAAATCCAGTTCAGTGGCGATACCGACTTGGAGGACTGGATTTCGCACCTGACTTCGGTCTGCTGCCAGATGAACGAGCTCCATGGGAAACCTTCACCCCGCTCGATTTGGATCACGTCTGGTATGGGCGACGTTTTCGTTTTCGATCCCACCAATCTGGAGGCTTCGCAGCTGCAGAAGGATTCTCATGTTTATCGGCAGGAAATCGACGTATCGGCGGCCGAAACTCCTTACTTAATGGCTTTGAATAATGGGTAAGTCAGTTATTGAATCAAATTTAAATACTTATTTTAAAAATTTCGATATATTTCAGGATGCCAATTGGATCCTGTCTGGAAATCTCGGGTTTTGTTTGCGACGATGCGGACCAAATCAGGTTTGACCTGCAAAGTCATCCCACTGTGCAGGTCCGGCACAAGATGGAATCTCAGCGGAACATTCCGCTCCACATCAATCCGCGCTTCAACGAGAACATTACCGTATTCAATTCGATGGAATCGTCAAGCTGGAGCAACGACGAGATACGTGACATCAAGATGTTGTTTTCACCAGGGGCCGCTTTCAAACTGGAAATAAGGTCTGATTTAAAAACTTGTTTCGGTGTTCGTTCGCTCGTTAAAATTTGTGTTTCTTTTTCAGGAGTGAATCAGACGGATTTCGTATAACCGTCGATGGAAAAGACTATTCGAAGTTCAAGTACCGCAAAGGTCTGGCACCGGATGCGGTGTACAGTTTGTTCAGCAGTGGTCGAGTAAAAATTATCAGCATAACCTACGACAGTCCCAAGTTGATCATTTCGTTGAAGGACGTATTCTGGCGCCAAATTGGCGGGCACCTTCGACGGGTGCAATCCTGTAGAACGGGAATCGTTTGGGGAGTCGGATACGATAACACGGCTTGGGTATACACCGGAGGATGGGGCGGAGTGTTCTTGAAGGGTCTCGAAACGAGCAATCAGGGAATCAATCCCATGACCGATACACATAACTACTACATATACGAGAATCAACGATGGAATCCTTTGTCGGGCTTTTCGACGACAGGACTGCCAACGGACCGGCACATGTGGAGTGATATTACTGGAAAGCATAAACGCAGCAAGGAGCACACCAAACTATTGTCGATGCATTGGCAGTGGGTGAGCGATTGGATGGTGGACTTCCAAAACCCTGGCGGTGTTGATCGTGAGGGTTGGCAGTATGCCATAGATTTTCCTGCCACCTATCACGCCAAGAAGCAATTCACAGATTACGTCCGCCGACGACGGTGGTATCGAAAGTGCCGACTGTCAACCAGCGGTCCCTGGCAAGAGGTTGGAAACACCAAAATTGTCGATGTTTCTTTACAACCGGACAGTGCCGAAATGGATTGTAGCGTTTCGGTTTGGGCTGTGGCAGCCAATGGAGATGCACTGTATAGACGTGGAGTTTCCCTTTCCCAACCAGCTGTAAGTACTAGCTTTAAATCGTTAATATTGATCTTGATTACATTTTTAACATCCTCAGGGCACCGGTTGGGAACACGTAGCTTGCGATCAACCATTGATTAGTATAAGTATCTTCGATAATAAGGTATGGGCAGTCGGTAAGAATGGAGCCGCTTTCTGGCGAAGCGGAATCACCAAAGAGTTTCCAGTGGGTAGCAAATGGATTCCGGTGGATCCGCTACCCGGAGTTAATTTCAAACAAATCTCGGTTGGCCGGGCAGGAATCTGGACCGTCGATACCAAGGGTCGACTATCGGTTCGTGAGGGGGTAACGACAACCTGTTCCGAGGGCACCCAGTGGAAGCTACTGATGAATGTTTTGAACGATCCTCCCCATTACGAGGGTAACGTTGGATTCAAAAACGTTTCCGTTGGGGAGCACGTATTTGCTGTATCTCAATCTGGTTACATTTGCAAACGGAACGGCATTAGCGCTAGCAACCCACTTGGATCGGGTTGGTCTTTGGGAATTCAGGTAAATTTGTATAATGTTGTTCGATTTGCACCTTCCTAACATTTTTTTCTCAATTCACAGGGCAACTGGCACTACGTGAGCGTCAATGGATTTTTGGACTAAGAATGCGAAGCTGTTATGGGCCATAACTAATCTTTATCAACTGCATGAATCGTGATATACAAAATCTTTACCCATTTAAAGTATTACCTTGATGACGCGTATTTGGGCTGCTACCCAAAATTTACACCTACTTACCCGTTTACTGCTAAAAGTGCTTAACCCCCCTATGTGAATGTTCTACTACTTAAAAAAAATAGGCTTCAGGATGAAGTCCAAACCCGCTAACGGAATAAATGGTTGCAAGTTTATTCCAGCTCAAAGTCTCAGTGAACTCTATCCGTTTATCCATTGAAACAGACCTATACAATATTTTGTTAAATTTAGATATTTAAATCAAAATTCATAAGCGGAAACGTGTGAAGATACGCTACGATGAACTGTGACTGAGACCTGTATAGAGAAACACACAATTGAACTCCAGAAGGACAATGGCCAGGAGAATTCGACGTTGGAAACTCGTGACGGCGAAACTTAAGAGCGGAGACCGAGCCTGCTGGCGTCAAGTAAAGGAGAGATAGTTGTTCATCAACCGAGGAAATATTTTTTTTCGGTCGAATATTTGTGAAGTCAGATGCTTAGGTAAGTGAATATGAACATGTTACTTATTTAACCTTATAGCACGAAAACAGGTGCTAACACAAATATCAAGCTCTCGTAACTGATGCGGCACAACTGGCCTCATCGATAGCTAGTTACTGGGATGTTTAATTATGGTCGTGTGTACTTTCAGCATCATTTGCAGGCATGTTTTTTCGCAATCAGCCCGGGGTTTTTACATGGTTTTCAGAATTAACACGACATCGAAGAGAAAATGTTCGTAAAAATAAAAGAACACTTCAAAATTTTTGAAGTTGGAAGAAGAGCTCTGACGTTTAGAAGACGGGGCCTTAGACATGAGGCCATGAAGCATTATACAAAGATTAGATACATATGTGAGACATAAGACCTGAGACATCAAAAATGGGACCTTAGATCTGAGACCTGAGCTCTACACCATGAGACGTACATGCATGAGACTTGAAACACGAAACAAAAGCGGTAGCGCACCACCTGAAATGTGCCCCAATAAACTGAGGGAAATAACGAGAGAGCTGTTCCTTCAACATAATATCAATAGCTGGCCGCAAGTCCCGTACGACTGTGATACGACCGAGGAGGAGTTAATATCGTTGGAAGATCTGCGCGACATCGCAAAATCCCTTCAGTTGGAAAAAGGCTCTCGGTCCAGATGGTATCCATTATGGAATTTCCCGAAATGTTCCGATCGTAACTGCAAATTTGTATTGAGGAAAGGATGTTTGCAGAGGTTTGGAAACGGCAGAAGCTGGTTCTGCTGCCCAAACCAGGAAAGCCTATTGGGAACCCATCGGCATACAGGCCAATATGCCTACTGGATACGGTTGGAAAGGTTCTGGAAAAGGTGATCTTTAATCGTATCCAGCGTTATACCGAGGGCGAAGGCGGATTGTTCAAAAATCAATTCGGCTTTCGAAAAGGGTGATGCACTGTCGACGGCATTCGAACTGTCATCGAAACGGCTGATAAAGCCAGACTCAAGAAGAGGAGAAGAGATCGTTTTTGTGCGGTAGTAACATTGAACGTACGCAACTCCTTCAATAGTGTCAGCTGTATTGACACACAGAGCAAAAAAAGCCGGAACTAAGTTTGAGAGTATTGTATTTGTTTACAAAAAACTTCAAAGCACCAAATTAAAAAAAGAGAAAATCATGAATCCTTCGGAAGTTCAGTAGAAATTTGAGGTTAGGACTTACAATTTAGTGGGCTTGCTAGTTTATGATATCTACTCTGTTTATATCTTCGTGGTTTATGCAATTCTTTGCAACCTATGAAATATCGATCAATAACTAATTGTTTAATTATGTTATAAGTATACATACTTCCTTACAAACTATAATCACTGTAGGCTGCGGTGATTCCAATCAAGCTTTCTATTCTTTAGTGGACCCTACAGAAAAAGTTATTCAATTAGGATTCAGGCCCGTTTGAATGTTATTTCCTTAACTTACGGTAAAGCTTATATCACTAGAGGATAACTGATCCTGAATTCCACTAATTTAAAAAGGAATATTACAACAATCTGGTAATAGGTAGTAGCTAACACGCGCCGAGCGAATAATCGTGAAGATTTTTTCCTTTCCTTTTTTCTTCCGGTTTATGACAAATGCCTAACACTATCTTGAAAGAGAAACTTACGGTTCGCTATTCTTGCCCTTGCAGCAACAAGCTGAGAAGCGATTGCATCTTCGCTTATAAAAATGAGGATATCGAAATATCTGAAAATTGATGGAAAGCTATTTCCATAACCGTAAGCTGCAATACATGACGAGCGAAGGATTTCAGGAAATGGATGTTACAGCTGGATTACATATGATGAGGTGCTGACATTGAGCCTGCCAGAGGGAATAAAGTTGGTTGGTTGCGTGGACGATGGACGGCTACTAGCGACGGATTACTCAGTAGAAATCGTCCAGCTAAGAGCTTCAGAGGCTGTAGAAGCGGTATAGAGCTTGATGCACTCCAAGAGTTTGCAGTTGGCTCACCACAAAACCGAGATGGTCCTGATATCAAACCTGATTTCACCTGATTGACGACCGACTCAGCTTTAAAAACCACGTTGAGTATGTGTGCAAGAAGGAGGCAACAGCAACGGCCACACTCACGAGGATAATGGTGAACTCGGGGATCCGAAATAGTCAGCGGAGGATAATTTCGAGTGTGGTTTCGTCAATCCCTCGGTATGGCAGGGCCGCCTGGAAATCTGGTCTTAACATCCACTGTAACCAGCAGAAGCTGAACAATGTTCAAAGGCGAATGAATTTGCCGGTCATCAGTGCATACCGAACCGTTTCGTCGAGGCTGCATGCGTTGTAGCGGGAGTCATGCCCTTCGCGGTTTTGTTGGTGCTACGAAAATAGAGGTACGCAAAACGTGAGAATATGAGCCAGAGATAGCTTGTTACCAACTAGAGTAACAATGGGTTTTGTTTATTAGAAATAGGCGATTAAGTATTAATAGTTTTTTTTAGTGTTGTAGATAATCCTCAATCCATCTCCAATACCCCTATACCTTCTTTGCTGCATGGGTTTTTTTTGACAGTTGACATTATACAGTTGCTCAATAAAAAGCGGTAACCGGCACCACTGGAAAAAAGGGAAGTGAAGCCGAAAGAGTCATTGAAGTTTGGACCGTGAGTCAAGTCGGTCACGGTCTAAGTTACGCTGTAATCCGGTCCACAAGGCTAAGCCTAAAAGCCACGTGGGTTTCCGGAAAAGACTAGGACATCGCCAACGAGTTTCGCGGGACCCTATTTCGGACGAGAAGTGACGAAGGCCCTTTCTTCCACCCGACGCATCCGGTCGTTTCTTGCCGCCACCGGGTGGACCCATCCGGACCTGAATTGCCGTTCAGGGCCTAGCTCCTGCTCTTCCGGACCATACCCAAGTTCCGTTGGATCCTGTCGACCCTTCCCAAACACCATCTGGAAGGTTAGGGTATCATCCTCATCAACACCACGTGGACGTACGCCACTAGGAAGGCTCCCAAGATACGCCGCCACCAATCCAGGTATGAGCCCCGTATGGTATAAGCGTCAGCCCCGTCAAAATACCATGCTGTAAAACCCCAAACCTTTCCACTTAAACTATGTTTTCCCAATAAATTGTAAAATGTAAATGTCCTATTGTCCAACGCCTATCCGAAACCCCCTTGTTTGATTGTTCAGCCCAAGTTCTCTCGTTGGCAACCCTAACCGTCGGTCGTAAGTCTGCCCTGGTAAGTGTGATTGTGCCGATCCTGAAGCTAAGAGTCGACCGAGCTAGCCGGCTGTTACATTTGGCGATCTAACTAAATGAAAAAATATTCATAATTGAATAAATTAGAATATTTTTTACCACTTACCAAGGGAGACTCACGAATTCCTCGTTAATCGTGAATAACTGTCTGCGTGAAACTTGTCGAGTATGATTGTTTGCTAAAACTTGTTAGTATAGTTGAGTAGTAATTCTATTTCAGCCACAATAGCGGTTTTTGAAATTTCAATAGTTATATTCGGAAGTGTTCAAATTTTGGGTGAAGTTTGTAAACTTTCATTTCCTATCTATTAGCCACAGTGAATCAGCAAGACTTTCTTAATCCCTTCGTTTATTATTTATCGAAAATGGCCAGTTTAAGTGCTAACGAAGCCAATGCAATAACAGAAGAAAATATTGATTTTAAATTTTTTGAAATTCGCGTCGATCATTTGACAGAAGAGGAGATAAATTTCGAGCTAGAAGTCAGGAAAATCATTTTCGAAAAACCCGAGCCTCTAGTTAGAAAACGAAGAGCGCTTAGAGAGTTGATAAAACGAGAAAAGAGTGAATATCCCGAGACAACTAAGTATTTATATGGAAGTGTAAGTCAGCACATTATCGAGGTAACCGAGAAAGTTCAGGAGATAGAGAAGCTAATTAATTCCGGAATAAACAAATTAACCCCAAACTATCGATCGACATTGTTGCACATCGCTTGTCGTATCAAGTTAATAAAAACGCGGGCAAATTCAGATCACAATAGTGAACTTAACGGCTTGCTTAATAAAAGCCTCGAGTTTTTAAATAGATTCTTTGTTAGTTCGAATATCGTGCCGGAGAATCCTTTGGAGTCTCAAGATCTGACTGAAATGTTCAGGGATCCTGACCCGATAAATGTCAACACACGCGGAGAAAATCTTAAAATCATTCCCCGTACGGATTCACAGGATAATCCTGTGATGTCACCTTTAGTCAGCGATGATCAAGACGTAATCAGTGCCATGAAGCGTTTAGGGTTGATAAATCAGAATCATACTGAACCGTCAGATATGAGAGAGGCTTTATTGACTCTAGAACACGAGCTATACCAGCTGCGGAGATTTCACGCGAAACATAACGAAAAACCTATTTCAAATCAAAAAGAAAACGAGTCCCAAGGCGTCAGTACGTGCACCGGAACCATACCGAAGGATTCACAGTACTCCGCCAACTATTTGTCGGCGGGAGCCTCGTATTCGGATGCTCGTAGATCTTTAGACATTCCTGCTGTTGCTCAACCATTCCCGCAGATAGGTACTAATATTCCTGTTTACACGACAGGCACAACGCCTAGTACAGGTATCCGTTCTGAAGCACTGATTTCGAGCGCTTCAGCGACAATTAGCTCTATCACAGCCTCAGCTGGACACCCTTCCCTCACAGGTAATAGATTTCCTAATTTAATACCAGATTATCCTTCTACGAGTTCATTTACAGCCGGATTCTTAACCAATTTTTACCCACCCCATTGGCCGTATCCTAATGAGGGCAGGCCGGTGTCATCCGGAGCATCAATGCCCGCCATTCCAAGCTGGTCGTCCTCTTATCATCCAACAGGACTTCCAGCCAGTTCTAGCTTCAGTTATTATCCGAGAACCATTACCGATCACACTCATACAAAACCATCTAATCACTGGACCAATCCAATAACATCGTCGACAACATACCCAGGCGCGGGAGGCAATTCTCAGTGCAGAGCTGCAAATTATCAGTGTCAGACAGCCAATGTCAGCCGACTTTGATACTACTTTGCATGTCTATGTCATGCGATACTGATTTTTGGTCAGCGACATGTGCTTACAATGTCATAACCAAGTTGAATGAACGACATCATGCTTGCTACGACTTTTTTCTTCTTACGGCCAACAGCTACATTTTTTCAACTGTAGCGCAACTTATAACATGAAATCCCTCTCATAACAGCCAGAAAATCAAATAGAAAGATGATCGTATGTGTGGTGCGAGTGGAGTGCAAAAATGTCATTCAAAATTGACATTGCTGCCTGACCGACATTGTAGCTTGGTCATTCAACTCGTAGATGACATTGATATTCTTTCGATAACATTGACTACTAGACGTTGGTCGGGTCTAACGAAATTGACTGAAATTTTTCAGCCTTGTCTCAGTGGCCAATTTCCAGTGCGTTCACTAACATGAATCCATTGTACGCACCGCCTCCACCCGTGCCAAGTTGTTACGGGGGTCCTTCCCTTGGACCACTACCACCCCCGACTTCAATTGTCTACCCGTCGTTGACTACGTCCATGTCGAATTCATATCCGACCCAAATGGCATATCCGTATGCTCAAATGCCTCCACTAGCATGTCAGAATTCAGCTCCAGGACATACGGATCCGAATCCATACTCTGTATCAGGAGCCCCAGTTTCGTTTTCATATCCGGTAGCTAAACCGTCCTCTGCCATGTTAAATCCAACGCCGGCACCGTCGATGATTCCTATGTCGATAAATTCGCTTCCATTACTGAACACGAACCCCATTCCTGGGCAACCAATTTACGAGCAGAGTTACCAGCGAAATTCCCACAAATCCCTAGCTGTTTCAAAGTGGAAACTGGAGAAATACGCAGGGACTGACCAGGGTCTCAAGCTGAACGAATTCCTGGAGCTGGTATCCCAACTCGCGTTGGCTGAACATACCTCTCCGGAATCGCTCTTCGATTCAGCTTTCCATTTATTCACTGGACCAGCGCTCAATTGGTACATGTCCATGAGAGCGGCTGGTCAGTTGAAAGATTGGAACCACCTGATTCTTGAGCTTAAAAAGACTTTCGTGCATCCCGAATTAGATGCCCTTGTTCGAAACAGAATATATTCCCGTCGGCAACAGAGAAACGAAACATTCCAGGAATACTACCATGAAATGGAAAGTATGTTTCGTTCCATGAATTGCCCCATGAGTGACCTAGAGAAACTAGATGTGTTGAGGCGTAATATGAGAGTTGATTACTGTGCAATTTAGGTATTAACACAGAATCACTCAACGTGTAGCCATGGCCGTACACGACTTACCTTCAGCAAGGTTAACTAAACAATGGATGCTCTACCGAGAGCTGAGTAGATACACGCTCACACAATAGTAGTCGGATTCATACACGCTTAGAGGCAAACACTCAAATATGCATAATGTATATCACACATCTTCCCCCTTCTCCCAGGAAAATGAAACAAAAAAAAACAACTTTTGATTGAAGAACTGATAGCATGAATGATTATATTTACAAAAACTCGTTCTCCGTAAAATGAACATAGTCAGAAAGATATGCCGGGGTTTTATTTGACCGTTGTGGGCGCTTGGAATTCTCAGCTACAACTTGCTTGTTCGAGATGTTTTCCCTCCAAGGGTGGACTTTTTTCGTCTGAGACACATGCCGTTTCACCGTTCGACCTTCATCATCAGCGAGGAGCAAACTACCATTCTCCTCTTTGATAACCGTGAAGCGTTTCACATGGAATCTAGAATCACCTTTCGTTTTCGTCTGACGCTTAATGATAACGGTATCGCCTGATTTCACTGAACTCGTCTTTGCTCCACGCCGAACGTCCTCGCAAGCTTTGCTTTTTAATTTTATTTCACGATCCTTCTGGTTTAACAGATCATCATTGTAATCAGATTTTCCACGTTCAAGCAACGGTAAACCTCGTTTAATTTTTCGACCCATCATTACTTCTTCTGGGGGAACCTTTATTACCGAATGAGCCCCGGCGTTATATGATTGAACAGCATTTTGGAGTTCCTCACTGAAGTGGTTTCCACTTGAAACAGCTATAGACATTGCCTTGTTTACAACTTTCATAAAGCTCTCCACCAATCCATTTTGCTGAGGGAAGAATGGTGTCGAGAAAATAGTTTTAATTCCACGATCAGTACAATATTGTGCATACTGTTCACCGTTAAACGGAGGACCGTTATCGGTTTTGATGGAACTCGGAAAACCTTCCTTTTCGAACACGTCATCCAAAATCTTCCTAGTGAATTCAAATGCAGTGGACTTCACTGGCCGAGCTATAGCATAACGAGATCTCAAGTCAATAATGACCAAGATGTATATTCCTCCAAATTTCAAATAAGGCCCGTTATAATCCATGGCAATTATTTCCCAAACAGCTTTTGGGGCAAATGTTCGAAGCATGGGAGTATGTCTTTCAGGTTTTCCAGTCGCTGCGCAATGAATGCAAGTTTCTACATACCGTTCAGCATCTGAAGATATTCCAGGCCACCAAACACACTTGCGTAAAATACTTTTTAATTTGGCCGTTAATGGATGCCCACTATGAGCTATGGCTAAGGTTTTCTCTCTCAAGTCTTCAGGAACGACAACACATCCATTTTTCACAAGGATACCTACAGACACGAATGGCACAAAAGAAATAATAGTGTCTATATAGAAAAAAATAAATAAATAAAAAACGAAGCATACCTTCCTTCGAAAACAAGTCACTTGAAACAGCTTTGAATTTCCTTAAATCTTTTGCCCAATCTCCTGACTCCAAGGCATCTAGTACACGTTGGAGGGTATTGTCGCTAGCCGTGTGTTCCCTAATCTCGTCCTCAGTCAAAAACTGCAAAGCATTAGCTTCCAGGTGTGCAATTTCCCACGGGCTAGTGTCCTCGTTAAATGCCTCGTCATTACCTTCATAGAGACGAGAAGAAGGATCCGCAATATTCTCGCAACCACGTATAAACTCGACTTCATAGCTATAAGGGCTCAACCTCAATGCCCAGCCATCAGCTCTTGTTAAAGCCCGTTTTGCCGTTTCTCTAGACCGGTTGAGTATGAATGTGATGCCCTTTGCATCAGTTCGCAGAACAAAATGCCTACCAAGTAAAAAGTAAGCGAAATGTTCGACCGCCCATACAGCGGCCAACGCTTCACGTTGGTTTTGTGCATACTTTTTCTCAATTGTCGTTAGCGCCTTCGATGCAAAACTTATTATTCGAGGATTTCGAACACTGTCTTCTTGTACCAACACCGCACCCAGAGCATTGGGAGAGGCATCTGTATACAAGACTGTTTTGTCCTTTTCCGAATAGTATCCAAGAGAAACTGTGCAACGGATGATACGATCTTTAATCAATTCAAAAGCTTTTTCTTGCTCTTGTCCCCAATTCCAGGATTTTGAAGAAACTGTAGCCCACAACGGAGAAGAAATTTCGGCAAAATTTTTTAAATAGGGGCTTACAAACGAGGCTAGTCCTAAAAAACTTCTTAGCTCAGATGTTGAGTTTGGATGGCGAAATTTTCTTATATCTTTGATTTTTGAATCATCTATGTTAAATCCCGACTCATCTAACAAATGGCCTAAGAATTTAATGCGCGTTTGATCAAACTCGCATTTAGCAGTATTGAGGGTTAGATTGTTTGCCTTTAAAATCCTCAAAACATGTGCCACAGTTTTCCGCAGATCCTCCAGAGTACTAGCGAACAGAAGAATGTCATCAATGTAGACAATTTTGTTTTCCACTTCTTCCAACACTCGTGACATTTCCCGTTGAAAAATTTCGGGAGCACAGTTTACCCCGAACATGAGCCGTGTGAATCGGTACATACCATCTTCTGCAAGGAAAGTCGTCAGATCACGTGATTCACTGCTCAATTCAAGATGATAATAAGCATTGGACAAGTCTAGTTTCGAGAAATATTTAGCCCCATGCAGCTTCACTTTCATTTCTTCAAGCAAAGGCAACCGATAATATTGGCGCTTAATTGCTCTATTTGGTGCGCGCATATTGACGACTAGACGAAAATCGTCCTTTCCCTTGGGAACAGCGGACATCCCACTGATCCAATCAGGTGCGGTAACAACTTTCTCAATAATTCCCTTCATTTCCATGTCTTTCAGTCGCATTTTTGCTGCCTCGCGATATGCGGCCGGCACATTATAGTAGGCGTTCTTCTCTGGAGCAATTGACTTGTCAACGCAAAATTTCACTTTTACTCCTGGCATCCTAGGGAACAGATCGGTTTTCTCTACATTTTCACAGTTATAGATTTCGGCCCCAACCTTCAACAGTTTCATGTCACTGGCAGTACTCCTACCAAGCAACGAACATCGTCCCTGTCTTACCACCAGGAAGTCTGCAGCGATAACAGGTTTTTCTAATCCAATAACTTGAACCATAGCTCTGAAAGCGTAAGCCACCGACATAGGTTTACTGGAAGCATAGCCACGCAAGTTTTTGTTTGCCGGTACTGCGATAGGATGAAGTGTTGCTGTCCCAGCTCGAAATTGCTCTTCAAGTTTCTGCCAATCTTCCCCACCTATCACGTTTGTATCCGCTCCTGAGTCAATGAGGAATTTTATTGGACTTGATGAGCCAATAGCACAATCAATTGTCACATCTCCAAGCGAAAGTGCATTGATTTGCTAGAATATGAAAAATATATTTTCAAACAAAATGAATGAATGAACAAGAAAACGATGAATAACTTTGTGGTAAGTTGTTTATTGAACTTGCAAAACTGTATTTAAAATAACATTCTAATTTGTGTTTACCTGTGTTTTAGGATTCTCAACATGAGTTGCAGAATTAGAAGGTCCTGGTTGAAAAGACTCGGATTTGAAACGGCTTTCCTCAACAACATGGATTCGCTTCCTACGACATGTTGCCGCAAAATGTCCGAGGCGTCCACAAGAACGGCACGGCTTGTCCAAAGCTGGGCAGCGTTTGTCAACATGAGCTTCTCGATTACACCTGGAACATCTTTCAAATCGTTGCAGCATAGGCTTTCCGCCATACGTGGCCTTTGGTCTAAATCCATCGTTTCGCTCGTACGAGCTATTATATTTACGCTTTACACCGGTATCACGAGAAAACCTGCGAGCTACAGCCATAATAGACGTTGAGTCGTCAGCAAATGAAGGCTCGGGAAGGAAAGCTTCGTCCCGCGCTGCTGACTGTACTATGAAATTCGTGTCATGCCCATAAGTCCTTGCTGCTTTGGCTAGTTCCCGATTTCTTAACCCTTTAAGGAGTTGCGTCCGAACAAATCTATCTTGGTCAGTCGGACTGTACCCGCAAAGCCAAACTTTTTCCATAAGCCTAAATAGAGCGTAATATTAATATAAATTTGTTTTAATATAATTTTAGGAAACTATCAAAATATACCTGGAATGGAAACTGACTGCCGATTCACCTTTTTCCTGATGCATCGAAGAGAACATATCGTGTTCGGCCGACGTGTCAGTTAGCGCTTTCAAATACTCTTCAATATTCCTAACGAAAATCGCATAACAATCGGGCTCGTTAGAAGCGGGTCGCAATTTTGCCGCACGGACGATACCCTGCAGTTCGTCCCCAATAGATAAATAGAGAAGTTGCGTTCTTTTTACCGGATCATGAGCATTTGATAATGACGCTGCGATTTCGAAGTTTTCAAAATATTTGGTCCAAGTTTCCCACATCTTGTTAGCAGGGACCCCGCTCGGAAACGATTTCATGTTATCCCACCTAATGCTCGATGCACTGGCATCGCAAGGCAGAACAGTAGCGGTTGTTGTTGGTGCTAGGAAAGGTACTATGGGATTGCTAGTATATTGATCTGACATCGACGCTGGATTACGATCGTGATCAACACCGCGATTCTTGGCCCCAGACAACTCAGCAATAGTTTGCTCCAGTTCCAGCACCTTTTGTCGAAGTTCACGTGCTTCTTGGTCCGGATCAACGGTTCTAAAGTAATCGGCATAATCGTCATTTACCTGGGCATCCACGCCACTGCATCCCGCGTTATTTTGGTGTAAGCGGACATACTTCCCTGGACTGAAAGTGTCATTTACACTTTCATCCTCGATTTCGTAAGCAGGAGCACGGACATATTTACCGGCGGTTGACATTTTGAAATTCGCAGAATGAGAATACTCCTGAAAAACAAAGAAAAACTCAAGATGCAATTTTGCGAATTTTCAAATAGCTTCTTTTTAAGTTCACGAGTCAACTAAAACAAAAATAAATCTTTCTCAAACAGCTTCCAGTCATTCTAATGAGCATTTAGTCCAGAGCGAATTAACACTTCTTATGCTCATTGCGAACCGTTATAGTTCCTTTAAATTATTGTTATCATCACCATCAACTGATGCTCGTTCTGAGCTAAAAAAAAGATACTTTTTATGCTCGTCCCGAGCTTTTCCATACCAACCGAATACCACTAAAGCTAATCCTGAGCCATTAACACTTTTCCTGCTTGTTCCTGCTGAGCTTTCTAAAATTTCTTTTGTGTTCATCCGGAGCCCGGTAATTTGCCTCACTAATTAAGCCACAAGTGCTTGTTCAACCCTCATAAACACCTTCAATGCTTGCCCCGAGTTTTTCTTCATTCAAACCAAACATCCTGCTGATGTTCGTCCCGAACCAATCAACACTTTTCATGCTCGTCCCGAGTTTTTAACCATTCCACTACTGGTGCTCGTCCCAAGCTTTTTTAAAATTCCTTCAGTGCTCGTCCCGAGCTTTTTCTCAACGTGCTCGTCCCGAGCTTTTTCTCAACGTGCTCGTCCCGAGCTTTTTCAAAGCGCTCGTCCCGAGCTTTCAATAATTCCAATAAGAATTTCAACTAGTGCTTTTCCCAAGCTTTTTTCAACGGCTCGTCCCGAGCTTTTTCTTCGGTGCTCGTCCCGAGCTAAACACATCTTTCTTGCTTCTTCTAATTAATTTTTTTGCACTTAAACTCACAACTGCAATTACACACCGGCCATTACACGAAAGTGAAAATGAAAAATTTAGAGCGGCAGTGCTCCACGTTTAATTTACGTTTGTCTCACTTTTTTCACTCTTTTATTTACTCTTTTATTTCTGCACGTTGAGTGATTCCGGCTAGGATAAGGTTCCTTTTCAACGAATAATAAAACCTGTCACGGTCGTCAATGTGCAATTTAGGTATTAACACAGAATCACTCAACGTGTAGCCATGGCCGTACACGACTTACCTTCAGCAAGGTTAACTAAACAATGGATGCTCTACCGAGAGCTGAGTAGATACACGCTCACACAATAGTAGTCGGATTCATACACGCTTAGAGGCAAACACTCAAATATGCATAATGTATATCACACAATTACAAGAAATCCTTGCTCTGGCAACCAATTCACAGCTTGATGGATCTTCTTGAAGCAGGTCGAACCATCGATGCGTCCAACTTCTCATTATATGCCAAAGTTTTTGGTACTGAGAAATCAGCAAATATGGTTACCATAGAACGTCCAGAAAGAAACAAAAATAGGTTCGAGAATCGAATGCCGAGTAATCGTCCTCCTAATCAATCAGGAGGGAAAGACTTCAATCGTGGGAAGCAGAAAGAAGATACGTTCAGGGAAAGTAGGAAAAACGAAGTGCCAGGTAAGTCGGGAAAATCTGACAAACCTAAACCCAGACCGGAAGACGACGAGAGAGAAGCCAGTTGTTCTAAACCAACTAGGACACTAGACTCACTTATACACACACATCGTCCCCCACGGGACTATGAATGCCTAAATTGTAGACAACAGACTCATTCAATCGAAAACTGCCAAAAATTCAGGGGTTTATTATGCATGGTTTGTGGTTTTAAAGGATTTGAGACACAACATTGTCCTTACTGCAAAAAAAACGGGTTGCAGGCGGTCGAAAATCGCCGATCGTCCAACCCAAGCGTGTAAATTCATTCCCTCTTGACACCACGCCATCCGAACTATGGGAACCGGTTCGAGATCAGGCATATTCCCCAGATTTGTCCCAAGTTCATTACATATCATTTCCCATATTGGACGACAATCGTCCCTACGCGGACATAACGGCTTACGGCGTAAAGTGTAGTGGCCTGCTAGACTCAGGAAGTCAACTTACCCTAGTAAGCGAAAAACTTTTTAAGAAATTCCAAAATCCTAGAATAAACCCACTCTCTCAGCAGATGACTGTTTGTTCTGCGAACGGTTCCGAGCTGAACATAATAGGAAAACTTTACGTTCCCTACGTGTTCACGGGTCGTACTAAAATAATACCGACACTCGTTGTCCAAAATCTTTCAGTGGATTGTATCCTCGGAATGGATTTCTGGGAGAACTTTGAGGTCTTTCCATTCATAAAACACTGCCATCTAATTGAAACTAGGAATCAGCAGGATTCGCTTGAACCGACGGATGCCTTAAAATTAACAGAAGGACAGATTGATGCTTTGGAGAAGGCTAAACAGATGTTTTTGGTCGCCCAACCTGATACACTCACCGAAACCCCCTTAGCCGAGCATCGCATCGAGATAGCCGACGAATGGAAAGGAAAAGCACCTGTTCGCCAATACCCATATGCTCTTTCCCCAAAGGTACAGGAGAAAGTGGGAGCGGAGCTCAAGCGGATGCTCAAGGTGGGCATTATCGAACGCGCTCAATCGGACTGGTCGTCCAACGTAGTCCCAGTAATTAAACCGTCAGGCAAAGTACGCCTCTGCCTCGATGCTCGAAAGATTAACGAGCGGACGATACGGGACGCTTATCCACTCCCACACCCTGCTCGAATTTTAGGGCAGCTTCCACGAGCCCGGTACTTAAGCACGATTGACTTATCCGAGGCTTTTCTCCAGATTCCTCTGGAGAAATCCTCAAGACGATATACGGCTTTCAGTGTACAGGGCCGTGGAATGTTCCAATTTACGCGGTGTTGCTATGGACTTGTCAATAGTCCAGCAACCTTGGTTCGCCTGATGGACAGAATCCTTGGGCACGGAGAACTCGAACCGAACGTCTTCGTATACCTTGATGATATCATCATCGTATCGGAGACGTTCGAGGAGCATATCCGACTCTTGGGTGAGGTGGCAAGGAGGTTGAAGTCAGGAAATCTCTCTATCAATATCGAGAAGTCACAGTTTTGTGTACCGGAGTTGCCATTCCTAGGGTACTTACTTTCTACGAACGGTCTTCGTGCTAACCCAGAGAAGATTAGGGCCATTGTGGAATACGAACGGCCATCCACTATCACCAAGCTTCGTAGGTTCCTAGGAATGGCCAACTACTATAGGCGATTTATAGAGAATTTCAGTGGCGTCACCTCTCCCCTATCGGATTTGTTAAAAACCAAATCTAAGGTTTTGGTCTGGACGAAGGCAGCTGAGGAGGCCTTCGATCAAATAAAGGAGAAACTTATCTCAGCCCCTATTTTATCGGCTCCGAACTTCGAGAAAGAGTTTTCCATTCAAACGGATGCTAGCGACGTGGCGGTCGCTGGTATCCTCACTCAAGAACAGGACGGTCATGAACGAGTTATTGCTTACCACTCGCACAAGCTCACCACTCCTCAGCGTAACTATCATGCATGTGAGAAGGAAGCCCTCGCTGCATTATTATGCATAGAAGCGTTCAGAGGCTTTGTGGAAGGGAGCCACTTTACTCTCATCACAGACTCTAGCGCCCTTACCCACATCATGACCGCGAAATGGAAAACGGCTTCTCGATGCAGTAGATGGTGTCTAGCTTTACAACATCATAACATGACCATAACACACCGTAAAGGTCGCGACAATGTTGTCCCAGACGCTTTGTCCCGCAGCGTAGCCGTGGTGTCCTCCGCAGCTGATGCTGACTGGTACAACGACCTGCTTGAAAAGGTTATAAATCAACCAGATGATTTTGTTGACTTTCAGGTCCGGGACGGTGTACTATTCAAGTATGTTTCCACACCGAATAAAATTGAAGATAAACGTTATTCGTGGAAAGAAATTCCGGGTCCTGAAGCACGAATGAAAATCATTCAAGAAAACCATGACGAGGCTATGCATCCGGGCTTCGACCGCACGTTGACTAGAATCCAACAGCGATTCTTTTGGCCACGTATGACCAAACATGTTCGGGATTACGTAAGTGCATGTGGTACCTGTAAAGAAACAAAGTTTCCGAATACAGCTATGGCTCCCCCAATGGGAGAACAGCGCGTAACGTCGCATCCTTGGCAAATAATCGCATTAGATTTTATTGGCCCCTTGCCACGAAGCAAAAAACAGAACCAATATATTCTCTCGGTAGTCGATTTGTTCAGCAAGTGGGTAATGCTTCTTCCGTTTAGAAAAATCGATAGTCCTGTGTTTTGCGCCGCCTTGAGGGACCAATGGTTCCTTAGAAATTCGATTCCGGAAGTCGTTATTACTGATAACGCATCCTGCTTTCTTTCCAAAGAGTTCAAGTCCCTTTTGAGTAGGTTCGACATTCGGCATTGGCTGAATTCCAAATACCATTCACAGGCGAACCCTGTTGAAAGGGTCAATAGAACAGTCAATGCCGCAATTCGGACCTACGCAAGAGGTGACCAGAGACTCTGGGACACCAGACTAACCGAAATAGAAACTGTCCTAAATACCTCTATTCACTCAGCAACAAAAGTGACACCTTTCTTTGCAACACACGGGTATGAAATGTTCCTGAAAGGAACAGACCATGAACTTTCTACGATTCAGAAGGAAATCCAGCAAGCTAAACCGCCGGATAATCTATGCAAAGAAATTCAGGAATTGGTTAAAAAAAATCTCGAGATTGCTCACGAGAAGAGCAAAGGAGCTTACAACCTCCGGCACATTCGAAAATCGAAATCCTTTAGTCCCGGTGACTTCGTTTATCACCGCAACATGCGACAATCAAGTGCACTAGAAAAGTATAACGCTAAATACGGTGCTCAATACCTACCCGCTAAAATCTTGCGAAAACAGGGTACTTCCTCATATGAAATTGCCAACCTCGACGGTAAAAATTTGGGTATCTGGCCAGCCGACCACCTAAAACCAGCCTGAATTCATAGTGTGGGAGGTCATCTAGTCCACAGGAAAATAAGCAATCAATCATAATTCCATTTGTTTATTAACCATTTTCTTTTTTTGTTGTACTTAAAATTTTCCTTTTTGGCCGAACCTAAAATAGAAGCGAAAGGTAATGTAAAGAAACATATAAAATAAAGTTTCTACTTACCGAAATCTCAAAAAGTACACCATTCGGATCCATTTAGATACCTTAGTTGAGTTGTCTCGGTAATCCTAATAAAAAAATCAGGAGATTGTCCCTAGTAGGGAAAAAGTCTTCAACTTTTCCGCGAGCGACGAGAATTTGATATTGTTGTTTTTTTTTTTGGTTACGCTTTGAACGGCAATTCGCATTGACGTTCCGTCCTACGATACACGCTCAAATAATTTATATCAAAGTTAAACTAAAATTTAATAGAATGAGGGATAGGAAACAACAGGTTTGCTATTCGAGATTCAGAAAAAATAATGAACCCCCCCGTTAATATCAATTCTTCATAAAATGAGAAAGACTTGCACATAATATTTTTCGAAAACGAAGATTATTTATGTTAATTAAAATTCCAGCTGGTAGTTTAGGAAAAAGTAGATAGGTTTATTTGAAAAGGATGATGGGCGCCCAAATCATTCTTGCTAAGTAGTTAATAAGAAAACATACTATCAAGTCTTTCGAGTGTTCGAAAAATAATTATTTGATCAATCTAAGGTAGAGAATTAATTTAAATTAGCTGATTAGGAAATTCATTTATTAAATTCACACCCAGCACTTCCGCTTACAATCCTTTAGATTCTATACAATATCATTAGTAGTTTCAAAAATGATTGTTGATAAGTATTAAAAAAATATATATTTATATCCATACCCAAGCAAACCATCATTTCAACAAGTGGAATACAGTTAGTTAGTAATGATTAAAAAAAAATAATAAGTTTCGTCCTTATTATTTTTTTCCCCTGACGAGGAGGTAATTGTTACCAACTAGAGTAACAATGGGTTTTGTTTATTAGAAATAGGCGATTAAGTATTAATAGTTTTTTTTAGTGTTGTAGATAATCCTCAATCCATCTCCAATACCCCTATACCTTCTTTGCTGCATGGGTTTTTTTTGACAGTTGACATTATACAGTTGCTCAATAAAAAGCGGTAACCGGCACCACTGGAAAAAAGGGAAGTGAAGCCGAAAGAGTCATTGAAGTTTGGACCGTGAGTCAAGTCGGTCACGGTCTAAGTTACGCTGTAATCCGGTCCACAAGGCTAAGCCTAAAAGCCACGTGGGTTTCCGGAAAAGACTAGGACATCGCCAACGAGTTTCGCGGGACCCTATTTCGGACGAGAAGTGACGAAGGCCCTTTCTTCCACCCGACGCATCCGGTCGTTTCTTGCCGCCACCGGGTGGACCCATCCGGACCTGAATTGCCGTTCAGGGCCTAGCTCCTGCTCTTCCGGACCATACCCAAGTTCCGTTGGATCCTGTCGACCCTTCCCAAACACCATCTGGAAGGTTAGGGTGTCATCCTCATCAACACCACGTGGACGTACGCCACTAGGAAGGCTCCCAAGATACGCCGCCACCAATCCAGGTATGAGCCCCGTATGGTATAAGCGTCAGCCCCGTCAAAATACCATGCTGTAAAACCCCAAACCTTTCCACTTAAACTATGTTTTCCCAATAAATTGTAAAATGTAAATGTCCTATTGTCCAACGCCTATCCGAAACCCCCTTGTTTGATTGTTCAGCCCAAGTTCTCTCGTTGGCAACCCTAACCGTCGGTCGTAAGTCTGCCCTGGTAAGTGTGATTGTGCCGATCCTGAAGCTAAGAGTCGACCGAGCTAGCCGGCTGTTACAAGCTCCATGGCCAACTGGCAGCAGCTGTGGGACAGCTCAGAAAGAGGAAAGTGGACCCATCGTTTGATCCCAAATATCATGGAGTGGATGGAGAAAAGCATAACGCAATTCTTGAATGGTAATGGATGCTTCATGAAGTATCACAACAGGTTCGGACATGTGGCCTCGTCGGACTACCTAACATTCGGTGACATGGACGAGACACCCGAACACGTGGTATTTGAAGAGGGACGTGCCAACATATTTGCCGCCTGCGGACATGTCAAGACAGCGGACAACATGTTGCAGAAGATGTGTGATGGCATGCAGTCAGCGATGGGCTCGCTCGGATAATGACTGCTCTGCAAAGGAGTTGGAGACTGACGCAAATTGCGATCGACGTAGGATAACGTAACTTAACTTTACTAAGCTTAATAAGTCCGAAGCTATCAAATGAACTACTCTAAACAATCAGCGTAGCCGTGCAAGATGACCTCGGCCAGTCAGGATGATATTGAATTAAAATATTAACTTTTAAGCGAGTGTTGCATAAGTAGCGAATATGCGTGAATTAGACCCCCTTCTGAAGTATTGCCTTAGGGCAGTTACCGGTTGGGGATATGGTCTGAGGCCCCATCAGGTGGAGTTAAAGGCGTATTTATATACGGATGAGTATATAACGAGTCGACCCATTGGTTCCATGGACCCAGATGAGTTCGTAAAAACCAAAAAAGAAAACATGAGCTATAATACCTGAGACTCGGGCCTTGAGACTTGATGCTTTCAGACCTTGCAACTTGGGACAGGCGACATGAGACATAAAAAATGATACTGTAGACCTTACACATGAAACCTGATACTTGAGACATTAAATCTGAGACCTTGAGAAATGAGGTTTGAAATAGGAGACATGAGACTGGAGTCATGAGATTTTTTTTTTTTTTTTAAGTTTTATTAGTGACACTTTACCATCTTCGTGGCATTCGTGTCATGTAAATTGCAGTTTACAGATCTTTATAAAGATTACATTCTTTCAAAAATTTAATTAGCGATTTTTCACATGGTTCATCATTTTTGAGGATTTCAAAAACACTTCCCCTGATGCTGTTTCTTTCACGAGCTTCTTTATATCCATGACAGTCGGTCAGAATATGCTGCACAGTAGTTTGGACGCCGCAGAATTGACATATAGGCGGAGAACTTCTATCGAACAGGTACGCATGGGTTAGTCTTGTATGGCCTATCCTCAATCTTGTTATTACACGTTGGTCCGAGGGACATTTCCGGTCTGTATATTTTGATGGTGAATATTTGTTTTGCCTTAGGAATGATTGATTTGAACGCCACTTGTTTTCCCATGTCCACCACATGTTGGTTTTGATGGTGCGTATAGCGTCTTGCGCAGGAATTCTGGAATTAGCTGGAGGTGTACTGTTGCGTGCAATATTGGCACATTCATCGGCTTCCTCGTTTCCGGATATTCCGGCGTGTCCCGGTACCCAAGTGAACGTTATGTTTAGATTTCGTATGTGGTTTTCTAAAGACTGAATCCAGGGATGTTGTGAAATTCCGTTGTGGAGTGCATCTAAACAGCTGGCTGAGTCTGTTAAAATGAGCGTGGGTTCATTTCTGTTGACTTCTTGAGCAGCGATATTTAGTGCAAACGCTTCTGCTGAAAAGATGCTGCATTCAGTTGGTAGATTTTGACTAATCTTCCTGGGTGGTATATATACACCAGCTCCGGTTTTGTTGTGGCTTTTAGAGCCGTCTGTATATATCTGCTTGTGCGTGGAATATTTCCTGGATATAAATTCGTGAAACTTAGGACGAACGACCCGCTGACTACTGCCTGCTTTAATGGAGTTTCTAAGTGTGTTGTCGATGTTTGGTGGGTTGTCATTCCACGCACGATCTGTGAGTCTTGAGCGTGGACAAATACTAGGAACCGTGGTGTTTGTGGTTGTCTGAAATACATTTTTGGATCTTTCAATCAATAACTGGTATTGGTCGATGTTTTTCTCTGCAATTCGAATACCTAGCTGTGCTAATCTTTGGACAACTAAAAGCCGAAAAGGCAGACAGCCTGACTCAGCTAGTATAGATTCCACGGGACTTGTACGGAAGGCTCCAGATGACGATCTTACAACTGCGTTGTATGTGGGGGAAAGCATCTCGTCCATTACATTTAGGTTACAGCTAGTTAGGCCTATTCCATACAGTAATTTGGATACAATTAGGGAGTTCCCAACCTGGAGGAGAGTTTTGCGGTGACTTCTCTTCAGCTGATAGCCTAAAATCTTTAAGATTCTGATACGGTTGGAGCAACTTTGTTTAATACATCCAAAATGTTGTCGGAAATTCATTTTGGAGTCCAGTAGCACACCTAGTATGCGCATTTTTCTAACTTGCGGTATAGGTTCGGTGTTTAGTTTGATCGGTCGACCTCGTTTTCTATGGTTTATTCCACATATGTGCAATAGTTTAGATTTGGGAGCTGATATCGTAAAACCAACCGCCTTTGTCCATTTGATTATAGCATTAACAGCTAGTCTAAGTTGCTGGCGTATTATTATCTTGTCCGTTCCTTTAGCAATAAGGAGCACGTCATCTGCGTAGAGGAGAGTTTCAACATTTCTCGGGATTACATCGAACAGTGGCTGCATAGCAACCAAGAAAAGTGTTACTGACAATATTGACCCTTGAGGTACTCCGTTTTCAGCAGGACGTAAACTTGATAGCGAACCATTTGTGGATACCCTAAACGTCCTATTTTCTAGGTAGCTGCATAAAATATTTAACATTCGACCTCTTATCCTCCATTTTCTCAATGTGCTCAATATATGTATCCTGTTCGTGGTATCGAATGCCTTCGAGATGTCGAGAGAAACTAGCTCAATATGCTCCGAATCGTTGATATGGGTCAGGGTTTCAAATTGAGCAAAATGCGTGTCTACTCCTTGGCCGGCCCGGAAAGCATGTTGGCGGCGATCCAACCGACAGGTGGCTTCAAGTTCAGTGATAAGGCGGCGGTTCACCAACCTTTCGAAAACCTTACCCATACAACTTAAAAGAGTAATAGGTCTGTATCCTTCAGGTTGGCTGCGGTTACCATCTGGTTTCGGGATGGGGATTACAATGCCATGGCGCCAGGATGGAGGGAACTGGCCAGTTGTCCACACTCGATTGAAGAGCTCAAGAAGAGCTTGTTTCGAAGATTCCGGTAGATTTCGAAGGAGTGGGTATCCGATGTTATCGTGCCCAGTAGAATTTCCACCACGACGTTCCAGAGCCCATTTTAATTCTCGCATTGAAAAGTCAGCGTTGTAAGTTTCTTCCAGATACGGTCGGTCGATGGTGGTAAAGGCGGAGATGCTTATATTTTGTAGCCGGGTTGAATTGTTCGAGTCCGAGGAGCGCTTTTCGTACTCGTCTGCCAGAGCATTGCTTACAATTTGACCGTCGCTAGTGGCCCCTGATGGCAATCGAAGGGTGATATTGTTAGCGTTACGTTTGCCTTGGAGGCGGTTTATACGGTGCCATACCACTGCAGATGGACTTTCAGGATTGATACTTTCGACCAGTTCCTCCCATGATTTTTGCTTGGCTTCGTGGATCATTTTCCGACAAGAAGACCTTGTTTTGTGGAATAGCTCCAACGCTGAAGACTTTCTCGGGTCGCTTTCGTCAAGTTTCCTCAGTGATCGCAAAGCTTTGCGTCGTTTTTTAACAGCTAATTCGATCTCGGGGTTCCACCAAACCACTGCCTTTTTACCAGGCTTGCCACTTGTTCGTGGAATAGATTTCTCTGCCGCCGTAATAAGTATATCGGTGAATTCGTTCACAGTGAGTGGTTCTCCTGGGGTGAGCCTATCGTATGTTAAGTTTTGAAAGGCCTCCCAGTCGGCTAGATCGTATTTCCATTTACGATGTCTCATCGGTTCTTCGATACTACCGTAGTATCGTATCAGGATCGGGAGATGATCGCTGTCGGAAGTATCTGCTAGGATGTTCCACGAGAATTTTTGTAGAAGACGAGGAGAGCAAATTGAAAGGTCGATTGCCTGGGTTTTTCCTGTAGCAGGGTCTACTCGTGTGTGCGTACCGTCGTTCATAATGGCAAGCCCGTTATCTACCACCATATCGAGTAGCTGATTCCCTCTGCTTGCTGCCATTGTGTACCTGTTTGTTATGCAACTGCCCCAAGCAGTGTGGTGCGCGTTAACATCTCCGAGAACCATTAGTGGTTTTGGTAAGGAAGCGAGCAGTATCTGTAGGTTGTCTATGACGTCGTTTTCACTGGGCGGTAGGTATATAGATACTAGTGTCATCTCTACAGGAGTGTAGATGCGGACAGCAACTGCTTGGATGTTTGAATTGATCGGTATTCGTTGAAATGGTGTATCAGATTTGATGGCCAAAGCCACACCTTGTCTACTGTGCGCAGAGCACGTTCCTAGCAGGAGTTTGTAGTTACGGCCGATGAAATTCACATCCATATTATGCGTTCCGGCATTCGTTTCTTGTAGGCAAATCGCTATAGGTTGAAATTTCGAAATCAGTAGTTGGAGTTCGTTGCGATGTGTCCTTAAACCTCGGATGTTCCATTGTAGGGCGAGGGTAGAGTTGCCAGTAGTTTCTGCTTCTGTTGAATCTGTAGAAAGAGAGTCGGCTGAATTTGACAGACTCCTACGGGATGTTGAAATACTTGCCAGAGAAGGCAGCTCCCCCGTGTCAGCTGTTACCGGTAGTTGTTCAGGCAATGTCAGTGGTGTTGGGGCGGTTGAGGCTGACACGGGGAGGTGCTTGTTTGCTGGATTCCTGCTTGATGCCGTCGTGACGCGATGATCTGAAGAGTTCTGAGTGCTAATGTGAAATCCGAGAGGATTTAGGTTCTGCTGATGCGTAGATTGGGAAGTGTTTTGATTGTGCTGATTTTCGTAGACTGGAGCATTGTCATCTGTGGGATAAGATACGGCTGGATATGTTGCTTGAGGATTTATTAAAGGGATACTTGCCAAAGAAGGCATGTTCCCCGTGTCAGCTGCTGCAGTAGACGATTCATGGTGTGATGTTGGTACAGTTTCTGCCGAAGCTGACACGAGGGAATGCCTGGTTGCTGGATTCCTGCTCGATGTCAGCGGGTTTTGGTTAGTCGTTTGGTCGTTTCTGTTCCTTAATCGGGTACCTGTGGCATTGCTATGGTCGTTATACGTTGCGGTGGGTGAGACGGTTGTAGTATCGGGGTCCAAAGTTGAAGTAGGTCGATCAGTCATCAAAGTCATCATCCGAGGGTTGTTCTTCAGAGCTTAGCATACGAACGTCTTCGACTGGACTTTCCTGGTGGATTTTCTTTGGTGCTCTATCGTATTTGGTTGGAGGGGATTCTTGAAATCGTTTCCTGCTTATGCTGCGACTTGGATATCTATGAGAGATTACAGGGGTTTGGTTATCATGTTGGGTGGTGGTTTCTGCTGCTTTTTGCTGATTGCAAGAACTTTTTTTTCCTGAATCTTTTCGTGATATCCGAGTCTTCGAAGGTGCTTCCGGTTTTCCGTTGGTTGATTTGTTGGTAACTTGACTATTTCCGAGTTCTTGGTTCGTTCTAAGAGCTGCTTGGTGCACGGTTTGCAGAGCCTCTAACTGAGATTTCAACAATGAGAAATCTTTCAACTGATTTCGGAGCTTGTCGACTTCCTTATGGAGTAACTGGATTTCACGATCTTTGTCAGAGTGCTCGTTTAGGCGGTTTTGAACTTGGCTCGAGTAGGAAATTTGGGGACTAGTTCTATCAATCTGTTCGCGAGCTTCACGGTATGTCAATCCTTTATCGACCTTGATTCGAACCACTGCTTCCTCCTTTCGGAAGACCGGACAGCTTTTACTGATCGGCGAGTGGGCTCCCTCACAATGATAGCAGTATGCTGGGTTCGGACATTCCTGGTCATTGTCGAGTGTGTGTTTTTGTGAACAATTGAAGCACACCGCTTCGCTCGAACAATGCTTACGCGTGTGACCGTAGGCTGCACAGCTGCGGCACTGTAGCACAGACGGGTAGTATGGGCGAACGCTAATCCGAAGCATACCAAATAATATGTGTGTAGGTCTCTTGGTTCCCTTGAACGTCAAGACGACAAGGGGCGTGTTTTTAATGGCACCAGATTGCTTATCTTTCGTCGTTATTCGTTTTACAGCTGTTACACCTTCCCGACTCAACTCTTTAAGGAGATCGTTGTCGCTCATGTCCTTAGTATCAGGCTCGTATACAACACCTTTCGTGAAACTGAAAGTTGGGTGATCCACAACTTCAACACGAGTTTGTTCAGCGTCTAATAGATGGGTCATTTTACAAAGTTTGGAGTAGATTTCGGGTGACTGGGTTCTCAAAACATATCGATTTCCCTTCTCTTCTCTAATTGCAGAGACTAAGTGGCGGTTTCTGTAACCGACGATTGCTTCTACAGATCGTGAAATTAAAAATGGATTATGTGGAAGAGGTGGTCGTTTGTCGTCATCCTCGGATACTACACGCAGGAGAAGTATACGTAGGATACCGTCGTTCTCACTATTGGCCATCCATGCTGGGAACGATCCTCTATCATCCGGTGGATCTGGGTCCTTGCCTGCCATGGTTACTTCCGATGAGAGTTGCACTCTCTGTCAGTCAAAAGTTCGATCGTTCTGGTGATATTATTCACTTAACACTGCCTTTCTACTCGGGCTACCACGGAAAGTAAACAATGATGTTCGTAGAAATGTTGGCGAGTAATTTCACGGGTTTTGTGGTAATAATCAGTCGTATTTCATGTGTAACCGATTATTGTGATATCAGTCTACGGAACGTTATATAAAAATAAAAATTTCGAACGAATTTTCCTGATAAATGGATAAGAAAGTTTTCCGAGATATCAAGCGCGTATGTATACGAGTGGGTACCCGACTAGGATAGGAGTCATGAGATTGAAAATAGGACTTAAGACCTGAAACGTAAGGAGTGCGACGTGAGAAGTGGGATATGAGAAGGAAGGCGTGAGAAATAAGCAATGGAAGTGAATGATTAGTGTTGGGAGGACACCCCTACACAACCTTATCATCATCATCATTATCAGTGGGCTCATCGTCTGACACATTCTGTCAGAGTGACTGACGTCTGCCACCCAAGAACACCAATTGTGCAAGTCATTCTAATTCACCACTCTAATCAAGAACCACACCGTTTATTCGTTTTAGTTGTAACAATCGTGTAATAAAGTTTTTAATATGTTAGTTGTATAAATCATCGGCCTATTTATTACAACAAAGTGGCGACGAGTTGGTTCAGTACCGATTTCGCGAATAACAGTTGTCCGTCGCGTTAAAATCGGCTTTTTGATCGACACAATCACCGCGTGTGAGCAGTTGAGGTTACCATCATGCCGGATCCAGCTGTAAATCAAGCAGTAGGGGGACTCGCACAGCAACCATTATGGTGATTACTTGTGATCACGTCAGCATGATCATCAGAATTGTAATATTTTAAAGTAGGCTTTTTAGTGAAAATACATTCTTGGATTATACATCAAACTGTAAAGACGTGTTTTATTGTTTGTAGAAATTCCGGAAATACCACATCTGGCGACGAGTGAAAAGAAGAATAATTTTAGTTTCCAAGGATTATAAGAATTCATTTTATTACATGTAAGTCATTTTTGATCTTTATTAGTCTTTTAATCAATCTTATAAAACAATCGCACTGTTTTAGAGATTGTATAAAAATCATTCCAGTGACTAAAAAAATTTTAAATTTTTTTTTTTGGCTTCGAGCTTGAAAAACGGTTGGCTTCGAGCGTGAAATACCGTTGGCTTCGGCCGGGAAAATGATTGGCTTCGAGCTTGAAAAAAAACGGTTGGCTTCGAGCTTGAAATACCGTTGGCTTCGAGCCGGAAAAATGATTGGCTTCGAGCTTGAAAAAAAAAACGGTTGGCTTCGAGCTTGAAATACCGTTGGCTTCGAGCCAGAAAAATGATTGGCTTCGAGCTTGAATACTGAAAATTTTTCAAATTTTCGTTGCTCAATTCACTACAATAAATTTTAAATACGTTACCATGACATCACCTGTTACTAATAGTATTATAATTTTAGCCTTCAAATGGAAGCTTGGAATATCTGTCCTTTTAAATTCAATCATCTACATACAACACAAATTCGGACAGAATGGCATAAATGGCGACGTAATTTCGAAGTGATTGTAGCAGCTGCAGGAGAGAAAAATGCAACCAGGTTGAGAAATATTTTACTAGCCAAAGGAGATGTTGAACTCCAGGATGTGTTTTATTCACTTGATGATGCAAATGTTGCTGAGGATAAAGCGCATAATGTAGACCCTTTTAAGGTAACTGTTGATAAGTTTATTTTTTTTTAATTCCATATACTCACATAATATGGTAAAACTTTAGGTAGCTATTGCAAAACTCGATGAGTTTTTCTCACCAAAACATCATGAATCCTATGAACGAAACGAATTTTGTAAACTGTTTCTTCAAACGGGACAAGATGGTGAAAAAGAGCCACTATCAAAATTCCTTACTCGTTGTTTGGAACAAGCGAATAAGTGTAATTTTGGTAAATCGGAAGTGGAAAGTCGTGAGTTAAGGATAATTGACAAAGTTATTCAGCATTCTTCACCGGAAATGCGAGAAAAATTACTTCAAGAAGAAAATTTATCCTTAGCTCAACTTACAAGGATAGTCAGATCGACAGAATCGATTAAATTTCAAGCTCTTACAATTAATGAAATTTCCGGACCCAATGTTTTCCAAGTTAATTCCAATGTGAATGGAATTCTAGATCACAGAAATATTTTAAATAATGCATGTTACCGGTGTGGAGACAAAAATCATTTTGCCAACGATCCATTATGTCCAGCTAAAGGGTTTAAGTGTCCAAAGTGTTCTAAAATGGGACATTATCCTCAGTGCTGTAAGTCTACTGGGAAACAGGTGACTAACAAGCGTCAACATTCGGCTAATTTTTTTCAACAACAGAATAAGAAATTTAAATCACACAACGTACGGTTGATAGAATCAACGGAGAACAATGTTAATCAAGAACAACAGAGTTTCATTTATCAAATTGGAGATGGTGACGAAATGATGTGGTTGAAAATTGGTGGTGTGCTCATCCAAATGCTAGTAGATTCTGGTAGTTCCAAAAATATCATCGATTTCACCACTTGGGAATACATGAAGCAACAAGGAGTTAAAGTTCGTCAGCCTGAGCGTCTACCTAACACCACTCTTCGTGGTTATGGTACTTTATCAAAACCTCTACAAATATCAACAGTGTTTGAAGCAGTTATATCTGTTGATGGTTTGCCCCAATCGGAGCAAGTCGCGACATTCTTTGTCGTTGTTGATGGAGCACAGCCTCTACTTGGCAAAGAGACTGCCAAATTACTTGGTGTGTTGACAATTGGATTGCCCCAATCAGTTAACTCTGTTGTTTCATTTGAAAAACGTCCATTTCCAAAAATGAAAAATGTTCTACTACGCATACCTGTAAATTCGAATGTAAACCCTGTAGCACAACGTGTTCGTAGACCACCTGTTGCTCTGCTGTCTAGAATTGAAGAAAAGATTGCTCAATTGTTGGCCAACGACATCATAGAACCAGTTGAAGGTGGAGCTACATGGGTATCTCCGTTAGTTACCATTCTCAAGGACAATGGTGATTTACGTTTATGTGTTGACATGAGACGCGCCAATCAAGCTATTATAAGAGAACATTACATGATGCCGACGTTTGAAGATTTTTTGCCACGCCTGAAGTCTGCTAATTTTTTTTAGTCGTCTAGACATAAAAGACGCTTTTCATCAGGTAATTTTCTTTACTGAAATATTTAAAGATCTTTGTGTTTCTGATATGTATTTTAAAATGTGTGAAATATAATTTTTGTTTGTTATTAATTGATTCTCAGATTGAATTAGAAGAGTCCTCCCGTTATATTACAACATTTATAAGTCATAAAGGATTATTTCGCTATAAGCGTTTAATGTTTGGAATTTCATGTGCACCTGAAATGTTTCAGAAGACTCTCGAACAAATATTGATTGGTTGTGAAAATGTAATCAATTATATTGATGATATTTTCGTTTATGGTGAAACTCAAGAAGAACATGACCGAAGTTTGTCACAAATATTAGCTGTCTTAAAAAGTCGTAATATTCTCCTCAATAATCAAAAATGCATCTTCAAAGTACGCGAGATAGAATTTCTAGGACATAAGATTTCTGCTGAAGGAGTTCGACCAATGGAGAACAAAATAGGCTGTTTGCAAAAATTTCGCAAACCTAGAACTTCGGAAGAAGTTCGAAGTTTTCTTGGACTTGTAACGTATATTGGCAAATTTATACCGAATTTAGCAACTATAACAGCACCTTTACGAGAACTTATTTGCAAAAATATTAGATTCAAATGGGAAGCGAAGTATGAAGAAAGTTTTCAACATCTGAAACAAGCTATTTCAAATGTCCGAACTCTATCGTTTTTTGATAACAATCTCCGAACTAGAGTAGTCGCCGATGCGTCTCCAGTTGCTCTAGGAGCTGTTTTAATTCAGTTTATTGATCACACCGATAATGAACCTCGAGTCATTCGCTATGCAAGCAAAAGTTTATCTAAAACAGAAAGTCGTTATTGTCAGACGGAAAAAGAAGCATTGGCTTTAGTCTGGGCGGTTGAGAAATTTTCAATTTATTTGATTGGTCGTGAATTTGAACTTGAAACTGATCATAAGCCTTTGGAAATTATTTTTGCTCCTACATCGACACCATGTGCACGAATTGAACGTTGGGTTCTACGATTGCAGTCTTTCCTGTTCGTTGTGAAGTACCGAAAAGGTTCAGGAAACATAGCAGATTCTCTTTCACGGTTAGTCGAGCAAGAACCTTCTGGAGATTTCGAACAAGATAATAAATTTTTGGTACTCGCTGTCAAAGAGTCCGTTGCTATTGATATTCAAGAACTAGAAGAAGCAACACTTTCCGATCTGGAGTTAAAGACTGTGAAAGATTGTTTGCGTACAGGAATATGGTCAAGTTCTTTAGTTAAACATTATGAACCATTTGCAAATGAACTTGGAATTCTTAGCGATATGGTTGTGCGTTGCAACAAACTGGTCGTTCCAAAAATTTTACGGCATCGAATGTTAGAACTGGGACATGAAGGTCATCCAGGCGAATCTGTGATGAAGAAGCGATTGCGAGAAAGGGCTTGGTGGCCTATGATGGATAAGGATATCAAGAAATATGTTCTTGATTGTGAGGGATGTAGACTAACTGGACTTCCCAGCAAGCCAATTCCGATGGCACGACGAGAGTTACCGTTGAAACCTTGGATTGATATAGCAATCGATTTCATGGGACCTCTTCCATCGGGAGAATATTTATTGGTTGTGATAGATTATTTCAGTCGATACAAAGAAGTAGAAATCATGAATCGCATTACATCACGTGACACGGTGGATAAGTTGAACCAAATTTTCACAAGACTTGGATATCCAAAAACGATAACTCTTGATAATGCTAAACAATTTGTAGGGAAAGAATTTGAGGAATTCTGTAAAGTACATGGAATAACGCTTAATCACACAGCACCATATTGGCCTCAAAAAAATGGTCTTGTTGAAAGGCAAAATCGATCTTTATTGAAGAGACTTCAAATTAGCCATGCCTTCGGTAGAGATTGGAAGAAAGATCTTAAAGATTATCTTATGATGTACTATACAACTCCACATTCGACTACAGGAAAAACACCTACTGAGTTGTGTTATGGAAGAACAATTCGTTCAAAATTGCCAACTATCGAAGATTTGGAAACTACACCAACATCAACTGATTATCGCGATCAAGACCGCATGAGGAAGCATAAAGGTAAAGAAACAGAAGACATTCGTCGTGGAGCTGAGACATCAAAAATTCAACAGGGGGATAAAGTTTTAATGGAAAATCTAGTTCCATCGAATAAATTATCAACTAAGTTTGGGAAAACACAGTTTACCGTTACAGAAAGAATGGGTCCAAGAGCGGTAGTGGAGGATGATTCAGGGAGATCATTCGAACGAAATGTAGCTCATTTGAAGCGAATACCTTTAGAACAGGATTCCAGTTCTGAAATTGAAGATCTCGATGAAGCCACGCTCATAAATACACCGATAACGATTGACGATGAAGTATCAGCAAATGAACAAGAACCTGCTATCAATAATACATTAATATAATCAAACGTTGCTGAAGTCCGGGGAAGGTTGTCAGCTAATCGCGAACGTCGAAAGCCTTCAAAATTCCAGGATTATGTCATGAAAGTTCAACAAACCTCAAACTTTGCTTAAACTAAACGAGATATGGTGATTACTTGTGATCACGTCAGCATGATCATCAGAATTGTAATATTTTAAAGTAGGCTTTTTAGTGAAAATACATTCTTGGATTATACATCAAACTGTAAAGACGTGTTTTATTGTTTGTAGAAATTCCGGAAATACCACAATACCATCATCCAACCAGATGCTGATGCAGATCCTTCAACAGCAACAACAGCTAATGGCACAGCTTACTCAGCAGGTCTCAGCTACCCAGCAGGCCATTCACAAGCTGTCGAGGGACGAAACGGTTTTGGACTCCCTTTCCAACAATCTTACCGAATTCGTCTATGATCCGGAGCAAGGCAGTACTTTCGACTCCTGGTATGCACGTTATGCAGATTTGTTCGACAAGGATGCCGAAAAACTGGACGACGCTGCGAAAGTCCGGTTACTGATGAGGAAGCTGAATCCACAAGCACATGAGCGGTTCACCAGTTTTATACTTCCGAAGCTGTCCAAGGAGTTATCGTTTAGTGAAACAATTGGGAAGTTAAAAACGATCTTCGGATCCCCAGTGTCCGCGTTTCATCGCCGTTATCTGTGCTTGCAGACGACAAAAGACGATTCCGATGATCTAGTGTCTTATTCGTGCAAAGTCAATAAAGCGTGTGTGGACTTCAAGTTAAAAGATATGTCAGAGGAACAGTTCAAGTGCCTCATTTTCGTGAGTGGTCTCAAGTCAGCACGAGACTCGGACATTCGTATGAGGTTGATAACAAAGTTGAACGAAACTAAGGACGTTTCTCTGGAACAAGTGGTGGAAGATTGCAAGAAGTTACTGAACTTGAAACAAGACAACAGTCTTGTTGAGAAACAGCAATCATTCAGTGCAGTGAACGCCATTCATAAAGAGCGGCATACCAAACCAAATCATAAACATTGGGCGGGAAAGTCAGTAAATTCTACCAATCTACCAAAAACTCCGTGTTGGGCGTGCGGTGCTATGCACTTTTCTGCGGACTGTACATACCGTGAACATCAGTGTCGTGAGTGTAAAAAGAAAGGCCATAAAGAAGGATATTGCGCCTGTTTTACGTCTGGCGGTAGCAGCAGCAGTAACAAGAAGAAAAAGAAGAAGAGTAGCAGAGAAGTGAAGATGGTGTCCGTGAATAATATCACCCAGAGCAGAAAGTACTCTGAAATCGAAATCAACCAGGTTCCGGTACGATTGCAGATCGATTCAGCGTCGGATATCACGATCATTTCTGACCAGTGCTGGAGAAAAATCAGCGAACCACAAGGAACAATTCCTTCTTGCAACGCCAAATCTGCATCTGGGGGATCACTTCATTTGGCCCGAGAGTTTTGGTGTGATGTGAAGATCGGTAGCAAAACAAAACGTGGATTGTGTCGTGTTGCTCCACCAGACCTGAAGCTTAACATTTTAGGCTCTGACTGGATCGAACTCTTCGGATTATGGGACGTTCCCATCAGCTCATTCTGCAACAAAATCAACAACCAATCGCCTCATCCGGATTCATCCCTGCAAGCTAAGTTCCCGAAAGTATTTTCGTCGGAAATGGGTCTCTGTTCAAAGACCAAGGTTCGCCTAACACTCAAGGGTGAACCGAAACCAGTTTACCGGCCCAAGCGTCCGGTGGCCTACAGCGTGCAAGGTGCATTAGAAGATGAGCTTCAGCGGTTGCAGAATTTGGGCATTCTCGAACCAGTGGACCATTCAGATTGGGCAGCACCCATCGTCGTGGTTCGGAAACCGAACGGGAGAGTCCGCATTTGCGCTGACTTTTCGACCGGTCTCAATGAGGCGTTGGAGTCAAACCAGTGTCCACTTCCCCTACCAGAAGACATCTTTACAAAGATGGCAGGATGTAAGGTCTTCAGTCATATTGACCTATCCGATGCCTATCTCCAAGTGGAAGTGGACCCCCGAGATCAACATCTGCTGACAGTCAACACCCACAAGGGCTTATTTCGTTACACTCGCCTCACACCCGGCATCAAATCAGCCCCGGGTGCATTCCAGCAGATCATGGATGCAGTTCTGAGTGGCATCGGTAGAGCATGTGGTTATTTGGATGACGTGCTAGTGGGTGGTCACACGAAGGAGGAGCATGACCGCAACCTGCATCAAGTGCTTCAGCGTCTGGAGGAGTATGGTTTTACGATTCGGATGGAGAAGTGCAAATTCCACATGCAGCAAGTGGAATACTTGGGTCAGGTTTTAGATGGTGATGGAATAAGACCCGATCCGGAAAAGACTTCCGCCATTTCCAGCATGCCACCACCTCGGGACGTCTCATCATTACGGTCATATTTAGGAGCTGTAAACTACTACGCAAAGTACATTCCCGAAATGCGTAAGCTCCGGTACCCGATGGACCAGCTTTTGAAAACTGGTGCCAAATGGAACTGGTCAGAAGCATGTCAGCGATCGTTTCATCGGTTCCGTGAAATCCTGCAGTCACCCTTGGCGCTTACTCACTACAATCCCAAAATGGAAATCATAGTATCAGCGGACGCGTCAAACTACGGAATCGGCGCGCGAATCGCCCACAAGTTGCCTGATGGGTCAGTGAAACCGGTATCCTATGCGTCACGAAGCTTGACGCCAGCCGAGGCGAACTACAGCCAGATTGAGAAGGAGGGTCTGGCGCTGATATTTGCAGTAACTCGGTTCCATAGGATGATTTTTGGTCGGAATTTCGTTTTGGAGACGGATCACAAGCCGTTGCTGGCGATTTTCGGGTCTAAGACTGGCATCCCGGTTTATACAGCAAACAGGCTTCAGCGGTGGGCGTTAACTCTATTACTGTATGACTTCAGCATCAAATATGTCAACACAAATAGTTTTGGTTATGCTGACATTTTGTCGAGACTGATTAACACCCACGTCCGCCCCAACGAGGAGTACGTCATCGCAGCGATTGAGCTAGAAGACACCATGTAAGATATCGTCAAGCAGTCTGTCGATGGTCTTCCGGTCACTTTTAAGATGATCCAAGCAGGAACACAGTCGGATGCGATTTTGAAGCAGGTTAAGCAGTTCGTCGAAACAGTTTGGCCAACCGATCGGTCGAAATTCAACGACTCCCAGCTACAGCAGTTCCATCAACGCCGGGACAGTCTATCAATAGTGTCCGATTGTCTCGTCTACGGAGAGCGATTGGTCATTCCTGCAAAATTTCGAGATCGGGTTCTGCGTGTTCTACACAAGGGCCACCCTGGAGTGGAGAGAATGCGGTCCATAGCACGTAGCTACGTCTATTGGCCCGGAATCGACGAGCAAATCAGCCAGCGTGTCCGAGCGTGTGTGGAATGTTCGAGAGCCGCCAAGACCAACACAAAAACTAATTTGGAATCTTGGCCTGTACCAGAAAAACCATGGCAACGATTACACGCCGATTATGCTGGGCCAGTCGACGGCAATTACTACCTAATTGTTGTTGACGCTTTCAGCAAATGGCCAGAAGTCATCTCCACCAAGCGCATCACAGCATCTGCAACGGTGGCCATGTTCCGCGAGATCTTCGCCAGAAACGGGATGACCGAAACTTTGGTTACCGACAATGGCACACAGTTCGCGAGCGAGGAATTCGAAACGTTCTGCAGCAACCAAGGAATCCTTCACCTTAGAACACCGCCGTACCATCCGCAGTCGAACGGTCTCGCAGAGAGATTTGTCGACACATTCAAGCGAGGACTTCGGAAAATAACGACGGGGGGAGAGCCTCTCCGCGAAGCAATTGATACTTTCCTTTTGTGCTACCGCTCCACTCCTTGTCGTAGCGCACCTGATGGGAAGTCTCCAGCAGAGCTGTTATTGGGCAGACGATTACGAACAGCATTGGACCTATTGAGACCACCAACCTCGTTCTACAAGCAACCTGAATCGAAGCAGGAAATCCAGTTCAATCGAAAGCATGGCACGAAAGCGTTGAACTACGATGTCAATGATCTGGTTTGGACTAAAGTACACCGAAACAACACCTGGTCCTGGGAGCCTGGTCAAATCCTCGAACGTATTGGCCGGGTTATCTACAATGTTTGGTTACCAGAAAAGCGAAATCTTGTGAGGTCCCATACGAACCAACTGAGGAAGCGGTACGAGTCCGAACAACCAACATCACCAGTACAACAGCAGTCGACGCAAATTCCGCTAAGCATCCTGTTAGATTCTTGTGGTCTTAGTCAGCCATCAGCCGAACAAGCAATAGGTGGGCCATCGCAGTTACCGTTACTCAACCAGCTAATACCTACCGAGGTCCCTCGCCGAGCGCCTTCCAAGCCCCCAAGAGCTGCTACTCAGCAACAACCGAGCCAGCTTCGCCAATCTTCTAGAGTAAGAAGAACACCCGTGAGGTATGAGCCGTATCATCTCTTCTAAGAGGGGGAGGTGTTGGGAGGACACCCCTACACAACCTTATCATCATCATCATTATCAGTGGGCTCATCGTCTGACACATTCTGTCAGAGTGACTGACGTCTGCCACCCAAGAACACCAATTGTGCAAGTCATTCTAATTCACCACTCTAATCAAGAACCACACCGTTTATTCGTTTTAGTTGTAACAATCGTGTAATAAAGTTTTTAATATGTTAGTTGTATAAATCATCGGCCTATTTATTACAACAATTAGAAATGAGATGTGAGACGTGAAACGTTTTTTTTTTATAAAATCTTTTATTATTGACTGATTATCTTAAATTAAGTTTACAGAAATTGCCACTATTCGTATTAAATTACACATGAAAAATATGAATCTAGTAGTTGAAGTGAAAAATTTGGTGGCTGTGTAGAAAGAATAAATTTGATGTATTGGATATAATATTTCATGGCTATCATTCGTTGATTTCTTCTTAGCGTTTGAGTTCAGGAATCACCAGCCGATCGAAAGATAGAGTTGAGACACCAGCTTTTGTTCGGAGAAAATTCAAAGCATGTTGCCAAACACTCCTTACACCTGGGCAGGTAGCAAATTTATGCACTAACGTTTCAATTGACCCACTGTTGCATTGATCGCAGATGATTGAATCAGCTCGTCCGATGGAGTGCATAATTTCTCTGTGTGGAACTTTACGATGCACTAACAGAAAATACAAACTCCTCTCTTCACTGCTTAAGGATTTGTGCTTAATATTTTTCCATACATTGGACCACCTGACGGAAGCATCGTTCGTGAATACTGGATCTGGAATAGCTTGGATTTTGGCAGCATACAGTGCTCGGGATGTAGGGTTCTGTATTATGTTTTGGGGGAACTCTATCATTGCGTCCTTCACAACTTTCAAACAAGGATAGTAGGTCGGTATAAACTGATTATTTGCTGCCAACAGTTGTGATGCAAAAGGCATGCAAGGAAGCGTCTGGAGATTCCGATTTACTAGTAAAGCAGAACATTTCTCAGAGGGTAAGTGTAGGTTGAGGCCACCTCTTGAAAGTGGTAGAGCAAGATTCACAATTCTGACTCTTGGGTGTTCGTTTCCCCACAAAAACCATCGAATCGTAGTGGTTATTTTTGCAACGTTCACATTTGTGATGCTTAGCACAGAGCTTAAAAACCAGATTTTGGAGGTAACAAAAGTATTCACTATGATCACTTTTTGTAGAAGGGTCAAAATTCGTCCTCTATAAGCGTTCAGAAGACGCACCATTGCGGCGATAACTGCTTTCCAATTTTCGCGGATCATTGCCCTTTGGTTGTTGTAGAAGATTACTCCAAGCACTTTCATTGATTCAACAATTTGTAGCCAGGTAGGTGAATCGAGAGTTCGATTCGAAGAAATTCCTATCTCGATAGACGTGGTTTTATCTAGGTTGAGCCGTGAACCCGAAATAGCTCCAAATTCATCAAATATTTCTTTCACGAGATGTATCTTTTGGGTGTCACAAGTTACGATTGTCACATCATCCGCATATGCACAAACTAGGTCCAATTCACCTCCGCACGTCTGTTGGAGCTTCTCGATCAGAGGATGCATGTATAGAATGAAAAGATGCATTGAGATCGGATCGCCCTGTCGAACAGATCTCTCAATTTGGAATTCTCTACTTAATTTGCCGTTTATCAAGATTTTTGAGTGTGCTGAATCTCCGATTTTAGAGAGAAGTGCTATAAAATCAGTATTGATACCCGTATTGGCTCCGTTTTCTGAGGGTATACGGTTTCCGCTGACGTAGGTATGAGCCCTCGTTGGAAAAGATGTGTAAAGTTGTTTGAAGTGTTCAAAGATGTTCTCCTCTATCAAACGTTAAGAGAGAGACGCCCAAGTCCCAAGCTTCAAGTCTCTGGTCTTATGTGTCAGGTTTTATGTCTTATGTCTAAGTTCTTCAGGCTCCTAAGGCTTCAGGTATCAGATTTTAGATCTCAGGTCTCATTTCCTCGGTCTCAGGTCGCAGGTTACATCACAGGGGAAAGTCAGCTTAGAGCCAGCAGAGGGCGCGATTTTCGGACAAATTCTTACGGTTTCATGACAGTTCAAATTCTTAAACACGGATTATTAAACACATGGGCGCCATGGGCTAGGACAGCTTGTAGAATTTTGTGGCAACAACAACATGGTGATCGGAGGATCGCTCTTCCCCCATCGACCAGCACATAAGGTCACTTGGGTATCCCGAGATGGCCGAACAGAAAATCAAATTGACCACATCTGCATCAGCCGAAAATGGAGAAGGAGCCTTCTTGATGTCCGCAACAAACGAAGCGCAGACATTGCATCTGACCATCACCTCGTTCTTGGCGAGATACGACTGAGAGTTGCGCGTGTCCAACGGCGCGAGGAGAAAGTCGGGTTTCGATACGACGTCCCCCGGCTGGAGAATCCAGAGGTGAAAAGGGCATACGCTGAACAGCTAGAATCCCGAGCCTCGGAGTTGCCGACAGACGGAACAGTCGAAGAATAGTGGTGTGGAATCAAGAATGCCTTTATCACGACGAGCCATGGTACTCTCGGTAAAGTTTGTGGAAGACGAAGTGAATGGATGTCGGATGAAACCTGGAGGATGATCGATGATCGGAGAAAGGCGAAAGTCGGAATTGAGAAGGCATGTACCGGGTCAGCCAAAGCAGCCGCCCGCTTACGATATGCGGAGCTGGAAAAGGCAGTTAAACGAGCTTGTAGACGAGACAAGAGAGCCTGGACAAACTCTCTAGCCGAAGAGGGAGAAAGAGCCGCCGCCATTGGAGATATCCGATTATTGTATGATATATCTCGCCGCCTTAGTGGTGCATGGACTAATGCAAGAATGCCGCTGAAAGACCGAGCAGGTCAGCTGCTGACGGATCGAACAGATCACTGAGCATGCACTGAGCATTTTGAACAACTCTTCCGAGTTACAAATAGCAATGGCCAACAGAACCCGCAGCTCGAGGCGCCCACAGTAAGTCGCATTAATGGCGTAAACTCGAAAGCGCCCTCGCTGGCTGAAATAGAAGCGGCAATCAAGGACATGAAATCCAACAAAGCGCCTGGAATCGATTGCATTCCTGCTGAAATGCTCAAAGCCGACCCTGCCTTGTCAGCACAAATGTTCCACCGTCTTTTCGCTAACATTTGGGATACTGCAACATTCCCGGCCGACTGGATGCAGGGTATCCAGGGTCCCGAAGAAAGGAGACCTGACAGAGTGCGGTTACTGGCGTGGCATAACTTTGATCTGTACAACCCTCGAAGTACTCTGCAAAGTGATCCAGACGATATTGTTTTGCTCGCCCAAACACAACAAGACATGCAGAGCAAACTCGACGACCTCACCGAAAGCTCCAAGGCAGCAGGTCTCAAAATCAATGTCGGAAAGACCAAGTCGATGGAAATCAACACAGAAAATCGTTCCAATTTCGTGGTAGCTGGACAACAGGTTGAGACAGTGGGGTGCTTCCAGTATCTTGGTAGCCAGATTACGCCTGATGGTGGTACCAAGAAGGACATCGAAAACCGGATCAGAAAAGCCCGATTTGCGTTTGCGAGTCTCCGAAACATCTGGTGCTCACGCCAGATATCTCTACGAACTAAGATCCGAATCTTCAACTCAAACGTCAAATCCGTATTGCTGTACGGGTGTGAAACTTGGTGCACATATGCGGTGACGACGCGAAAACTGCAAGTTTTTGTGAATCGCTGCCTGCGGAACATCATCCGCGCTTGGTGGCCTGGCAACTGGATCTCAAACGTTGAACTTCATCGCCGGTGTCCTCAAAAGGCGCTAGAAATCGTGATTCGGGAACGTAAGTGAAGATGGATTGGGCACACACGCGGGCTGCGAAGAGATGAAAACGAGATTTGCAGAGAGGCGCTTGACTGGAATCCAGATGGGCATCGAAGAAGAGGCAGGCCCAGAAGCTCGTGGCGGCGTAGTCTACCGCTGAAATCCGTTGACGAGAACCTTAGCTGGCAGCAAGTGAATACGCTGGCTCCGGATCGTCAGCAGTGGAGATCTTTTATCTCAGCCCTATCGGCGCCGGACCCTTAGGTAGGTAGGTAGGTATTAAACACATTTTTGAATGGCGCACATTTTTTCACAAAACTTCAATCAGACCCGACTTATATTGGTAAGGTTTATTGACATCAAAATTATACCAAATGACACATATAAATTCTACGTCTTATAGAAGGATTGACTGTCGTTTTTTTATCTCCATTATTACACTTTACGTTTAGAACTACATAGGGATTCTAGAGTTATTTATTTCGGTTTCCAATGGTTGTTAGGTTGTGGTTCAATTTGTCCGGGAAGCAATCCCCTTGCCCAAGGGTCTGACGTGTTTCTCTCCTATGATGTTCTTAGCTGCTAACCAGCTTCTGCAGCTGTTCGCTTATTTCCGCCGAGTCAATGTCCTTTTTGGGGCCGTCCTTAGCCGTCCCACCAACCGCAGCCGACGAAGGCCGGGCGCACACCTTTTTGTGCATGAACCAGTGCAATCGTTGGCATTCGCGATCGCAATACTGCACCTCTTTGCACTTGGAACACTTCTTGTCCGGTTTTTCCTCCCCACAGGAACTGCAGTAGGAAAATGTGTCCTGGAAGCCCCGTTGCCCGTTGATGGCCGATTTGAGAATTTCCAGGGCACTGGCAGCATTTTCTTTGTTGGCCAACTGACCCACCACCTGCCGAAAAATGGTACACTCCCGGAACGGGAACTCACGCACACACTCCCGGATGGTGCCCTCGATGTACTCCAGGGAACCGTCTTTACCTGTTTAAGGATTGAAATAAGGATAAGTCGTTTGGTTAAAATAGGGGAGAATCTAAAGAACATACCCAGTTTCAGAGCTTTTTTGGCAAACAGTTCGACAAAATCACTCTTCTGATCCTTGGTCCCATCGGCTTTGTCCTTGCGAGCCAGGAAGTAATCCCGACACTTGGCAACCTCATTGACCATGTAGCCCAGGTAGTGATACTTAAATGCCATCACCTCGTTGATCTCGTTGCGACGTTTCATTTCCCGCTCCATCATCTCATCTAGCACCTTCTTTATGCGCTTCAGATCATCGATGAAGAGACCATACTTTTGCATATTCAGCGCGATCCGCACCGGATGGATGTTGATTTGCATGACGAACTTGTGGAACCCGTCCAAATGTACCACCGGAAGAAGTGGTTCCTTCTGTGAACCTTGTACCTTGGTGAAAGCTTCGATTTCGGTGATGGGAACGTAATTATTGATGGTGGCCACGACCTGATGGTTCGCCACGAAGGCTGCCATCTGAGCCGCGGTCCGGCCCACTGAATTCGTGGCATCGGCCTTGGCCCCTGATTGAAGCAGCTTCAGACACACATCCACATTTCCCGAGAGAGCTCCGAAATGCAAGGCAGTGTAGTTGTACTCATGTTTGCCTGGAATTTAATTTAAAAAAAAAATTCTTATCTTCTCAAAATGCTTTTACCAAATTTAAACCAGTTACCAGAATTGACATCGGCGCCCTGATCCAGCAGCATCTGAACTGCATCCTTGTTGCCCTTGTAGGCGGCATGCTGCAGCGGGGTCATGCCATTCTCGTCCACAAAATCTACAGATTGTTTGAACTGGGCCAGCACCATCTTCAGTTCGCTGATTTCGTTCTTGGAGATCCGATCGAAAATTTCCTTCTCCTTCGCCGACAGAATCACTTTCGAGGTAGCAGCCAACTCGGCCGTGTCGGGTGTGACGTCCATCTGAGGCTTTTGCTTCTGGGAGTCCTTTGCAGCAGACATATCCAACTGACTGGGGCTGGTGCTTGCTCGGACACTCGGAAATATCCTCTAAACTATGTAGAAAACTAGATTTTTAACACTTTTTGCTGGTTTCTCGCTGCTTTAAAGCGATACTTGCTGGCGAAAAGTAAACATGCGCTTTTCACGCGATTTTGACGTTATCGAATTTGTCATGTTAAAAGTTTTCAGAGACGGGAAGAACGAAGACTCCAACCAAAGTTGGGTGTCTTCGATAAATCATCGACAACCGGTTGATGTTCATTTAGATTAGAGATGGGAAACATTTTAATTAAAATTTTTACAATTTTCATTCCATGTTAATTGAAAAGCTTTGAAATTAGGACTCAGTTTAAGAATAAAGTGACACTAGTAACAGGAATAAGAATTCGGATTCGAAATTAAGAATCATCATTTGGTTCCGAAACACAGATTCTAAATTTCGATTCAGAATTTTGATATTCAGAGTCAGATTTTTAATTAAAAATTAGGATTGAGATTCATAATTCATATTGATCAGAATTTTGGTTCAGATTCAGAGATGCAGATTCAGCTTGGATTCGAATTTAGCTTCAAGATTGAGATTACGATTCAGAATTTGGATTTAGAACTTGATTCATTATTCAGACTCAAAATTTAGATTGGGAAATTGATACTTGCATACGAAATTCAGATTTTTTCAGAGTTCAGTTTTAGATTTCAGAAGTAAAATTTCGAATTCAAATTACCACTTATCTATACCATTTTTTTCATATTAGACTCACCGAATTTTACTTTAACGTTTCAAGTTAGAAAAGCTGTTATTTTTAATTAGCCACGAAAATGGGTTTGACGCGGGTTTATTGTCATATTAAATTAAATTAAAAAATAATATCAAAACTATTAACCGAATGATCGAATTTGTGAGCCGACTGTAAGCTTCAGCAAGTGCAAACAATTGCCGGCAGATGACGCGCTAACCTCCTCCATCAGCTGCTTGTCATCGCCGATGCGCATACTATCTCCATCTTGTTTATCGCCTGCCCTGCGAGAAAATTCCGCGTCCGGGAAGTAGCTGCTGAAAGTGCGGTGGCCGAATCAGCAGACGGAAGGTCAGAAAATAATACGGCAAACAGCAGAAGCAGCCAAATACCAAATAGTAATCAAAATAGACGAAACAAAAAAACATCACAAACAACAATGCGAAGCGAATTTGATAACGCGCGGTTCATCTGCGCCTACAAGAGGAACGCGATCCTGTGGAACATCAACCATGAGCACTACAAGAGCAAGGCCAAGAGGGAGGTCGCCTACCGGGACATTATGCTGGAGATGGACATGGGCACGATCGACGAGGTCAAGAAGAAGATCAAGTCGTTGAGGGACACCTACAATGCGGAGAAGCAGAGGATGATCAAGAGCCGGAGGTCCGGAGCGCCCTCGGACGAGAAGTACCAAACCAAACTGTCCTGGTATCCGCTGCTGGACGAGATCCTTGGAAGCAAGATGCAACCGATCGAGGACGAATCCGTTATGGTAAGTCGGGTCTATAGAGTAGTATCATTGTTTAAGACTGAAAGCTACAATCTGAGAAATTGAAAAAAACGTTCAAATTATTCCTAAAATTATTATGAGTAAGAAAATATTGAAATTTAAGAGTTCCGTTGAATTTTCAGCACACCGATACAACGTCAACCGAACGGAAGGTTGTAATAGAGGAAATTATTCTACACGATGATCACGCTGAACATCTTGAGGAAGAAATAGTAACCGAAGAACGATCGACAATCCAGTGGATGCACCAGCAACTGAACGAGGTAAGCTGAGTTATTATTCAAATAGAAATTCTTTAATTAACCCTCTTTCATTGTAGACGCCCGAAGTCTCCCACGAACCCAACAACAAAGTCCACCCGTTGATGATCGCCCCAAACAAACGGAGAAAATCCCAAGCCAGACTCGGCCAAGTCGAAGTCAACGGTCACGAGTCGACGTATCCTTTTTTCAGCGCAGCAAGTGTGGCTCCGGTTACACCAAGAAGATCTTCATCTGGTGCTGCTGCAGCCACCGTTTCGGCGTCGGCATCCGAGGATGAGTACCACTTTTTTGGCCTCAGCATGGCCAGCCAGTTGAGGGCGCTGCCGCGTCTCAATGCCATTATACTGCAGGAAAAGATTCAATCACTGATCGCCCGGGAACGCATCGAGTACGAGCATTCGCTGATGAAGGACTAGCATTAAGATTATTGTTTCCCTAAGGGCTTAGATGTGTAAGAATAAAATATAAGATTTTGTATCGAATGTTCCGACCGAATGATTGTTTAAGCTGATAAAATTCGTATTTTTAGGATACGTTGTTTTGTAAACTTTTAAGATGAATTGAATACAAATTATTTCATGTAATGTTAATAACGACAGTTTGACACGATTCAACTGTCTGTTTCTTCATTTCTGTAAAAATAAAATATTATAACTCAAACAATGTTTAGTCAGTCACGATAAATGAGATGGATTTCGAAGAATTGAATACTTATGCCGAATTCGTGGAGTTTTCAAAAGTGTATTTCAACCGAATCATATAACCCGCTGGTAGTAATTGTTATCATATAGAAGATAATATATCATATAAAAAAGCGAAAAAAAAGCTAACACTAGTAAACCCTATCCTGGTAGCTGTTCTCCTGGGGGCGCGTCTGCATCGTGTTTACCATCTGCTGTTGGTACTGTCGCATCTGGGAGGCTCGGCGAGGAGGCGTCAGGTATTCGAACATACTTTGGGTGTGTTGCGAAAGCATCTTGCTCAGATCACAGGGCATCGGATCGGTCCAGAAGAAGTCATGATTGAGGGCCGAATCGGCATCGATCCGTTCCTTGGGATCGAGAATGAGCAGTTTGTCTAGCAGATCCACTCCGTTTGGATCCTTGACGTAAGGTCGCAGTCGGTCTCGAACTTTACGCTTCTGTCCCATGGGAAGCTCCATCTTTTGATAGAGCTCCAGCATTTCGACTCCGGGCCAAACATCCGGGGTAAAGGAGCCACAAAGTTGTGAAATAAAGATAAGCTGTTGCTGTTCGGTTGCGCCCTGCATAATCGGAGACCGGGTCCACATTTCGGCCATTATACAACCGGCACCCCACATATCGACCGGTGGGCCATAGTTTCGATCGCCCAGAAGCAATTCCGGTGGACGATACCAAAGTGTTACTACTCGATTGGTGTATCGATTGGCTTGACCATTTTTAGTCAAACTAAATGCTCGTGCAAGTCCAAAATCAGCCAATTTTAAAATTCCATTTTTAGTAATCAGAACGTTGGCCGCCTTCATGTCCCGATGAAGAATCTTGTTGCTATGTATATAGTACAACCCGTTCAGCAGCTGCTGCATTACCTTCTTGATTTCGCCAAGACTAAATTTTACGTTCATATTAGACAACAATCCAGCCAAATCATGTTCGCAAAAATCGAACACCAAATAGAAAGTCGATCGATACCGATTGTTGGCCGTGGCCTTGGTACGACAGATCTCAATCAAATTAACCACATTCTCGTGCTTCAACAGCTGCAGGATTCGGATCTCTCGCAAGGCCGTAATCGGAAAGCCTTCCTTCTCGTTATCCATCAGCACCTTCTTCATGGCCACAAACTTCTTGTTCGATTTCTTTTCCCGGGCTTTGAACACTTCGCCGAAAGTTCCCTGACCGATTTTGGCCACCTTCTCGTACTTGCTGGACTCGTCGCAGTACGGGAAATCGTAATCCTCGATGTACTTCTGCTTTTCCGGAAGCGTCAGCACCGTGCTCGATGTAGACATCTGCAGCCCGGAAGAGTGGCCATCCCGACCGGAGGAACTCATCTTCACGGTTTTGAATGCACTTGAATGGGTTCGTTTCCCCTGCTGGATCACTCCATCGGCGAAATACTACAGGATTCCACGAAATTTCGGTGATATTCGGTTGTTTATAAATAGTGCTGATGCAGTTCGCACTCGAAAAAGGAAAGCTTTAAAAAAAAAACTGAAAGCTCCGCGAACACTCAAATAGTACACGCTTGTTGAGGGATGCTTCCGTTTTCGATATCAGAATACGCAAGGAAAAACCGGAAAAACTAAACAATCTTTTGCGTAGATTCGCTGGCTATACTGTTGTTTCCAGTTCAACGAATTAGACTGATTTAAATGATTTAAAAAAAGTGAAAGTCAACTGTATATGTCGGGAAAAGGAAAACCTGTTCGAAAAAAGATTGCCTGTGGCCGAGTTGTAGAAAATTAATATTGCCTAGGGCCTCTGGTATTTTGAATAATCCAGGTAATCTGAATGGAAATTTTTATAATCTAACCTGAAACCGGACTTGTAAACAATGATGCAAAAGGTAAATCAGGAGGACAAATTAATTCTATCGAATGTGCCATTTTCTGTTCCACAATTATTTCTGCCGTAACTCCAAATATTCCCAAAGTTTGCAAGTAGTTCACGGAATATTTTGAAAAGAAAGCAACATTTCGTTAAAGGTAACTACCAAATTTTGAATAACGATGATCGAAATTTATCAAAACTTGTTTAATTTTACCCATGAGTGTTAAAATTTTGTATCAGTGTAAAAGCTCTCATGAACTTTTAGTTCACGAATGAATGAGCAATCGTTGAACCGGGTGAACCTGCATGAATCAAATAGGATGATTCATTCGATTTTCAAAAGTTTTAAAAGAAGTGCGCGAAATTTTTGTCCAACATTTCCATTACACAAAGGTGATAAATTAAACCCAAATCCGATAGGATCAGAAACATTTATTAATACTGAATTTCTTGCCATATCAAGGTTGAAAAGTCCAACCTGTGTCACTTGAAAAATTAATATTTAAACTTGTATCAAAACCTGGAGTGAAAATACATTTTGGAGTCAATTGCCCGACAAAAGCATCGGCGAAGGTGAGTTTATCATGGAAGAAGACGCGCAATCTCAATTTTTGGAAGATCAGTCCAGTCCTTTTCCTGTGGAATTGGATCTGTTTCAAGAATATTGCAGTATTTCGAGTTGTGATCCTAAAAATCACAAAATCAATGGAAACATCTACAAACCAACCAAAGGCTCAACTGAACTATATCAGGCCATCAAAAGCAGTGACCATACCAGGATAGCTTCGTTAGTTGAGGCGTACAGAATGGATTTCGAGAAAGTTAAGATTCACCTGGTTAGCAAATTCGGCTGCGACCCCAAAGATGCGATATGGCTCAAAAAAACCATTTTGATTGCCGCCACCCAGGAGGAATGCCGCGAGGTAACGAAATTTGAAACCCTAAAAACCGAACCTGTGAACATTGGAAAAGCGGTATTGGTTTTATTGCAACATCCTATGCAAGAGAAGCACGTGGCGGTGATCCATCCTGATATATCCAATCGACTTGAGGCGTGTCGACTGGTTGATAAACTAACCCGAAATGGATACCTGTCCTGGAATAGTTCGGGCTACGAGGAATCGTTTCTAGAAGTGGCAGCTCTTCGCGGTAACTACCGACTTATTGATCTGCTGTACAGTTATGGAGCACGCATGGATGATCCAGAGCACAATCCGTTGCTATCCGCCATTCGAGCCAATCAACTTGAAACGGTTCAATGGTTATTGACCGAACATTTCGATAATTTCGATTGCACAAAACGGGATAAGCAAAATCTAAGCGCCTTGATGAAGGCAATGGAGAAAGGAAATCCTGTCATGTTTAAATATGTGCTTCAGAAGATGATCGATTATCGCATGAAGTATTACAACGAAACGAAAAACGAGGCTTTTTCCAGCATTTTTCGCTTTGAAAATGACGATCTCTGTTCCCTTTCTATTCTAACATTTCTTCGGAGTCATAAGTTGCGCAAAACAATTGAGGAATGTATAGTGGAACACGAACTTGATTTATCGTATCAGTGGAAAAATGTGACCATACTGGAATCTTTGCTGGACAAAGAAGTAGCTGTGGAGTACTGTTTGGAGCAAGTTCGTATGAAACCAACGCTTTTAGGTCTGAGAGTTTATAATGAAACTACCGTTCTACACAAATTCATCGAATGGAGTAGAATGGACTTTCTGGAAGAAATCTATGTGGATAATGCTATCGTTAAGAAGTATTTTGAAACAAAGGATGCACTCATCGAATTGAGAAAAGCATTGATTAAAGATTGCCATAATAAAATAGCGTTCATGTTAAAACATCACCAGGATTTTCTTTTAGTGAACGAAGATTTGTTCCGAAAAACAATTCTAGAATTTGCTAGTCCTTCATATACAGTTCATTCAAGGTACATTGAATGCGTTGTGAGACATTTCCCTCAATTTAAACCTGCCTTAGAAAATATTCAAAAGAATTTGATCGACGAACGTATACGTCAAGGTAAAAAATATAACCTTTTTTAACATAAAACCGTTTAATGATATGCTTTATTTTTTTAGGATTGAAAACAACGTACTTTCAAAGACAGAACACCAACGATCAAATGCTGGAATACATTGAAGGAACGCTGAAACAAGCTCGGTATTTCAAAAATTCCAAAGTACTTCACATGGCTGTCCAAATGGATGATATTCAACTTTTCGATCAACTCATAGCGGATGGCTACGAATTAGATCACGTGGATGACTACGGTAATCATCCAGTCCATTACGTGGGAAGCACTGAAATGTTAGATCACCTCATCCGCTTGCATCCAGATGGAAAACAACTTCTAAATCGAACGAACACGGAAGGCTGCACCGTGTTATATAGGGTTTGCGGTTTACCTTACGATGGACATAAGTTACTGCCAATTGTCGAAAAGTTGGTCGAATACGGTTGCGACATAAGCAAATTGAATAGCAATGGAGAGACTGTTCTGTTTTTGACTACCAGTATTACTGTTGTAGATTATCTACGAGGTTTAGGAGCCAGTCTGGACCTGATTAACAGCTCTGGCCAAACGATTCTTTTTAAACATCTACAGCTTTACCGAACTTGTACAGTTTTAAATTTACTGCCATTGGTGAAAGATCTTGCAACCTTCAAGGAAACTGCCCACGTGTACCTGCCATTGCTTGTCAGGAAGCAATATCACTTTACTTCCTTCGACTACGATTACTTTCTAGAAGAGTATCCTACGACAACTAAATTGCTATTTGATTCGTTGGTTAAACATTCAAGAGAAGAAGCTTCAAGAGTATTCACTTTGGCATGCTATAACTCTTTCTATTACATAGTCCAGAAGTTTATGCAATTCGACTACGACCTGAACTACAACTATCAAGCGGACTATGAAAATTCATCGATTCTGGCCCTGCTCCAAAATTTACATCAGCAACAGTTACATGTAGCTCAATGGCTTCTCACTAAATCGGTAAATTTGAAACACCAGAATGCGTGGGGTAAGAGTGTTCTCCATTTTGTAATTCCAATTAAACATGCTTTGACGAAGGAATCCCATGTCGAGCTTATCCTCTCGGTATTGGAAAAAGGAGCCCCAATTAATGCTGTCGATAAGGACGGCAATACACCACTGCATTTGGCCGTGAAACAAAAGGAATGGCATTTGGTTGAGCTGTTGGTGTCGAATGGAGCCGATTTGAAGTTGAAAAATAATGCAGGAAAAATTCCTTTGGAAATTGCGAATGAAGTTACGCAAGAACTATTCTATTTTATGGTTTAGACTACTCAGTGATAATTAAACGGTTATCATTGATTATGATTTAATCTAGTCAGTTGTCTGGAGGTAGAAGATTACAAACGGTTTTTTTTTGTCTTCAACGTTGGTGAAAAATCAAACAAACCTCAACTGCAGGATAGGATTAAAGGGAATTTATTTCAAATAAGAATGATTCAACTGTTCACTGATTATGATTCTATTCCGAACCAAGACCAAAATGATAAAAATCTGTTCGCGATTAAATATCTAATTACAAATACGTCAAGTTGTGAAATATCTAACCCGGTGCAAGAATTCGCAATAAGCGAATGAACTAAAGCTACACTACAAACTACATTCAAATAAGTAAATTGTTTTATTAATTTAGTACTGCTTCTCGTGTTTTTTTTTATTACAGTCCTCTTACAGTGCGGTGAGATATACGTAGTACAAAGTCAACACTTGAAAATGATGGACGAAGGCGCCGTTTTGGGTTTAGTTTATTTCAACGAGGAATATGGCGGTGCCCTGGTGGAAAGACGTTCTTCTTCTTATTCTTTGAGTGAGCCAACTGACGCTTTGAAAATATCTGAAACCATTCATAACATCTACAAACCGATTGAGGATTACACCGAATTACAACGAGCAATTTTAAACAAGGACCACGTGCGAATGGAAGCGCTGTTGACGGTCTACCAACAGGATTTTCAAAAAGTACATCAACATTTGGTGAATAAATTCAGATGAGATTCGGCAAACATGGTCTCAAAAAACTGGGATAGAGTACTCGTGGCTTCCAGTGAAGAACAGTGCCGTATGGCAAAGAATATGGAACACAATGAACCCATTGATTTACGAGATTTTGGAAATGCTGTCTTGGTTCTGTTACTTTATCCAATGCGAAATGAAAATGCGGCAGTAATACTACCGAATGAGAATAATCATTTAGATGTCTTGAAATTGACCGAAGTATTAGAAGCAAACGGATGCCTATCATGGAATTACAGTAATCCTGAGACACAACCGGAGACCCTTGTTGAAACTGTAGCATCCTGTGGGCTGAATAATTTGATAACTAGACTTCACGATCAAGGGGCGAAGCTTTTTCTTCCGAATCACAACCCGTTAAGTAAAGCTATTAAAAAACGTCACAGGGATACAGTGCTATGGATGCTAGACGAATACTCTCATCTTTTGACAGAGCTACCAAGTGATTATCTTCTAAATTCACTGATATTGTTGATTCATTTGAATGACGTTGATTTAATGGAACGCGTGCTGAAAGCTATGATACTGACCTATAGGCGTGTTGCCCCCAGATATGTAACTGAATCGGATGCCTTCAATGAGGTCTTTAGATACAAAAGGAAATATGGCCAGAACAGCATTTTTAGTTTCGTTCCTAGGTTCGGTGCTAGCCGGGAAAGGGTAGAGCGATGGGTAGTTGATTACAATCTAGATATTTCCTATCAATTCAATGGAAATCCTATCCTCGCATGTATGCTGAAACGAAAAATCGCACTCGACTATTGCTTCGAATGTATGCGTCAAAATACCGAGCTTCTGGGGCTACAAGAACGTTGGAAGAAATCAATATTACAACTTCTAATCACAGAAGAGTACTATGAATTCCTAGAAGAGATCTATCAAAAAAATCCTAAAACCAAAAAGTACTTTGAGAACAGCTTTGCTTGGGTACTGCTGATCAGAGCAATTGCCAGCAAAAACTCGGATCGTATTCAGTTCTTCAAAAGACATCATTTCGAGTTCTTCCAGCACAATCAGCAACTTCTACGGGCACCGGAAATTTCAAAGTATGCAACTGATAAAGAATTTTATCGTAAACATGGAGACGCTGTGCTTGATTTCCTTCCTGAGTTAAAAGATTTCGTTGAAGAGATTCGAACTGGTTCATGGACGTAGAGCATCTAGTTAGGTCTTAATGAGCACAGTGTGATAATAACTACTATATAGGACTAGCTAGGTCATATTAAGTAAATTGTGATAAAGACTACTTAGTGCAAATATATCGTGCAAAAACGATTTGAATTCGGTATCGAATTTTGAATACGGCGAATGCGCCAAGACCTTTGTTTTGAGAAAAACGCATTCCAAGTTTCAGAAAATAAAATCAATTTCCTATTTAGCTGCGTACAATCATTTTCCTAAATAAGTCGCTAAAATGCTTCCAAATTGATTTAATTTCATCACCCGATCGATCAATATAGCTTTTCCGTACTAATTACTTAAAAAAATAAAGAAATATAACTGTGGGCCCTTTTACCACAGACTGGTGCTTCCATTTTGTTCATTCGCCAAATTGGAGCGCCCTTTAAAATTGCAGAATGCCTATTCGCCTTTTGGATCACTCATTAAAGAAGCAATATTCAAGCAAATTTCGGCTTGAAAGCGGGTCCAAATGATCACAATAACACATTAGCACATTCAACGATCCTATAAATGCTGATTTGTGCTTCTCCTCGTCCTGGGAAAACAAATTTCAAAAACTTCAATGCCCTTTTTCCATCTGGAAATAACTATTGGCCCTTTTGTTCGCGACGAAATTTGGGCGAATGAACTGTGGGATTACACACTCATAAAAAAAGCTATTCGCCTTATTTAAAAAATTAAATTTAACTTCACTAAAATAAGCAAAAATTAAAAGAAGATCATATTTTCGGATGTAAAATGAATAGTTTAACGCATTTATGTGATTATCTGGATTTGTTTACAGTTGGCGCTTTCGCCGTATTCAAAATTCGATACCGAATTGATTTTTTTTTTTATGGTAACGAAATATCAAATGCATGGTCTCATCGACTTTGAATCATCATCCGAATAAAGTACAAATAATCATATCCAAAGTGTTATTTTGTAAGAAAAAACCTACACACTGTTAGTATCGTAAATCATCGGCTTTTTGGCAGCACTGACTTCCCGGAAATCAACAAAAAATATTCATTACACCATTATTCCTAAAAATCCGAACAACTCTTGCTGAACACTAGAAGCCCGGTCCATTGTGTCGTAACCGTCGCAGGAAATTCCAGGAGAAGCTGGAGCGGAGCATCCTATCTCCATGAACTATTCTACCAAACTGATTGTCTGATGAACATTTCCTACAAACGTGAAAGAGATGTATCTTACCTCTCTTTTTCTCTCACACGTTAAACTTAATACAAAACCGTTTATGGATAAAAGGCCGTTAAACGGCGTCACCCCAAGGAGTTTACGAAGCTTTACGATTACACGATTAACTATACTCTTTCAATTTGAGCTACATTCTACATCATCATACTTACTCAAAAATTAACCAACCAGCGTAATTTCTTGGATAAAATTTCATTTATACCCTAACTAAATCTTGAGTCTATCTTTAACTTGTTTTCTGTTTTTATTTGCAATTCGAATTTTATTGATACAACTCTACTCTACCACATTACCCCCCTTCTCTATACTCATTTACTGGCCTGATATTTTTGATCGTTCATTATTTATTAACCTGAGTTATATCTATTTTCAGTACATAAGGTTGAGAGTTCTACATCGTTAATTATGAAAAAAAAAATGTCTAAAAACACCATATGATCAAAAGAGGTACGTTATAGTCCTTTTGGTGATACAGTTCAGAGAAACGTATGTTTGTTTGCTTTTTTTGTTTTTTTTTTTAACAAATGATAACTTTGGGTACACACCTGTTTTTAGACTATTTAATCTTATTCTTGCCACTGAATGTCGAACTCTAATTTTAATCTTGCTGACCACTGATAGTTCTATCACTTGGATTTAAATGTTGGATTTGAAAATTGGTTTTAGTTGTTTTCTTTTATCCGGAATGTTTAATCTTTTCCTTTCATCTGAAGCCAAATCCAACTCATTTATTTGATAATAATTATTGAGCCTAAGTCTTCAATTTGATAACCATCACTGATGCTTGGGTTTTTTTTTTGTAAGTTTAATCTGAAGCTCAAATTTGAAAATCTGAATTTTGATATGGATTATTAATATTGAGATCATTTCTTGATCTGAGTTATATGAAATCATAAGCTTTTCTGGAATATTAAGTTTTTTCATTGCCGACCTTTAATCTTATTGTAGCATCTCATTGTTGGACCTTAACTTTATTATTCTTCTAAGTATTACACATGTTATATTTTGTATTTGTCTCTAGAGTTCGATTTTATTTTTTTTTTTATTTCATCCTGGAAAACTGAATCAAAATATCACTCCGAACGTTGGGGCTAACTGACAGTTATTGAATTGGCAACGAGCTACAAGATTTACTGTGCTGATGCAAGTACTGTAGGAGTGTTAAACTAGAAAATGTTTTCGAGGCCTTTATTTGAATCTTAAATAGGAACTCTGAATTTTATTTCCAATTTTAAATAATTCAATCAATAGAATTCAATTTTGAATATATTCTTATGTAATAATGTACTATGAAGTGAATCTTAAATACTTACTTTTTCAATCATTTCTAGTAGATCCGTTCAAGCCTGAAATTCAACCACACTGTTTAATATGAAAAAAATCATTTGTAGCTTTTCTCATCCTATTGTTATTGCCAAATTCCAACATTCGAAAGATGTATGACGTTGTTACAATAATAAATTTAATTTCTTCTAACCCGTTTGATTGCTGCTCTAAATTATCATTGACTAAAAACTTTATTTGCCTTCTTTTTTTTTTTTATAAACAGTTTTCTAACAACAAAACCTTGTTCTGTATGATTTTTTTTTTTTATCCGAATCTTAAATTTTCAAAAATTCGCAAGGACCGGGATTCATCTTTTATTTGAGCGATGAATTCAATTATTGATCCTATATTTAAATTGGAAACTTAAGTAGCAAAATGAACTAGAATCTGTTTTTTCCATCAAAATCTGGCATCAGCCTTTGAACACTGAATCTATATTTCTTTTTTTTTTAATCAATAAACTCTGTATTGAAACTCAATAACTCTTTCTTAAATCAATCATCAAGAATCGAAATCATAATATCGGTTTCCTAATTGAATAATTTGAATCTCTAACCACTTTAACTTGTTTTTTTCATATTCATGCTTTCACTAACAAATTGTAGTATAAAATCAAATCCTGATTTCCAATATTCACCTTTTTTATGAATTCCTATCTCATTTTTTTTTATAACGGTCGAACCCTCATTCTTTCCAATCTGTTTATAAACCCAAAATTAAACTCAATATTGCATATGCAAGCCATTCTGTCGGAGAATTCCAAATCTTCATCTAGTACCGTCGTGTAGCGCTTTATTTCAACTTTACCTGAATAGATCAATTTTTTTTTTTTGTTATTTATTAAAACTTTGGATTCGAATTCCGAGCTTCTGAATATCATTCTTAAATGTTGATCAATAAAATTATCCTCAAAATGATTTTGAATCGAAATGACAATCGTTTTCTTTTACTGAATCTTCATATTTGATGTGGTCCTGGTGACCTAGATCTTTCGTTTATCCCTCCGTTTTCCAACCAAATTTATTATTTTTTTTTTATCTTTTTCAACTTATTTCCTATTTTATTACACTATCAAAGAAAATTTAAAGCATTTAGATCTAGTATTAAAAAAAAGATTTTCAAGGATTTTTTTTGCATTTTTTTTTGTAACTTTTCATTACCACCTCTGAAAATTTCTTTTTTTCCAATACCTGGCATTTTTTTGCATCCTTTTGCTTTTTTTTTTATAAATCGGTTTTTATTTCATTCTTTGATTAAACAAGTTTTGTTAGATCTATACAGCTTAATGGAAAATTTTTCATAATTTTTTTATTTTGAAATAATATTCCCTGAAACAATTTTCTTTTGTTACACAATTGTTTTATTCAAGGTTAATGTTGCCATTCAATAAACTTTGTTTTTATTGGTTTCTTTTTTTTATTTTTGTTAAACTTCTTTTATGTGAATGTGATGATTAAAAATCTCAATTGAATTTCCTTTGATTGTTTTTTTTCTTTGCCATATTCGTGTATGACTCAGTATTTATTTTCCAAAATATTACATATCATGGTATTCACTATTTAGTTTTATCTGTTTATCATACTTTTTCTTTGCTATCTTAATTTTACATCTTTCAATGTACTGAATTTTTTTTTAACCATTCTTTATACAACTTTACTTCACTAAATTATCTTCATTCCCATTTTCTTTAATTTGCAATACTTGAGCTTTCATCGTATTTAATTTTATTGTATTTTAAAAATTCACTTTGACAACTCAGTTCCTTTTTCATGTTGAACATATTATTTCATTCGACTACCTACTATCTCTATTTCTGTTTTTTTTTTTTTTATGATAAATTCCTTCTTTAGCGAAAACATGTATTGAATTTTTTTTTCTTTTTTTTTTTTTGTTATTTTCTAATCTCCATTTTTTCACCACAATCTCTATGTTGATATTGTTACCTTATTTCTTCTATCGAAATCCACCTTTTTCCATTATCTCATCTCGTTTTTTTTTTTTTACTTTACTTTTCAAATATCAATTCACCACGCAATCTTCATGCTCTTTTATGCCTTTTTTTAAATATATTTCACATATTTCATAGGAGTTTCCTTCTTCTCTAGCTTCGCCTTTGTTGCTAACAATTTAATTTTATCTATTTATAACTTTCGTTTCCTTCTATCATTATTTTTATCCATAATTTTCTTTTCTTTATGTTTTAGTTGTTGATTAACTTCCTTTATATGAACTCTTTATCCATCTCTTTCCAATTTCCGTTGTTGTTTTTTTCATCAAGAATTTTTTTCATTCATTAACAACTTTATTTTTAGTGCCATACTTTAAATTCTTGATTTGTGTTTTTTTTAAATAATTCTACGATCCTATTTTCTATGATCTGCAGTATTTTGTTTATGTATTTGCCCCCATCTTCCTCTTCATTTTCTTAATTTACCATTTTTGTGCTTGATCCAGTATTTATTTCCATTTATTTATTTTTTTGTTTTACATTTTTCCTTATTCATGTTTCTTTTGATGATGATTTTGACAACTAAGTTACTGATTTCATTATATAAACATCATTCCACAACTATCTATCTTAATTTTGTTTTTTTGCTTCGAGATAAAATTTTTGTTTCGTGAAATCCTTTTGTATTTTATTCTTTTTTTAAAAAAACTCGTTTTTCCAATTTCCTTTTCTTTTATTTTAATTCAAACATTTTGTTTCTACTGCCAAATGTGTTAATTTCTTCTGTTAATTTTTTTTCATTAGTTTAATTATTTCGAATGCTTAATGTTTGTTTTTGTAAAAAATATTACTTTCTGTTTTTCCAATATCTCTTGGTTATCACTATTTTGTTTTATCTTTTAATCATAATTTCTTTTTTTTTAATATCTGCATTTAATATTTTTCATTGTCCAGACAATTTTTTTTTCTATCATTTTTCATATTTTTCTTCACTAAACCATCTTCCTTCAATTTTTTTTTTAATTTGCTATATCTGAGCTTTAATCGTTTTTATTTGAACAGTTTGCTTTTTCATTGTTTTTTTTTATAATAACTTTGACAACTCATTTCCTTTCATATTGAACATATTATTCCAGTCCTCTACTATCTATTTTTTTTTGTTTGCTTTAATGATGAATCCTTTCTTTCGCGAAAACCTGTAGTATTTAATTTTTTTTCCATGGTATTTTCTAAATTTCACCTTTTTTTCTACCAAAATCTCTATTAAGAAATCGTTCTTTTCGTTCTATCTGAATCCACCTTTTTCCATTATCTAATCTCTTTTTTTCAGCGATTTTTTTTTTTGTTTCATTCAAATATGAATTTGCCATTCAAGCTTCTTTCTCTTTTTTCCATGTTTATAATAATTTTCTTTTTTTTTTTTGTTTCATTATGATATTTTTAACAACTATACTTTTAATGCCACAATTTCAATTTTTGTTATAGAATTTTTTCTTTTAAATATTTTAACTATTTGTTTCCTATGATCTCATCTTTCGCAGTGCTTTGTTAATGTGTTTGCACTCATCTTCCTCTTCATTTCCTTTATTTCCATTTTTGTCCTTGATCCAGTATTTTTTTTTCTATCATTTTTTCATATTTTCTTCACTAAACCATCTTCCTTCAATTTTTTTTTTAAATTGCTATATCTAAGCTTTAATCGTTTTTATTTGAACAGTTTGCTTTACAATAACTTTGACAACTCATTTCCTTTCATATTGAACATATTATTCCAGTCCACTATCTATTTTTTTTTGTTTGCTTTAATGATGAATCCTTTCTTTCGCGAAAACCTGTAGAATTTAATTTTTTTTTCCATGGTATTTTCTAAATTTCACCTTTTTTTTTCTACCAAAATCTCTATTAAGAAATTGTTCTTTTCGTTCTATCTGAATCCAACTTTTTCCATTATCTAATCTCTTTTTTTCAGTGATTTTTTTTTTTGTTTTATTCAAATATGAATTTGCCATTCAATTTTCTTTCTCTTTTTTCCATATTTATAATAATTTTCTTTTTTTTTTTGTTTCATTATGATATTTTTAACAACTATATTTTTAATGCCACAATTTCAATTTTTGTTATAGAATTTTTTCTTTTAAATATTTTAACGATTTGTTTCCTATGATCTCATCTTTCGCAGTGCTTTGTTAATGTATTTGCACTCATCTTCCTCTTCATTTCCATTTTTGTCCTTGATCCAGTATTTCATTTTTTTTAATGCTATTTTTCTTAATTATTGTTCCTTTTAATTCCTTTCTTCATGATAAAATCTTTGTTTCGTGAAATTCTCTATTATTATATCCTTTGTTTTCTTTACACTCCATCACTGTTTATCATTTTTCAATTTTATTTATTTTTTTTTTTTTAGTTTTCAATATTCAAACATTTTGTTTCTACTGCCAACTGTGTTAATTTCTTGTCCATTTTTTTTCATGCAGCCATTTTTCTACCCCTCTTTTCTTTATATATTCATCATTTATTTTTTTTTTCAGTGCATCATCTTCTGCTTCATCTTTTTTTTTTTTTGACCATTTATTTTTTTTCACCATTATGCATTTCCTTTTATCACATCTTCTATTTTTTTTAAGTGCATCATATATTTTTTTGCTAATATTTTCCTTTAAATTTTTGTTCATTTATTTTTTTGGCAATTTTTTTTTTTTTGAATCCACCATTTTTCACCATATTTTTCCGAACGTTTTCTTCTGTTACATCTTATTTCTTCCACTTTGCTCTCATCATGTTTCAAATCCTTTGCCTGTTTTTCTTGTAGCCTTTCGAAAATCTCTTACCTATTCGGAGCAATTTTATTGCTACCGACTGCGCCATGTCGTAACCGTCGCAGGAAATTCCAGGAGAAGCTGGAGCGGAGCATCCTATCTCCATGAACTATTCTACCAAACTGATTGTCTGATGAACATTTCCTACAAACGTGAAAGAGATGTATCTTACCTCTCTTTTTCTCTCACACGTTAAACTTAATACAAAACCGTTTATGGATAAAAGGCCGTTAAACGGCGTCACCCCAAGGAGTTTACGAAGCTTTACGATTACACGATTAACTATACTCTTTCAATTTGAGCTACATTCTACATCATCATACTTACTCAAAAATTAACCAACCAGCGTAATTTCTTGGATAAAATTTCATTTATACCCTAACTAAATCTTGAGTCTATCTTTAACTTGTTTTCTGTTTTTATTTGCAATTCGAATTTTATTGATACAACTCTACTCTACCACACATTGGTTTTTGATTAGCTCGATTTCTAAGGTCCATATTGGCACCATGCTGTATCAGTTCTTCGACCAACGTCCAATGACCGTTGGCTACGGCCACGTGCATGGCAGTGTTGCCATCGTTATCGACGGCATTAACCTGGGCACCATACTCCACCAACAAGCGGAATAGCTCCACACCGCATCCATAGTGCTGGGCTAGCACGTATCGATCAGCGAGTGTTATCAACGCACTCCTGCCCAGATCACCGCATCGTATTTCTAAATCAACTCCTTTCTTCAACAGTAATTTCACTTGCTCGGTAGTATCACCGAAGAAAAGTTGAAGCAGCCCGTAGAGCGGAGTATATTTGTTGTTGTGTTGGTAGTTGTAATTCAAATCATAATCGTACTCGAGGAATTTTCGAACGACGTAGTCGTAGAATTTGTTGCACGCTTCCGCAAACAATTTGCTTGCGTCGTCCCGAGAAAACTGGTAAAGTGAATCGAACAAAAGTTTAGCTGCTTCGGGGTACATTTGCAATAGCTTATCGTATTGGCCAGGATGAAGGCTCTGACTGTACATAAGCGGTAAAATTTTGTGAGCATGATTCCGGAAAAACTGCGTTTCGTGGACTTGATGATAAATAGCATTCACCAAATCGATTCTGGGGTATTTCAAATGCCTTTCGAGAATCGTTTCACCCAAATTATTTACTATTTCTAAACTGGCATTGTGCTTCTGAAGAATTTCTAGCTCTTTGAGGGTGTAAATGAAAAATAAAGCTGAGTCCCCGGCCTTGGTTTGCTGATTAACGTCTGCGCCGTAGTCTATTGCTCTTTGAACCAACAAACATTGAGCTTCTTCATGCCTTGTCAGTTCACAAATTTTGTGCAGCACAGTGTATCCCTCATGATTGGTCAAATTGATCAAAGCCTTGCCGGATGGATGACTTTCTACGATCAAATCGAGCATGTCGGCATGTTGTACATAGTGCACCGGATGGCAACCCTCATCGTCCAAGGAATCAAAATCGCATCCTTCCTGTAGCAAACGATGGAAAAGGGGTTGGTCATTTTTTTGAACCGCCAGATGAAAAAGTGTTTCTCCATTAGCTCCCGTTATTTCGTCCAGTCGCTTTTCCTCGGGAAGTTCAATGTGTGAATCTTGGCATTCCACTCCAAGATCACTAAAGGAGTCCAATAATTCTGAAAAGATTTTATAAAAGGCTTTTAAAAATGAAACTTGCGAGTACAGAACGTTGAAATTGTTAAGTGCTTTGGAAAAGTTAAAAAAAATCGCCCATCTCTATTTACTGTGCTGTACTTTATGAACGTACTCCATCATGGCTAATGATACTTCTTGAACGTACCCCATATTTTCAATTTTGATATTTTTCGTTAACGAAATTTCTTGCGCGTCGATCGTTTTTTGAGTTTTTCGGCCGGATTTCAATTTTAAACTTCGTAGAATAAGTGAAAATTAAAAGCTTGAGTGATAGTTAACAGTTAAGTTCATTCGTCTCTTATCGAAAAATTGTCCCGATAAGTTTCCGCCTCTACGATGCGACGATCGATCGAATGATGACAAAGTGGTTTGCGTTGAAATGAGTTTTAGTTCATCTGTGGTTTTAGCATAGAAAAATAATGTGATGGCTGAGAAAAATGATTAAAAAAGTGAATTTTTGCAAGGGGGAAGTTCGAGCGACAAAGCTAGTTTTTTCCAAGATGTCTCACTTTTGAAGAAAATGAATGACGAGCAGCAGCGCCGCCAGAGATGCGACGGATCAAAATGCAACTACTATACGCTTAGATGAAATAAACCAAGTTTTGGTTAATGCTTGAAAGCCTTGAAAGTATGTTCCTAACCATAATTTGAATTATTTTTAACCTTTTGAGGTGTGTTAAAATAAAATGTGCAAAAGCCGGAAGGTTTTGATCTGGAGCTCATAAAAATATGCCATACTTCTTAGTGATTTGCGTTTAGTGGAATGTTAAAAAGAAGAAAAAAAGGTGTGTTCTGCGGTCTATTCGATTCCTTTTCCTTTCTTCGCGTAAACGCGTGAGTGAAATCGAAGCGAGGTCTGCAGCAGAGTCCTCGTAAGGGCTCAGGTAAGTGAAATTTTATTTAAAAAATTTTATACAACTAAATTCTCAGAACAGCTGGAATTGACCGAGCCAACATAACGCAAAAATGTTAAAATGACAATAATTTAAAAAATGGATTAAATTGAAAAATACTTAACGGACTGTTTTTTTTTTATAAAAGAAATGATACATAATGAAAATGAGCAAAAAGCCTTTTTTTTAACTTGCGCTACACTCCAAAAGAATTGATAGTTAAAGTATAGATTAACATTCTGTAGAAGACACAGGTCAAAAGAAAAATTAATTCGATATTTTTAAGCTATTTATAAAAAAACGTGTCAATGAAAATCGTGTTTCGTTTGGTGTCAGAAGGGTGCAAGTGCACTTGCACCCTTCTGTCACCAAAGGATTATACTTTTAGGCAAATTTCATTAGAACGTATACATTTTTGTTAGTTGAAAACAACATCATCTAGCTCCTACTAGGATTTTCTACTGGTTCTGACCAGGATAATCCAAAGTCCTCAGATAAAGAAGTGATGAAAATAGATTCAGGTGTAACTTCGTCGGCATGAAAATCTCATTGTTATGTATACAAAAAAATTCTAAAATATTTTTTTTATGGCAAATTTAGCCAATGCTAATAGGGATAAAAGGCAAACACAAAACGCACTTAACAATAATTTTTTGGCAAATATATCTAAGAAAAATCTCTCGGATGAAAGCTCAGAGGATTCAGAGTTTTCGACAGGCCCTGATCATGATGTCACATACTATCCCACGGAACAAAATGGAACTTCGAAAAGTTCAGATGGGTCGTTGCGACAGGTAGTTTATAAAAAGTTCCATTAAGGATTTTAAGGAATATTTACATAACTGTGTAGGAGAGAGGCCTGGTATAATTAGACCAAAAATAGAAAAATTAAACATCCACGGTTCTTCTGAAGAATCAGAAGTTGCTGCTGCTGCAGTTGCTAGCGAGAATGAGTCCATTCCTGGAGAGTCAACTGGCCATTCATCAAGACCCCAAAAACGCCAACGAAATCAGGCAGTCTGGAAACTCATCTTGCGAAAAAAGAGGAAGCGTACGTTGGTTCTACCGGAAAAAGCGACCAGCTAAACAGTTAATTTCAATGAATGAACACATATGCAGGTATTCTTGTGTATCCATTAAGGAAAAAGAGAGATTGAAAGATTTCAACAAATTCTGGGAATTAGGATAATGGAACTTGCAAACCTCGTTCATTTTTTTTTTTTTTTTTTTTATTTCCTACATCTATTTGGCTTAACCTCTGTTACATAGCTGGCCAAGTGGGTATTGGAAGCAGAGAAAATTACAAATCTATTTTACATTCTACGAAAAATTTTGCTACTGTTTTATAAATTTCAATATCACGTTTCTTCAACAAAATTTGTGTATCAGGAACAACGCCTTTGTTCACAAGAATCCTCCATAGAGCATTTCTTTTCGCACTGAAGTTCGAACAAGCAAACAGGAAGTGATCAGGGTCTGCGTTTATCGCGCCACAGTTGCAAACATCACTGGGGATTATCCTATTCCTAAACAAATGTGCAGGTAACCGTGAATGGTTGCTTATGAGTTTTGACAAAATAACTATTTCTCTCCTATCGAGTTGCAGTTGATGGAACCATGGATGACTTGTAACGCTGGTAAGGATACTATGGCAGAAACGGCCTTTGGCCTCGTCGTCCTAAATAACGGAAGTCCAACTAGATTCGATGTAAACCGGTCGTGGAGCGCAATCGATATCACACTGGTTTCATCTGATTTTAGTTTGGATTGTGATTGGAACGTTTTGGAATCCCCGAATGGCAGTGATCACTTTCCAATCATCTTTGGTACCGATTCTACACCGATAGAACTCCGCAATGCGAATTTGAATTTAAAAAAAACCGATTGGCAGAAGTTTTCTGATAAAATAGAAGAATCTTTAGCTGATACTCACGACACCCAATCCTTCGACACTTTCTTTCGTAAAATTTGGTCTGCTTTAGAGTTTTCGACTCCGGTTCCAAAACGTAGAACTCATCTGCACAAATGCCCTCAACCATATTGGGATGAAGAGTTGACTGCTGCTAAGGATGCAACCCGCAGAGCTTTTCGCGTCTGGAAAAGAACTCTGTCCGCTGATGCATATGATCACTATGCAATCAAGGAAAGATTGTTTCGAAATTTGGTAAGAAAGAAAAAATCCGAATCATGGCAGTCTTTCTGCAACAGTTTCGACAATACAACAACATTACAAACATTGTGGAAGCTCGCCAAAAAGTTTAAAAATGGTACCTCATCCGCGAATCGAACTGTTGATGACAAAACTCTAAATATGATGTTGGACAAAATAGCCCCTCAATCAGCGAAAAGCCCAGGATTGATCTTTTCACAATGCGAATGTGATGATCATTCCAGCAATCTGTCATTCAATGTTTGTGATATTGAATCGGTGATGAAAACCGGTAAAGACTCGGCGCCAGGATTGGATATGATACCCTACTCTGTTATCAAAAATCTCCCCTTAGTCGCTATTCGATGTTTAGCCAGAATTTACAGTGATATCTTCTCCAATGGAACGATTCCTCCCACCTGGAAGGTTTTCAAAATAGTAGCCATTCCTAAACCGAATCACGATTTACCTACAGTGTCCAGTGTTCGCCCAATAGCATTAGCATCATGCTTCCGCAAAATCTACGAGATGATGGTTAAGGAAAAATTAGAATGGTTCATTGAAAGCAACAACTTGTTTCCTAATGAAATTTGTGGTTTCAGGAAAAACAAAGGCACTATGGACGCGTTGCTTCCACTCATAGAAGAGTCATCAAAAGCTCTGAACATGCAACAACACGTTGTCGTGTGCACTGTTGACATCAAAAGTGCCTACGACGATGTTGAAATTGAAATACTTGTTCAAGAATTGAGAGCACTAGGGACTCCTGAATGCTTAACTCAAAGTATCTACAAACTTTTTGAAGAACGAATTTTGTCAATCACTGGGAATTCTGGTTTGATAGAAAGGACTACCTGGAAAGGCCTCCCGCAAGGTTCACCCCTCAGCCCTATCTGCTTCAACGTCGTTTTGACAAGACTTCTGCGTGATTTACCAGATGATGTTATTAAAATAAACTACGCCGATGATACAACGCTTGCTGTCAGAGGAAATAATTTAAATAATAGCTGCCGAGCACTTCAATCAGGGATCGACACATTGGTTCACGGTTTAACGCTTCTTGGGTTTGAAATTTCTCAAACTAAGAGTAAGTGCCTCCTTATTTCGAAACGACAAACTGAACATGTACCGGATATAATAATTCATGGCGAACCTGTAGAATTCGTTAATTCTATAAAACTTTTGGGAATGAATCTATCGACAAATCTCTCCTGGTCACATCATATTCTACAGATCAAAAAACGCACAGCACCGTATCTCAATTTCCTTCGCAGTATTGCCGGCCAATATTGGGGAGCCCACCCTTCGACAATGATACACATATATAAAGCATGTATTCGGTCGATCATTGAGTATGGTTCAATATTTATGACACAACTGAATTATAAGGATGGTCTAATGCTGGACAGAATTCAGTGGGCATGTATCCGTGTATGTTTAGGGTCAACCAAAACTACTCATACAGGATCGCTAGATGTCTTAGCTGGTTTATGTCCTCTAAGCATAAGAAGAGATTCATCGGCGCTGCGGTTCGTTAACAGAAGAGCTTGTTTGAACACATGGCACCAGCAGTTTGTAAATCCAAATTTGGAAACAAGATCCTTCACCACCGGTTTGCAACGAGCTCTCCACCACGTCAACGATTTTTTTCCTCTGCAAAACACGCTGGAACAACTGCCCTGTTTTTTGTACAAACCGGATGTACGGAAAACAGTGCTTTCTATCGATCTTTCGGTGATGGACTTACGATCACAAGAAGCTTCTACCGCTGCTTTAATAGACACTTTGTTAGAGGAAAAATACTCAGAAAGTTCTATTATAGCAACAGACGGTTCCAAGGATCTACTAGGCACTGGTTATGCAGTCGTCAACAATTTTGGTGCTCCAACATGCAGTATCAAACTCCCTTCCACAATGAGTGTCTACACGGCGGAACTGCTTGCTATCAGGAAGGCAGTTTCTATCATCTCTGATCTACCAGCAGGTAAATATGTGATTATCACTGATAGTATGAGTTGTCTTTCTAGCCTTCAAAACAACAAAATGAGTCCATCGAACCCCGTTGCATGGTACGATATTAAAAAGATGACTACAGTGGCTCAACAACAAGGTTCTGAAATCCATTTTCTTTGGGTACCATCACATCGAGGAATCCAGATGAATGAATGGGCTGATCAAGAAGCAAAACTGGCCTGCAGACATGGTTTGCCGGACGATTACACGTTCACTGTGCATGATGTCTCCTTCCCAACTGTTCAACACGCTAGACAACGGTGGCAAAGTGCATGCAAACCTCGTTCATTATAAGTTGCATAGAAATTTGAAGCCCGAAAACGCAGAAAATTAAATGTGTGAACAAAAACAAAACATCTAGTATCGTACTGAAAATACTCGTTCCATACAAGTTCATACAATCATATTGTTTGGAGTCAGAGGGGTGCAAGTGTCATTCTTGGGATCAGAAGGGTGCAAGTGAAAAATATCAATAAAAGTAGTTCGCCGTTTTAACATAAATATCGCAAAAACTTTGGTTTTTCTTTCAGAATCGTTCATTTTAGACCTCATGAGACACACTCCATCGAAAATTTAGTAGAAAAATTGATTCGATAATTTTGATTTAGAAAAAAAACTTTGAGGCCCGTTTTCTCGAAATCATCATTTCGGCACTTGCACCCCTCTGATCCTAAGCGCCTCAATTTGTAACGTCATTTTTTTATGATTCAGTAGTTTTGATGATGGTCCTACGCCGTTTGGCCTAAAGTCATTTGGCATAAAGCCGTTTGGCATAACGTCGTTTGGCATAAAGTCGTTTGGCATAATGGCCGTTTGTCATAATGGACGTTTGGCATAATGGTCATTTGGCATAATGTCCGTTTGGCATAATGGCCGTTTGGCATAAAAATATAAAAATTTATAAGGTAACATAAAATGTTGCTAAACATTAAAATACATAAGTTTTTTTTCAATTTACCGATTTTCTAGGTTTAATCAAATCCCTAGGAAGGTCCCGTGTTTCTAGGTTTACCCAAAGCTAGGGACAATCCCCTAGCCCGGTCCGCAACGCGAAGCGTAAGGACCATACTTCATTTTAGTTCGAACGCGAAGCGTGAGAAGGCTTCCTCGAAATTTTGATCCATCATTTTAGAACGGCCATGCCTTTCTAGGTTTATTCAAAGCCCTAGGGAGGCCCCGTGTTTCTAGGTTTACCCAAAGCTAGGGACAATCCCCAATTCCCTATTTTAGTTCGAACGCGAAGCGTGAGCGAAATTTTTATCCATCATTTTATGCCAAACAGCCATTATGCCAAATGGCCATTATGCCAAATGACCATTATGCCAAACGACCATTATGCCAAACGGCCATTATGCCAAACGACTTTATGCCAAACGACTTTTATGCCAAACGGCGTTATGCCAAACGGCTTTATGCCAAATGACTTTATGCCAATCGGTATACAATCTTGATGATATAGCCTGAATAGTAACTCGGGTCATAAGGACCCTAACCGACTAATTGCAACTTTTTCTTTTAACCCGGAAGGAAGATTAACTACACAATCCAAACGAATTAAGTTAATCTCTTCAATCGGATAATAAGTACTCAGAACTTACCATTACCAATCTTTCGAAACTTTCGCCGCTTGGTCCTCCTTTCCTCTATTTCGTCCCGGAGTTCTGGGAAAAATTCTATCATCCAATTTCCATGTTGTTCGTAGTAACTTTTCAGGCGATAGTTGCAGAGAATTACGTTGTTTCGAAGTTTTTCTTGATTCGATCTTAAAAACGCGGAATGATTATCCATCATAAATTTCAGTTGCTCACGCTGGCCGTTGCGAATTGCGCTATCAAGAAGACTCCAGGCGTTTTCGGTTTCGAAATATTCTTTCACAGTCGGGTGAAGAAAGTAGATTTTCTCCAGGAAGCTGACATATCCTTTCTCCAGAAGGGTGTGGACAAAAGGAATACATCCGAATTCGAGATCATTCAAAATCTCGGGGGTTAAACGTATCCTGTTCAAGTAGTATTCTTCTGCACCGTTGAAATTTTCCAGAAGAAGTCTTTGAAAGCTAAAATCAGACCATCGGTGAGACATGTTGTATTGGTATTCTACGATCCAGCGCTCTATAATCTGGCGGCACTCATTATTTCCGGCTATCATCTGGAGAACTTTTTCCGCCAAATTTCCAAATCCCTGCAGTTCAAGTTTGAATAGAATGTTGAACGCTTGGGTGTCCGTTTCACTGAAATACTTTTTCCGGTAAGTGAGCATCTTCTCCAAGCAAAATTCCATCATCTCCGGATCTCGCATCCATATCACAGACAGCAAAGGACTGGCCATGGAATGATTTCCTTTACTGCAATCAAAATGATCGAAATGCTCTGTCAATAACCATTTGGCAACATCTTTTTTCGAAAGAGCTGCTATCAGCGGGTTGTGACCAGGCAGTTCTAGGTCGGCGCTCAGTTCCAATAATCTCTCGACCAGATCAATATCTCCGCTTTCCAGAGCTGCCTCTACAAAAGTTTTCGATTTTCTATCGATGCTTGAATAATTCCAGCTAAGAAATCCGTTTGGTATCAATAATTCGATTAGGCGTATTAAAACCATCCGGGATCTGGTGGAAGGTTGCAATATCGCTGCATGGTCGTTGCCTATAGGATGTTGCAGCAGCACCAAAATTCCGTTTTTAGTGTCAGCGTCGGAATTACGCTTTATTTCAAAATCTTTCACCATGGCGCATTGTTCTTCGGTTGATGCCACTAATATCGTCTTTTTGAGCCATGTGTTATCACTTGAATCCCACTGGTACCTTCGGACTAAGTAATCACGTACACGCTCGAAATCTGCCCGGTAAAGGCGTAGAATCCGAACAATTTGCTCTTTGTTCCCGTTCTTTATCACTCGATGCAGCTTGGTTTCTTCGTCCAGAGGTTTGTAGATATTTCGGGAGTAAGCCATGATTTTTGGGCATCGCACGCGTTTTTGTTTTCGTTCATAAATTTTTTTAATTAAATTACAATAAAACTAGAAATTTTAAAATTGAACAGTGGAAAATGATAGATTAAGTGACTGGTGGTTGTTCCCGGAGTGCTTCGTATTTTGTTTCGGCCTGCTGAATCCTGGTTGGGGGAGTTCGGAAGGAATTTTAAAGTCAGCTGCTCCGGACTAGAGGAAAAGGTTTCTAGTCGAAAACTTTCAAGACTTATTTGGTGAGATCTAACCTTTTTTATTATATTAAACGTTATTTTCCTAATATACATTGGCATTAGATTAGTGTAGCTATTTTAAAATTATGCTGTAGGCATTTAAGTCATCCATATGAAGCGTTTGGTAGGGAACTCCACGCTTTATTCCTCCCCTTGCTCCAGAATCTTTTGCGGTAATTACCACATGGTTGGCCTGGCCGTAGTTATCTCTGCAATGCATGTTTTATGTAACAGAGATAACGTCGAAAAGAAAAATGAAGGACGCAAGTCTTTTCATTTTCCAGGATGCTTACACGTTTTGGCTATGTTGGTAAAAGAAGAAGAAGAAGAAGAAGAAGAGGTTTGTAGATATTTCGGTCGCCGACAGGTAGATGCCGGCCACATTTCAACACTCCGGAACTAATTTTACTCAGAATAGTTTGGAAAAAGTTCAGGGACATTTTAGACGAAAACTGAACTCACAGCTGAAAGGTGTTTGGTTTTGTTTTATTTTTTTATCCGATGAACGCTTTCGTTCACTCGCAGCAGTATTTTAATGTGTGATTTTCGGTAACGGTGGGTTTTTTAGCTGATAACTGATTGGACAGTGATAACAGTGCTTTAGGAACTAGATAATGAAATAATTTTTTTAATAGCTCCGCACAATTTTTATTATTTAATAATACCCATTATTGCACTTAAACGTTAATGTTATTGTTAAGTAATTCAATCTAAATACATCATTCGCTTGGTTAAAGCAACGTCGTACTGGTACCTAGCATCGGCTTCCAATTCGGCTAGCATTTCCTGCTCGGTAATTTTACTGATGAGCTCCAAAACGCTGGATTCTACTTCGGGGAAATGTTCGACCAAAAGCTGAATCGGTTCGTCAAACATATCTTTTGGTATGATTTCTTCGTCGAAGAATCCATCCACGATCTGGTCCACAATAGATCGTAAGAATTCTTTGTGATGTAGCAGTAAAAACTTTAACTCCTCAACTCTGCATCCAGAAAGAATGCCTGTTACGCATTCGATCGCTCCTGCATTCTCAAAAGCGGTTAAGCATTTGCCAGCCATGGTAGTGTACAATTCTTGGATGAATTCCAGTTCGTTGCTGGTGAAAAGGCAGTGGAGCACATTGAATTGTTCTCCTTGGGCGGTCGCATCTAGAAGATCTGGGTTTTGTCGGATCTCTTTTTGGTAGAAGCCTTTTGCAGTGTGCCGTATGATAAGTTCCATAAGCATCTGCCTAGTACCAGATCTAACGGACAAATCGTAGCCATAGCGTTCTAGATACTGTTCAATGAAGGCACAAGATTTGGAACTAGTAAGCGCCCACACAGATACTTCGGGAAAACGTGGATCTGTTAAGTAAAATGTTTTATTGAAGGCTTCACTTTCAGTTTCACCAAGTTTGTTGGTCCTGTACTTTATTGTTTTCTCCAACACATAGTCAAACGCCTCAGCATCGTCGCGTTGAAGAACATGGAGGAGAGCAGATTGATTGACTTTGTCAAGCATCGTCGGATCAACGATACTTTCGTACTCTTCTAACAGGACTTTCACGATGGTCATATTCAAGGTATGACAAGCTTCCATCAAAGGAGTCAAGCCCATCCTACCGGCTTCCGATGGATTAGCTCCACTATCGATCAAGTTTCGAACTAAGTTAGGATCGCCAATATAGGCTGCCAGCTGCAACAAAGTGTCGCATTCCCCTCTTTCCCCGCTGCAGTTCCATGAAAGATATCCGTTTGGTTTTAGAACCTTTAACAAACTTTCTACCTGTTGAGCGTTTGTTTCCGTTTGATGAATAGGCACAACACGACAATCAGCTTCAGCATCTAGAACCAAGACTAAGTGAATTTTAGTGACATCGTATTCGGTGATCCCATTTTCTGTCTGTAATTTGATAACTCGTTGGTACTGATCCTCTCCAACTGAAACGTATACGAATTTACGCAGCCAAAATTTATCTTTTGCCAGTTCAGAGGATTTACTTATGACATGTTGTCCCACCTTTTGGAAATCTTCTTTAAATTGAGTCAAAAGTGCCTTCGCGATGTCCCACTGTTTGTTGGCAATTGCAACGTGTAGCATGGTTTCTCCGGCACCAACTTGCCGGTAGATATTCGAACCATTCGATATGGCATCAGCAACTAGTTCCAGATTTCCTTCGGCGGCCGCGAGGTGTAACGGCTCGTTGCGGTACGAATCGGGACTATACTTCTTACGAATCACTGGAAAATAACAAGTTTCAGCCATGATGTGAAACGTCTCACTGATGTACCTGAAATGAGGGTTCAGAAAAAGCTGAATTAGTTTCTGCATTTGTTGACCTGCACCTGAAAACAAATTATTCGCGAATCTATTTGCTCTCCGATAAATTCATGAAAAAACATGTTACATTTGCAGCGCAATTGCGAATATAAAAACATGCTCAATCTTTGAAATGTATTTTTCTTATATTTGCTTTATTTTAAGTTCTTCCATATGGGAAGTTTTCATTATAAGATTGCGAAAGTTAACGAATGATGAAGAATGTGAAAAATTAACAAACCTTTGGATAACGTACAGTAAGCCTCATATCACGCTTATCAGCATCTTCTGCCGCCTGCCAAAGAAATTTAACATGAATTGTTTATTTCCACCACCCCTCAGTTGGGTTGATATGGATGAACAACAACAAACTAAAAAATTTATTTTGTTTCTCAAAGTCTTGATAATCGCTCACAAAATCCTAATTATTTTAAAGGATTATCTCGCAATAACATAAAAATGAGATAATCTTGAACCTAGTTCTAGCACAATTAAACAAAATTGCAACCCACTATCTCACAACAAGTGAAAGTCCATCTATCTTTTTATTTACTGAGAAAACACTATAGACTCGCTAGTTTGAATGGTTTGAATGATCGTTAGCGGCGTCGTGTCGTGACTCATGCACTACGCGTCGCGACGTGAACCCATGCACCCGCGTGCATGTACATATATTAAATGAACTACACCAACTCTTTAGCTGTGTATAGGGGAAAGCCGATTAAAATGAACCGGGCTGGTAAGATGGATATTTTAATTGTTTCAATAATTTGAATTTTTTATTCTTATTTAATTATTCGATTACTTTCTAAACGGGTATTATACAAAGCAACAAAACTCACATTTTCCGAAGGTGTACAGAGCTAAAGAACTAATTTTCAATAATTTGGGGTCCCTGATTCACAATATGCAATTTTTTTCTATCAGCTCTTTTTTTAGATACATATTCATGGTATAAAAATTCATGAAATAAATTTCCGCATTTTTTTGGCAAAATTATAGAACGTTACAAAGGTTTCCGAAGATTTGATAAAATGATCAAATTTTCCTGATGAATGCTGAGAAAAAATTTCTTCCCAATTCTGCGAACTATCGGAATTTGACGATATTTCGTAAAGCATGTGTCAAATCGTTTTGCAGTCCTGAACAAAGTTGTTAACCTTCATCCTTCCCAGAAATTTTTACTCGTTACAGTCGCTGGAGTGTCAATTTGACATTCCTGACTAAAACCAATATTTATCATATTTTTGTCAAGTATCGCACCACTAGAATCGGTATGAAATTGGCTTTCTGGTGAATACAAATCTTGACTCAAAATCCAGTGCAAACTTGATTTAAGTGCTAGAAAATCTGAGAAATTAGAAATTGACAAAAAGTTCGAAAACAGCTACCTTTAAAAATTCGTCAAAAATTCTGTGTTTCGTATTTTGGCACTCAAAAAATGCGAGAATGTGCCAAATAACGTCAATTTTTCTATCCTTTTTTCCCAAAATTTATCTGATGTGATTTAAACATTTTGAAAAGTTCGGTTTGTACACTAATTTTTTTTTTCATGATTTGTGGACATAATTCTAGAAAAATTCAAAAAATAGAAAAATTCAAAAAATCCCTGGACATGGATGAAGGCTCAATTATATCACTTGGATATAATTGGGTATATGCCTTGACGCCCAAGTATCATCTCTCTACAGTGATTATATCATAGTTTTTCGATACTTGGGAGCACCACCCGATCACTAACACCGGAAGTGAACCCGGGTATTAAGGTGTTGGCCCCAGGGCTTTAAACCAACGTTCATCCATTCGGTGAGAGGTCCGACCAGTAATGGTTGTTTGACCGGGAATTGAGATGGGCTATTTTACACAAAACACTATATACCTTGACAACAAACATCAGACCCACAAAGGCTGAAATTTGTTGCTCACGTCACACAACATAATACTACTCACTGTGACAACAAACCTCAGCCCTACAAAGGCTACTTCTTGTTGCTCACTCCACATGACACAATACTACTCACTGTGACGACAAACCTTAGCCTTACATAGGCTACTATTTGTAGCTCACTTCATACATCAGAACACTATTCAATCTGACGACAAACCTCAGCCCTACAAAGGCTACTATTTGTTGCTCACTTCACATGACAAAATACTACTCACTATGACGACAAACCTCAGCCCTACAAAGGCTACTATTTGTTGCTCACTGCGCATGACACAATACTACTCACTGTGACAACAAACCTCAGCCCTACAAAGGCTACTATTTGTAGCTCACTGCACACATCACAACACTATTCATTGTGACAACAAACCACAGCCCTACAAAGGCTACTATTTGTTGCTCACTTCACATGACACAATACTACTCACTGTGAGGACAAACCTCAGCCCTACAAGTTCTACTATTTGTAGCTCCCTGCCACAATGTTACAAATTTCCACATCATACAACCGATATAAAATACCCTCGCTCGCTGACTTGTCAGAGAGCAACCGGAGTTTAAGTGGGCACATTCCTAATTCGCCCGGTGTATTGCGGTCTACTCCAAATCCTACCCATTTCATTTACCCAGCTTTCCCCCGCGGTGAGAAATTTTGGCCTCAAAAGGGCCATGTGATTTCTCATAAAGCTGCCGCATAAAAAAAAAAAATTCTAGAAAAATTCAAAAAATATATCCTTATGTGCAACGAATAGCTTCTAACATCAGCTTTCTTGAACACTAATTGATTTTTTTTTAGCATGCCGTAGCTGATTTACAGTCATTTTCCCGAAGCAATTTTGCATCAAGCCATTTAAGGATGTCATGCTGGTTATTATTTTTATAATAAAGTCTATCCCCTACCACTAGCTTGTCAAAATGGTCTGGAGTCTGGGGAATTCATTATAAGATTTTTCAGAATTATACTTCAAATGTTGTTGGTAAGTTTTAGTTGGATTAATCAAATCCAAAAGCATTTTTGGTTTAAAAGAGAGAACTTTATCTGAAGAAAACAATCCTTCAGTTCCCGTACAACTATTTCTATAGTTTAATAAAAATAAATTCAAACGATCGTCAATATCTAAAACTTTTGTTTCATTGTCAAGTAAAAACTTTTTTAGAACATCCTTAATAACCCTAATCAAATGCTCTGCCTGACCACTACTATTTGGGTTATAAGGTGGACTTTTGGGGTCCTTTATTCCTTGCCTTTCAAGAAATTGAATAAACTCCCGAGAGTTGAAAGGTGACCCACCATCCGTAACTATTGCATCAGGCAACCCAAAACGAGCAAACATCAACCGTTACAAATGTAATTAAAGTGTTTGGGGAACGTTTGTCGACAGCCAGGAAGTCTGGATTGGGGGAAATCGAAAATCGGATGCCGCTGAGACGACAAAGAGAGTTGCCGGTAGTTTCAAGCGAAACCCTAACCTCTCTCTCTCCGAGATGCCGCAAATAAGTTGGGTGTATCGTCTACAACCGTGCATCGAGCCAAAAAACGAGCCGGACTATCGACTCACAAGAAGGTAGTGACTCCAAATCGCGATGATAAACAAAATACGACGGCCAAAGCGCTATCCCGGAGGCTGTACACGACGGTGCTGACGAAGTTTGACATGGACGATGATGGACGATGAAATCTACGTCAAAGCCGACTACAAGCAGCTTCCGGGACAGGAGTTTTATACGGCAAAAGGAAGGGGAAAGATAGCAGATATTTTCAAGCACATGAAACTGTCAAAGTTAGCGAAGAAATATCTGGTTTGGCAAGCCATCTGTACCTTTGGCTTGAAAAGCAGCATTTTCATAGCTTCCGGGACTGTCAACCAAGAAATTTACATGAAAGAGTATTTGAATAAACGTCTACTGCCTTTCCTGAAGAAACACGGTTGTTCCGTACTGTTTTGGCTGGATTTGGCATCTTGCCATTACGGTAAAAAGGCCATGGAGTGGTACGCCGCCAACAACGTGCAGGTGGTTCCCAAGGACAAGAACCCTCCCAACACGCCAGAGCTCCGCCCAATTGAGAAATACTGGGCTATCCATCATCTCCAATTTATCTTTTTGTGCAAACAAATCTAGGAATCTTGAATCTACTTTTCCCGGCCATCCATTGGTTACGTATTGACAAACTTTTCCCAGGAAATCATCGATTTTCGTTTCCTTCGAAATGGTCGTAAAATCCAGAGGAAATTCATTTGAAAGTTTATCACCATCCAAATGGCTGGGAACAGTTTGCTGCAAAGGGAAACGGCTACAGAAATCCGCATTAGCCATTTTAGAGGCAGATCTGTATTCAATAACGAAATCATAAATAGAGAGCTCCATTACGTTTCTCTGGAATCTTGTCACACAAATGATATTTTGCCCTCTTTCCCAAATATGCCTAAAAGTGGTTTGTGATCTGTAAAAACTTTGAAAGTTTGTCCAAACAGGAACTTATGAAATTTGCAAGACTTGAATTAGTTTATTACGGCATTCGTCAAAATTTGCACCTGTTATAAGCAGATCGTCTAGATAGCAACATACATGATCAAGACTAGAGATGTACCGAATAGTGGTATTCGGCGAACGGCCGAATACCGAATATTGACCTTTTCAACTATTCGGCCAAACGAATATTCGGCCGAATATTCGGTCGAATATTCTTTTGAGTTTTTAATGAAAAAAACTTATGCTTTCTATTTCTTCCATTTTAACGCCCCTCATGTTTTAGTCGATTATTTTCAACCAGATGATATTATCGAATGATGTATCACAATATTTTTTTGTAGAGGTCTTTCTGATTTTTAAATTGTCATCAATAACTGAAAGCACATCAGATGACTAGTCGCTTCTAGGGCGTTTATCACCAACGAGATTGCGTTCCTGTGAAATCTGAGACAAAACATGTCGGAACAGGTGCCAAGCTATTCGAAAGTGCTTTTTTGATATTTAATAAAGGTCGAGTTTGAGCAAGATATCTTCAAAATAGTTGTTAAAAACACGATGATCTTTAACCTTAAGCATACCATACTTTCAACCACACGTATCCATACGGTCAGGCATTCAGGACGATTTTTGAAAAAATATATATATATATTTTTTTTTGTCTTTATTTAAGAGGTTTTCAGCCACAGGCTGGTTCACCTCTGTGAAAAAATAATTAAAAAAAAGGCAAAATTTACGTTTATTTTGAAATTTTTGAGAAATCGTTATTAACACAAAATCTAAAAATTTTTAAAGAGAAATTTGAGTTTTTTATTTGATTTAGCAAATAATCTGAATAAACCCGAGCAAAATTTGGGAAGCTTTAAACAATATCTGGACATTCCGGCCAGATTTGACTCATCTGGAATCACTGGATTTATGGGCAAATACAAAAAGTCTAGAATAAACTATAATCAAAGTACAAAGCGGTACTTGTCAGCATTCTCCTGTGCGATCTACGATTTCTTATTTTATACTGGAATCGATGATTTGTCTTAATCAATAAATTTCCTCTTTACAAAAACACGCAAACGGAAAAAAACAACGTTGAGAAAACAAATCGCGACAACACTATCTTAACTTTTATACACAAAATAATAAAAAAAAGTTCTCAATTTCGTTACGTCATCGTAAAACACTTCAATAAGTTTTCATAATATGTAATTAGTTTTTTTTTTGCATTTTTGCCATTGTTGACTGGTCTGAGAACAATTTCAGTCCGTACCCGACTTTCCCCTATATCTCTTCTTGCCAAGAGGTTTCCTAGAATTCATTGCATCGCGGCGGTTTGCCTTTTGCGAAGCCGCATGTGATTAATTTTCTCGCGTGCGTAATATATAAAGGTTATGCTGCTTGTGCCTCCTGTCATATTAGAATAATATCGCACGCTACAAAGTGATTGTGAGCAAGAATGGAAGTGGAAAGCGGTGATCCTGATAGTGGACTTTATCCTTTCCATCCTTCGTTATTCGACGTGTGTGAAGATGAGAAGCCACCTAAAGCGGATGTTACATTGAAAAATATCTACGAACCCAGATATGGGGGAACCGAGCTACATCGAGCGATCAAAAGAAGAAACAAATCGAGAATTGAAAATGTGTTAAACATGTACCTGGCCGATTTTGATACAGTTCGTGAATATCTAGTTCAAAAATATGACATCGATAGCAACGATAATATATGGTTTAGGAAAACCATTCTTGTAGCTTCAACCGAAGAACAATGTAGTATTGCAAAGAATTTTGAAAGAGAATGTGTTCCGCAATCCGGTTTGAATGAGGCGATTTTGGTTCTTCTTCAACATCCCATAGATGGTGAACGAGTTTCAGTGCTTCATCCAAATGAAAGCAATCGGTTGGAAGCACTCCGTATTGTCACTTCTCTGATTCCCAACGGATTTCTTTCCTGGAATTATTCATTGTACGAAAATCAATCGGAAACAATCATCGAGGTCGCTGCAGAATGCGGAAACATCGAATTGATCCAGAGACTCTACGAGATAGGCATCGAACTATCTGTTCCGTATCACAATCCTCTATTGGCTGCTGTAAGAAACAATCGTGTAGACACTGTTGAATGGCTATTGACAGAACATTTCGACCATTTCGATTGCTCAGCTAGAAGTTTTTGTCAAGAAAACGCTGTAGAAGTAGCGATGCATATGAAGAAAACGCTTATGATGAAATATTGTTTGGAAAAAATGCTTGCCTATCGGCAAAAGTATTTCAACGAGACAGAAATCGATGCATTCAACAAAATATTTCGATTCAAAGATTCAACGTGGACCTATTTACCGATTTCCAAGTACCGTAAGTTGGTTGAACAATGGATTTCCGATTATAAACTTGATCTGTCCTATCGGTTGGGTTATGTTTTTAATATTAAGAGTCTAATTGAATGTCAATGTGCCTTGGAATACTGCTGGAATGGAATCCGTCTTAATCCTGATTTGTTGGGACTAAACATGTATGAAACAGCAACGATACTTCATTTACTTGTGGAAAAAGAGTATTTCGAATTTTTGAAAGAGATGTATGAATGTTATCCACGTGTAAAGCAGTACTTCGAAACTGATGAAGCATGGAGAGTATTAGATAGAGCTATCGGCAGTGATCAACATGGACAAATTCAGTTTATTTTGAATCACCATTCTACATTCCTCAAAAAAGATTTAGATGAGCTTAAAAGTGTTATACTCAAATGTAGGTATTATGAAAACAAATTGCATCAGCAAACAAACATAATAAAAAGATATTTCTCCGAATTTGAAGAAGACTTCAAAAAACTTAGAAATGAGGAAATTTATCGATACAGATGTGCTGATGGTAAGTACTAACTAGTTAACTGTTGTTGTTCTGCATGCCTGAATTAAAATAAAAACTTCTTACAGATTTGGACCACTCGTTTATAGACTACGATATACAATGCCATGATTCGGACATTGAAATACCAGGAGAAATCGGGCAGTTATATGATGTGAGGGGCATCAAAGGAGAATCGCTCTTACATTTGGCCGTACAGAAGAACGATAAAGATTTTCTGATCCGATTACTCGAAGAAGGTTGTGATTTCGATGCTTTGGATAACTTCGGCAATCATGCAATCCACTACGTAAGA